>NC_138172.1:65988617-66601850 GCF_964165515.1 Mesoplodon bidens | reverse complement strand
TGGAAGCAAATGTAGAACTACCCTCAGGGATGGGGAGAGAGAAGTTTGGAACAGGTGGAGGTGGGGGTAGTTAAGGGTGATATTCAACCAGCGTGGTGCCCACCAACAAATCACCCATCAAGTTTTCCTTGAACACTTACTGCCTGTACAAGGCCAAGGGCTAAGGGCCAGGACACTGACCTTCACATCTACCCTGAGAGGCAGGTACTTTGATCCCCAGCTCACTCTCGATGGAGCTGGAGCCTGGAGGAGACTAAAGGACAAGGGATTTCGTTTCTTTTTATGGCTTAGTAATATTCCATTGTATATATGTGCCACATCTTTACCCATTCATCTGTCGATGGACATTAGGTTGCGTCCATGTCCTGGCTACTGTAAATAGAGCTGACTTACTTCGCTTCAGCCTGTCCTCTGAGACCCCTTCCCCAGCTTCCTCTTCTTGCCTTGAACTTGGGAGTTAGAGGGAAAGCAGGGAGGAAACCTCAAGTTCCTGCTACTCCCCTTACCTCTCAGCCCAGGATCCTGTGAACTTTCCCAGGTGGAGGGCAGGAGCTAAATGGAAGGCTGGTCACTTTCAGCACAGCCTGTGTCTGAGACAGGCAAGGAAAGCCAAGTTAGGATTGAGACTGGAGACGGGAGGGGTGGTTATGGGGATTTGCAGTTTGCGGGGTGGAGTCGAGGGGAAGTTGTTTTACTTGGAGGGAACTTGATCTGAGGAAATTGAGTGGACCGATTATAACAGCTAATATTTGACTGTGCTTTCCAGTTTACCAAGTACTCTCCCATCAGTTCAGACAATTCCTTGAACACTTACTGCCTGTACAAGGCTAAGGGCTAAGGGCCAGGACACTGACCTTCACATCTACCCTGAGAGGCAGGTACTTTGATCCCCAGCTCACTGTCGATGGAGCTGGAGCCTGGAGAAGACTGAAGGACAAGGGAAAGTAGATTGGGTGTGGGTAAGATTTAGAAGGTGAAGGAAAGCTGCGGGGAAGCAAATACTTTGAAGTCAGGCCTCTGGTGCTGTCAGGGGCTGGCCAGTAGGGACCCCGAAGTGGAGGGAGCCCCAAACCTCCACTCCTCAGGCTGCCAGTGATGTCACAATGGCAGGTGCGGGAACTGTGGGGTTCCTCTCCACCTCAACCCCACTGATCTTTATCCCGGAATGGGGTGAGGGCCGGCTCCACTAGGCAGTGTCTCAGAAGCTCGTTTTCCACTCCTTCCGGAGCAGCCCTCTGCTCCGCCCTCCAGAAAGAGGCCAGTGGGCTTCTGGAAGGTGCGGAAGAACAGCGAAAGTAAAGGTATGGAGGTGGGAAAATGGGATGCATGCGGAAAACCAGGTAACTGCACAAAAATAAGTGAGCCAATGTAAGAAAGAGCCAGGAAGAAAATACCCTCTGAAAGTGGGATTATGAGTAATTTAATTTTCTTCTTTGTGACTTTGTATATTTTCCAACTCTTGGTAGTAATTTGTTTTTGCAATCAAAAACAATCAGATTGTTTTGTAATCCCTTACGTTTATGGAGCATGTTATTATTTACCTAATGCTTAAGCCCATAATTTTTTTTTTTTTTTTTTTTTTTTTTTTGGCCACGCCACGCTCAGTTTGCAGGATCTTAGTTCCCCGACCAGGGATTGAACCCAGCCCTTGGTAGTGAAAGCGTGGAGCCCTAACCACTGGATCTTCAGGGAATCCCCCATAAATGTAATTTCTTTCAATCAACAATAATCTTATTTATGAGGTGTGCATTATTAGTTACATTTTGGAGTCAGGAACTCAGGTTCCAAGGTGTTGAGTGACTTAGTTGAAGCCACAAAAATAGCCAGTAGTGGGGTCAGGGCACTTTGGGCCAGCCTGGCAAGGTTGAGCCTGGGCAATGTGATGGTGGCCAACAAGATTCTGCTACAGTCTTGGTTCCTTTTTCTTTGTATGTCTCCCCCTTCCCAATCCCTGGGCATTGGCCCATTGACTCACCTGTCATTAACTCCATTAACTCACTTATAAAATAAATATGCATTGATCCATATTTATTGAGTCATTCTTTACTCATCATATTTTTTAAAACTGTATTGAGGGGCTTCCCTGGTGGTGCAGTTGTTAAGCATCTGCCTGCCAATGCAGGGGACACGGGTTTGAGCCCTGGTCCAGGAAGATCCCACATGCCACAGAGCAACTAAGCCCGTGCGCCACAACTACTGAGCCTGTGCTCTAGAGTCTGTGAGCCACAACTACTGAGCCCACGTGTCACAGCTGCTGAAGCCCGCGCGCCTAGAGCCTGTGCTCTGCAACAAGATAAGCCACTGCAACGAGAAGCCTGCATACTGCAACAAAGAGTAGCCCCCCGCTCACTGCAACTAGAGAAAGCCCGCATGCAGCAACGAAGACCCAATTCAGCCAAAAATAAATTAATAAAAATAAATAAATTAATTTTTAAAAACTGTATTGAGCTACAATTAACATAAGCTGCACACATTTAAAGTGTACCATTTAACACATCTTGACATATGTGTTCAAATGAAACTATCATAACCAAGGTAATGGACCTATCCCTCACCCCCAAAAGTTCCTTTGTGCCGCTTTGTGACCCCTCTCACCTGACCCTCACACATCCTTCTTCAAGTAATCTCTAATCTGCTTTCTGTCACTATAGTTTAGTCTGCATTTTCTAGAGTTTCATATAATAGAATCATACATTAGAATTTGTATATATTGCAAGGTATGGATTCAAGGTGATAATTTTTGCATATAGATAACCAGTTGTTCCAGTACCATTTCCTAAAAAGGCTATCCTATTTTTAGTTTGCTGTGTTTTTGGTTTTGGTTTTAGTTTTTTGTTTTCTTTTGTTTTTGGCCATGCCATGTGGCATGTGGGATCTTAGTTCCCCAACCAGGGATCGAAACCATGTTCCCTGCACTGGGAGCACAGATTTTTCTTTTTCTTATCATGAAAATGTCATTTAATGCAAGTTTCTATCAATATATACCTCCCATGCTTGATTTCCTAATAGTGTTTTTTTTTTTTTTTTTTTGCGGTACGCGGGCCTCTCACTGTTGTGGCCTCTCCCGTTGCGGAGCACAGGCTCCGGACGTGCAGGCTCAGCGGCCATGGCTCACGGGCCTAGCCATTCCGCGGCACGTGGGATCTTCCCAGACCGGGGCATGAACCCGTGTCCCCTGCATCGGCAGGCGGACTCTCAACCACTGCGCCACCAGGGAAGACCCCCTAATAGTGTATTTTTGTTTGTTGGTTGGTTTTTTGAATGTTTGAAGATATCTTTATCTTCATTCTTTTTTTTTATCATGAAAATGTAATTTAATGCAAGTTTCTATCAATATGTACCGCCCATGCTTGATTTCCTAATAGTGTATTTTGGGGGTTTTTTTGAATGTTTGAAGATGTCTTTATTTTATCTTCTTTTTTTTAACATCTTTATTGGAGTATAATTGCTTTACAATGGTGTGTTAGTTTCTGCTTTATAACAAAGTGAATCCGCTATACATAAACATATGTTCCCATATCTCTTCCCTCTTGCGTCTCCCTCCGTCCCTCCCCCCCTCCCTATCCCACCCCTCTAGGTGGTCACAAAGCACTGATCTGGTCTCCCTGTGCTATGCGGCTGCTTCCCACTAGCTATTGGTTTTACATTTGGTAGTGTATATATGTCCATGCCACTCTCTCACTTTGTCCCAGCTTACCCTTCCCACTCCCTGTGTCCTCAAGTCCATTCTCTACATCTACATCTTTATTCCTGTCCTGCCCCTAGGTTCTTCAGAACCATTTAAAATTTTTTTTTACATTCCATATATATGTGTTAGCATATGGTATTTGTTTTTCTCTTTCTGACTTACTTCACTCTTCACTCTAGGTCCATCCACCTCACTACAAATAATTCAATTTCGTTTCTTTTTATGGCTTAGTAATATTCCATTGTATATATGTGCCACATTTTACCCACTCATCTGTCGATAGACACTTAGGTTGCGTCCATGTCCTGGCTATTGTAAATAGAGCTGCAATGAACATTGTGGTACATGAACTTTTAATTTTTATTTATTTTTATTTTTATTTTTGGCTGTGTTGGGTCTTCATTTCTGTGCGAGGGCTTTCTCTAGGTGTGGCAAGCGGGGGCCACTCTTCATCGTGGTGCGTGGGCCTCTCACTATCGCGGCCTCTCTTGTTGCGAAGCACAGGCTCCAGATGTGCAGGCTCAGTAGTTGTGGCTCACGGGCCTAGTTGCTCCATGGTATGTGGGATCTTCCCAGTCCAGGGCTCGAACCCGTGTCCCCTGCATTAGCAGGCAGATTCTCAACCACTGTGCCACCAGGGAAGACCCCATGACCTTTTTGAATTATGGTTTACTCAGGGTATATGCCCAGTAGTGGGATTGCTGTGTCGTATGGTAGTTCTATTTTTAGTTTTATAAGGAACCTCCATACTGTTCTCCATAGTGGCTGTATCAGTTTACATTCCCAACAACAGTGCAAGAGGGTTCCCCTTTCTCCACACCCTCTCCAGAATTTATTGTTTGTAGATTTTTTGATGATGGCCATTCTGACCTGTGTGAGGTGATACCTCATCGTAGTTTTGATTTGCATTTCTCTAATGATTAGTGATGTTGAGCATTCTTTCATGTGTTTGTTGGCAATCTGTATATCTTCTTTAGAGAAATGTCTATTTGGGTCTTCTGTCCATTTTTGGATTGGGTTTTTGTTTTTTTTTAATATTGAGCTGCTTGTAAATTTTGGAGATTAATCCTTTGTCTGTTGCTTCATTTGCAAATATTTTCTCCCATTCTGGGGCTTGTCTTTCCATCTTGTTTATGTTTTCCTTTGCTGTGCAAAAGCTTTTAAGTTTCATTAGGTCCCATTTGTTTATTTTTGTTTTTATTTCCATTTCTCTAGGAGGTGGGTCAGAAAGGATCTTGCTGTGATTTATGTCATAGAGTATTCTGCCTATGTTTTCCTCTAAGAGTTTTATAGTGTTTGGCCTTACATTTAGGTCTTTAATCCATTTTGAGTTTACTTCTGTTTATGGTGTTAGGGAGTGTTCTAATTTCATTCTTTTACATGTAGCTGTCCAGTTTTCCCAGCACCATTTATTGAAGGGGCTGTCTTTTCTCCACTGTATATTCTTGCCTCCTTTATCAAAAATAAGGTGACCATATGTGCGTGGGTTTATCTGGGCTTTCTATCCTGTTCCATTGATGTATATTTCTGTTTTTGTGCCGGTACCATACTGTCTTGATTACTGTAGCTTTGTGGTATAGTCTGAATTCCGGGAGCCTGATTCCTCCAGCTCCGTTTTTCTTTCTCAAGATTGCTTTGGCTATTCGGGGTCTTTTGTATTTCCATACAAATTGTTTGTTCTAGTTCTGTGAGAAATGCCATTGGTAGTTTGATAGGGGTTGCATTGAATCTGTAGATTGCTTTGGGTAGTATAGTCATTTCCACAGTGTTGATTCTTCCAGTCCAAGAACATGGTATATCTTTCCATCTGTTTGTATCATCTTTAATTTCTTTCATCAGTGTCTTAATAGTTTTCTGCATACAGGTCTTTTGTCTCCTTAGGTAGGTTTATTCCTAGGTATTTTATTCTTTTTGTTGCAGTGGTAAATGGGAGTGTTTCCTTAATTTCTCTTTCAGATTTTTCATCATTAATGTATAGGAATGCAAGAGATTTCTGTGCATTAATTTTGTATCCTGCTACTTTACCAAATTCATTGATTAGCTCTAGTAGTTTTCTGGTAACATCTTTAGGATTCTCTATGTATTGTATCAGGTCATCTGCAAACAGTGACAGCTTTACTTCTTCTTTTCCAATTTGGATTCCTTTTATTTCTTTTTCTTCTCTGATTTCTGTGGCTAGAACTTCCAAAACTATGTTGAATAATAGTAGTGAGAGTGGACAGCCTTGTCTTGTTCCTGATCTTGGAGGAAGTGCTTTCAGTTTTTCACCATTGAGAACGATGTTGACTGCGGGTTTGTCATATATGGCCTTTATCATGTTGAGGTCAGTTCCCTCTATGCCTACTTTCTGGAGGGTTTTTATCATAAATGGGTGTTGAATTTTGTGGAAAGCTTTCTCTGCATGTGTTGAGGTGATCATGTGGTTTTTTCTCCTTCAATTTGTTAATATGGCTTATCACATTGATTGATTTGCATATATTGAAGAATCCTTGCATTCCTGGGATAAACCCCACTTGATCATGGTGTATGATCCTTTTAATGTGCTGTTGGATTCTGTTTGCTAGTATTTTGTTCAGGATTTTTGCATCTATGTTCATTAATGATATTGGCCTGTAGTTTTCTTTCTTTGTGACATCTTTGTCTGGTTTTGGTATCAGGGTGATGGTGGCCTCATAGAATGAGTCTGGGAGTGTTCCTCCCTCTACTATATTTTGGAAGAGTTTGAGAAGGATGGGTGTTAGCTCTTCTCTAAATGTTTGATAGAATTCACCTGTGAAGCCATCTGGTCCTGGGCTTTTGTTTGTTGGAAGATTTTTCATCACAGTCTCAATTTCAGTGCTTGTGATTGGTCTGTTTATATTTTCTATTTCTTCCTGGTTCAGTCTTGGAAGGTTGTGCTTTTCTAAGAATTTGTCCATTTCTTCCAGGTTGTCCATTTTATTGGCATATAGTTTCTCATAGTAATCTCTCATGATCCATTGTATTTCTGCAGTGTCAGTTGTTACTTCTCCTTTTTCATTTCTAATTCTATTGATTTGAGTCTTCTTCCTTTTTTTCTTGATGAGTCTGGCTAATTGTTTATCAATTTTGTTTATCTTCTCAAAGAACCAGATTTTAGCTTTATTGATCTTTGCTATTGTTTCCTTCATTTCTTTTTCATTTATTTCTGATCTGATCTTTATGATTTCTTTCCTTCTGCTAACTTTGGGGGTTTTTTGTTCTTCTTTCTCTAATTGCTTTAGGTGTAAGGTTAGGTTATTTATTTGAGATGTTTCCTGTTTCTTGAGGTAAGATTGTATTGCTATAAACTTCCCTCTTAGAACTGCTTTTGCTGCATCCCATAGGTTTTGGGTCATCAAGTTTTCATTGTCATTTTCTAGGTATTTTTTGATTTCCTCTTAGATTTCTTCAGTGATCTCTTGGTTATTTAGTAGTGTATTGTTTAGCCTCCATGTGTTTGTGTTTTTTACATATTTTTCCCTGTAATTGGTATCTAGTCTCATAGCATTGTGGTCAGAAAAGAACTTGATATGATTTCAATTTTCTTAAGTTTACCAAGGCTTGATTTGTGACCCATGGTGTGATCTATCCTGGAGAATGTTCCATGAGCACTTGAGAAGGAAGTGTATTCTGTTGTTTTTGGATAGAATGTCCTATAAATATCAATTAAGTCCATCTTGTTTAATGTATAATTTAAAGCTTGTGTTTCCTTATTTATTTTCATTTTGGATGATCTGTTCATTGGTGAAAGTGGGGTGTTAAAGTCTCCTACTATGATTGTGTTACTGTCAATGTCCCCTTTTCTGGCTGTTAACATTTGCCTTATGTATTGAGGTGCTCCTATGTTGGGTGCATAAATATTTACAGTTGTTATATCTTCTTCTTGGGTTGATCCCCTGATCATTATGTAGTGTCCTTCTTTGTCTCTTGTAATAATCTTTATTTTAAAGTCTATCTTATCTGATATGAGAATTGCTACTCCAGCTTTCTTTTGATTTCCATTTGCATGGAATATCTTTTTCCATCCCCTCACTTTCAGTCTGTATGTGTCCTAGGTCTGAAGTGGGTCTCTTGTAGACAGCATATATATGGGTCTTGTTTTTGTATCCATTCAGCCAGTCTGTGTCTTTTGGTTGGAGCATTTAATCCATTTACATTTAAGGTAGTTATCAATATGTATGTTCCTATTACCATTTTCTCAATTGTTTTGGGTTTGTTATTGTAGGTCTTTTCCTTCTCTTGTGTTTCCTGCCTAGAGAAGTTCCTTTAGCATTTGTTGTAAAGCTGATTTGGTGGTGCTGAATTCTCTTAGCTTTTGCTTGTCTGTAAAGTTTTTAATTTCTCTGTCGAATCTGAATGAGATCCTGGGTAGAGTAATCTTGGTTGTAGGTTTTTCCCTTTCATCACTTTAAATATGTCCTGCCACACCCTTCTGGCTTGCAGAGTTTCTGCTGAAAGATTAGCTGTTAGCCTTATAGGGATTCCCTTGTATGTTATTTGTTGTTTTTCCCTTGCTGCTTTTAATATTTTTTTCTTTGTATTTAATTTTTGATAGTTTGATTAATATGTGTCTTGGTGTGTTTCTCCTTGGATTTATCCTGTATGGGACTCTCTGAGCTTCCTGGACTTGATTATTTCCTTTCCCATATTAGGGAAGTTTTCAACTGTAATCTCTTCAGATATTTTTTCAGTCCCTTTCTTTTTCTCTTCTTCTTCTGGGACCCCTATAATTCGAATGTTGATGCATTTAATGTTGTCCCAGAGGTCTCTGAGACTGTCCTCAATTCTTTTCATTCTTTTTTATTTATTCTGCTCTTTGGTAGTTATTTCTACTATTTCCTCTTCCAGGTCACTTATCTGTTCTTCTGCCTCAGTTATTCTGCTATTGATTCCTTCTAGAGAATTTTTAATTTCATTTATTGTGTTGTTCATCATTGTTTGTTTGCTCTTTAATTCTTCTAGGTCCTTGTTAAACATTTCTTGTATTTTCTCCATTCTATTTCCAAGATTTTGGATCATCTTTACTATCATTACTCTGAATTCTTTTTCAGGTAGACTGCCTATTTCCTCTTCATTTGTTTGGTCTGGTGGGTTTTTACCTTGCTCCTTCATCTGCTGTGTGTTTCTCTGTCTTCTCATTTTGCTTAACTTACTGTGTTTAGGGTCTCCTTTTCGCAGGCTTCAGGTTCCTAGTTCCCGTTATTTTTGGTGTCTGCCCCTAGTGGCTAAGTTTAGTTCACCACGTTGTGTAGGCTTCCTGGTGGAGGGGACTGGTGCATGTTCTGGTGGATGAGGCTGGATCTTGTCTTTCTCGTGGGCAGGACCACATCCAGTAGTGTGTTTTGGGGTGTCTGTGACCGTATTATGATTTTAGACAGCCTCTCTGCTAATGTGTGGTATTGTGTTCCTGTCTTGCTAGTTGCTTGGCATAGGGTCTCCAGCAGTGTAGCTTGCTGGTCGTTGAGTGGGGCTGGGTCTTAGTGTTGAGATGAAGATCTCTGGGAGAGCTTTTGCCATTTGATATTACGTGGAGCTGGGAGGTCTCTGGTGGACCAATGTCCTGAACTCTGGGAGCACGGATTCTTAACCACTGTGCCACCAGGGAAGCCCTCAGCTGTGTTTTTGTCATGAAAGGATGTTGAATTTTTGTCAGATGCTTTTCTGCATCTATTGAGTTGATTATGTGGTTGTTTTCCTTTGTATTATTAATGGGCTGTATGACATTGATTTTCCTATAGTTGAAACACCCCTTCCAATCCTAGGGTAAATCCCATTTGGTCATTGTGTATAATCCTTTTTAATGTGCTATTGGATTTGGTCTGCTAGTATATTATTGAAGATTTTTGTCTATGTTTATAAGGAATATTGATCTATAGTTTTCTTATGGAATCTTTCTCTGGCTTTGGTATCAGGTTAATATTGGTCTCAAGGAATGTGTTAGAAAGTGTTCCCCTCCTCTTATTTTTGGTAGAGTTGATATTAGGATTGATGAATTGGATTGATGTTAATTCTTCTTTAAATGTTTGCTAGAAATGGCCAGTGAAGACATCTAGTCCTGACTTTTCTTTGTTGGGAGGTTATTGATTTCTGATGCAATCTTCTTGCTTATTACAGGTTTGTTGAGAATTTCTATTTCCTCTTGAATAAGTTTTAATAACTTGTATATCTTTAGGAATTTGTTGATTCATCCAGATTATCTTGTTTGCATATAATAGTTCATAGTGTTCTCTTATAATCCTTTTAATTTCTGTTTTCATTTCTGGTTTTAGTTATTTTCATCTTCAATTTTTTTTAGTCAGTCTAACTAAAGTTTTGCTATCTTTTCAAAGAAACAACTTTTGATTTTGTTGATTCTCTCTATTGTTCCCCCCCATTTAATTTGTGCTCTATATTATTTCCTTCCTTCCTTTAGTTTGCTCTTCTTTTTCTAGTTCCTTAGGGGGTTTTTTTTGTTGTTTTTTTAAAGCTACTGAACTATTTTTTTTCTTTTTTTTTTTTTTTTTGCTGCATCAGGTCTTAGTTGCAGCGTGCGGGATCTTTGTTGAGCCATGTGGGATCTTTTTGTTGTGGCGCGCGGGCTTCTCTCTAATTGTGGCATGTGGGATCTCTGTCTAGTTGCAGCGTGCAGGCTCCAGGGTGCATGGGCTCTGTAGTTTGCCACATGTGGGCTCTCTCACTGAGGCACGCAAGGTCAGTAGTTGTGGCACACAGGCTTAGTTGTCCAGCGGCATGTGGGATCTCAGTTCCCTGACCAGGGATCGAACCCATGTCCCCTGCACTGGAAGGTGGATTATTTACCACTGGACCACCAGGGAAGTCCCTCTAGTTCCTTAAGGTTTAAAGTTAGGTGGTTTATCTGAGATCTTCTATTAATGTAGGCATTTACAACTGTAAATTTCCCACTGAGTACTGCTTTTACTATATCCCACAAGTTTTTGGTATGTCTCAAAGTATTTTCTAATTTCCCTAGTGGTCTTCTTTAACCCACTGTTTTTTTAAGAGTGTGTTGTTTACTTTCTGCATATTTGCTAATTTTCCAGTTTTCCTTCTGTTACTGATTTCTAGATTCATTCCATTGTGGTCAGGGAAGATGCTGTGTGTGATTTTAATCCTTTTTAATTTATTGAGAGTTCTTTTATTACTTTACATTTATATTAATAAGAGATATTGATCTGTAGTTTCCTTTTGTGTGTTTGTCTGGCTTTGGTATGAGGGCAATGCTGAGTTAGAATGAGTTAGGAAGTGTTCCTTTTCTTTCAATTTTTTGGAAGAATTTGAGAAGGATTGGTATTAATTCTCCTTTAGATTTTTGGTAGAATTCATCAGTGAAGCCATCTGGTCCTGGTCTTTTCTTGTTAGGAGGTTTTAAAATGTATTAAAATTTGTTTTGTGGCCTAACATATGATCTGTCCTGGAGAATGCTCCACGTGTACTTGAGAACAATGTATATTCTTTAGAACGAGTGTTCTTTATGTCTTTTAGGTCTAGTTGGTTTACAGTGTTTTTCAAGTACTCTATTTCCTTATTGATCTTCTGTATAGGATATTCTTTCCATTATTGAAAGTAAGGTATTGAAGTCTCCAACTATTAGTGTAGAACTGTCAATTTCTCCCTTCAGTTTTGTCAATATTTGCTTCATATATCTTGGGACTCTGTTGTTTTGTGCATATATAACTGTTATAAATTCTTCATGATTTTCCCTTTTTATCAATATAAAATGTCCTCCTTTGTCTCTTGTAACAGTTTTTGACTTAAAATCTATTTTGTCCAATATTAATATAGCCACCCTAGGTCTCTTTTGGTTATTCTTTACATAGAATATCTTTTCCATCCTTTCACTTTCAACTTATTTGTGTCTTTGGGTCTAAAGTGAGTCTCTTGCCAGCAGCATATACTTGGATTGGCTCTCTCTCTCTCTCTCTCTCTTTTTTAACATTTTAAACTGTTTCTAAGTGTACAGTTCAGTGGCATTAAATACACTGTTATGCAAGCATTACTACCATCCATCTCCAAAAATTTTTTCATCTTCTCAAACTGAAACCCCATATCCATTAAACAATAGCTCTTTATTCCCTCCCACCCAGCCCCCCCACCCCAGCCCCTGGCAACTACCATTCTACTTTCTATCTATATGAATTTGACTACTTTAGGTACCTCATATAAGTGAAATCATACCTTATTTGTTCTTTCGTGACTGGTTTATTTCACTTAGCATGTCTTCAAGGTTCATCCATGTTGTAGGTGTGTCAATATCCCATTGTACATATGTACCATATTTTGTTTATCCACTTACCTGTCGATGGGCACTTGGGTTGCTTCCACATTTTGACTATTGTGGAGAATGATGCTATGTACTTGAGTATACAGATATGTGTCTGACTCCCTGCTTTCCATTCTTTGTGGTGTATACCCAAAAGTGTAATTGCTGGGTCATATGGTAATTCTATTTTCAATTTTTTGAGGAACCACCATACTGTTTTCTGTAGTGGCTGCACCATTTTATTCCCGCCAGTAGTACACAAGAGTTCCTTTTTCTGTACATCCTCACCAACATTTGTTATTTTCTGTTTTGTTTTGTTTTAAATAATAGCCATGCTAATGGATATGAAGTGGTATCTCATTGTAGTTTGATTTGCATTTCCCTAATGATTAGTGATATTGAGCATTTTTTCATGTACTTATTTGGCCATTTGCATGTCTTCTCTGGAGAAATTTTTATTCAAATCCTGTTAGATCATTTTAAAATCCATTCTGCCTTTTTTTGTGAGTGATAGAATATACATAACCTTTACCATTTTAATCATTTTGAAATATACAAATCAGTGGCATTAAATACATTCATAATATTGTGCACCTATCACCAATCTCTGTCTTTTAATTGGTGAGTTTAATCCATTTACATTTAAAGTGATTACTGATATTGAAGGACTCACTTCTGCCATAGTACTGTTTTCTGTGTGTGATATCTTTTTCGTTCCTTAATCCTTCCAGTACTGACTTCTTTTGTGTTTGATTTTTCTTCTAGTATGTACCATTTTGATTTCCTCTTCATTTCCTTTTCTATATATTTCCTACTTGTTTTTGTAATGGTTACCATGGAGATTACAATTAACATCCTAAGATTAACAGTTGATTTATCATCAGAAACCATGAGGGCTAGAAATCAGTAGAATGATATATGGTATATTTAAAGAACTGACAGGAAAACACAAACAAAAACCTGTCAATCAGTAATTCTATATCCAGAAAAATTGTCCTTCACAATTAAGGAGAAGTTCAGACATTCCCAGATAAACAAAAACTAACAGCATTTGTTGCTAGTAGACCTGCCCTACAAGAAATGCTACAGGGAGTCATTCAGACTGAAACAAAAAGGCACTAGATAAAAGTTCACTGATAAAGATAAGTACAAGGTAAATATAAAAGCCAGTATTATTGTATTCTGGGTATGTAACTCTTTTCTGATTCTTACGTGGTTTAAAAGACAGATGCATAAAACTAATTATAAATCTATGTTAATACACATGCAATATATAAAGATGTATTTATAACAATACCAACTCCAAGGGGGACATAGAATTGAATAGGAGGAATTAATGTATGCTGTTGAAGCTAAGATGGTATAAATTTAACCTAGATTCCTATACATTTATCTATTTCTTAGGTGAGCTTTGGTCATCTGTGTCTTTCCATCTATTCTCCATTTCAACTAAGTTATTGAATTTATTGGCAAAAAGTTGTTCCTAATATTCCCTTATTATTCTTTTATTATCTGTAGAAACTGTGATTTTACCTCTTTCATTCCTAATATTGGTGATTTGTATTTTCTCTCTTTTTTCCTGATCAATCTGGCTAGAGCTTTATGAATTTTGTTGATCTTCTCAAGAAGCAACTTATGGTTTCATTGATTTTGTTTTCTATTACATGGATTTCTGCATTGATCTTTGTTATTTTCTTCTGTATACTTTGGTTTCAGGTGGAAGCTGAGGTCGTTGACATATCTTTCTTTTTTTAAATAGATATTTAGTGCTATAAATGTCTCTAATAGAGATGTCCCACAAATTATGATACATTGCATTTTCATTTTCATTCAGTTCAAAATAATTCCTAATTGATCCAGATGTGTGTTATTCACTTTCCAAATATCTGGGAATTTTCCAAGGATCTTTTTGTTATTGATTTCTAATATAATTCCACTGTGATCAGAACACATACTTCGTTATGACTTGAATCCTTTTTAATTTATTGAGACTTGTTTTATGGCCCATAATATGATGTCTTGATAAATATTCTGTGTACATTTAAGAATATGTATTCTGCTAGTGTTAGGTGGAGGATTCTATAAAGGTCAAGCTGGTTGATAGTGTTGTTCTAGTTTACCATATCCTGCCTGATTATTTGCTTGTTTTATATATTATTCAGAGGGTAGTACTGAAATCTCCGACTAAAACTGTGATTGTTTTCTCTTGGAGTTCTATCCATTTTTGTGTCATATATTTTGAAGCTCTCTTATTGGGCATATGAACATTTAGAAGTGTTATGTCCTCAATTAATCAACCCCTTTGTCATTATGAACTGAACTTTTTTTCATCTCTGGTAATATTCTCTGCTCTGAAATCAACTTTGTCTGATTTTATTATAGCCTTCCCAGCTTTCTTTTGACAAGCATAAACATGGTGTATCTTTTCCCATCTTTTTGCTTTTACCCTATTGGAGTCTTTATATTCATGAGTACATTGCTTGTGGGCAGCATGTAATTGTGTCTTACTTTTTTTATCCATTCTGATAATCTCTGCCTCTTAATTGAGTTGATTATTTTATTATTATTATTTTGGCCATGCTGTGCAGCATGCGGGATCTTAGTTCCCCGACCAGGGATCAAACCCCATGCCCCCTGCAATGAAAGGATAGATAGAGTCTTAATCACCGGACTGCCAGGGAAGTCCCTTAATTGGGTTGTTTAGACCATTTACCTTTAATGTGATTATTGATATATTTAGGTTTCAGTTTATCATCTTATTTGTTTTCTGGTTGTCTCATCTGTTCTTTGTTACCCTTTTCCTCTTTTTCTCCCTTCTTTTGGATTACCTGAGAATTTTTCATTCTATTTTATCTCTCTTGTTGACATATAAAATAACTCTCGGGCTTCCCTGGTGGCGCAGTGGTTGAGAGTCTGCCTGCCGATGCAGGGGACACGGGTTCATGTCCCAGTCTGGGAAGATCCCACATGCCGCAGAGCGGCTGGGCCCATGAGCCATGGCCGCTGAGCCTGCGCGTCCGGAGCCTGTGCTCTGCAACGGGAGAGGCCACAACAGTGAGAGGCCCACGTACCGCAAAAAAAAAAAAAAAAAACACCAAAAACAAAACTCTGTAATTTTAGGGTTTACATTATGTGGATTTAACTTATAACAGTTCATCTCATCACAGGAACAAACCAGGCCTCAAATGCAGTCCCAGAGTAGCTGCCAGAACAGAGCTGTCCAAGGAAGAGGGGCCCACCCATCATCCCATTCTGCCTTACCCTTGGTGATCACACCAAGGGCCTTGGGAAGTCATTACACCACTCAGGGCCTCAGCTTACTCATTGTAAACTGAGGTTGTCCCAGCTGCCCTGCTTACCTTGGAATGGTGTTCTGTCCTAGGAGTAAAGACCCTGTGCCTTTCCACACACTGGCCTAGCTAATGCAATCACTAGGCCTGCTCCGAGGACCACTAGACCCTCTAGATATGTGGTTGGAAATGCTGAGGATGGGAACAGCGGTTGGGTGTGTGGTCAGCCAAGGGGGCCTGGGTCTAAAACCTACTACTTGATCCCTACTTCCTTGCAAGGTGAGGGAGGCCCTGCCTGGGGAGGTGCCTCCTTCCTCTGCCCTCAGGTCTAATAGAAGACTGTTATGGGTGGTCTCCCTACTCTCCAGACTCAAAGGCAGAGAATACCAGGAAATCTACCTGGAGCCTTCAGACCCAAGCTTTTCTCTCATTCCTTTCCCTTTATCTGATTCCCCAGTCAGATGGTGGTGTCTGGAGGCAAAAGGCAAGTTCCCACCTGCCCTCTGGTTCCTAATTGGGTCATCTCTGCACCAGACCTGCTCTCATCTAACCACCTCTGGAAGGACTTGAGGAAACTGAGGCCTGACCAGACAAAGTAGCTCAACCACATCCATGCCATTGGCTGTCTCTGGCAAGAATAGGGTGACCCAGGAAATTCCCTGGCGGTCCAGTGGTTAGGACTCCAGGTCCAGTGGCAGCGGGCACGGGTTCGATCCCTGGTGGGGGAACGAAGATCCTGCATGCCGGGGCGGCACAACCAAAAAAAAAAAAAAAAAAAAAAGAATAGGGTGACTCACAGCACCCCTGTATCTCCAGTAGCACTTGAGGACCCAGGAGGGCCTCAACCTGGTTCGGCTGCCACAACCTTTATGTTCTTGGGTGTTTTCCATCGCCTGCCAATCTGGAGTTTTCCCAATTATGTGTGATTCTGGTGACAGAAAGGTAGGTGTGGTACAAAACTATACACACACAATTCGAGGTAACTAGATTCACATGCAGTTGTAAGAAATAACAGAGATCCCTTGTACACTTTGCTTAGCTTCCCCCAATGCTAACTTTTGCAAAACTATAGTATAACATCACAACCAGGATACTGACATTGGTAAAACCCACCAATCTTATTCAAATTTCCCCAGTAAGTGTGTGACATTTTAATTATCAGACGACCGAAGCTTCAACCCAAGCTTACCTACTTGGCAAGTTACCTATGACCCAGAGGAACTTCACCTCGCTGCTCCGTCTGTGCCCTGGAAAACCGGAAAGAGGCTAACAGGGAATTTAAAATTCTGGGCATGCTATGTGCTAGGCTCTACCCATGTCATGGTTTAATCCTTACAGCAGCCTGTTTTACCAACATTAAGAGTGAGGCGCAGAGAGGGTGGCTAGGTGGGTGGACCTGAGGTCCAAGGCTGGGCAGGGGCTACCCAGGCCTGCCTACACACTCTCAGCACAGCACGGAGGGCCAGTCTGCGCCGCTAGGAGGTCTAGAGGGCTCAACAAAGCCCTTGTGGGGCTTTGGAGGCCTTGTGGGGCTTTGGAGGCCTTGTGGGGCCTGGGCTAAACGTTAGAGCGTGACTGGGCTCCAACCAGACGTGCGAGTAAAGCGGACGCCAGGCCTCTCCCTGGAATGTGAGCTCCCGAGCGCGGCCGCATAGCAGGGGTCCGCCCCGGGGTACGCTGGGAAGCCGCGCGCGCCCCGCCCCTCTCCGCCCCTCCCCGCTGCGCAGCCCTCGGCTGCCCCCTGCCGTCACAGGGTGGACCCTGCAGCCCAGGCCGTCTCGGCTCGGCGCCGCCAGCACCCCCGGCCTCCGGATTGGCCCCTCCCGAAGCCTCCGGGCCGTCTGCCTGCCGCCATCGGATTGGCTGCACCCTGATACCGTGGCCCCGCCCATTTCCCCGGGTCCTTTGATCACGCGCCTGCCGGCTCTTCCGGGGCCCGGGAGCCAACCGAGGGCGTTCCTTTCCGGGCTGCATCGGCGGGAGGTAAGGCTTGGGCGGGTTGGATGGGCTGCAAAGCGCCGGTACAGGTCCACGCCTCGGGGTGTCGGGATGCCAGGATGCCCGGGCCCCTCTGTGCTCCCCCTAAGTTCCCTTCCCCTGGCCTGAGCCTCCCAGCGCCGTGGGAACTACCTCCCGCTCTCTGTTGCTGGTCCGCATCCTCGGAACGGCCTGTCACCCTCCCTACCTCGGCATGTCCCCTCTACCATGGGACGGGCATGCGAGTGGGTGAGCCCGTAGCCCCCACGGGTAGCGGGACGGGTAGCTCATACCTTGCCCTCCGATAGAAGCCCAGGAAAACCGGGATCAAGGACCTGGGTATATCTGCGTGCAACCACCCGTGGACAGTCTCCTTGCATCTGTCATGGGAGCTGACCCTCTCCACTTCCTCCTGTCATCCCAGGCCAGGAGGGGAGGGACCCGGGCGGAGCCCCGAGTGGGGACCAGGGGGCGGTGACATCACCTCGCAGATGCAGTCCAGCCCTGCCCTGGCACGAGACCGATGGGGGAGACGGTGCCCAGGCTATGCCTGGAGTGACTCCAGGGACAAAGAGGGCATAGGACCTATATAGACCGAAGTGTGAGCACTGGACCCGGGCCGAGATGGTCTCCTTCAGATGCTCCCACCTCACCCCTAGGCTGCAATGCAGGACCCTCATGTTTTAACCTAATATCCCCATTTTGCTCCACTGGATAGCTGCTGGCAGTCCAGTACCCCAGGAGGCTGGGGCAGGAGCTGGGAACCTACATCTAACCTCTCCTCAGGAATTGATATCTGCAAATGTTTGGCCAGCACCTGAGCTGAGCCCCACCCTGATTTGGGGATAGGAGCTGGGCAGGACTCAGGCCCTGGGTCTGGGCCTCCCTTTGGTGCCGTTTACACCCAGGACTTGCTGAGGGTCCCTGGAGGGTTAAACCCAGCACATTGACCTGGAAGATCCCTCTTCCCAGTGCCTGACCTAAGTTTTCATATATTACTAGCTCTTGGGGAGGAATCCGGAGCCTGGGTGGAATTGACAACCTCCTTCCTCCTCCCCAGGGAGCCCAGTGGAGGCGCCCTCCCGAGGCAGTACTACTGCCCATGCTGACTACCCAGCCCTCTGGCTGCAGATGTCATGAGTAACACCACTGTGCCCAATGCCCCACAGGCCAGCAGCGACTCCATGGTGGGCTATGTGTTGGGGCCCTTCTTCCTCATCACCCTGGTCGGGGTGGTGGTGGCCGTGGTAAGGAGCCCCCACATACATACATACACACCCACACCTTTGCGAAGGCAGGGCTGGGTGGGCCTGGTCCAGCCTGCACACAGCATCTCAGCTGTCTTGCTGTTACGGGAGAGGAGGGTGTGGAGGTGGACCCCTGTCACTTGTGGGCCATCCTGGGCTCAGCGGCCTCCACAGTGCTGTGTCTCTGTTACAGGTAATGTATGTCCAGAAGAAAAAGCGGTGAGTGTCCCTGCCCCCCTGCCCGCGCCACCTCCCCCGAACTGTGCTTAAAGTTCTTCCCATAGGATCTGAGATCCCTGAATACATGTAAGATGCTCCTCAGCCAGACACAAACCTGAAATTCCCTACACTCCCGTTAGGTTTTCCTGCCCAGACATGTCGTTAGAGCTCTAGTGTGCCCCTGCCAGGGGGAGTAGACACAGGGCAGTCAGCTGTCTGAAGAAGGGGAGTGGGTCCCCTGGGCTGAGCCCCCTCCCATGCTCCCCAGGGTGGACCGGCTTCGCCATCACCTGCTCCCCGTGTACAGCTACGACCCTGCTGAGGAGCTGCACGAGGCTGAGCAGGAGCTACTCTCTGACGTGGGAGACCCCAAGGTGAGCACTCTGGGGACAGTGAGAATCATCAGAGGTGGGCCTGCTCTATTCATACCCCTGAAGACAGAGCCTGGTTCTGCTCTCAGCCTTCCCCATGTGGGCCGTGGCTAGTGGGGTGCCTCCTCCCAAGTTATGCCGTGGACTGCGCCCTGTGGTGCGCGTCTCCTCCCCTACAGGTGGTCCATGGCTGGCAGAGTGGCTACCAGCACAAGCGGATGCCCTTGCTGGATGTCAAGACATGACTTGAGCCCCCTGCCCTGGTCTTCAGAACCATGGGGTCCTGGAACGCCCAGGGCCCTGCAGCCTGCTGCTTCCCCCAGCTCCCCCTCCTGGGTACTGGGTCTCCGTTCCTCCTCCCATCTGCCCCCAGTCCTAAGCCCTGCATAGCGGTCAGCCCCCACTGTCACCACCTCACTCCCTGCTAGGCCTTCAGTCCTTTGTGGGCTGAGCCTACCAGCCACTCCCAGGAGCTAATGGGAATCTTTCCTTCTGGGGTGGAAGGGTGGCTGGGAGACAGGGTGGAGCTTTGCCCTTCCACAGGCACCACCTTTCTCTAGCCCTCCCTGACTTGGCTTTGGAGCTGTTCCCATGGTGACAGGGCCTAATGTATAATATTCAGTATATATATTTTGTAAATAAAACGTTTTGTGGCTAGGGGTGTAGTTGACTTCTTCAAGAGGGGCTTAAGTTACCTTCCCTGGAGCTGACGCCAATGCTTTTTCTTCTTCTCCCCCACCCACTAGACCCTTGGTTTCCAACCTTCCCCATTCCAGGCACCCATCACAGAAAGACTCAGTCCAGAAAAGGATATTTTTTTATTCAAGTAACTGCAAATAGGAAACCAGAGGGGGGGCCCCAGGCTGGGACAAATAATGGCTACCTCCTCCCTGACAGAACAGGGGGAGAAGGTGGCCCCTACACCCGACGGTCAACACAGGCCCCCCTCCTTACTCTGCTGCAGCATCCTAGGGGCAGGGCCCCACCTTCCCTGGGACTGGGGTAGTCGGTCACCCAGCCTGCTTTGCCCCAGGCCCCTTCCCCTAAGAGCATCTTGGAGGAGGGGAACGTGGGCAGAACAGGAGGCAATGAGGATGAACATTTGGCGCTGGTAGCAGCAGCAATGACGGATGTCTAAGAATGAAACATTGAACAAAAAACAACACAACTGTCCAGAGGTAGTTTGTGAACAGAGGAAAGATGGAACCAGAACCTTGGGGGTTGGGGAGGAGCAGAAGGATGGGAGTGGGCAAGGCTAGCTCCTTGTTATTAGTGCCCCGAGTGAGGGAAGGAAGGGGAAACCGAGGTCTAGAGTGGAAGCAGACAGGGACAGGGAGTGGCTCTAGCCCGCCTTAAGTGGCTGCCACCGGGAGCCCAGGCCTCCTGGGCCTCACCTGGATAAAGGTGACTCTGCATTTTCATCACTGCACTGGATTCCAGGGTGAGGGCAAGGTAGGTTGGAGCCTGCTTAGAGGGGGGAGGGGGCTTAAACCCCTCCTGCCTGCCTTCCTGTGCCCCCAAGGGGGCGGCCCAACTTACTGCAGGGACTAGGCAAGGTGGGAAGTAAGCAAAGGGCGTGTGAGCCACCCCTGGTGAGACACAGCTTGGTCGGGGGCATCTGGGGCCAATCACCCCTCTCCAGTGGCTACACCTGCTGCCGCTAGTACAGTGGGAGTGGGGCATGTCAGAATGAGATGGGGCTTGGGCCCCTTTTTAAGGCCAGGGGAGCCCTCCCAGGCCCCTTAATGGGAAGCCAGAGGGAAGAGTCGGGGATTAGAAGGGACCCCGAAACCAAGAGCCCAGCCAGCAAGGTCCCCACGCTGAGGGAGTGGGGATGCAGCAGCGCGGGAGCAGCTTAGTGGGAAGTCAGGTGCGTGGGTCAGGGGTCGCTGGGACCCGAAGTCAAAGGAAACTGCTCCCGACTCGGGCCCCGGGGGCCCTGCGGCGGCGGCTGGTGTGCTGTGTAGTGTGGTGGTGAGGGCGCAGGTGGGTGGCGGTGACACGAGAGCCTGGGGGAAGGGGTGGGGGCAGTGGGAGCGGAGCGGAGCTGTCCAGTCCCAGAAGGAAACTGCTCCTCGGTGAGGGAGCTGGTGGCGCGGCACGGGTCACTGCTCCTCCTCTGAGGACTCCTGCGAGATGCCCTCCTCTTCCTCCTTCTCCTGCAGGGTGGGCAGGGCCATCAGCAGGAATGCCAGGCCTGCCCCCCTCCCTCCTCCACCCCCCAGGGGCCAAGCTCGCCCCCAGCCCCTCCCGCACTCCCTGGCTCTCCAGAAGGGGGATGAGTCAGGGCTGAGTGTGTGGGTGACTCAGCAACCTCCACGGCCCAGTTTCATTCATAAAAAAGGAAGAATTTAAAGGGAGGGAAAAAAAACCACACACATGCTGCTCTCACACAGAGCCAGGCCCCTTGGCCCCCAGGCCCATGGCAGGGGTACCTGGCAGAGCTCGAGGAAGCGAGGAAGTGACTGGTTCTCTGGCAGGGGAGGAGCGGAGGCAGCCAGGGAGAGGAAATGAGGAGGGAAGGGGTGGCTGGAGGCTGCATGAGCCCCCCTGGTGGGTGCCAGGGAACCGAGTGGCCTTGGCCTGCAGGGGCAGCTGCTGGGCTGCGGAGCGGTGGCCATGGGCTGACCCCAGGCCAGGGCGGGGAGGAAGGGGAAGTGTGTGCCGCCGGGGCTCACTCACTGGGCGGGAATGTCGGGACACCACACGGGGCCCCCGTGCCAGGCACAAACTCCAAAACAACTTGTTTCCTGTTACTCACTCCTGGGGCCCAGCCAGCACCCCGAGCCCCCCTCACCCAGTGGTGGCTCGGCTCACGCTCGAGGAATGAATGCCTCAGGGAAGACAGGTTGGGGATAGTAAAGGGCTGGGAGGGCCCTCACTGCAGTGGACCCCCTGGAAGCATCTCCCGGCTCAACCCACCTACTTCCATTACCAGCTATTGGGGCCTAGAGATGGACGGCGCCTCCCTGAGGAGGTAGCTCCCTGCGGCATCGCACCTCAACCCCCACCCAACATGACCCCCTTGCCCGCCCCCCCGCCCCCCCACCCAGGCCTGAGCTCCTTTGCTGCTCCTTAAACCTCCCTTCGTCCTCATTTCTATAATGGCGGCGGCGGAGAAACACTAGTAGTTGACCTCCAAGTTCACCCTAGAAGTTCTGAGTCTGTTCTAGAAGCAGAGGAAGGAGAGACAGGGACCACCCCCCGTAGGGCAGCGCAGGCAGTCTGGTCTGGCTTGTACCTGGGACCCCTCACTTCTCATGGACACAGCCCTTTAAAAGCCCTGGGCTGGGTGCCAGGAACCCTGAGCCCTGGACAAATCCCTTCCCCTCTCCGGGCCTGGGTAAAACATGAAGTCTCACCATTCCTGGCCCTGCAGGTCAGGGAGAGCCATGTTCCTATGCGGGCATAGGATGGGGCATCTCCCACTCTTAACAGCCTCCCCAGAAGAGCCAAGCTGCCGCCACCTGTTCACCTACCAGTTTTTTGGGTCTGCCCCTTGGTTTCCTCCCTGGAGTTGTGGTGGTTTTCTAGATGGTCAGAGAAAAGATCCACTAAGTCAAAGATGTTCCTGACAGTGCTCACCCAATGACCAGTGCCCTGGATGGTGAGGGACAGCAGGGAGGGGCAGAACTACCTTCCTCTGCTCGGGGCAGCCCAGGACTCTCAGCCCAGCAGGCCCACCCGAGTCCAGCTGGTGATGACTGGCCAGCCACACTGCCCCCCCCACCCCAACATACACACACGCCCCCCCACTCCCTCCTCCACCCATGACTCAGAGGATATGAGTCGTGTCTTAGAAAAAATAAAATAAAAAACAAAACAACTTCTCTGAAAGGCTGATGCCACTGTAGATCTGGCCTTCCCTGCTTCTCCCCACTCCCTCAGGAGCCGGGGGGCCTCCGGGAGAAAAGGTGACATTCTCAGCCCAGGAGCTGCCCCTTTGCTCCTCCCAACTCGCCTCTCGCCAGACCAGGAAAGCTGTGGGACATCTGACTCGATTTCCCCAGTGTCCAGGGCAGGACCAAGGCCTCAGAAGTGAGACCTCAGTCATTGCCCCACTCTCTTCAATTAGCAGACACATCATCCCCCATATGCCAGAGGAAAAGAGGGTGCCAAGAATGAGGACAAGCCAGCCCTTTCCCAGACCTCCTATAGCTGCTGTCGTGGGGAGAGGGCCCTCCTCAAGCCTCACCCGGGTCTTGGCAGCGCCCTTGTTTTTGCTCCCCTTCGGTCGGCCCCGAGGTCTCTTAGGTGTTGGCACTTCGCTGGGCTCCTTCTGCAAAGACAGATGGGGCAGTCAGGGACACAGAAGCCACCTGTCCCACCCTTGTCAGGACAGAGCCCTCTGCCCCAGCCCAGCAGAATTAAGTCTGCGAGCCATCCCCCAACTCGAATCCACAGGAATCATAGCAGGCAGCCCTTGGGCTTCAGGTTCTCCGTCTGAATATCTTTTGCAAAGTCTCTCCCCTTGCTTCCCTATGACAGCAAAATGACAAGAGGCCAGAAGGCCTCTGGGAAGGGTGTCACGGGGGCAGAAAGACACTCTTAGGCAGCTCTGTCCACATGCCAGCTCGGCCACGGACTAGCTCTAAGATCTCGGGCAAGACGCTTAATGCTTGAGCCTCAGTTTCCCTCATCTGTAAATGGTGACAAGGCTTACCTTGCAGAGTGTCACGAAAACTAAATGAAAAATGTACAAGTGTCCAGCACTGGGCTGTGATCATTGCCCACCCCCTCAGATGATGCAGAAGAGGGGAAAGGATCCCCCTTCCCACTAGAAGGAACCTACAGCCTCTACCTGCAAACCAGGCTGCCTCCTAGGGAGAAGGAGTTATGTCCAGATCTCGGAACCCCAGAGAGCCCTGCCCATTGGTGCCACTGAAATTTTAATAAGCCCGAGACAGAATAAAAAACTGCTACATAATGCATAGAAGCTGGGCAGCAAAGGCACGTCAGCTATGGTTTCCCAAGGCAGCTGCCTGGGGGCTCTTCATGGTCCAGTAACCCAACACCCCTTCTCTGACCCCCCCAGTGACCACAAGGCGGCAGAGACTAAGAGGATGAGCTCCCCACACACAAACTGTGGGCTCTGAAAGAGGCAGCTGAATTCCACCACCCATCAGACTTCTCACGGGTCCTGAGGGTCAGTACAGGCCTCTCCACCTACAGATGGGGGGCGGCGCCCAGGGCCCGGTGGACACAAGCTGCCTGATGTGTAAAGAACAAGGATCGACCTCTACTGCTTTCCTCTCCTCTGCCCCACGAAAGGGAAGTAATGGGGCTTCACCAACAGCTGCCCCTTACGTGGGGATAGCTGCCCCTCTGTGAGAGAAACCAAGATCTCCACCATGTAACGGGTGGTCCCCACAGCCTGACTGGCCAAGCTCCCTGGGGTGCCCACAGTGCCAGGCTGGCCTTTTAACCCCACGGGACCTTTGTGAGGGGCAGAACCAGGGCTCTCAGTCACTCTGCCACCAACTCCCCAACATTTTAAGCTTCTTGGGCTTCCGTTTCCTTTTACAGAGCTGGGGCAAAGCCCAATCCAGGGCCACTCAAGGAGGCCCGTGAACAGGTGCTGGCCCAGAAACTGTTACTGTCCTGGGGTGAGGAACTACAGAAACATACAGTAAGTATTTAGAAACCCTCATAGTAAATTTCAGTAGTAAATTAACAAAGTACTATCATGTGCAGTGAATATAATAACAAAAAACGCTGGGCTTCCGTATGTAAATGTTCACGTTTCTATAATTCATCTTTACTGTTTCATAACGTACTGGTCCACGATGGATGGAAATAAAGGGTGGGTGGTTTACCACAGTGTATAAGCACTGAGTGGCCTGCAGGACTACAGGGTCACTTCTGGCTTGGACTTTCGGGCTCGGGCTCAGCGATCCCTTGGGCTGCACTTCTCTCCCAGGCTCTCAGGCACCGGGGATGCATGTGTGGGGTGCACGGGTGTGTGGGGAGAACACACGTGTACAGGAATGACGCTGCGCCCTGCCAGTCCTGCTTTCACCTGCCAAGACGCCTGGCACCTCCCTAGCCCAAAGAGGTAAACCGAGGCAAAGGTTTGGACACCCACCTGACTCCCTACCAGCGCCGTCCCGGGACTCACCGGAGGCTGCTTGCGCGGCCTGCCCCGCCCTCGCTTCTCAGTGCCGTCCTTTTCCTGCTTGGAGGCCAAGGGCTGGCTGGACTTCGAGCTCGACTCGCTCATCTTCCCTTGTCGGCAGAGCAGGTGGAGGAGCGACGGCTGGGATGCTGGGAGGCGGGAAAAGTTGTTTTAAACAAAACCTCTTGCTTTCGTCACCTCCTACCCCCTCACCACTCCCACCCTCCAAATGCTGGGCAGGAAACTGCCTGCTCCCAGGGGTCCCCGTGATTCCCACCTGGGCCGATGGGGGCATCTGCCCAGCCCAGCTTGCAGCCACAGGGCGGGGCTGGGCCGTTGGGCCTAATCAGCTCCTTATCTCCTCTTCAGAACGGCTCTTTGTCGTCCTGCCAGCCCCACAGGCCCCGGGCCCAAGAGCCCAGCCAGCCCAGTCCTGGCTGTGGGTAAGGCCGCCCTGGCAACGGTGTGGGTGAGATGCGGGTCCTCACACTGCCAGGGCCCCCTCCCTCCACCAAGCTGCCCCTTCTCTTCAAGAGAAAACCAAGCCTGGGTAGCTCGCAGGGAACAAGGGAGGAAAGGTAAGCAGAGAATGAGCCCTGGGCATCTGGCAGCCACAGACATCAATCCCCGGCCCACCTCGTCCACGGTACTGCCCACCTGCCAGAGCCCCAGCAGGTCTTTCTGCTGCTGTCTCCCTGGGTAAAAGCCTTGGGGGTTCAAAGATGGGGATGATTTGGGAAGAAGGGTGAAGAGGGTTAAAACCACAGTGGGTGAGGTGGGAGGAGGAAAAGAAACCCAAAGCTGAAAGGTGAGTCTCCTCTTCCCCCTTGCCCGCCCCCACCCACCTGGAGTCAGATGAGATCTTTCTCTTTGATGCCTCCTTACACGAGGGGCAGGGACTTGTCCAACTGAGAGGGGCCCTCGTAACAGATGCTGGCTGACTCCCTGAAGCCCTAGCAGGGCTGATCCTAAAAGCTCCTTGGTCCTTCTCTAGCACCTCCCCTCTCCTTAGAGGCCTGTTTGGGCTTCATCAGCCCTACTAATATAGAAGTTACCTGAAACCCCCCTCTGCAAGGAGTATTTGGGAGTCTGTTCCAGAGGCTGAGAAAGGACAGTGAGGGCCCTCGCAGCCCCATCCCTGTCCTCCCCGTTATTATCCCCAAGTTACAGATAGAGACGTGTCCTGGGAGGCCTATGGTTCCACACCTCCCTGATAACCAATCCCTGGCTGCCCTTGGCAAAGGGTGGGCCCAAGTGGCTCCACTTCTGAAAGCCCCTCAATCTATAAAATGTGGGTAATGATAAAGCACCTGCCTCACCTACCTCTCCAGACTGCGGCAAGGATCAAACCAGGTAAAAGTTAAAAACGCTTAAACAACAGAAAGCTTCATTCCAGATCAAAATGAGAACTAGAACGTTTGAAATGACTTTCTTTTCCCTTTTCAGATTCAGACAATTTCCAATTTTAACCAATGAGAGGAAAGACCGTTTTTGCAAACTTGTGATTGTTAGCGGGCCTGAGGCCCCTGATCCTCAAGTACTGAAATGCTCCAGATGGCGGGACTTTGGTAATTATTCCATTTTATAATATTTCAGACTTGAAGACCCTTTTAAACAAGGTGGTTGGTGATTTATCCTGCTTCATCATTAGTGGCTTGGCCTGCTCTGTAATTGCAGGCAGTGATTAGAATCTTATATTACACCACAGGTCCCCCTTCAAAACTAAACATCACAATTAATCAGCTAAATGAGTGCTGACCTCACATGAGGTTTGCTGGAGGCCCCCTCGGAGAGGTGGTTCCAGTTGGGCAAAGCCAGCCCCTAATCCCATAAAGCCTGGGCTAGCCTGCCTGGGGATCCTGGTGGGTGTCCCTGGTGTTTCCCCCCACCTCTTGCTGCTGGGGACCCTTTAATCCGCTCACCCTCACCCCAGATCCAGGACTCCAGAGAAGGCAAGGCCTGAGGCCCTCTCTGGTGAGACTAACAAATGCTTGTCTCTTCCACCTGTTTCTGAACATCAGCGAGGCCTGGCTTGGCGAAGCCACGTTTAGGGTCCAACTTCAATCCTTCAGTTGGTAATAAGCCCTTTCAGGCCTCAAGCCTGTCTCCTCCACACACTGTGCACCCAATGTGGGCTCCACAAATGCTGAGGCAATCTGCAGGAATGACTCGAGGAAATCATCCTGGAACCACCTTGTTTTCCCCAAAACAGTAGCCCAGAGAGGGATGATGAGTTGCCCAAAGTCACAGAGCAAGTTGGCGAGCAGGATGGAGTGGGTTGCTGGCGACCCTTCTAGCCCGCCACTTTCCTTACCCTTTTGGGGGCTGGTAAAGTCCCTGTCGTCCCTGCTGCAGACCCGGGGCCCAGAGTGACTCTGCAAGTGTCTGCGCCCGGCGGTTGCAGGTCGGCCGGCGGGACTGGGGGCTAGAGCGCGGGGGGAGGGGCGCAGGCCGCTTTCGCAGGCGCGGGAAACCGGTGCACCCCGACCGCATGCACCGCCACGAGGGTGCACCCGGACCCACTTCCTGCCAGAGGGGGCACCCAAGCCCGCCTTGGGGCAGGAAACCTGGCGCGCGCGGGGGAGAGGAAGAAAAGCCACCTTCCTCCGAGCCCTCCCCGCAAAATAAAGCCCCAGAAAAAAAAATTGAAACGGGGAGTCAAAGGGACTAGTTCCAACAGAGCCCAGCAAAGCAGAGAAACCAGTTTGTGGGGGCGGAAGGCAGGCCGGGCCCTGGGGGCTGAAGAGGCGCGGGCCGGGCCAGAGGTGGGGTCGGGGTGAAGCCCCAAACCCAGGCCGGCGATTCGGCCTCATCTGCGGAGGGGCGCCAGGAGAAAGGCCGAGCTGGAGTAAGGCCGAATTGCGGGGTTCCTGCCCATCCCCCTCACTTCTAGAACTTCCCCAGGCTGAGGGGGCCACCCGGCCCCCCACTCTCCCCTGTCGCCGAAGCTCGTTCCTCTCCCCGCCCCCCACAACCCAGGCCCGGGCTCGGGCTCGGGCGGGAGCGGCGGCCGCGCGAGGTGCACCGGGCTCCGCCGGGTGCACAACTCGCGCTCGCCGCAGCCGCGCGCCCCCTCCCCCACCGCGCGCTTTTCCCGGGTCCCCGCCCCCCGCAGGGCGCCCGCGGCGCGGGGGAAGGGGTGCCGGTGCCCTCCCCGCGCCGCCGGGCCCCGCCGCCCGCCCCCGCGCCGCGCGGCCCTCCCCCGCCGGCGGCTCGCGCAGCCCCGGCCTGGGAATAAAGCCGGAGGCGCGCGCTGCAGCCCCGGGCTGCTTGCAGGAGGGGCGGCGTGCAGCGGGGGCGCGGGCGCCCCCCTCCGCCGCCGCCGCCGCGGGCCCCGGGGACGACTCACCGCGAGCTCGGCCGCCGGCCTGCGGTGCGCGCTCCGGGCTGCCGGGAGCGACGGTGCTGGGCGCTGAGGACCGGCCTGGCTCCGCCGCCGCCGCCGCTGGTAGCAAATGCGGATCTGAAACCGGGAGAGAGAGCAGAGGCGCTCAGAGACCGCCGCCGCCGCGTGCTCGCCGCCCAGGCCCCCGCGGGGTATTTATATGTCACATCCAGGCGGGGGGACAAAAATATTCCCCCTCCCCCGAAGGATGGCGAGGGGCAGGAAGCTAGGCACGGCCCGTGCGCGGCCTCAATAAATAAATAATTTAATTAAATGATAGATATAAAAAAAAGGAGCCACCGGAGGGGCCGCGAACTCACGCCTTCTTGGAGCCGCGCCAGGGCCAGAAATAGCCCGGGCTCGGAGTCCCAATTAGAGAAGCGCAGCCCCGGCTCAGGGGAGCTTAAAAAGAGCGACCCAGGGGCAGGGGGGACGGGCCCGCCCGCGCCAGCCGTGTCACTGGGGGGGGCGGGGCCATGCAAATGAGCCCGGGGATTTAAAAGGGCGGCCGCCCGCCAGCCGCCGCCGCCGCCGCGCGGGTGGGTGTTGAATGTGGGGAGGGGCGAGCGGTGTCGGGCTTCTGGGGGCGGGCGCGCGCGGGAGGCCTGGGCTGGGAACCCGAGGCCACGGCCCACTTCCCACAGTCCCGGCCGGGAGACGTGGGGAGGTGTTTAGAGGGGTCACCAAGGAGTCCTTCGTGGGGGAGAGGGCGTCCTTAGTGCATGGAATGGGGGTCCCCGGGAGAGTCCCCTCTTGGGGCCTTCCGGGTGTGTGGGCTTGGCGCCCGCGGGGCGCGTGGATGTGGGCGGGTGTTGGTGCTTGCGGGGGTCCGTGCGGGCGGCAGGGGTGGAGAGAAACGCGCCGGTTGGAGAATTTCGCGGCCTACCCGCCGCTCCCTTCGCCTAGGTACGCGGCTCCTAGATTTTCCCTGGGCGGACAGGTGTCAGCATGTGCATCTCGGTTCCACCCCGCGTGTGGCTGACTGGTGAAATGCAGGTCTTGTGAAATTCAAACGTGAAACTTGTGAAATCCAGGGTTTAAATTTATTAATGGGCCCGAGTGAACCATAATCAAGGTGCAGCCTTCAAGCGAGGCAAACGATTGGCTCCTTTGCAGGTAAACCTGAGGGAGGGTTCATTCCTTTAGGTGACCCGGATGCTGTTTTGGAGACCAGCGATCCCTCCTGGTACCCTGGCCCCTTCCGCTGTGGCTTTTTTTAAAAATAGGAAAGCGTTAGCCGGTGGTCGCCTGGAAGCACTTTGAGGGCAGGAACTGGATCTACGTATGCCGTACCCGCCACGCCCGGCTCAACAAAGACTTGTACAAACGAGAAGGAAGCCAAAGTGGGAAGATGGCGGGGAGGGCAGTGGGAGAAGAAAGGGCGCTGTCAGGCGCGCCCTGCAGGCCGGGCCTGCACCTTCCCACCCCAGGTCCCTGAGGCGGCCTTCCACACCTCCCGTGGTGCAGGGAATTGCAGTGCGGCCCAGTGACACACGGCTGTGACTCATGTTTTTCCTTGCTCCCCTTCTTCCTCCCTGGCCGTTGGAGGCCCCGGCCCAGCCCCCTCCTCAGGGGGCGAGCCGGCGGTGGAGGGGGACGCCAGGAAAACCCTGAGCCCAGCGTGGAGGCGGGGTGGGGAACCAGAGGGGCCGGGCCTCCTAGTTTCAGGAATGTTTCAGGAATGTTTCCGGTGGGGGTGGGGAGCGGGGCTGGGCGGGCGCTCGGGCTGGGGGCAGCACGTGCTCGGCCGGGTGGGGGCGGGGACGCCAGGGCGGGAAGGCGCTGGGGGCCAATCCTGTGGGTTCAAAGAGGAGGGCGCGGGCCTAGGGCCGGTCGGGGCTAAGAGTGGGCCGAGAGGGCGTCCTCCGCGCGCCGGTTCCCCGCTGCGCGCCCAGGTGGAACGTAGTTTTCTGAGAAGTCCCCAGGCTGCCCCGGAAGGGGAGAGGAAGTCACCGAAGGGCGGCCTGAAGGGAGAGGAGGGTGGAGGGGGAACGCGAGGGCGAGGCTGGGGGAGGGGCGGCCTGCCCCTTTGTCTGGAGCGGGGGGTGGGGCGGGGTGGAAGGCGCGCTGCTCCCTCCATCTTTGTGCCCTGCCTGCAGAGCGCGCGCGTAGTAGGCCGCGAGTAGGTTTGGCTGGAGGGCCTTGAGTTGCTAGCTCGAGAACCTCTGCAGCGTTGAGTGGAAGAGCGACCCTTAGGCCCTTACCCTACCTGCCTGGGTCACAGGCCCCTGCCAGCAACCCGGGCGCCCACGCCTGGGCCGGGGAGAGCCCACCCAGAGCCGCGCGCCCCTACCCACAGCCTTCCCCAAGGCCGCCCAGGCTTCCAGGCCCGGGCTCCGCGGCTGGCGGCCTTTCTAGGCCCCTCCCCTGGGCGCAGCTAAGCTCGGGGCAGCTCTCCCTGGCCTTGTGAGGCCAGTGGTGGCCCCTGAGAGGGAGGGGAGGTGGGGAAGGGAGAGGGCCTTCCGTCGCGAATGGGCTGTGGGAAAACTTGGCCAAGTTTTTGGCCCACTTCTAACGAGCCGACTTGATCTTATTTTTCCTACTCTTATTTTCCCCTCGTCCTGATTTCTTCACCGACTTGTTTGTTACCTTGTATTATGTCTGTGTATTTTTGTAAGCCACCTCAAACCCTCTGGAAGGAGGCAGGCATAAATTTGTAGGCAAACATATCAATAGTAGCTTGTTCCTCACCCACACCCTTGAAATCCAAATAACTCTACCCACTGACCCCCACCTCCATTCTTTCTGGATTGCAAATGCCTCGAATTGACTTCCTTTTTTTCCTCTTTCAATAAGTATTAAGCAGAAGGGTGAATGACAGGGATAAAGATGAATAAGACATAGTCTTTGCCCCAGTGAATGTCATGTCTAGAGGAATCAACCAGGAACACACCAGAGAAAGCTGAGTAACAATTGCAGAGATGCCATGAGGAGAAAACAATCATTCATTCATTATTTATTGTAGGCCTACTGTGTACCAAAACCTAGTTCAAACTCTTAGGGTAAAACAATGAACAAACTATGAAATGAAGTAGAGTTTCACTGAAAGAATGAAACAAATAAAAAGAGTTCCCTGCACTCTTGAAACTTGAATTAGGGGGTTAGGTGCTTTAAGAGAGACTTGGGTGCTACAGGAGGAGAGAGGATGGGAACTGGCGGGGAGGGGCTGGTGTCAGGGAAGTCTGGAGGAGATGGGCTTGGGCTGGCTTTAATGGGATTTGGGTAGGTAAGGGCTGGGTGGGTGGCCTCGGGGGAGACAGTCTGGGAGAGGGAGCAGTTCTAAGCCTGGGGCATCAACCCCTTTAGTCAAGGCCTGAGGAAGGAGTCCGGGAAATCAGCAGTATCAGAACCAGTCTTCCCCGCAGGAAGCATTTTCTCATGTCAGAGTTGGATCATACAGTTTTCACAAGGACAACCCAGTGAACTTCAGTGAACCCATCAGGAATGTCCAGGGAATGGGGAATTCGGGTCAACTTTATTTTTCGGGACAGCTGAAGGTTAAGCTCATTTTCACTTGGGTTGTTGAAATTCTTCCCAGTGAATGTTCTTTCCCTGCCTTACTAAGTGGAGTAGCAGGGCCTAGCGATCTCTCAGCTGTGGCTTGGAAATGTGGAGGTTTTGGTAGGTTGGGGTGTCCCTTAGCATTCTGTGGGGATTCGTGTCTCAGTTCATCTCCGCGGTCAATATATTTGCTTATCAGTTTACCTCTTGCTTTTTGTTTTGTTTTTTGCGGTATGCGGGCCTCTCACTGTTGTGACCTCTCCCGTTGCGGAGCACAGGCTCCGGACGCGCAGGCTCAGCGGCCATGGCTCACGGGCCCAGCCGCTCCGCGGCACGTGGGATCTTCCCGGACCGGGGCACGAACCCGTGTCCCCTGCATCGGCAGGCGGGCTCTCAACCACTGCGCCACCAGGGAAGCCCTACCTCTTGCTTTTGAGTCAACTGTAGCTCTTAGGAGAGTAGAGGAAAAGACCTGTGTGATCATTCCATTTAGTGACTGAGTTAGTCAAGGTTTTCCAGAAGGCATGGGGGTGAGATGTGATGATGTTCTGTGTGTCCAGCCCAACATGGAAGGTAGACGGGAAGAAGTGGGCAGAGGAGGAACAGGAATTATTTAACCTATTGTCCAAAGCAGGAAACCTTTTAAAGTAAACCTGTTACTGATGAAAACTATACATATAGAAAATGCACAAATCCTTTGTTCAGTCCAATGCATTTTTATAAAGTGAGCACCCTTGTGTCCCCAGCATGCAGATCAAGAGACAGAACATCTCCAGCCTCCCCTTATGTCACCACCGTCCCAACTTCTAATAGCATCCTCTAGTTTCACCTTTCAGGTACATTGTATGGATGGAATCACAGGTTAGGTACTCTTCTGGGTTAGTTTCCTTTATTCAGCGTTTTGTCTGCAATTCATGCATGTCATTGCATGTGGCTGCAGGATGTTCATTCTCATTGCCGCATAGTTACGTGGTGTGAACGTACCACAGTTTAGATATCCATTCTGTTGAAGGACATTTAGATAGTTTCTGGTTTGGGGCTATTACAAATAGTGCTATTGTGAATGTTCTAGTGTCTGTGTTGGTAAGTAGATGTACAAATTTCTGTTGGGTACGTGCCTAGGAGAGGAATTCCTGGATCGTAGGATACGTATTCCCAGCTATTAGAGAAAAGCAGAGCATTTAAGAGCAAAAGGAGGTACTCTTAATAGTTGTAAATAGGCTAGGAACGTGAACCTGACCTGGCCCATTGCAACTGGGGTTGACCTGGACCATATCAACAGGATTGGCCTGGGTAAGCCTGATATAGGGTCACCCTAGTGCACTGTGACCACTCTCCTGGAGAGTCACCGAGCTACTAGTACATCTGGTCATCTGGCAGGATCCATCCTCCGGGCCCTGCTGACCACAGGCTCTGCTGCCAGGAAGCCTGGCAGGGCCAGAGAGGGAGGAGGGCCTTTTCTGCTTCCAACTTTCGAGGGAAAAACTCTCCAATGAATAGGACGGCCCAGGAGACGGGCACCACTCTGCCCCCCTGCCCTGAGCCAGCAGCCCACCCTGCATGGCCCCAGGATACCATGAACTTCATCAGCTACCTACTTCAGGGCTGGAACCCAGGGAAGCCCAGCTCCTCACCAATCTCGGGGGGAAAAGCCTGAGGAAAAGGGGAAGTTGAGGAGCATATACTAAATGCTTATGTTCTCTCAGATCCCTCAACCCCCTACCAGGTCAGTAATGCTATTGCCCCCATTCTACAGGTGTTAAAACTGAGACTCAGGGAGGTTAAATGGCTTGGGATTCTGCCACTTTTTCCTCCACTGCTTTTCCTCCCAGACTGGGTAGGCTTGCTTCCGTCTCCCAGCCTGGCAAGATAGGGGATGTGGCCTTGAACAAGGTAGCTACATTCCCTGTCCTCCGGGGGCTTACTTTGAGTGACCTGGGGAGACAGACCAATACATGGCTTCCTCAGTGTGGTACCCTCTATGATGGGTACCTGGGGAGCACAGGGCAGGGGCCCAGGGTGTGGTGGAGCATCCCAGGAGGCCTTGGAACCAGGTGAGGGAGAGAGCAGGGCATCTGACATACAGTGGGCTTGGGGCTGTGACAGATATGGTGGTCTGGCATTCGGCATCTTCCTCACTCCTTTGAAGCCACAGTTTGGGATGTGAATTAGGTTTCCCTTTGAAAGAGTGAAATTTGGAGGGAGGAAGCAAGGGGGCTGTGGAGATGTGGGGTTTTCTGCAGAACATCCATCATCCAGTCACCAGCTTTGTGAGGGTCTATAGGCAGGAATGGTGGCAGAGGGGCCTCCTGCTCCTGGATCACAGCTCAGCCATGCAGGTGGGACTTCCTGATTTCCTGCCCCCTGGATCAGGATAGAGGCAGGCAGTTCAGTTTGTGTTGTTCCATGAGGCTCAGCCCCGAGTTGGCTCCTCCAGTTCTTCCAATGGTTTTGTAAGCACCTAATTCCCAGCATTAAATATTAAATCTCTTTATACCTAAAATGTAAGGCATGTCCCTCCTCTGCTAGAAATCCTCCCGGGGCTCCCATCTAAAACAAAGTGAAAACAATTTCCTCACAAAGGCCCTGCAATCTGCATCCCCTCCATCCCTCTCATCTCCTACCTGTTGTACTGTTTCAGCCACACAAGCCTCCTCGATGTTCCCCAGACCTGCCAGGCATGAGCTCACCTCAGGACCTTTGCATTTGTCATTCCCTCTGCCTGACATGCTCTTCCCCTAGACATCCTCAGGGCCTGCCCTCTCACTGCCTCAGGTCTCTCTGTTCAATATTACTTGTCCATGCTATTTAAAACTGCACATCTCCCCCTACAGTCCCTCACCCACTTTACCATGTTCTTTTTTTTTTCCCCCATAACACTTACCAGTTTCTAACATGCTATATAATTAACTTTTCTATTGAACTGTTGAACAATAAAAGTGATATGTATTGCATTCTGTGCTGGTTCTCTGCACTGCAAGGTTAGCGCCATGAAGGCAGGAAATTTTATCTTTTGTGTTCACTGGGTATCCCCAGGACCTAGCACAGTATTCAAGCTCACAAAATGTGTTGAATGAAGAATGATTAGCCAAAGTTATCAGCAGAGGCCAAGCCACAGGGCAGCAGTTTAGGGATCTGTCCCCAAACTTCAAGGCAAAGAAAAGAGCAAGGAACCCAGCAGTTCACCACAGTAGGGACAGAGTGGCCCAAACTGAGTGGGACAGGGCTTCTGCACCTCACAGAGACACCTGGTTTTTGTCTGAGTAGGTTAACATTGCTGCACCATCATTATCATGTGATCTGGGCCCAGACTCATTTCCAGCGGGCATTACCTTCGGATTTTATAGTTTGCCACCAATCGTGGGAAACTGTTTTTTTCTCTTTGGTCTCAGGTTCAGTCAGCAGGAGCTGGCAGCCACCTAACAACCATCTTGGTCCTTTGGCTGGGGCAGACTGCCTGAGTTGCTTGTTGGTGTCTGGGCAGTGGTGGCAGCTCAGCGGACTGTGCTCTGGGAGAGTGCAAGGTTTACACTTTACATGGAACAAAATAGTTTCCCTTTTGTCTAAGGTACTTTCTGACAATGTCCAGTGGAACAGGCTCTATGGGTAAAATGCCCCCAAACATGTCGCATCCTCCCAGTCAGGAATGGCTGAAAATACACTTCTTTTTTTTTGGTCGTGCTGCAGGGATCTTAGTTCCCCAGCCAGGGATGGAACCCAGGCCCCCAGCATTGGGAGCTCGGAGTCCTGGACTGCCAGGGAATTCCCAGAAAATACACACTTTAATCTTGTGCAGCCTGTGGAAGTCCTGTGCACGTGAGCCAGTGGAAGGAAGTGTTAGAGCAGCGACGGCAGGCCTGTGACCCTGTTCTCTGCGGGCTGGGGTGTGTTCTGGAGTCCTTGAGGCCCTGCACTGGGTTTGTCTCCCCCGGCCGCATGCCTGCTGGGGTTGTATGTCCACGTCAGCCCGTTAACCAGCTGTGGGACTTGGGAACTCATGTCCTATGGCTTTAGCCACCTGCTCCTACCCACGTCACACTTTGGAAACAGGCCCTAAGGTTTCAGGAGATTCTCATATGGTCTTTGACTTCTGTTTCTCTTGTCTCTATTCCTTGCCTGCTTTCCAAGGGGGGGATATATCCTGGGCCAGGGAAGGGGAACACTGACCCCTGGGGCCTTCAAAAGTGACTGTTCTGCATAACTGGCTGCGGGGAGGCTCCCTCCTGCCCAAGGTCGGGGGTTGGATGAGTCCTGCCTGGTTCCTTCTGCCTCTGCAGGGGGACGCTGCTCTGAATGGGAGATGTGCCCCGGGTCACACAGTGCTTTGTCCCCCTCCAGGCCATTCTGAACCCTCACCCCGAACTTTTCTTAGGGTTGAGAGTGCGGCTCTGGGGGTCTCCATACTGGGAACGCACAGGAGGGGCTGCTGCCTGTCTGATCCAGAAGCACATGGGGCGCCGAGGAGGACTCACTGCCCCACGGGCCACGGGCCAGAGTCGACAGGGAAAGGAAAGCAGGGTGGAGGTCGAAGGGCGGGGGCCTGGGCTGAGGAGGAGGTGGGCTGGGGGTGGGGGGAGGAGCCCACACAAGGCCAGGGATTCGCCGGAATCCTCCAGGGCTTTGTTTGGTTCTTCTGCACACCGCGAGCCTCTCACCAGGCCTAAGGGGGCCTTGGCGCTCAGCAGAAGTTTGCTGAATGGATGGATGAATGAGAGCGAAAGGGGCTGGGGGAGGGGCGGAGGAAGTGGGTAGCTGGGGGAGGGGAGAGGGGTGGGGGAGGGGAGGTAGCCACTGGCTGGAGAGCGGAGGAGGAGGGAGGCGGGCAGAGCTGGGCGAGCCTGCTGGTCTAGAATCCGGCCTGGAGGAGATGGCGGCGGGGAGGGGCCGAGCGGCTGCCCTCCCCACCAACCTGGCTTAAAATCTCGTTAGTCCCTGCACCCGACCTCCAGGCCTCTCACCAACCTCACGAATCCCGGGGGTCATCAGTCCTCTAAGGCCTAGTCCTCACTGTGAATTGAGTAGCCAGCTTCTTTGTTTTCTTACTTTCTTTATTACTTTCCAGCCACTAGGGGGTCGGTGGCCCTTCCCTCTGGGACTCGAATATCTGAGTGGCCCCGTGTGGTGGGCATCTTCAGTTTGTTGGCAAAACCAGGCTTGGGGGCTTCCCTGGTGGCGCAGTGGTTGAGAGTCCGCCTGCCAATGCAGGGGACACGGGTTCGTGCCCCGGTCCGGGAAGGTCCCGCATGCTGCGGAGCGGCTGGGCCCGTAAGCCATGGCCGCTGAGCCAGTGCGTCCGGAGCCTGTGCTCCCCAACGGGAGAGGCCACAACAGTGAGAGGCCCGCGTACCGCAAAAAAAACCAAAAAACAAAAAAAAACACCAGGCTTGGACCCTCCCCCCGACTCCCCTCTCCCTACCCTCGCCTTATCTCTGAGGTCTGGATGGCGGGAAATACAGTGGGATCTGGGCAGCTAGGAGGGTCTGGGGTAGGTCTCTGGGGGTAGAGAGTGAGCTTGTGAGCAGAGAAAACCCAAAAGCTTGCCCTGCAGGCGGCTGCCAGGGACTCCTGCCGGAAGCAGTGGAGCTCGATGTGGGCAGTGCCAGGCAGGAGCTGCTGACAGCCAGGTTTCTGGGTCACCATCCAGGGTGCCCTGCCAGTTCCCAGGCTTCGGGGGTGGAGTGGGGTGAGGGCGGGTAGGCATCCCAAGCCCAGACCCTGCTGCCTCCTCGGTCTGGGCTCTGCTGGGCCCTGCTCCCATCCCCCTCTTCCAGCCTTGCTGGGGCCTCAGGAGTACCACAGTCCCCCAGGAACGGGCTGATTGTTGATCTTCAAACTTCCCTTGGGCTTGTGGGTCTGCTGCCCTGGAGGTGGGGAATAAAGGTGATCCAGAACCCCTCCCGCTCTCTCTCCACCCCTGCTCCCTGGGCTCTGTCCACAGTTTCTATGCATCCCTTTTTCTGGCAGTTTTGCTCTTCGTGGTAGGGGTATTTGGGGGGCAGGATGGCTTTCGTGGGCAGAAATCCTTCTAGTTTCTAAAGAAGGAAGTCATCTTCCCAGTACGGTAAGGTTGGCACCCGGTGCCCCACCCATCTGGGCACTGCCCTGGTTCAGCTTAAGGTGGTGGCTTGGTTCCCTAGAAGTCTACAATACTTTTCTCCTAAGAACTCAAGTACCCATCACACAGTCAGTGAAACTGAGGTTGAAAGACGTGAAGTATCTTGCTGTGGCAAGGGGTAGAAATGGATAAAAGATGGAGGGTTTGGGCAGGGGGGTCGAGGACTAGGCTGTCTTTTGTGGCCATTAGGTGTTGCAAGTGGAGGGGATGTGACTGAGATTGGGAGGCTCTGTGCTGGCCACAGCTGTAGACAGCTGGAGGGGGTGGGGACAAAACTAATCTGATGAGTGTGCGTTACTCCAGTCCACACAGGAGGAATCGTGGTCCCATTTCATAGGTGAGGAACTCGGGGCTCATCTGTGAGGTCAGGAGACTTGCCAAAGCCAGTGGTGGAGCCAGGATTCAGAATATCTGCTGTCTCAGTGTTCTGAATCCTGCCCCACCCCACCGGGCTCTCCCCACCCCCTACCCGGCTCTACTTTTTATTTTTTTTTAATCCCATAGCCTTTATCTGACATCTAGACTGTGCCTCCCACCTTGCCACTTGGCACAGGTGGTGACCGAGCACTTGAAATGTGGCTAGTCCGAATTTAGATGTGATGGAAATACTATAAAGTCCTCACTGGCTTTCAAAGCCTAAGGGTTTTTTTTAAATGTAGAAATACTCAGTTATATTCTGTATATGATAACATTTGGGTGTATTGGATTCATTATTAAAATTAATTTCATGTTTCTTTTTACCACTGTAATATCTCACAAAGCATGTGTGCCTCCCATTCTGTTTCTCTTGGACAGTGCTGGTCTAGATCATTTGCTTATGTACTATTTACTGTCTCCCCGCCCCACGTCCAGAATGTCAGCTCTTGGAGGGCAGGAGTCGACATTGTTTGCTCACTGTCCTGTTTTGTTCACGGTTGTATTTCAGGTTTTCAGAGCCTGGCACTGGTTTTTATTATAGGTGTTCAGTAAATATTTGTTTAATTGAATGGAGGGGATCTGATTCCAGGTCAGTCTCGGAGGGTTAGGAGGGGAGCCTGAGGGAGGGTATCTTTCATCCCTATAGGACCCCAGGTTGCCTGTCTCCTTCTGCCACCCCACGGAGATCCACAAGGTGATCTGGTCGACCCCCAAAGGGTCCTTCTTGACACCCTGCCCCCCACTGCCTCTGGCTGCAGGTGAGCGATGCTGGAAGCTGGGAGAGGGACTGCCCTGTGGACGGAACAGACCGTAAGGGCCATTGGGACCCTAGTTGCTGGCCCCGGCCTGCCCCCCCACCGCCCCCGGCAGGCAGGGGAGCCCCTGCGCGCCCACCCTCCGGAGAGGGTGTGCGTGTTGTCGTCTGCGGGGAAAGCGTGGGGGTGTGTCCGGCTCGGGCTCACACAAGGTCACTGTGTCAGAGGCGCGTTCCGAACACTTTCTCTTTCCCTGCGATTCGATTGCGGCTCCGAAAGCCCCTTCCGTAGGGACTTCCCTCCGCGCCTGACTCACGCTGCCTCATGCGTGTGACTCAGGCCGGGCGCCGCGCCAGCCCCGCTCTCCCCGCCCGCCGCAGGGGCGGAGGGACGGCCAGCGACAGGGGGCGGGGCGTGCGGGGACGGGTGCCCGGGCGGAGAGCGGGGGAGACCGACGCTCTGACAGAGATGGGGGACTGAGGGGCACAGGGCTACCGTCTAGAGGGGAGTGACAGAGGAACTGAGCTGGGGGGATGGATGAAAGTCAGCGGTAGGAGAGGCTGACCGAGGGAGACTGAGCAAATGGGAGGAGAGAGAGAGAAAGTGGAGAAGGACACAGAGACAGGAAAGAGAGAGCCGAAAGCCTCCGCGGAGGCCCTGGCAGACCGAAGGTGGGAGGATGGACAAGTGACAAGTGAGAGGAAGGGAGGAGAGAGGAGGGAGACAGGAGCGCGTGCGGGCTACCGCCCCCGAGTCCTGCTAACACCTGGGGGCCGACGGCCTGTCCTGGGAGGCTGGGCCGAGGGACCACCGCCTCGGAGCCTTGCGCTTCTCTTGCAGCTCCGCCTTCCCAGCTCTGTGACAGCTGGCACCTGACTTCCTGTCTCTGCGCCTCCATCTTCTCATCCGCGAAGTGGGAGGCGGTGGTGGAGCATAATCCTGTCCGCCGCCCCCACCGCGCCACCCCGTGCTTGTTATTCTCCTTCATCCATCCTCTTACCCTCCCCATCCACCTCTGCTCTGACCTGCTCTTTGCCTGGGAGGCTGACGCTTGGCTGCGTCCCTGGGCCCGCCCCTCAGCTGGCTTTCTGTTGGGCAGTACCCACTCGCAGGAGATCCGAGAGAAGGAGAGAAGCTGGGGTCCTCCTTCCTCTGCCCTGGCCCTGCTTTGGCCCCTGGTCTGGCTGCAGCTGTGTCTCTCCATGACCGAAGCTCCAGGAACGTTAACATCTGCCCCTTACCCTTTCAGCCTTGGGAGTCACGACTTGCTGACATTGTTGGTCCCAGTGCCACATCACCCCTCTCTGATCCCCTTCACCTGCCAGCACCCCTGTAAAAAGCCCCTCCGCTAAAGCCTCTTGAAGCCCCTGGGTTGGGTCCCCTTTCCTGCCGGGGTCCCGACTGCTGCACTGCAGGGCTAGCAATGAAGCAGCACAGCACTTGGCACCCAGTAAATCATAGCTCTTACCATTATCCTGCACAACATTAAAAAGCACTCGGATACCTATTAGCTCTTTAAATCATCACAGTGAGCCTGTGAAACAAGGGTGGGCTAATTAGCTTCATTCAAATGAGAAACAGGAGGCTCATGCAGTTAAGAAAACACAATAGAATACGAGTAGTGACAGTGGGCTGTTTCCTGTGGGTGATAGGCCAGGTTAGGAAGGGGGCAGAATAACAATAACAATAGTAGTAGCTAAGATGTAGTAATACTTCCCAAGTGCCAGACACAGTTCTGATATATTATTATTAACTCATTTAATCCTTGCAACAACCCTGTGAGGTAGCTGCTCTCCTTACTGCCATTTTACAGTTGTGGTAACTGAGGCACAGAGAGGTTAAGTAAGTTTCCAAAGGCCACACAGCAGAGCTGGGCTGGAACACAGTCAGTCTGGATCCAGATCCACCACTCTAAACCTCTCCTAGGTAACCCCTTGGGGAGGGGTAGGCAGGGTGAGCACACCTGCATTCCAGGCTCAGTAGACAGCATGGGCAGAGCAATGGAGGGGAAAGAGCTTTTGCTGCGGGTTTCAGAAATAACCAGCCCATGCTGTTAGCGCCTGGGGGAGAAGGAAGGAGCCTAATTTGACAATGAAAGGGAATGAATTGGAGCTGATTTTGGGGAATCCACCTGTCAGCCAGGGGCATGAACTTTATTCTAAATGTAATAGGGCGCCACGGAAGGTTTTGAGCAGGTGTGGAACAGGCTGGCATTATAGAAAGGACTACTTTGAAATGCAAGAGAGATACTGTTTTTTTCCTATCAAATGGCAAAGAGCTTTAAAGTGATAATTCCCGATGCTGTCAACGTTTCAGAGCACTAAGTGCTCTCACATGTACCTGGTGAGAAGGAGTTGCTTTCACCTTTCTGGAAAGCAGCTGAGCCCTGTGTCGTGCTTGAGGAGGGTTCAGCCCTTTGACCTGCCAATCCCATTTCTAGGAATCTTGCGCCTGACATAATTAGAAAAGGGGTCAGGGATTTATGTCCCAGAATCTGAAATTCATTCCATCATTGATAATAATAGTAATAATAATAAAAGGAAACAATATAAGTGTCCAACAGGAGGGAATTGCTAAAATAAATTAAGAGCGAAGTATCACAGAATGTTTTATAGCAATTAATTTAATTTTTTCAAAGAGAGTAAGTGCATCAGAAATGCTATAGATTTCTAGAACTCTTAGAAGTAATAACTGAGTTCATCATGGCTGCAGGGTACAAGATTAACACACAAAAATCAATCATATTTCTATATGATAGCAACGAACAACGGGAAACAAATGAAAAAGACAGTACTATTTATAATCACTTCCAAAAAAAAAGAAACGACAACAAAAAGAAATACTTGGGTATAAATCTAACAAAACATATACAGGATGTCTATGCTGGAAACTATAAAATGTTAATGAAAGAAATCACAGAAGATCTAAATACACGGAGAAACGTATCATGTTCATGGATTGGAAGAGTCAACATAGTAAAGACATCATTTCTCCCCAGACTGATCGAATTTGTTTCCTAGAGCTGCTGTACCAAGGTACCACAAACTGGGTGACTTAAAATAACGGAGATTTGTCTCACAGCTCTGGAGGCTAGAGGTCTGAAATCAAGCTGTCAGCAGGCTCATGCTGTCTCTGAAGCCTCCAGGGGAGGATCCGTCCCGCTTCTTCGAGCTTCTGGTGGTTTACCCACAATCCTTGGTGTCCCTCAGCTGGTAGCTGCAGCACTTAAACATCTGCCTCTGTTGTTATATGGCATTCACCCTGTGTGTCTGTCTCTTCTCTTATACGGATCTTGGATTAAGGACCCACCCTACTCCACTATGACCTCATCTTAACTAAGTACATCTACAATGGCCCTATTTCCAAATAAAGTCACATTCTGAGGTGATGTATTGGGCCCAGGTTAGGACTTCAACATATCTTGTTGGGGGACACAATTCATAAAACTGATCTATAGATTTAACACAATTCCATCAGATGCCAGCAGGAATTCTTGTAGATACAGACGAGCTGATTCTAAAGTTTATATGGAAAGGCCAAGAAACGAGAATAGCTAAAAACAATTTTGAAAAAGAAGAGTAAAGTTGGAGGAATGACATGATCTGATTTTAGGACTTACAACAAGGCTTGCAGTATTAATCAACAGTGTGGTGTTGTCAGAGGAATGGACACATAGATCAATGAAACAATAGAGAGCCTAGAAATAGACCCACATAAATATAGCCAATTGATTTTGACAAAAGTGCAGAGCAATTCAATGGAGAAAGGATAATCTTTCCAACAGATGGTGCTGGAACTACTGCACATCTATATGCAAGAGAAGTGAACCTTGTCCTAAACCTCACACATATACTAAAATTAAGTCAAAATGAGTTATAGATCTAAATGTAAAATCTAAAACTATAAAACGTCTAGAAGAAAACAAAGGAGAAAATCTTCGTGACTTGTGGTTAGTCAAAGAGTTCCTAAAACATGACACTAAAACCGAGATCCAGGGCTTCCCTGGTGGCGCAGTGGTTAAGAATCCGCCTGCCAATGCAGGGGACACGGGTTCGATCCCTGGCCCGGGCAGATCCCACATGCCGCGGAGCAACTAAGCCTTTGCGCCACAACTACCGATGCCTGCGCACCGTGCTCTGCAATAAGAGAAGCCACTGCAATGAGAAGCCCATGCACTGCAACGAAGACCCAACACAGCCAAAAATAAAAATAAATAAAATAAATTTATAAAAGAACACAAAAAACCCCTGAGATCCATGAAAGAAAATAACTGATAAATTGGACTTTATCAATTTATCAAAAGAATCTCTGAAAGATACTGTTAGAAGAACTAAGAGACAAAAAATTTTTTAAATAAAAAAACTAAAAGATGAATTATGGTCTGAGACACAATATTTACAAATCATATATTTGACGAAAGACTTGTATCCAGAATTCATTAAAAACTCTTAAAACTGGACAGTAAGAAAACGACCAACCATTTTTTTTAAATTGGACTATAATTGCTTTACAATGTTGTGTTAGTTTCTGCTGTGCAATGAAGTGAAGTGAATCAGCTATATGTATACATATATCCCCTCCCTCTTGGACCTCCCCCCCCCATCCCACCCATCTAGGTCATCACAGAGCACCGAGCTGAGCTCCCTATGCTATACAGCAGGTTCCCACTAGCTATCTATTTTACACATGGTAGTGTATTTATGTCAAACCTAATATCCCAGTTCATCCCACCCTCCCCTTCCACCGCTGTGTCCACACGTCCATTCTCTATGCCTGCGTCTCTATTCCTGACCTGCAAATAGGTTCATCTGTACCATTTTTCTAGATTCCACATATATGCGTTAATATACGATACTTGTTTTTCTCTTTCTGACTTACTTCATTCTTTATGACAGACTCTAGGTCCATCCACATCTCTACAAATGACCCAGTTTCGTTCCTTTTTATGGCTAATATTCCATTATATATATGTACCACATCTTCTTTATCCATTCATCTGTTGATGGACATTTAGGTTGTTTCCATGTCCTGGCTATTATAAATAGTGTTGCAGTGGACATTGTGGTACATGTGACTTTTTTTTAATAGAACTTTACTGGAGTATAATTGCTTCACAATACTGTGTTGGTTTCTGTTGTGCAGCAAGGTGAATCAGTCATATGCATACATATATCCCCATATCCCCTCCCTCTTGAGCCTCCCTCCCACCCTCCCTATCCCACCCCACTAGGTCATCACAAAGCAGGAGCTGATCTCCCTGTGCTATGCTGCTGCTTCCCACCAGCTAACTATTTTACATCCGGTCGTGTATATATGTCGATGCTACTCTCACTTCGCCCCAGCTCCCCCCTCCCACCCCCCTCCGTGTCCTCAAGTCCATTCTCTATGTCTACGTCTTTATTCCTGCCCTGTCATTGGGTTCATCTGTACCATTTTTCTAGATTCCACATATATGCATTAATATACGATACTTGTTTTTCTCTTTCTGACTTACTTCATTCTTTATGACGGACTCTAGGCCCAGCCACCTCACTACAAATAACTCAATTTCGTTTCTTTTCATGACTGAGTAATATTCCATCGTATATATGTGCCACATCTTCTTTACCCATTCATCTGTCGATGGACACAGGTTGCGTCCATGTCCTGGCTATTGGAAATAGTGCTGCAATGAACATTGGGGTGCATGTGTCTTTTTTTTTTTTTTTAATGTATTTATTTATTTATTTTTGACTGTGTTGGGTCTTCGTTTCTGTGCGAGGGCTTTCTCTAGTTGTGGCAAGCGGGGGCCACTCTTCATCGTGGTGCGCGGGCCTCTCACTGTCGCGGCCTCTGTTGTTGCGGAGCACAGGCTCCAGACGCGCAGGCTCAGTGGTTGTGGCTCACGGGCCTAGTAGCTCCGCGGCATGTGGGATCTTCCCAGACCAGGGCTCGAACCTGTGTCCCCTGCATTGGCAGGCAGATTCTCAACCACTGTGCCACCAGGGAAGCCTTGTCTTTTTGCATTATGGTTTTCTCAGGGTATATGCCCAGTAGTGGGATTGCTGGGTCACTTGGTAATTCTATTTTTAGTTTGTAAGGAACCTCCATACTGTTCTGCACAGTGGCTGTATCAATTTACATTCCCACCAACAGTGCAAGAGGGTTCCCTTTTCTCCTCACCCTCTCCAGCATTTATTGTTTGTAGATTTTTTGTTGATGGCCATTCTGACCGGTGTGTGGTGATACCTCATTGTAGTTTTGATTTGCATTTCTTTAATAATTAGTGATGTTGAGCATCTTTTCATGTGCCTCTTGGCCATCTGTATGTCTTCTTTGGAGAAATGTCTATTTAGGTCTTCTGCCCATTTTTTTTTTTTTTTTTTTTTAACGCAGGCCTCTCATTGTTGTGGCCTCTCCCATTGCAGAGCACAGGCTCCGGACGCTCAGGCTCAGCGGCCATGGTTCACGGGCCCAGCCGCTCCGCGGCATGTGGGATCTTCCCGGACCGGGGCATGAACCCGCGTCCCCTGAATTGGCAGGCGGACTCTCAACCACTGCGCCACCAGCGAAGCCCCTGTTTTGTTTTTTTAATTAGTTAATTTTATTTATTTATTTTTGGCTGTGTTGGGTCTTCGTCGCTGTGCACTGGCTTTCTCTAGTTGCGGCAAGCGGGGGCTACTCTTTGTCGCAGTGTGTGAGTTTCTCATTGTGGTGGCTTCTCTTGTTGTGGAGCATGGGCTCTAGGCGCACGGGCTTCAGTAGTTGTGGCACGTGGGCTCAGTAGTTGTGGCTCGCGGGATCTAGAGTGCAGCCTCAGTAGTTGTGGCACACGGGCTTAGTTGCTCCATGGCATGTGGGATCTTCCCAGACCAGGTCTCAAACCCATGTCCCCTGCATTGGCAGGTGAGCTCTTAACCACAGCGCCACCAGGGAAGTCCTCCGCCCATTTTCAGATTGGATTGTTTGGTTTTTTGATACTGAGCTACATGACCTGTTTGTATATTTTGGACATTAATCCTTTGTCCATTGCTTCATTTGCAAATATTTTCTCCCATTCTGAGGGCTATCTTTTCATCTTGTTTATGGTTTCCATTATTGTGCAAAAGCTTTTAAGTTTAATTAGGTCCATTTGCTCATTTTTGTTTTTATTTTCCTTAGTCTACGAGGTGGGTCAAAAAAGATCTTGCTGTGATTTATGTCAAAGAGTGTTTTTCCTATGTTTTCCTCTAAGTGTCTGGTCTTACATTTAGGTCTTTAATCCATTTTGAGTTTAGTTTTGTGTATGGTGTTAGGTAATGTTCTAATTTCATTCTTTTACATGTAGCTGTTCAGTTTTCCCAGCACCACGTATTGAAAAGGCTGTCTTCTCTCCATTGTATATTCTTGCCTCCTTTGTCATAGATTAGTTGACCATAGGTACGGGGTTTATCTCTGGGCTTTCTATCCTGTACCATTGATCTATATTTCTGTTTTTGTGCCATACCATACTGTGTTGACTACTGTAGCTTTGTAGTATAGTCTTTTAAAAAATCTCTTTATTGGAGTATAATTGCTTTACAATATTGTGTCAGTTTCTGCTGTACAACAAAGTGAATTAGCTATATGTATACATATATCCCCATATCCCCTCCTTCTTGAGCCTCTCTCCCACCCTCCCTATCCCACCCCTCTAGGTTGTCACAAAGCATCAAGCTGATCTCCCTGTGCTATGCAGCAGCTTCCCTGTAGTATAGTCTGAAGTCAGGGAACCTGATTCTTCCAGCTCTGTTTTTCTTTCTCAAGATTGCTTTGGCTATTCGGGGTATGACCAACCAATTTTTTTTTTTTTTTGTGGTACACGGGCCTCTCACTGTTGTGGCCTCTCCCGTTGCGGAGCACAGGCTCCGGACCCGCAGGCTCAGCGGCCATGGCTCACGGGCCCAGCTGCTCCGCGGCATGTGGGATCTTCCCAGACCGGGGTACGAACCCGTGTCCCCTGCATCGGCAAGCGGACTGCGCCACCAGGGAAGCCCCTGACCAACCAATTTTAAACAGACAAAAGAGTTGAACAGACACTTCACCCGAGGGTATATACAGGTGGCAAATAAGCACATGCAAAGATACTGAATGTCATTAGCCATTGGGTAAGTGCAAATTAAAACAACAATGACCCAGTATTCCCACTCCTAGATATTTACCCTAGAGAAACAAAAACTTACATTCACACAAACACCTATACAAGAATGTTGATAGCAGCTCTATTCATAATCACCCAAAACTGGAAGCAACCCAAATTGGGAGATTGGATACATGAACTGTGGTTCACTTAGGGAACTCAGGAGTAAGAAAGAACAAACTCTTGATACACATAACAGCGTGGGTGAAAGAAGCCAGTTTCAAAGGACACATATCCTTTGAGACTGTACGGTCCAATTTATGTGACATTCTAGAAAAGACAAAAAACGGTGATGAGAACAGATCAGTGGTTCTCAGGGCTAGGGGTGGGGGAAGGTGTGCCTACTTGGGGATGGCAAGAGGGAGTATATTGGGGATGATGGCACTGTTCGGAATCCTGATCGTGGTGGTTACATGAGTCTGTACGTGTAAAATGAATAGAAATGCACACCAAAACAGCTATCTGTTACTGCATGATAATTTGAAAGCCCAACTATATACACTTGGGTAACTATGTGATAAAGCAAGCATAGTACACTGTTAATGGGAGAATCTAGTGGTGGATATGGGTGATCACTGAACAATTCTTTTAGATTTGTTGTCTGTGTGAAAATTTTCATAATACAATCTTGGAAAAAAGTATATTCAGAATGATCCTAGTTTGTTTTTATTATTTATTTATTTATAAATATATTTATTTATTAATTTTTGGCTGTGTTGGGTCTTCGTTGCTGCACGTGGGCTTTCTCTAGTTGTGGCGAGCGGGGGCTACTCTTTGTTGCGGTGTGCAGGCTTCTCATTGCAGTGGCTTCTCTTGTGGCAGAGCATGGGCTCTAGGTGCGCGGGCTCCATTAGTTGTGGCGCACGGGCTTAGTTGCTCTGTGGCATGTGGGATCAGGGATCAAACCCGTGTCCCCTGCATTGGCAGGCGGATTCTTAACCACTGCACCACCAGGGAAGCCCCCTAAGTTAGTTTTTAAAGTCTCTCTCTCCCTCTCTCTCTCTCTCTCTCTCTGTCTATCTATCTATCTATCTATTGGTCTATCTCACATATACAAATATAGGAAGAAGATTGAAGGCATCATATCAAAATATTAACAATGGGGATCTCTCTGAAGGGTAAAATTGTGAGTGATTAAAATTATCTTTTTATATAGTTCTGTATTTTTCTATAATGAGCACATATTTATTTTATTTAGGGAGAGTATAGGCTGTATTTTATTTATTTTAAATGTCTTTTTTACCATTACATGTGCAATCCTGGCTTATTGTAAGGTTCGAATGGTACAGAAACCTTATTGTAAGGTTCAAATGGTAAGGTTCAAGTGGTACCCCACAGGGAAAGTCCCTCGTACTCACTCCCAGCACTGCTAACATTCTGCATATATCCTAAAGGCTAAGTCTTAAATTCAAGTTCATTTTTTTCAGATTATGTCATCTTTAAAAAAACTAAGCAAGTCAAATAATATTCTATCTTTGTTTCCCATTACTATCACCTAACAATGAAAATTTTATATTTACAAGGAAGAAAATGGACTTTATTCTATAGGTTTGAGGCATAGAACCTGAAAAGACGGTGTAATAATTTTTCTTGATTCCAAGAATTGAAACAGGAAAGAGTCTGCTTCCTTGGGTCACTCTTCTTTGTTATTTTAAAAGATATAACTATATGTATTTGTTTTCAATTTCTTTTGTATCTTAGGTCAAAGCTGGAATGCTCTTTTGTTCTATGTTTGTGTGTTTCAGTGCACCAATAATAAAATAATACCTGCTGAGGAAACTGAGATCAGAGCCAAGAGGGACTGAGGCTCAGGGTCACTTCTGGCACAGCCACCAAGTCCCCGTGACCCCTCTCTGGGCCTCAGTTTTCTATGCTATATTATTTTTATAATGAAGAACAAACAAACAAAAGTAATAATGAAACCCTGTTACTAGGCAGCAGCGTGGAGGGTGCTGCAAAGAGCGCTGATTGTCCCACATGCCCGATCTCCCCTTCTTCCTGAGGACTAAACTTTTCTATATTTTTAACAGAGCACATGGTGACCCTCAAAATAGACTGTTTCCTTGCCTTCCTTGTTAGATGTGGTCAATGGAAAATAAGCAAAAAGTTTTTAAAGGGAAGGGATGTTTTCTTTTTCTCCAATTACTCCTTTCTAGTGACTAGGATGTGGATATGATGGCTGGAGCACAAGCAGCTATTTTAGACCATGAGGAAACTTTGAGAATGAAAGCCATACACCACAGAGCAATCAGATAGAAAAAGGTGGGTTCCTGGCACTGTGGTGCACCATGCTAACTCCCCACTACCTGCCTCTGGACTTCTTGAATGTGACAGAGAAATACACCTCTGTCTAGTAGAATCCATTGGTATCTTTTTATATTGAATTATAAATGACATACAATATTATATTAGTTTCTGGTGTACAACATAGTGATTCAATATTTTTATATATTGTGAAATGAACACCACGATAAGTCTAGTTACCATCTGTCATCATACAGAGTTATTACAATATTATTGACTATATTCCCTATGCTGTACATTACATCTCAGTCATTTATTTATTTTATAGCTGGACTTTTGTACCTTTTAATCCCCTTCACCTATTTCACCTGTGCCCCCAATTTACCTCCCCTAATCCATTGGTATTTTGGGATTTTGTTATCTGCAGTCATATACACACAAGGCAGGAGAATCAGTGAGGAGACTGTTTTAGTAATTGAAGGGAGAGACAATGAGGGCCTGAACCATGGTGGGAAGTGGATTTAAGAGACATTCATCTAGGACGTGCCAAGTTCCCATGCCTGAGGGAGGGACCATTTAAAGGGGGCTGTGGATTGCATTGATCTGGAATTGAGCAGAGAGGTCTGAGCTGGAGGAAACATGTGGTCAGAGAGGTAAAGATGCCCAAGTCACACAGCCAGGAGGACCCTGAATGGAGTGTGTATTAGTTACCTATTGATGAGTAAGAAATCACTCCAAAACTTAGCAAGGGGGAGTCAGGGGTCTGGGAGCTGCCTAGCTGGGTGGTTCTAGCTTGGGATCTGTCATGAGATTGCAGTTAAGACGCTGGCCAGGGCTGCAGTCACCTGAAGGCTTGATGGGGCTGGAGGAGCCATTTCCAAGGCAGCTCATTCACCCGGCTGCTGACCCGTGCTGAGGGCCCACCCTGTGCCCACCCTGTGTTGAAAATTTTACCCAAGTAAAGATGACACCACTTCTGGGCGCTGAGGAGAGAGACCGTGTAGCATAATGGTGGTCTCTGATAAGTTCCAACAAGGATGGTCAGGATAATTAAGAGACATGTTGACTACAAGGTATGTGGCCACAGCAAGTGCTCACTAAATGTTAGCTCCTGGTGGGTCTAGGGCCAGAGAGACTGTGATTCATGTCCCAGCTTTGCCACCTAGTAGTTGTGGTGCCTCAGAGTCCTCAGTCCTCAGATGGGGTGCTGATATCCTATAAAGTGCTGTCATGAGGACTGAAGAAGAAAATACATGTGAAACACTGAAGCTAGTACCCGACATCATAGTTGCCCACATAAAGCTTTATGATGGTTAATATCCCAGCTCAGAATTCTCCAGGGGCTTGCCCATGCTGCAGCACCAAAGCAACTCAAAGCCTCCTCCATGGAGTCTTGCCAGCTGAATTTCACCCCCGCCCCCAGGACCTGGCCTCTGTCTTCCTGTGCCCCTGTCGCCACCCCCCATGCCACCGCCATGCCCAGCCCTCTGTTCATCTCTTCCCCAAGCCTTTCCTGGTGGGAGCTCCCAGATGGGCCTCACCCGCCCCTGTGCTTTTCGGGGCATGCCCCCACCCCCTTGTTCCCTGTGCCTGGCACGGTGCTGGGCACAGCCTGGGGTGGGGGGAAGATCCACATTGCAACAGTTGCTGTGAGGGGCATGGCTGACTCAGCTGAGATGGAGGCATCCAGGGGGCCGGCTGACGGGGAGCAGGAGGGGGCAGGTATGGGGGTGGGGAGGGGGTGCTCTGGAAAGGCCGTGGAAGCCAGAGGTGAGAGGCGAATGGTAGCCCCGCAGCCCTGGGTGGCAGTTGTGGCTTTTTCATCTGCACACTCTAGGTGCTCAAGAGTTGCTTTTAGGGACTTCCCCGGAGCTCCAGTGGTTAAGACTCCGCGCTTCCACTGCAGGGAGCACGGGTTTGAGCCCTGGTTGGGGAACTGAGATCCCACATGCTGCGCCGCGTGGCCTAAAATTAAAAAAAAAAAAAGTTGCTTTTATAGTTAATTGGAAGGAGGGTCACCTGAGGATTTGAAGGGTGATAAAATCCCTGCCTTTCCCCCAAATACCCTCCATCAGTTTATTCAAGGTACATGAAAGTTCCCCATTAGAGTCGTGTTTGGCTTAAAAGCCAGTGTCCCAGAAGCTCCCATTGAAATCTGCACCCAGCGTGTTCCATGGGCGGGTAACGGAGCAGCCCATTGGTCCTGATGAACTGATCTGACAGACCATCTGTCGCCCACAGCCTTGAGCTGCACTGAAACCACCAAATGTGTCACCCAGCTTTGTTCCTCCTCAGGGTCCTCCCAGCCCCCGGTGGTCTGGACTCCCTCTGAGTAACCCCAACCCCCAAGGTTGTACAGACTCCTTCATCAAAACTTAGCCTTCCAAGGGCCATGCTCAGGGCCCTGCTGGGCTTCCCTCGGTGAGGAATGTGAGGCAGAATAAGTTCCCACAGGAAGCTTGAGGGGAGATGGCCCCTGCCTCCATCCCTCTCCTCGATGTAGAAATACAGGGTCTCTCCCTTGAGCCTTCTCCCATGGAATGCAGGAGCAGCTGTGCTGGGGCAGAGTGAGATGGCATCACAGAGCCGTAGGGCTTGGGACTTGAAGGGACCCCAGTGAGCCAACTGGCTCAGTCCTCTGCGGTTAGGCAGGCAAGGTACCATTCTCCATGGTTTTAGATACAGAAAACCCCTAACTGAGCTATTTTACCCCGTCAGCTGGATCAGGCCAGCTTTGTCTCTCATGGGGAAGCACTTCCCACCTGGGCTTTTTTGCACTGGCCGGTCTTACAACACTTCTAAGAGGGAGACAGGTGTATCGTACAGGAGTAAGATTCAGGGTGCCTCAACTTGACACCTCATTCAAATGGCTTCAACAATGAGGATATTTTTGCTGTCTTGTAACAAGGTGATCAAAGGTGAAGTGGTGCCAGTGCTGGTTAACTGAGTGGCTCAACAGCATCATCCAGGGCAGAGGTTGTTTTCAACCTTCATCTCTCTGCCATGGCCAAGGGGTCAGCCACGTTTTTCCTCATGGTCACAAGATAGCTGCCTGTCACCAAGCATCATGTTTAGACATGACAAATGTACAAAGAAGAGGACTTTCCTGGAAGCTGCCAACAATTCATCTTCATGTCTCAGCAGCCATAATTACACCATCGTCATTCAAAATTCAATATAAGTGCAATGTTGGGAGGCAATTCTCCACGGGCCTCTCGTGTTTTTGCACATCTCTCAAAGAGGTTTGTGTAGTGAATAGCCTTAAAAAATAGTGTTTTCGGACTTCCCTGGTGGCACAGTGGTTCAGAATCTGCCTGCCAATGCAGGGGACATGGGTTTGATCCCTGGTCCGGGAAGATCCCACATGCCCCGGAGCAACTAAGCTCGTGCACTGCAACTACTGAAGCCCGCGCGCCTAGAGCCCGTGTTCTGCAATGAGAGGAGCCACTGCAATGAGAAGCCCGTGCACCGCAACGGAGTAGCTCACGCTCGACGCAACTAGAGAAAGCCCGTGCGCAGCAACAAAGACCCAAGGCAGCCAAAAATAAATAAATAAATTTTAAAAATAGTGTTTTCCTCCAGATCAAAGGGCAGATTTGTTGAATTCCTATTTTAAAAGATTCAGTTTCCCTAAGCTCTGGATTCCTCTTCTGTTAACACAGCTCATGTAGTCACATGACCACACCTCACTGCAAAGGGGGCTGGGAAATGTAGTCTTTAGCCAGACAAACATGTGCTCCGTTGAAATTTCCATTTCTACGGAAGAAGGGAGAATAAATATTGGGGCAGCTGGCAGGCTCTGCTATAGTTACTCCAATAAAACTGGGGTTCTTTCAGGGAGGAAAGGTGTTGGAGAAGCGATAATGCCTGCACACTGCGGTTGGTGCCTTGGCCTCATTTTATAGATGAGGAATTGTGTTCCTGAGAGGGAGGTGTCAGCGCCACGTCTGCTGACTCCTGACCTCAGGTGTCCCCATCATTTTCCTGCCTCTGCATCAGTGCAGGTCAGGTTAGGCTGGGAGGCCTCCTCTTTCTCCTCAAGTACTCAATTCCCCTGGTTTCCATGAGTCCTCTCCCTCCGCTGTTAATCTGATCTCTGGTCTCTCTTTCTGCCTCCTTCTCCACCTTCTCCTCTTCCCAGCCTATCAATGCCGAGTTCCCAGGCTTAGCCTTCTTACTTGTACCTGTATGTGTCCATCTGGCCTGTGGCATTAAATAGCATCTTCTCACCAAGACTCCCTCACTCCTGTCTGCCTTTCAGACCGTTCTTTGTGCTTTGGACTTGTACATCCAACTGCCCACCAACACCCCCATTTGGGTGTCTTACAAGCACCTCCAACATCACAATCCAAAACTGAACTCATGACATCACCCACAAACTTGCTTCCCTTGCATTCTGGCCAATCTCAGTAACTGTCCCGCCAGCCAGCCGTCTTGGTCTCTTTGCTACCTTCCTCTACTTCTTCCACATCCACTCCGCCTCCATAACCTGTCCCTGGATCATTGCAGGAGCCTCCTCCTGCCTCCCTCAAGCCACCTCAGCTCTCCCCAGCCATTCCTTACCATCTTAAAATGGAGGTATGCTCATACCATTCTTGTTCTCAAAAACTTTAATGGCTCACCATTGCTTTTAGGATAAAGACCAAAATTCTTTTCTAGTGAGGCAGAGGTTCTTGCCCCTCCCCCATTATCCATTCTTTTCTTCTTTAGAAAGACAACCCCCTATTTGTAGCTGGGCACTTAAATCCTAGCCAATTGGATGCAGGCTGGTGTTGTGTTCTTATGTGGAGCTGGGGTGGGGCTTCCTTTGCCCTTCCTCTTTCCTGCTGACAAGAAGGCAGACATGATGACTGACACTCAGGTAGCCATGTTGGGCCATTAGGAGGAGGCGCCTGCTGAGTCTGGTGGAGCAACAAGACAGATGGGCCTGGTCCCTGACACTGATGCACACATCTGCTTACCTTTGGGCTTTTCGTGTGGGAAACAGAAATAAACTGTGATCTAGTTTACGTCACTACTTCTGGGTTTTCTCACAGTCCAACCAAATCCCACCCCAGTCACATGGCTCCTGCTCCCTCTGGAGTCTCAGCTTGTGGTCCTTCCCTTTGTTCATTCCACTCTACCCACAATACTGCTGTTGAGTTTCTCTTATACACCAAGGTCTGCCCTGACTCAGGGCCTTTGCACGTGTTCTCCTCTCTGCCTGGAGCACCTTTCCCTGGCCTTCCCTTACTGCAGTGACATACCTAGAGTATTCAGTACCCAGAGCAAATAGTTAATTAAAAAAAAAAATACCCCTCCTCTATACATTGCTTTCAATAATAATCATGAATCACTATAGTAATAGTGGCCAATAAAACATGCAGTGAAAAATTTCTTTTATTGAGTTTCATATATATAATCATCATGGTAAGAAATAAAGTAAAACAAATATTATAGTAAAAAAAGAAATAAAGGGGTGGGGCCAGGTCTTGGCTTCCAGAAGAGTTCATGCCAACGAATATTCCCCAGTACCTCCGCTACCCGTGTCCTTGTCCCCACAGCAAGCCACGGCTGCCCCCCTCCTCCTCAGGAGACCCTCCAAGACCAGCAGGTACTACTGAACAAGTGTGCTTGATCCAGGGAACAGCTGAAGCACTGAATGCAGTTCATGGATTCACTGCAGAAAAAATTCGAGAAATGCCCCCAAATGTGACCAAGACAGAACCAGTCAGCATTCTACAACTCCAGACCACTGTTAACCCAGACTGCATCAAACAAACATTGCTATCTTCCCCAACTACCACCAAGTCCTCTCCGTCGGATCCCATGACCACCTCCAGAGCTAATCAGGTACAGTATCATCCCATCATCTACACCATACTTTTCACAGTTGATTGCCTGCAGACTGGAGAAAAAGATACTGGTGGGTTAAGGATGTATTGGTTCATTCATTCACATATGTGCACCATCATCAGATTCCGAGTAACCTGAGAAAGAAATATCAATTATTCCTGAAAATTTATATGCATTTTTGCTTTAGATAACAAAAATATATTCAGATGGTAGACTACTAGAATTTTGGATTTTCACCTGAAAATTATGAGTTTATGGAGCTCTGAGGGTTATTGATTGAGTTGGTGTTTATAATCTCCCTTATTGTTTCTCCCTAGAATTCTTGGTATATAAGTTAAGAATATCATATATGTAAAAAATAAATGTATAAATATGACTTATTGAGCAAAGGTATATCTTTAAATGTGAATGCATTTTTCTTTGTTTTTTATTTCAGATATGTCTTACTGTGTAACACTTTTAAACTTTTGATGAAAAGCATGTCTGGCAATCTAAAAGTAACTGGAAATTCGTATTTGTGATAATTATAATGCTGTTTAACAACTCAGGAAATGGTACTTTCTTAGAATTTAATAATAGCATTTTCTTTGCTAGAGTGGCAAACTTTGCAATCAGAAACATATCTTAGTTTGATTTGATGGTTGTTTTTGTGCTGCATATTTGTAGGACATTCTGCAAAAATGCAGTTATTTTTGGCACATTTAAGGAAATTATCTAAAATATTCTTTGTAATTCACAGCCTTCCTGTACTTTAACTGACAAATGTTTAAAAATATATTTATTAAAGTGATTAAACACACAAAAAAGAAATAAAAAAGTAATACTTATATCGATGGCAGTAATGAATAACATTATGCTTTCTGTTTACCAACCTTCTGCAAATTTGTCAATGACTTTGTCAAAATTATCTTTGCATATTCATGTTTGAGAAATAGCTTATGCAGATTTGTCAATTTATATTTGATCATAATTGACCAATGAATATTTCTATTAATTTTTATTTGGAAATGTTTTTTTCTCACATGAAGCAATAGATACACGAATAGTCAGGGAAAGACTTAAATATAAGGATAAATTTGGCAGAAATTCAGAAAAAGTCCATTTCACAATAAATGGGAACCACAGTCCTGTCCACATCTATTTCTTCAGGATTGATTCTAGCAGCTTTCAAATATCTTCTCAGTTGAAAAATTTTAAACAAATAAAAACTCCAAATGATCACATAGAACTAGGCTACCAATGTTTATTTCAAACCCACTGTTTAAAAGAAGGACAATACAACAGGGATTCCAGACACAACTTTCCCCTGAAGTGAACATGAACAATTCTGCGTCCACATGACCACGGGTAGCTGGGTCCCCGTGTGTCCGGCGTGGTGCTGAGTGACCGGGAATACTCCCAAGTAACTTCCAAATGGAATACAATTCACCTTAAAGGATAAGTTATAAAAATGTGCTAATTTGAAACTTACATATATATTATGAAAAGTCAACAGTAACTGAAACAATGGTTGAGGTCTTAAACCTCAGAAGAATTTTGAGGGGAGGGCATTGTTTAGAATTGCTGGTATGCAGTGATAATAAAAAGCAGACCGACTTTTAGTGGTTTCTTACTGTTTTACAGTTTGTTACTGAGGACACCCCCTCTTGCCTGAATCAGGGCGCATGCTCCCACCGCCCCACCCTCAGCATGCCCTCCTTGCTACTGACTCTGTACACGTCCCTCTGAGGCTCTTACCTCGATTACGAGTATATCTGTGTCAGGATCTTTGTCATCTGTCCCCCACTAGACGGTCTGCTCCATGTGGAGGTCACTGCTCTGCTCACACTTGGGCCCCAGCTCCTGGCAGAGTACCCGGCACCTACTAGACCCATAGTATGTATCTGTTGAATAAATGTAGGTGAAGAACCTGGCACACAGTATGTACTCAACAATAGGTAGCTGTCATTGTTATTATCTGCAGTGCGTTTATAGTCTGAAACGTAATAACCATTTGAATGCCTCCACATTCAAATCGGCAAAATGCTGCCTGAATTTTGTAGCATGAATTTTACCTTCCCCAACAGTCATTCCTTGAGATCAGCAGTCACATCTCGTTCATCTCTGGGGTCCCTTGAACCCCAACAGGGGACCTGGCACTAAACAAGGGTCAATAAATATTCCATAACCAGAGTTTACTGAGCATCCATTACCCCCCAGGAATTTTCTTTCATGTATGTGGTTTCTCCAGGGTGGGTATGAGCATGCTTACTTTACAGATGAGGAAAGTGAGACCTAGAAAGGCTGGATGACTTGCCCAAGATCACAGAGTCAATCAGTGCGGAAGCAGCTTTAATCCAGGTCTGCAGGGGCTCCAAAGCCCCTGATCTTTCCAGGACTCCATGTTGCTTCCCGGATGTGGGGTGTGAGGGAGGTGACTCCAGTCAGGGTGGGAATGCGTGGGGGTGGGGAGCCTGTCCTTGGCACCCAGCTTCCTCAGGCTGGAGGAGCTTGGGCTTCACGTTAGGCACGGGCCAGGTGCCTAGACTGGTCAAGCACAGTGGTCAGGACCTGTGTGCTTCCATGGCGTTGAGGTGCCCAGGTGTGGATGGGGAGGCCTGGGGTGGGGGTGGGGGGGGCGGACATGAGTTCCAACGCAGGCAGGCTCCCAGCACCCTCCCACCACCAAGAACTGTGCAGCCTGCAAGGCACAGAATCCCTCCAGGCTGTGGAGGATCGCTGGTGATGGGAGCATCCCAATGGAGATTAGAGATACTGACTAAGGCTGGCCCAGGGCTGGGCACAGGGGGAGCTGGGCACAGGAAGTGCTCTGCCGATGGCAATGTCTTCTATTTCTCCTTCGTGTTCTCTTCCCGGCCCCTCCCTTTTACAATCCAGGGGGAGCAAGGTTAACCGCAGTGGGCCTTGCAGGGAGGGGTTGCTGCGCACCTGATGGGGCACCTCCAGGACCCTGCTAAGGCTGCTGCGGTCCAGCCTCCAGGTCGCTCTGGATCGAAGCGGTCCCTAGGCTCCTTCCACGAGGATGTCCCGGCGGCCGCACAGCTTCCGCCGCTGCTCTCCGGCCAATTGGCCACCAGCCTGGTCCCCTCTGAACGACTGAGCGGGGACTAGGCTACGGCAGTGGGCGACTCGAGAGAGGAACACCAACGTGGCCCGAACGGGTCTGGGTTTGGGCGTCTCGGGCGGTTTCCTGGCGCCACCTCGTGATTGTGTTCGGCGTTGCCGCGCCTGCTCTGAAAGGGGCTGCGGGGAGCGGGCGCAGGGGCTGGGGTCGGGCCAGTTTGGGCTCTTGGGCTGTGACACTGCGACGAACCCCAAGCCTTGCTCCTGTCTTTTGAGGGAAAACCAAGGCTTGAGGGCCCCTGAGGCTTGTGGCAGCGGGAAAGCTAGGGAAAGAAGCGCTGAGGGGTGTCCAGTCCAGGGAGGCCGAGATGGGGGTGAGGACCCTTCCTGGGGATCAGAAGGAGAAAAACACCCCAGGCTTTACATTATGGCTCTCTTTACCACGGGCTGAATCCCACAGCCGTTCCAGATGTTCATCTGTGGCCAGACGTGGCAATGGCATCGTCCTCTCACTCCTGATTATTGAGGGCATATGGTGAGAGCTGGGGCCACAGCTCAGGCCCTGACTGTCTGGGACCTGGAAGCCCGAGTGTGACCGTGCAACAGAGAGGAGTTTCCTGGGCCAGCCCTGCTCACCCTTGGGCCTCCGGCTCCCAGGCAGCTGAGGTGTCAGCAATGCCACACCTCCAGGCCAGGCAGCGGGACAGCAGTGCGGGGGACTCTGGGCCCCTCGGGATTCCCCAGGAGGCCCCAGGACCCTCACCAGCAATGTCCACGGCTGCTCTGGTCCCTGTTGGAGGGAGAGGGCAGTCTGGGAATGACCCTCAGGAGGGTCACACAGCCAAGATATGGCAGAACTACTGCTTGAACCTAGATCTTCTGGCTCTAAACCCCATGGTCTCTGCTGGACCCTGTGTGATGAGAGGGGTGACCGTGTGGGATGTGAATCTAGTAAGAGTACGTGGGGAGGGGGTGAGGAGGTAGGTTTTCCAGCAGGAAACCAGGGACAAATGATCTCCAGGGATCCAGGCGGTGCCAGCAAGCCCTATGGTCAGGTAGGGGGTGCTGAGTCCTTGGGACATTGCTGTTGGGGGAGGGGTGTGTCAGGGAGTTGGGAGTCCAGGCAGGGATGCAAACAGTCACCTCTCAGTGCCATTCCCCCTGCCCTCCCTGGCATCACTATACAATCATAGCACTCTTTTTTTTTTTTTTTTTTGCTTTTAATTACAAATTTTAAACTATTTGAAGCTCACAGAAAAGTGCAAAAAATGATATAACAATTATCTATAACCCTCCAACAAGTTTATACTGTTTTAAATATTTGATTTATTTTCTTTTCAGAACACACACACACACACACACACACATAAATATTTTTTACCCTTGGCCTCCCTCTTTCTTCCTTCCCTGAAGTAATTTTTCACTCCCAAATACATTTAAAAACTTTTATTAAATAGCTACATAGCCATAAACAATATGTGGTATTGTCTTGTGTTTTAAATTCTACATAAATGGTATCATAATATTACATATCATTTTGAAAATTGCTTTATCTCAACATCGTGCTTTTGAGATCTATCAGGGCTGATCTATGCAAATCTAATTCACTCATTGTAACCTCTGCGTGTCTTTCATCCAATGCCGACCACAATTTATGTACCCTCCTGCTAAGAATAGTATTTCATGATTATGATCAACGGGCACAGAGAGCCTTCCTGAACATGTCTCCTTGTACAGGCACAGAAGAGTTTCTCTGCAGTTGTCAGCTGGAAGTGGAAATTCCGGGTCATAATGCTTACACATCTTCAGCTTTACTAACTATTGTCAAATCGTTCTCCAAAGTGGTAGCACCAATTCACACTCCCACGAACAAACTATACAACTCGAGTTTCTTTATGGGCTCTGATGAGGCCTATTAATTTTTGTCAATCTGTTGGGTGTGAAATGGCTTTCCATTCTTGTTTGAATTTGCATTTCCCTACTTACTAGTGAGACTAAACAGCTTCTCATGGCCGTGGGTAGCTTCTCTTCTTTCAAAGGTCAATTCAGATCTTTTGTCTATTTTTCTTTTAGGTTATTTATCTTTTTCTTACTGGTATAAAGGAGTTCTGGATATCTTTTGTTAGTGACACTGATTGCAAACATTGTCGCACAGCCCTTTTGCCATCTGATCCTGGACAGGGACTGAGGACCAGTGCTGGGATGGATTAGTGATGTTTGCCAGAGGTGTGGGAGGGGAAGCCAGAAGGGCTTTGGGTTAAGACTACAGTATGGAGGCCCAGTTACGAGACTAGGGCCAGTGAGGAGACTTCATTACAGGCACAAGTCCCAGTAGTGAGGCCACGGCAGGTCTGGGCAAGTCAGGTCAGCAGGTGAGGCCCTGGCCCACAAATCAGACCTCTTAAAATTGTTCTGAGAGGGCTTCCCTGGTGGCGCAGTGGTTGAGAGTCCGCCTGCCGATGCAGGGGACGCGGGTTCGTGCCCCGGTCCGGGAAGATCCCACATGCCGCGGAGCGGCTGGGCCCGTGAGCCATGGCCGCTGAGCCTGCGCGTCCAGAGCCTGTGCTCCGCAACGGGAGAGGCCACAACAGTGAGAGGCCCGCGTACCACACACACAAAAAAATTGTTCTGAGAGACCTCTGAGAAGCCCCTGGGGGTTTTGGCCCTGCTAGAATTTCTCTAGTTGAATTGTAGAATATGTGTATCCTTAGCGAGAGACACTGCAGGAGAGAGTCCTTACAGACTGTGTGCTCAGCACCCACCTTGGCCCTTGCACATGGCCCCATGGGACCCGTTGGACCAGAGGAAACATGCAAACATGAAACCCATGCTGCTCGCTGTGCTTTGAGTACTAAAGTCCTTTGTCTCTGACCCAGGGCTCTCGCATCTTCTGCCAGCATCTGTGAAACGGTGACCAGTTAATTTGTTAGTTTGCAAGTAGGGCAAAACCTCGGACTCTTCTCAGCCTTTCCTAGGGTCCTTATTCATACTATCTGTAGTGGCCCTTTGACACGCCTTGTGGCTGCTCCAGCATTAAAAAAATTTTTTTTAATTGTGGAAAAAAGGGCTTCCCTGGTGGCGCAGTGGTTGAGAGTCCGCCTGCTGATACAGGGGACACGGGTTCGTGCCCCAGTCTAGGAAGATCCCACATGCCACGGAGCGGCTGGGCCCGTGAGCCATGGCCACTGAGCCTGCACGTCCGGAGCCTGTGCTCCACAGCAGGAGAGGCCACAACAGTGAGAGGCCCGAGTACCGAAAAAAAAAAAAAATTGTGGGAAAAAAATCAGTATTTTCTATGATAGGGTTCGTTTGAGGTTCTTTACATGGTCACCATTTGCTTTGCTCACTATTTCTTCATGCATTTCAGACTCCCCTGTGATCATTTTCCTTCCTTCTGAAGTCCGTCTTCTAGGACTGATAGCGGTATGCACTCCCAGCTATGTTTTGTTTGGAACTTTTAAACAATTATAAACTATAACACATGTATAGAAAATGCATAAGACAAAAATGGATGGAATGATTATAAAATGGACACTAGACCCCCAACGTGTTCCTTTTTCAATCATGTTTCAGGAACTATCCTTTTATGTTAATCACATCCTTGCTTTTCTTTTTAGTTCTACCTATATCTCTACCAAACTCTTTATTTCCTTGCCTCTCGGTACTATTTGCCAGGTAATTTGAATATAGCTTGAGCTCAATAATTCTCTCTTCAGTTCTAATATGCCTTCAATAAGGTTTTTAGTTTCAACCATTATATTTTTATTTCTTGAATTCTATTTTAGTTATTTATTTATTTAATTAAAAAATTTTTTTTTTGGCCGCAGCTTATGGGATCTTAGTTCCCCAACCAGGGATTGAATCTGCGCCCTTGGCATTGAAAGTGTGGAGTCCTAGCCACTGGACCGCCAGGGAATTCTCTTGAATTCTATTTTAAAATCTGTCTGTTCATTCCTTATTGTCTTTTGTTGAGTGGTTTCTTTATAACTGCACCTTTTATTTCTTTAAGTATTTTATAAATATATGTTCTATATTTTGTGTCTGAAAACCCTCCCGTCTTCAGTCCTTTGGGATTTAAACCTTCAGTTCATTTCTTCTGCTGACTCACAGACATAGGAACTGCCTCCCATGTGCTGGTGATCTTTAATTCTGAGTTCATTGTTTGTTTAAAATTGGTAGGAGTTTTGTGGGCCTTAGGTGGGCATTGGGGAAGCAATCCTACAGACAGCATTTGCCTTTCTACTTCTGCTAGTATCAGAAGCACCACCGATCTGGGGTTACTTCACCTCACCTTGAATGAGGGACCCGAAGACTGCCCTTTCCCCATCTGGGCTGGCTTGAGCTTCAGTTTCTCAGCAATGGAGGGAAATTTATTCAGCTGCCTGTTGCCCCAGCCCTGCCAGCCCCTGGTCCCTTGTCCAGGTTGGGGTATCCTTGGAGACATCCCCTATCTCTTGTCAGATCAGCCACATCTCAAAAAAATATGTTTTTCAGAGTTGGGCTGTTCTCCTCAGCCATGTAATTCCTGAAGCAGAAGACCATTTACGTTCTCCAATAATTTCCTTTCTACTTAAACCATCCTGCATGGGTTCAGTTGCTTGCACTAAAGACCAAATATGAGGGTGGGGGTACCTGTGGGAAGGGGTGTCCAGCGTCTCATTCCCTGGCTGCACATCTGCTTCCTCAGTGGCCAGGCTGATCTTCTCCCATGACCACGGGAGCAGGGGAAAGAAGAGTGGAAAGAGGGCGGGTGGGGCAGGGCCAGGATGCCTGAGTCTCCCATGGCCCAGTGGACCCCAAGGGAGGGTTAGGGCCATTCTGCTCATCTTCCCCGGGCAGGGCTGGCCACTGGGCAAGGGACCCTCAGCAACAGCAAAGGTGGGGTGGAGCCTGGGGTGGTGGGAGGGGCGGAGCCGGCACTGTCCACCCCACGAGACATCAGGCGCACATCAGGGAGACTTGACATCCCCAAGGAGGTGATGACGGCAGGGGACTTTGAACCCCGGCTCCTCACCTCTCCCCTCCTCCTGTAGGCCCCTTGGCAGGGACTGTGACCGGAAGAAGGGAGTGACCACTGCAAGGTGAGTTTCAGTTGCCGCTGGATGATGGGACTGGGTTTGTTTGCATCTGAAAATCACCAGAAAGGCACCGGACGTGCCAAGATGGTGGGACGGGATGGGAAGGAGAGGCTGAAGGCTGGATTTGGGGGTGAAAATCAAAGTGTTTTGTGGTAGAGCCCCCCTGAGCTGAGCCGCCTTGGGGCCCAGTGACCAACGCAGCCTCCCTGAGGGCACCCATTCTGTGCCCCAGCGGCTGGCTCAGCGGGAGCCCTCGTTGGGGGGCAGCACGAGGAGCCAGGGGTGAGGGGCCCTGGAGCGAGTGGCCCTGCTCTTGCTGGGCACAGCGTGGCCACTGCTGACGTCCGGAGGGGACTCTCCTGGGCCGGCAACCCCATCCAGGAAGCCCCATCCCAGGGGCTGCTAGACTGAATCCCCCGTACACGGGGCCGCCCCCTCCCTCCCTCCTTCTCTAGGGCTCAGGCTCAGGCCAGGCTCCGCCGACAGCAAAGGGTCCTGGAGACCCAGAGGAACGAAGCCCCTGGACCTGGAGCGCAGGCTGAGGCCCTGGCCAGGGCAGAGAGACAAGACAGGGCTCCCCTGGTGGCCCCGAGCCTGGGCCTGCCTGCAGGCCCTGGTCAGGAAGCAACGGTGTGGGCTGCCTCGGGCCCCAGGGCCCCAGAGAGGGCAAGGCTGGAAGGACCAGGATGACCCCTGTGCCTGGGACCAGCTGAGGACAGCTGGCCAGAGTGAAGGGGATCCCAGAGGGCCGCCGCCAAAGCCTGGTCTCTACGGTTTACGGCCTCTTTGGTTGGTGCGTTTCCCTTACCATTGCGTTTATAAGGAAGACCTTTTAGTTTAAGCATCCAGCTTGCCGAGTGAATGAAGGTGGGCCCAGGTGTGTCCACCTGGTGGAAAATGCTTCCAAAGACAAACTTTTGGATCCTCAGTTTCCTCCCCTGTAAATGGGGTAATAATATTTACCTGAAAGGGTTGTTGTGAGGGACCGTGAACTTGTGAAAGGGTCTAGCACAGGGCTTGGGCCACATCAGGTGTTCAGGCAATGGTCAGTTATTATTTGACCTCCTTTTACACCTGCCCCAGTTGCCAGCACCTTAATGAAGGAAGGGGTGGAAAGGAGAAATGACCTAAAGGGGTGTCGGAGCGCCCTCTGCTGGCCAAGAGTGGTCAGAGGCCAAGTTGGAAACTCTTCCAAGGCCAGAGGCTGCACCCACCTGGGGAGAAACTGATGACAGTCCTCCAGGGCCCAGCGTGGGGGCCAGTGGAGGACAGAGCTGTCCCATCTACTGTCCTGAGATCCCTCATGGGGAGGAGGGAGCAGCTTCCATTCCTGTAGATGCGTGTGTACATCTGCAACAGCAGGGACAGCCAGCCCCCAAACCTGACACTTGCACTGTGAGGGTCTCCTGACTGCCAACACTCGCTGAGGTGTGGCTGGAGGAAGGGGGCTCTGCGCAGGCCTGGAGCTCCCGGTCGTCTGGTCTCAGGCCTGTGGCTTCCCCTCTCAGCTTGTTTGCTGCCCTGTGGACCAGATGCCACCCATTCCACTCAGTCCTTTGGAATTACCATGGTTTACCTTCAGCCTCCCACTCCATCCTTGGCAGCCCCGTGTGAGAGAGGTTTCCACTGCTACCTGACAGCTGCTTTTCAGAGAGGTTAAGTGACTGGGCTGAAGCCAACTTTGTGGTTGAGTCTGGGACTCCAGGTCCCAGCTCCAAGTCCCGCGTTCTTTGTGGGACGGTGGACGGTGGTGGAGATCCTCCCCTCTGCCCACCGTCCACCACCCACCCTGGACTTCAACCCTGCTGAGTCACTCCTCCCAGCTAGTCTGTTTGGCTTTGCCCTCTTTGCTTTGCAAAGGTGAGAACCTGGGCTGGAAGGAGCAGAGACCCCTTCAGCCGGCACAAAGGGGAACTGTGGTGAGCAGCAGGGAGGCACATGGCCAAGTTGCAGCAAGGGAGCTCATTTCTTCCTCCTTTTTCTCTATGGACGGGGGATTTTCCTCCCCGCTCAGGCCACGGGGCAGTTCGTAATATTCAATCCAGGTGCATTATGATCTCTTTTTTTCTCTTGTCCAAGATCCTGGGGGAAAAAACACCACACACATCAGGCTGAATGTACACCCACTGCTATGTGGGGCAGGAGCCGGGCGAGACAGCCCCAAAGTGCCCACCACCATAAGATTCTCTGAGATCTGGAAGATTCCATCCTTGGTGTCTGCCTGACAGCAGCTCCCCCAACCCACACCCCCAGCTTCCTTGATTTACTCGGGTCTGAGCCTGGCTCCTTTCCTCTAAGTCCCCAGGGTATCTTGAGTTACCCTGCTCAGAATCCCCCTTCTCTAGAAATTCCCCCCATAACATGTATAGCAGCCACATTCTTATATGACCTCAAATCCTTGGCCATGGTGATGGGATCCAGGGGAGGCACCTGATTGAGACTGGGCCAATCATATTACTATAACACTGGCCAAAGCCAACTGGATCCAGGACAAAAGAATAAAGCCCTTCCCTGTGGATTGCTTATAACTGGGATCCAGGGAGTAGTGGTCAATGCTTTTCTCATGTGGAAAGCAGCACAAATTCAAATTCAGAAACTCCTGAGGCCATGTGGAGAGAACATTTGTGTTTTCTTCCTTCATCCCCAAGTGATAGCCTCCTGATTTTCTTTGGGGAAGTGCCTTCTTTCCTGCGGTCTGATAGGACTGGCAGACAAAGGTGTAGGCCCAGCAACTGGGCTGGACCAATGGGATTCTCTCCTGGGGGCTTGGAGCTTTTGCAGAAATTCACAAGGAGGTGAGGTGGGTGGGGCTCAGCAAGTCCCCAAAAGGAGGATCCCTGAAGCCCCTGCTTCCTGTTCTGTCCTCCCTGAGACTTGGTTAGTCAACTGTTTTTTTTTTTCCAATTCTGTAAGCCAGGAGCTTCCAGTAAATTCTGCTTCTCTTTCTGTTCTTCAATGCCCCCACCCCACCACATGCACATTGGAAATTTTCAGAAGTGGCAAAGTTGGAAGAATAGTGCAATGAAAGTCTCCTTCCCTTCACTTAGGTTCACCACCTGGTAATATTTTGCCACATTTGTTCACACATACACAATCAGCTTTTTTTTCTTTCTGAATCATTTGTAACAGTTCATCCCTAAATCCTTTTGCAAAGTCCCCTGAGAACGAGGACATCCTCTTCCATAACCACAATACCATGATCACATCTTCCAGTTTTCTATTGTTGCACAATCACCTCAAAACCTAGAGGCTAAAAACAACAGCAATTATTTTATTATCTCTCTTGGGTTTTGTTTTGTTTTTTTAAAATAAATAGATAAATTTATTTATTTATTTATTCATGGCTGCGTTGGGTCTTCGTTGCTGCGCGCAGGCTTTTCTCTAGTTGTGGCGAGCAGAGGCTACTCTTCATTGTGGTGCGTGGGCTTCTCATTGTGGTGGCTTCTCTTGCTGTGGAGCACGGGCTCTAGGTGCGGGCTTCAGTAGTTGTGGTGCATGGGCTTAGTTGCTCTGCGGCATGTGGGTTCTTCCCGGACCAAGGCTTGAACCCATGTCCCCTGCATTGGCAGGTGGCTTCTCAACCACTGCGCTACCAGGGAAGCCCTCTTTCTTGGTTTTGTGGGTCGACTGGGCACAGCTGGGGGGCTGTCTCTCAGGACCTCTCTTGTGGTTGTAGTAAGATGGGGGCTGGGGCTGGAGCCGTCTAAAGTTCCTCATCCCTATGGCTGGTGGTTGAGACTGCCTGCTGGCTGGGACTCAGCTGGGACTGTTGGCCAGAACACCTCTCTGGGTGGCTTCTCTGTGTTGCCTGGATGGCCTCACAGCATGGTAGCTGGGTTCCCACTGTCAGGGTCCCAGGGGGCAGGAAATGGAAGCTACCAGGTTCTTCAGGCCCCTACCAAACACTGGCAGAGCATCACTTCCACCTTATTCTATTAGTCAAGGAGTCACAGAGCCCAGATTTAGGGACAGGACAGAGTCCCATCCCTTGATTGGAGGAGTGTCCAAGAATTTGGGGGCTATATTTTATTTTATTTTTAAAATTTTAATTTTTTTTTGAGGTACGCGGGCCTCTCACTGTTGTGGCCTCTCCCGTTGTGGAGCACAGGCTCTGGATGCGCAGGCTCAGCGGCCATGGCTCACGGGCCCAGCCGCTCCACGGCATGTGGGATCTCCCCGGACCGGGGCACGAACCCATGTCCCCTGCATCAGCAGGCGGACTCTCAACCACTGCGCCACCAGGGAAGCCCTGGGGGCTATATTTTAAAACTAACACACAACCCCATGAATTCAATGTCAACACAATAATATTACCTAAAACACAGTCTGTACTTAAGCTTGTCCCAATGATGTCCTTTATACCTATTTAAACAAATCCAGGATTCAATCCAGGTTATGCCCTGCATTTAGTTGTCATGATTCTTTAGTATTCTAGGACCCTCCACATGTATTTTGTCTTTCAGGACATTGCTATCTTTGAAGAATCCAGTTGTCTTGTAGAATACACTACAATCCATGTTTGTCTGGTGGTGTCCTCAGGATTTGATTCAACATTTTTTGGCAAGAATACTACCGAGATGGCATTGCATACTTCCTGCAGAACATCTGGGGCACATAATGTCATTAAATCAAAAGACATATGAACCCTCCCCCCCCAAAACATGTCATTCATTGATTTATTAAAAACTTCACTTTGCTCTACCTATAGGACAGGGTGCTCTAGAACTAAGAAACCTAATTAAGTCACTCAAACCTCTCATCCTGTCTGCAAATGCCTATTATTGCTAATCAAGGGAAACAGAAGATAATTCAACATGAACAGAAAAAACAGACAACATCCATTCAAAGAAAAAAAAAAAGAAAATGAGAATCAAAACATTTCAACTGATGAAAATTCTCCTCCAGAAAACCACCACCAGGCAGTCTAACATAACACTTCAACCTGTGCTAAATATCCTTAAACAAGTTTTTCAGATATGAAGAAAACACTGTAAATCAGAAATTTTAAGACATCATACAAAAATGAACCCCAAAATGAGAAGCAGGAAATGAGAGTTAACAAAAATCAGGAAAGGAATAGAAGAAAAAGTCAAAATCATCTCACAAGTGAAGATTAAATTGCAAGATATGGGACTTCCCTGGTGGTCCTGTAGTTAAGACTCTGTGCTTCCAGTGCAGGGGTCCCAGCTTTGGTCAGGCAACTAGATCCTGAGTGTCACAACTAAAGATCCCACATGCCACAACTAAGACCCGGGGCAGCCAAATAATAAAATAAATAAATAAATATTTTAAAAATTGCAAGGTACTCAACTGAAAATATCATAAGAGGCATTCACATCATAAAAGGAATGAAAAAATCCAAGAGAACAAAAATAAAATCAATCACAAAGTAAGAAGTGTCAGAGAAAAAGAGATGGTTAAATATAAGCAAAGATGGTCCAACATATGCATAACTGGAGTGCTCAGAGACAGAAAAACAAAACAATAGAAGAGAACTAAGATCACACAAAAGTATAACTTCCCACAGAAAAAAGAAATTTTCTAGAAATAAATGACATGAACATAATAAAAGGCCCTATAGGGTTTTCCCTGGTGGCCCAGTGGGTAAGACTCTGTGCTTCCAATGCAGGGGGCATGGGTTCAATCCCTGGTCGGGAACTAGGATCGCACATGCTGCACGGTGTGGCCAAAAAATTAAGAAAATATATATAAAAGGGCCTATCAAGTACTTAGAAAAAATGACCTGGAATGGTCAACTCTGGGACAAATGTTAGTAAAACCTAGGAAAAGAAGAAACCTGTCCTGGTCATGCTGAAGGTGGGGGGCCTGGCAGTGTTATTTACTCTCCCTGTTGTTTTCAATGGCTTTGGGAGGATGTGTGGAGAGATTTGGATTTCAGCAGCTTCCATTATCTAAGGGAACCTGCAACCCAGCTCAGGTCCTCTTGGTGAACTGGCAGAGACCACTGGGAAGTTACATGTGAGTTGTCAAGTCAGTTTCTGGTACTTTGTTTTATTTTTGCTTAAGTTGGCCAGAATCATCTTGTTGCTTGCAACCAAAGGTTCCGAGCTGTAATATTGTGTTTCCTGCTGACTGGATGGAGCTGGGTTGCAGAGAGAAGCAGATATGAGCTAGAGAGGTGAAGGAGTTTTGGAGCCCGCAGGAGCCCTCGTTTCAACCCATTCAGAATTCTGTGTATTTACTGAAATTTTTGCTGAAGTACTACACATTTTCACAGAATGGACACACCGATGTCATTAGCATCCAGATGAAGGACGGAACATATAAATCCCGAGAGGCCCCCTCACATTCCTTTGGGTCACTGCCCCCCCTCAAGGGTAACCAAAATTGATTTCTCTCACTACAGGTTACTGTGACCTGTTTTTATACTTTGTGTGAACAGGATCACACAGAATCACCCAACATGTATACTCAGGTCTGGCTTCTTTTGCTCAATAGTATGTCTGTGAGTTTCACCCATGTTGCTGTAGAGATTTAGGATCCATTTTGGAGATGGAACAGGTAGGACTTGGAGATTCATCATTTGCCCAGTGCCCTTGGGCAAAGCACATCACCCCTCTGAACTCAGTCCTCTCATCTGTAAGATGGGATTGATGATGCTAATTCCCATCTGTTAGTGCTGCAGTTTCCTCACTGAGCTCCTTCAAAGGGCCTGGAATAGAGCAGAGGCCGCGGGAGCACTCTCCTTCCTCTTGTCTAAAAGAGTGTAGCTGTGCAGTTGGTGGGAATGTAAGTTGGTGCAGCTGCTGTGGAAAACAGTATGGAGGTTCCTCAGAAAACTAAAAATAGAGTTACCATATGACCCAGCAATCCCACTCCTGGGCATATATCTGGACAAAATTATAATTCAAAAAATACATGTATCCCTATGTTCATAGAAGCACTATTCATGATAGACAAGACATGGAAACAACCTAAATGTCCATCGACAGATGAATGGATAAAGAAGATGTGGTACATATATACAGTGGAATACTGTTCAGCCATAAGCAGGACGGAAATAATGCCATTTGCAGCAAAATGGGTGCAACTAGAGATTATCATACTAAGTACGTCAGAAAGAGAAAGACAAATACCATATGATATCACTTATATGTGGAATCTAAAATATGACACAAATGAACTTATCCATGAAACAGAAACAGACTCACAGACATAGAGAACAGAGTGGTGGTTGCCAAGGGGGAGGGGGTTGGGGGAGGGATGGAGTGGGAGGTTGGGGTTAGCAGATGTAAGCTTTTATATATAGAATGCATAAACAACAAGGTCCTACTGTGTAGCACAGAGAACTATATTCAATATCCTATGATAAACCATAATGGAAAAGAATATATATAAAAAAAGAATGTAGTGACTTCCCTGGTGGTCCAGTGGTTAAGGATCCGCCTTCCAATGCAGGGGACATGGGTTCGATGCCTGGTCGGAGAACGAAGATCCCACAAGCCTTGGGCAAGGAAGAGCCAGCCATAATGAAGACCCAGTGCACCCCCCCCCAAAAGAATGTATATATGTGTACATGTATAAGTAAATCACTTCGCTGTACAGCAGTAATTAGCACAACATTGTAAATCAACTATACTTCAATTAAAAAAAAAAAAGAGCTTCCCTGGTGGCGCAGTGGTTGAGAGTCTGCCTGCCAATGCAGGGGACACGGGTTCGTGCCCCGGTCCGGGAAGATCCCACATGCCGCAGAGCAGCTGGGCCTGTGAGCCATGGCCGCTGAGCCTGCGCATCCAGAGCCTGTGCTCCGCAACGGGAGAAGCCACAACAGTGAGAGGCCCGCGAACCGCAAAAAAAAAAAAAAAAAAAGTGTAGCTGTGGCTGCTAGCACTTGGGCTCGGTCGTCCCCAGCGTGTGAAACAGGGGCACCTCTCTCCACCCACACCCGTCCCCCCACTGCACTTCCCAATTTGGAAACAGCTCTTTCCCTGGGGTGCTCTTGCCCCTGTTCTCCACTCTGTCTCCTCAGTCCCCAGTCCTTGGCCCATGGGAGGACGTGGCTGTGCTCTCAGTAGGCCAATAATGATGCCTGTTAGGGATGACTTCTTGCAGTTGAGGAAGCCTTAGCTTGCGCACGCCAGTGCAGGGGCCTGAATCCCAGTGCTCTTTCCTCTCTCTGAGCCTCTGTGAAGAGCAGACTGTATCTCTCAGGGCTGTGATGAGAGTGACAGGAGCAACCTCGTGACAGAGCCAGCCAAGCTTGCGCCTGTAATGCCCGCACCGCGGGAGTGAGACGCCGTGCACTTTGCATCACTGGGATGATTACACATGGGCCCTCCAACACTTTGTGATTTCATTGGTTTGAGGTGCGGACGGACATCGGAGCTCCCCCAGGTGACTCTAATGTGCGATAGAGTTGGCAACCAGGGCCAGACACACAGTGAGAGCACAGTAAATGTTCACCTGGGCGGAGAGAGGCGGGAGCCGGCTGGGAAGGCTGGAGGGTGCAGCTTCCTGCGGCTGGCGCGCCCCCTTGCTCCCCTTTCGCGTCTCCTATTTGCACCCCCAGCTCCCTTACTCTGCCTTCCTCTCACTCAGGAATCCAGGATATCCCTCACCTGCCGCCTCCTGTCCGGGGTCAGCCCGGTTCCTTCTGGATTTGGGGGTAGTGCCCCCGTCCATCCCTGCTGTCAGCGCAGGTGAGCCCAGCCGCGCACGAATCGAGTCGGAGGGGGCGGTGGCCCAGCATGGAAACAGCCCTGTTTAAATAGACACCCCCGCCACCCCCGCTGCCTCCTCCCAGGATCTACTCGAGTGAAAAACAACCCTCTCTATCAGAATGTCTCTCCAGGCGTCGAAGTGGGGAGGCACCGAGTCCTGCTGGCCGCGTAGACCCGGGCCTGGGTCCAGCTATGACGCGCGCACGGACCCTCCCCGGGCGGGCCAGCGCGTGCAGTGAGGGCACCTGACCACCGGGCGGCACTGCTGGTCCGCGATGGGAGCCTCGCGGCGGCTGGGGCTCCGAGCCGGGCCGTGTGGGAAGGGAGAAGGCCAGCGCTGTGGCTCTCCAGTTAGGGAGGCTCCTCACGCCCCTTCTCGGTCTGGAGCGTCCCGAGAGGTGATCTTCCCGGATATTTGGGGTGGAGCAGGGCCGAATGGGCTCTTCATCCTGAGGAGGCCGGGGCAAGGGGCTTGTCCAGGCCAGTGATGCCCCCTTCTGCAGGAGCTGGCAGGGAGAGAAATGGGGCCACCGTCCCCACTCTCTCTTTTTGGTTTTTTTTTTTTTGCAGTACGCGGGCCTCTCACTGTTGTGGCCTCTCCTGTTGCGGAGCACAGGCTCCGGACGCGCAGGCTCAGCGGCCATGGCTCACGGGCCTACCTGCTCCGCTGCATATGGGATCTTCCTGGACCGGGGCACGAACCCGTGTCTCCTGCATTGGCAGGCAGACTCTCAACCACTGCGCCACCAGGGAAGCCCCGTCCCCACTCTCTTGATTCTTCTTTTTGTCTCACGTTTCCCACATGCTTCCTGGGTTCTGAACTTTGGTGGCGGTCGGAGGGAGGAGGTCAGGACGATCTATACATCTAACTCTTAGTCTGTGTGTCCATCGACCTGTCTACCCAGGTGACATTTGTTCCCCGCAGGCTCTAAACCAGCTGGACTGAAGAAATGGGAGGTGGGTAAAAGATCATCCCTCCCAGTCTGGGGAAGGCAAACCAGTGAACTGGATGCCCTGGAATTCTGGACCCAGGTGATGGTTAAGCCGGGCCTTGAAGGTCAGGGAGAGGGTTTCTGGGTGAGAAGGGCAGGGGATTCAGCCACAGAGGTGAGAGGGAGGATGGAGGGCCCAGGGTCACAGGCTGGAGGGAGCCAGGAGCTGCATCCACGATCTCACCCAACCATCCATGGGGACAATGCTGGGGGATCCCCTCCTGATCCATGAGGAAACTGACAGAGGTCAAGGGACTGGCTGTGGGCCCCCCCGGTGGTGAGTGTTCAGCTGGGGCTGATGCAGGTGTATGAGGCTCAGATGGAGAAAGCGCCGGCCTTTAACCACAGAGCACCTTAACTGGGCATACAGGGCCAGGGTCAGCCTGCGTCAGCTCGCAGACCTGAACACTCTGACACTGGCCTCCCAGGAGCACAGGGGCTCTTTCATGCTCCTGGCTTCTACTCTGTGCCCCTGAGATTTCTCCTGCCCTGCTCTCCTCCCCACTTACACCTTGCTTTTGGGAGGGGTCTGTCTGCCATCAACCAGGACCTCTGCAGTGTGTGGGAAAAGCCCTTGCCCCTGGTAAGGGGATTCAATTCAGGCTCTACCAGCAGGTAGGGGACACCGGGTGGGGCAGAGTCCATGCTTTAGGAGCCCCACTCCTCCTGTGACCACCAGGGGCTGGGGCCAGAGAAGCCATGGACCAAGGGGCTAGGGGCTCAGAGCTGGGGCTGTGCAGAATTGGGGCCAGGGTCAGAAGTCAGACTGAGCTCCGCAGTGAAACTGCTGTGCAGCCCTTGCCCGCTGGCTCCCCATCTCTGGGCCTCAGTTGCTCCCTGAAGGGGTGGGGCAGATCCCTGAGGTGGGGAGGGCAGAGGGGAGGCCCAGGTGTGGGGATGTAGGGGTGGAGCGGGGTGTGGGGGGCAGATGGGGTGGGATGGGAAGCCCTGGTTCTCTGGGTTGGGTGTGGCTGCCTGTTAGCACACCCGGCTGAGAGGCCCTATCTCCCCACCCAGCCACTGTCCCATCTTGCTTCTGCCTGTCCCCCGCGTATCTTCAGCTGTGGGGCCTCATACCCCACTCCAGCTGGTTGGAGTTCTATTAATATTTCAGTTTGATGAATAAAGATTCTTTCTCCCCTCCTCCTTCTGATGTCCCAGGTGGGAATTAAAAGCACATCCGATCCGGTCAAACGTCATTAAAATGCAGCCCACGAGGGTAGGAGCTGGCGGGTGTGGGCTTTTCTTTCCCAGCACTGCTTTGTCCTCTTCGGGGGTGTCCGGGTGATGGTTGGTCTTTGTGGGTACGGGAGGCAAGAGAGAGCTGAGGTGGAGGAGCATGAAGGGTGTTTGCCTAAATGCTACTGCTTTAGAGGGAGCAGAACCCCCTGTGTGTGGGGCTCGGGTTTCGGATAAATGAGGATGTGGGGATGGGGCAGGGCAGGGCCCCTGCAACCCCTGCCCCGCGACCTGACCAGGACCCCCACCATGGGGTGTTTTCTGGGTCAGCCCAGCTGCCCCGGCTCTCCGCGGGGGCTGCTGCAGGCACCTAACAGTGAGGATGAAAGCCTTGGAGTCAGCACGGGCAGGATAGATGCTCCTTGAGGCTCCACTAGCAAGAGGTCCTGCGGGGTCCTTCCCAGCTTTCTATCCTGCCAGCTGTCTGGCTCCACCTTAGCAGGGAGCAAATGCTGGGACTTCCTTCCATGCTGTACAGGAGGTTCCTAAGGAGGGCCAAGGCTGGAGTGTGGTGGGGAATGATGGAGGGCCCCGCCAGGGATTCCCAGCCTGGCTGTCTGTCAGCCAGCCAGGCTGTGTGGCCTTTGCCCCAACCCAAGGGCCTGGGGCCCGTTTGGAGGACCAGCTAAGGCTCCAGTCATAGGGATCCTTAGACCTGAAAAGCGCTTCTCAGCCCCACCCTTTCCCTTCAACCCCGAAGAGCCCCCAGTGGCCGCAGCATAACGGTCCACATTTGCTGGTGGAAGGAGCTGAGGCTCAAAGGAGGCGAGGTTCATGGGACGCATGCCCTGTAGAAGAGGGTGGGGGGCGTGCTGTGGGCAGTGCCTGAGGCCGGGGTGCTCCGTGGCGTGTGGGACGATCGGGGAGGTGTGTGGTGGGCATGAAGGAAAGGACTGGTAGGATCTGGAGAAGGCACTGCAGGTGGGGCATGGGGAAGCAAAGACATCCCCTTTCCAGGTTACCCCCCCACCCCTGTCCCCTTGCCTGGCCTCCTGCAGGCCTCCTCTGTGGGCCAGCTGGACTGCATCCCCTCCTGCTCCGTCACCTGGCTGCTCTCCTAGTGCCCAGAGCCCTGCCATCAGCGGAAGGAGCAGGCCTGCCATGAGGCCCAGGGTGGGGTGGGAGGGGCTTTAGAAAGTTAATTGTATTTTGATCTCGGCTGTGACATCCATCCTAGTGCTATTGGGCTCACAGCTGACAGCCCCCCGACATATGGAGGGTGAGGGATAATAAGGAGTTTTAAATTGCAGCATGGCAAAGAGGCTGGAAAATCCAGAGTCTTAAGAAAAAAGAGGGAGAAAGAGGAGAAGACAGAGGAGGAGAGAGTGGAAATCAAGGAGGAGGAAGCATCCTTCTCTGGGAGGGGCTGGGTCGGTCATCATTCATTTGTTTAACAAGCCAACCTTTATTGGGCACCTGCTGCATGCTTGATACAGGCTCAGCCCGTGGAGGCTCAGATTCCCAGTCTGGCTATGGAACCCCCTCCCCTCCCCCCTCCCCTCCCCCCTCCCCTCCCCTCCCCTCCCCTCCCCCTTCCCTCTCCCCCTCCCCCCCGCCCCCCTCCACAGCACTCAGCTCTTCCAAATCCTACTCCTCTTTCAGGGTCTAAGTGATAGCTCCCCTGAGGGCCCTGACCTCCCAGCCTCAGCTGCCCCTCCCTCCCTGACCACCCAAGAGCCTGGGGCTGTGCCACAGCCTCCCTTGCTTTTCCTTCCTCATATCCCCTTCCTCTAGCAATCTGGTGCCGACTGTCCCCTAAATCCTTACCTACCTGGTCCGGCTCCTGCATCTGGTCCCCAGCACTTGGGTTTAGCAGAGCTGTGTTCAGAATCTGCTCTCTCTGCTCCGTCCAACTTCTCTCCTCTTCCCACATGTCAGGGCGGGTTGGGAGGGTGTAGATACAGCTGTGCTGTGGACTCTGGAAAGACTTTGGTCCAAATGGGATGATTACAGGTGCATAGGTCCCTGGGGCCATATGGTTTTGAAATTTAGAAAGATAATATGGCACAAATATGATATATTGTGCAACAGCGCCAGGGGGCCTGGGGCAGTATCCCCAAAACAATACACTGGCTCAGGTTCCTGTGGTGAAACAGAGTATCTCCCACCGAGGGAGCAAGACAGCTACAATGACTCGCTTTCACATCGGGTTTTGCAGCCAAATGACTTTGCCGAAAATTTATGGACAAACTGGTTTTTAGAGCCTGTTGGATTTTGGAATTGTGGAAAGGGGATGATGGCTTTAGCCAACTAATTAGTCCAAGTCAAAGGTCTGAGAAAGTTCCAGGGGTTGTGGGAGGATTCCTGAGGTTAGACCCATACCAGCCTCAAAGGAGGGGGTCACTCCCTGGCCTGTCCCTGAGCCTGGCCTGGGGCAATTTCCGAGTACCTGTGTCCTTGAGACTCAATATCACTGTGGGGCAAAGGAGAGGGGCTGGGGTGGCCCTGGGAGGCTAAGTAGGGGTGACTTACCCCGGGGTGCTTAACCCCGGGCCTCACCTCTCACCCCAGCTCTCCTCAACTCCTCTGAGCCTGCAGGGTGACTTAGGACTCTCTGCAGAGCCTGGGGCCATGCCTTGTCTTGTAGTCAGTTCTTCATCCTGGAAATGTCCTGCCAGGGGACAATTATTGTTTAAACAAACTCCCCTGTCAGAGACATTTCCATCTCATGGCTTGGTTCAGGGGAAACCAAAATTGAAACCCATCAGACACCGAGGCTGAGGCGGTGACTGGTTTCACTCCACATGGGGACCATTTCTCAGGTGCTCCAGGCCTGCCAGGCTCCCCCCAGGGCCCTGCACCTTCAAGCTCACTTTGATCTAGTTCAACAAATTCTAAACTTCAGGATTTTCAAAGACAATTGCCCTCTCCTATTAGGAATCTTCTGAAATGGAGAAGTCCTAGAGCAGCTTGGTGAGTTTGAGTTGCCAACCCAGTGGGTGGGAAAAGGCAGACAAGTTGTTTTCCCTTGCCAGGGAGGCCAGAATGAGAGCAGGAAGAAAGAATCTGCTGCAGCAGGAGGGAGTTAGGTCAGACGTCAGGAAGAACTTCCAGGTCATAAAGATATAAAATACGGGTGCAGGACTTTCTATGATTCTTTCCTCTATGACTACCTGCCTCTTTCTCTCCCCCCGAAGCCATCTGTCCATCTGTCCATCTGTCCATCGGTGCTGAGATGGTGTTTCCTTTTCTCTGGGGAGGCCCATGTGTGCAGGACTGGTGGATTAGAATATCTCCCCTGAGGACCCCACCAGTGTCAATCAGGTCAACTTCCTTAAAGATTTCAGAATAAGACCCAACACCAAATCCCAGCATCCTTAGAAAGAACTCGGCCCAGCCCCTCATGTCACTGATGGGGAAACCAATGCTCAGAGAGGCTGGGCAACTCCCCCAGGTCACACAGCCTTAGCGCCAAGGACCTGACCTCCTGCTTACAGCCCTGTGCCCCCCTCCCAGTCAGAGAACACCTCTGAGGAGTGGGAATGGGACGGCTTGCTGAAGAGCAGTTTGGAATTTGGGCCCTCACACCTGGCCCACGCTGGGGCCCTGCTACGTGATTCCTTGAGGTCACCTGCGATCACTCTTCTCCCACAGAGGCGGCTCTGTAGTTCCTTTGTCTCCAGGGCAGGGGACAACAACTGATGTTTCTGGAGGTGTGTGTGAGTGTGTCTGTGTGTATGTCTGTGTCTGAGGATCTCTGTGTGGGTGCGTCTCTGTGTATGTGTGTATATATGTGTCTCTGTGAATGTGTATCTGAATGTGTCTCTATGTCTGTGGTGGGGGTGTGTCTGTGTGTTTGTGTGTGTGAGTCTGTGTGTCTCTGTGTGTCTGTTACCATGATAAGTCAAGTCAGCCATGAGTCAGCATGAGGGAGAAGAGGTGTCCCAGCTGGACCAGGCTGGGGGTCACAGGTGAGGGCTGGGTGGCTGACCACTCTGAGGCTGGAGGGCTGGAGGCCTGGAGGCCTGGGATGGCCCAGGACGGCTGCCCAGAAGAGCTAGGCCTCAGACTGAGACCTTCAAACTGGACGAGTCCACAAACTCAGCCATCTGCCAGCCAACAGTGTTTCTTTTTTTAACCCCTGAAAAATATAGCCTACCCAGGCTTCTGCGACACAGCTGGTGGGGGGTGGGATAATTATGGCCAGAGTGCAGGCAATGCTGAGGGCCAGGGGGTGGGGAGAGCGGCTGGGCTCCTTTTGGCTCTCAATAAACCATGGCCCCTTTATGTTCAGTTCCATTCATTCATTCATTCAACAAAAGGCTATTCAACAAAAGGATATTGAGGACTATATTCTGTGTTAAAAACTGCAGTGGCTCCCACTTCTGGGCACCTAAACACAGGACTGGGTGCCCTGCATCCATTATTTCATTCCCTCTTCATGATGGCCTTGCCAGTAGGGCCCAGGCTCTGGCCCTTATGGATCCTTGGCAGGAATCAGACAAAGGACCCCCAACTTTTAGGCAGACCCATCCTCAAGACAGGATGTGTCCCGTGTCAAGCCCAAGGCAGGCTGAACTTGAACCTCCCAGCACCCCTAACTGGGTGGCTTCTTGCACAGCAACCCAGCAGCCCTGCTCTGAGGTGAGCATCATGGTCCTTGTTGTACAGGTAGGAAACTGAGGGACCCTGGGCAGGAGGACCCAGGTACGCTCGGGGTTTGGTTGGAACCCAGGCAGGCTGTTCCCAAGGCCATGGCCTCTCCAGGAGTAACTTGAGTTTCCTGCAAGCCCAGAGAAGTGCACACGTGGCTGGGCAGAGCCGGCAGACAGCAGGAGCTTTGGTGGCCTTAGCTCATTCATGCCTCTCTAAAATGCGTCTGGCCGAGGTGCGCATGGCCATGGGTGCACTCTTCAAGGGCAGGGTGCTGTGCTGCCCTCTGTGTATTCCTGGGACTAGGAATGCAGCAGGATCTCGGTCAGTGCTGGTTGCATCAAAAAAAAAAAAAAAAGACATGAATGAATGCATGAATGAATGCATGAATGAATGCATGATCACCGCCCTCACACCAGAGACTTCAGTCTGACTGGGTAAATGAGACATGTATTTGGGGCTATCACATGAGAGAGTTACAAAGAGAGTTCATGTTTTGCCAACATGTGTTCATTCACCAAACAGTGATTGAGCTTTCACTAGGGCCAGGCATGGTGCCAGGCCCTGGATGAACCATGGTGAACAAGATATAGTTCTGGCCTGACAGTGTCTGGAATTCTGGAGAAGGGAGTGCCTGAGTGGGTCTTTGGGAAGGTGCCGGGGCATTGGAAGAGGAGCAGGGAGGGAGAAAGGGCAGAGTAGGGAAGGGTCAGACCCTGCTATTCCCAGGCCCTCCCAGACATTCCCCTGATCTAGAAGAAGAAATTATCTGTGGAAATGAGGGGTTGGGCTGTGGGGGGGCATGAATCCCCCCAGGCCTGGGCACAGTGGAGCCCAGATGGCACTCTGCAGGTCAGCCAGGATGACTGAGGTACTGACGTGGGGGAGGGAGGCCACTGGTCAGCCACTCCACCCCCCCCAGCTCTCTGGCACTGTGTTGGGCACCCTCCCTGGGACAAGGACAGTCACTTGTCACAGCTCTAACTGAAGACACTTCTGCAGTCTGGGATGGGATGCTCTTGCAATCCTAAGAGGGCTGCAAGTCTCCCTCCCTCTCTTCCTCTCTAAGGCCAGCCCTCTCCTGGGATTTTTCACAGGCCCCTTGGGGAGGAGGAGAGCTGGGGCTCCAGCTTCTCCCTGGCTGAGGGATTTTTCCCCAGGCTCGCTCCTGTCTGCCAGCCAGGCCACCTGTTACACTTTGCAGACCAGTGCTGGAGGGAGACCAGTGGGCTGTGGGCCATGGAGTGGGAGTTCCCCAAGCCTGGTGGAGCTCTGGGGTGGAAGGGACCTCAGTGGGAAGGGGCTTCTGAAGGCTGTGTACCAGGGGCAAATGGAATCCCCTCCCCCTCCCATCCTGTGTCATATGCTCAAACCAGGAGCAGTGGGGTGTGCAAATGAACATGCCACATGGGGGCACACGCCACGTGCGTGGTGAGATGTGTGATAAGCTGGCCTAAGGTGGGGGTCTTAGTGATGCTCAGGGAGGGTGGGGGTGGGGAGGAGTGTGACCCCTTGGCATCACTGTATTTGCTGTACTTCTCAGGGAGTGTGTCGGGATGATATGTTCCTTGACCCTCGACCTCTGGGATCAGGAGGGGTCCCTGCAAAGTCCTCTGGGTCGAGGAGCAGACATTCGCCCCGGGGGAGGGGGAGAAGGGGGCTTCCAGGAGAGGGCGCCGGTGGGGCGTGGTGAGAGGGGGAGCAGAAGGCGGGGCTGGTGCGGAGGGGTGGCGGGGAGCTGGGCAAGCCCCAGCCTTCCGGCGGTGGAGGTGCGGGCCGGGGGTGGGCTCCCAGGTGCTCTCTTTTTAAAAGGCCGGCGGAAGCCGCGCGCTTGGCCGCACCTGCAGAGCAAACTTGGCGGGCAGGGCTCGCGCCTTCCCGAGTGCGGCGGCAGCAGAGTGGGCGTCGGGCTCAGCGGCTGCGGTCCCCTCGCCCCCTCGTGCTCCCGGCGCCCGCCCCCTCCCGCAGCCTCCCCTCTCGGCGTCTTCCTCGCTTGCTCGCTCTCCAGCGCGCTCTCAAGCTCGCTCTCCTTTTTTCCTGCTGCCGTGCGGCTGCCGCGGCGCCGCCGGGCGCCCGCATCTCAGCCGGCTGAGCTCGCTGCTCGGCTCACGCTCCACTCCCTTCCTAGCCCGGAGCCCTCGGCCAGACCCCGCACCCCGGAGCCGCCTCCTCTCTCCCTCCGGCTCGGACGCCGGGCTCCGCGGCGGACGGAGCAGGGCTGCCCGCCGCTCCCTAGCTCGCTGGCTCGCTCTCGCCGGAGCAGCAGCCGACCGCCTCGCGATTGGAGGCGGCTCGGGCCGGGCGGCCGCCAGCTCCTCCCCGCTGCGTCCCGGACTCCGGGCGGCTCCGCGCAGAGCTCGGACCGCAGCGTTCGAGCCGCCCGCGCCCGGGCTCCGGCCACCGCGAAAAGCCAGCCTCCGGCCGCCGCCTCCCTGCGCCCCCGGCGCGGGCGGGTGCGCCCCCGAGTCCTCGCCGGCGCGCGGTGAGTTGTGGCCCGCGGGGAACGGGCAGAGGGGACCGTGCCCTCCGGCCTCTGGGGCGCGAGCTGCGGCGGGGACTCCAGGGCTCGGGGAGGTGGCCTCTGACGAGCTCCCGGGCTCGGGGCTGCCCAGAGGGCCGGCGGACCAGAGCTTTCGGGGCTGGAGGGCGCGGGACCCGGGCTAGAGGGTCTCCCCTCGGGGCTGGGGACGGCCGTCCCACCGCCCCGAGCCAGGCAGTAGGGCAGCGGCTCTTTCGCGGGCCTGGGGGAAAGTGTCTCTGTGCCTGGGGTTGTTTCGGGTTCCCCCGACTGGGGGGTCGAGCCCGCGCTCAGGTGGGGGCGGCGGCATCAGAGCGCCCCCTCTGCTGAGAGGCAGGGCGGGCGGGGGCCGGGCCGTTCTTTGCCCCGGTTCCCCGCGATCTCCCGGCGGGAGAACAGCGCCAGCCTCGCGCGCCTCTGCTCCTTGACCCACACCAGCCCCGCGTTCCGCTCCCGTGGCCGCCCCAGCGTCGCCTTCGTCTCCGACCGACCCCGGCGCCGGAGGCTTGCTCTCGGCGGAGGCGGGATGGGACGGCACCCCAGGGTCTGGGGTCTCCCCGCGGCCCCGGGACTTCACGGTCAGGTGCTTCTCGGATATTCGGGACCGACCCTCTCCGGGACCCTGATGAACCTTTGCTTCTACGCGGCCGCGGGGCGGGCAACCGGGCCGAGTGTCCGTGTGTGTGTGTCTGTGTGTGTTTGTTTTGGGGGGGTCCCCTCCGGGGTCGGCTTTCCCCGGCGCTCAGGAGCTGAAAGCGCCCCCTCCCCGCGCGGGGGCGGGGCTGGGAGGGGGAGGCCCCGACTTCGAGAGGCGCCCCCGCACCGGGGCGGTCTGAGGCTGTTTGTGCTGAAATGGGGTGGCAGTGGCGGCGGCAGGGAGTCCTGAGGCCCGAACCTAAGAGCGCCCCCTCCCCTAGGCCGCGAGTGACACCCCCGCCTTCAGACTTTCGGTCCTTTTTGGAGGAGGCTCCTTGTCTCTTTCCCCACTCCGCTCACCCTCCCTGCCCCTGGTGCGGGAGAAAGCTGCTTTGCGGGACTGAGCTGGTCTTGCTTAATGGGGTGCCCCAAGCCACGTGCCTGTTGGAGCCGTGGTTAGTCTGTCTGCCCCTCTGTCAGTCTGGCAGAAAGCCAGATGACGGTGGAGGGAGGAGTGTGTGTGTGTGTGTGTCTGCTTCATAGTCCCTCCTCTCCTCCATTCTGGGGTGAGGTTGGGGGCTGAGGGCTGGCAGGGCGGCCAGCTCTGTAAGAGTCTCCATCCTGGGCATCCCATTCCCACAGCCTCCCATCCCTGGGCCAGCTCAGGTTGGAAGTGAAGAATGTTCTAGTTGCCATTGCCTCTTCCCCAGGATGTGTCCTGGGTCTGCCTTGCTTTCTCCCTGGCTCCACATTGGATGCTGGGCCCCAGGCTCTGGGTGGGCACCTCTGTGCCTCGGAGGCCTCAGGGCATGAGGTGGTGGGAGAACTTCCATGAAAAGATGAGGACTTGCAGGGGCTTTTCTGATGGCCTCTCCTGACGTGGCAGAGAGAATTCCCACAGAGCAGTCTGGAGGCCCCTGGGTGTGGTCATCCACCGGACAGGGCAGGGGGCTTATCTCCTCTCCTGGGCAGGCCCTGGGACTAGTGGCAAGGGCCCCCGAAGAGGCTACAGTGGGGGGTAGGGGTCAGAGCCCTTGCCCCTCTCCCTGATCCCCTAGAGGACCACTTCCTGGAGGGCCTTCCCAGCCCCTAGGGTTCTGTCCTTGGGATGGGGTGGAGAACCTTTGGGGATGGTGCCTCTGAGCCTCTGCTTAGCCCTGGATGGGCATGCCTGTCCACTTGTGAATTTGGTGACCACTGTCTTCATCTCCCCCCAACTTTTGTCATTCTAGCCCTCAACTTTCCCTTAAATGTCAACATCTTCACACCTGTCAGGGACAAAAACATCAAGAAGTTCTTCCCTCCTGAGGTCTTGCTCACTTCTAGGGCTACCCATCCCAGGGGCATTTGCTGTGAAGAGAGATTCAGAGAGGAAGAAGGCAATGCTTAACCCAAAGGAATGCTCTACCGGTGGTGGATTTTCAGGAGAGAGATGTATGGGATGGTGGGGGCGGGGCGTGCAGCACACCCCATAAAATAGGTCCTGAGCTGGCAGAAGGGGAGGAGGGAGCATGCCAGGAGTTGAGCTGCCTTCTTGGCCTCAGTGGTCCAGCACAGGCCGCTCCTCCCACCTCCCTCCTCTCTCTTCCCCCAACTTTCCTCTGTGTGGCTTCATTCTGTTGGAGGCTTGACATCTCCAGGAGGGAGCGTCTTGCACAGCGGCAGGCAAGCAGCTGAGGTAGGTGAGAGTCAGTGAGCAAGCCTGTGAATGAGCAGTGTGCTGGCCAGACGGGTCGGGGGGCGGGCCCAGACCAGAAGGGCTCTGCAGCCCCCACCTGCTTCCTGAGGGGTCCCCTGCCCAGCTTGCAGGATGCTTGGCCACACCCGAACTTGTCCCGCTGCAGGGGGACAGCTGGCAGGAAGCAATGGCACCAGGACCATTTTCTGAGCTTTATAATTACAGCCACTAGATACATCCTCTCCCCTAGACAAGTGTGGGGCCGGCAGCCCCTAATTACCACTGACCCCAAGACATCTGCCCACCCCTGCTGTCCTCCTCTGCTCAGTCTAGCACCCCATTTTCCAGTGGGCAGGCCCCACTGGCAGCCTGAGTAGCTGGGCCCGCCAGCTGCTGGATGGGAGGTTATCTCACTTCTGCAGAGTGAGGCTGCCTTTGCCACCTGGAGAAGGCGCGGGGGAGCTGGCATCTGGGCTCTGGCCCTGCTCACTGGGGCTGGCAGAGCTGCTGGCTGCCCAGGCCGACCTGAGGGCGGAGGCCGAGGGGCTTCCCCTGGTGGGCAGCGGGCCCGAGTGGAGGGCACCAGCTTTCTGGTCCCCCCACCCCCACCCCAAGCCTGGTGCCGGCTCCTGGAAAGAGCAGGGAGGGCTTGTTTCCGTGTCCACTCTGCCCTAGTTAGCAGGGGAGTATCAAAAATTAATTTCAAGATCTCACTGCCTTTGGCCCTTGCCAGAGTGCAGGCTGCCTTTTCTCTGGCTCCTGGGAGCTCTGTTTCTTCCCTGGCTGTGTAGCTTCTGGCCTCCTTCTGTCCTCTGCTTCTCGTCCACTGTCTCCCTGCTGCCTCTCAGCCCAACCCCAGGCATGTAGCTTTGCCTTCCCAGCGAGCGTCTGCTCCCCGCCAGTCCTGGAGTAAAGCTCCGGGGGCTTCTGCCTCAGTACCGCGCCCCCTTCTGCTCCCCCAACCTCTCTTTCCCTGCCTGAGCTTTGCTCCCGAAAGGGAGGCTTATAATGGGAACTTGCTTAGGAAAGATGAAGCCTGCCCTGCAGCCCTGCCCCCCAGCCCCCCAGCCCCCCAGCCCACAGGGCAGAGAGAGTCTCTAGCTGCCTGTCCAAGTTTCTGTTGGCTCCTTGGAAAGACGAGCACCACAAGGATAGTAAAAATCACCCTTCAATGAAAGCTGATGACTCCCATCGAAATGTTTTATAATTAACCTCACCGTTTAGCAATCTCGTGGCAGCAGTGAGGCATAAATATATGTGTACACACGTATATTAAATAAATTGGGGAATGCGGTGCATAATGACATTATCTGGACCCCATTCAATTAAGGTAGATATTATCTGCAGTAATTGGGAAATGCCAGCCCATAATGACAGCCCGTGCCATTTCGGCTCGAGCCATGCTGACGAGCAAGCTGTGGTGTCTCCCTCAGCCTCCCTCTTCTCCTGGAGAAAGCCCTGGCCGCCCAGGGGCTGTGAGGACGCCCTGGGGAGCTCAGCTGGCTGGCGGTCCCAGGCTGGGCCACCTGCATCGGGACCAGGAGGTTTGAGTCCTCCCCGGGTCCCCCACACTCAACCCTCCCAGCCACCCCTCTGTCCCTCAGGGGGACAGACTAGTCTCTGGACCCGTGTTCTGGTTGGGCCATGACTTCTAGTAAAAACACTTCATCGCTACAGGGTTATTTTTAGATTTGAATATAGAAATAAAGATTGGGGACTTGACCTGGATTCTTAAGTTTTTGGCAGGGGATCGCTTCTCAGATGTCACGGCCCCTTCTTTATGCCTGGCCTCAGGGTGCCTTAGGGTGGGAAGTCTCCCCCACAGCTGTGGTTCTGTTCGTGGCTGTTCAAGGCAGTAGGGTTTGGACAGAGACTCCCTAAGCCAGTGGGCCCCAGCTTTCCAGGGCAGTGCCGGGGTTCCGGAGAGGGGACAGGAAGAAGGAGGAGAGAGGAAGAAACAGCATTAGCAGGAAGCCCACAATAGCAACAGCTGCAAACAAAGGCACTTGCCCACTTGGATGTTGTGCTGGAAAACTGGATGGTCCTGGCAAGTGGGGGTGGGGTGAGTTGGGGCCAGAAGGAGAGGCCTGGGGGTCTGCATGGGGGCTGCTGGTTGGAGGAGACCTTGAGCAAGCGTGAGCTTGGTGGCTGGCCCCCTGGCCAGCTCTGGGAGAAGGGGAAGGTCAAGGCTGGGCATTTTCTGAGCTGAACTGGTGGGACCCAGTGCCAATGAGATGTGCTTGCTTTGCCTTCCAACTGATGGGAGCTGCTGTGGCCTTAGCAGGTGGCTGCCTTTGAGCCTCTGGTTTCTCTAGTTCCGAGTCCCTGCCTGCTGTGCTCACAGTGGGCCCTGCTTTCTCCATCCACACCATGGCCCACAAGGTCCTGCTTGATCTTGTGCTTGGAGCCCTCTCTGACCTCCTCTCCTGCCTCTCTCCCTTCCCACTGCCCTCCAGTCATGCTGACCTCCTTGCTGTTCCTTGAACAATGAATGCTAATCATATGCCCACCCCAGGGCCTTTGCACTTGCTGTTCTCTCTACCTGGGATGTTGTTCTCCCAGATACATGGCTCATGCCTTTACGGTTTTTAATCTCTGCTCTAATGCCACCTCCTCTGAGAAGCCTTCCCTGACTATCTTTTTCTGAAAAAGCTCCTCTGGGTCATTCCCTTTCTCCTTACCTACCTTGTGTATCTTCATAGCCCCTTGATCCCCTGAAGTGCCACCCATCTGTGTGTAGATGTATTTATTGTCTCTCCTGTGCCACTCCCCACTGGGATGTTGGCTTCACAGGGCAGTTGTTTGTATCTGTTTTCACTTCCAGCGTTTCCCCAGTGCTCAGAACAGAGTCTGGCACACAGCAGGAGCTCAGCACGTATTCGGATGGCACATTGAATAACTGAATGGTCATGGATTATATTCCATGCCTGCCCACACAAGAAGGTTGTAAGAATTCAGGGCAAGGTCTGAGTCCCACTCAGGAACCTGGAATGCTGCTGCAGACCCCCCACTCCCTGCCCTGGCCTCCACACTGGTGAGGGTGGTGCTGTGCTGGCTCTGGGCAGGGACCTGGCTTTGTCTGGTTGTTGATTAAGAATTTCCTGCATTCTGAGCCTTGGGCTGGGCACTGGGACACCGAGATGAGGGCGGTGCTGTGCACCCAGGCCCTTCACGTGCTCCCAGGCTTATCAGTGCCAAATAACAACACACAGAGAGAGGCTTTATGGCATTGACTGTGGAGGAAGGAGATAACAGGAACTAGAATCATCAGGGCAGGCTTCCTGGAAGAAGAAGTATCTCAGTTGCTCACTTGAAGGGTAAGCCTCACAGGGAGGAGGCTGGAGGGAATCCAAGCGTCGGGGAAGCATGGGCAATTGGTTTGTTTCCCCTTCTTAGTTTCCGTTGGCGTGAAGCTCAGGAATTATGTCCTCCATCCCTTCCTTCGCTCCTTCCACACGCATTTCTCAGTACCCACCACATGCCCAGCACAGAGCCAGTCACTTCTGAACCAGGCCGTTGTTTTGGAACAGGGAGAGGATGGCTTTTGAAGTGAGCTCTGGGGTTTCTGAACTTGGGAGGTTCCTGATCAGGCCAGGGAGCTGGAACAGCTCAGGGAATTGAAGGGAAGGGGGCATAGGGTCCAGACCCCCACTTTTCTCTCCTTCTTGCTCTTAGAACATGGCTCAGGCTGGGTCAGTGCCTGGAGCAGGGCTACTCTTCCTATTATTCTACAAATAGATTACCTGGGAGAGAAGGGTGGAAAGACCCCAGGGATCATTCAGTCACTTCCACAGACCCTGGTGGGGGATGCCAGGCACCGTGCAGGCTGGGAGGCGAGATACCAAGATGAGGATGACGTGATTCCTCTCAGGTTGTGGTCCAGGTGGGGAGAGGGTTGTGCTGCTGGGGTTTGAGGGAGATAATTGATCACCCCCTTTCCTTAGGGACCCGAGTCATACAGGTGGAGATTTGTTGCTGGTGCAGCTGGGGTGGAGCGGGCTTCTGATGACCTGCTTCCTGGGTTAGGCTTTGTCCATTTGAAAGGAGACTGTCTAGCAAACCTCACCTCTGCCCAGCCAGCACAAGTCCCGAGGGGGACCTTAGAGGTGACCTGCAGTGCCAAGGGGGTGGGGGTGGTATAGGAAGGAGGGGAGAGGCCTCATGTTCTCCCTCACTGTCCGCTTTGGGGAGTGGAGCTGCCAACCCCTCCTTCCTTGGAAATGTGAGATGTGGGCGATGAGGCGTCTAAACAGCTCAGGGGGTTCAAACCCCACTCCACTCCTCCATTCACAATCCCTGAGTTCTCCCAGCACCTGGGCTGGGCTGGGCCCAGCAGAGGTCAAGGTGAAGAGAACTGAAGTAGGTGCTGGAGGGAACCGGGGCAAGCAGAGGGGGAGGGCCACCATAGGCCCGGAGGCCTGGCTCAGGAATGTGAGGAGGGTGTGCTGGGGACCCCAGGCAGGCGGGGAGTCCTTTCTGGACCTGGCTTTCCTCGTTCCACCCGCTCAGCCCTAGGGGCTGGCCTGCTGGCCTGCAGAGGAGCCAGGAGGCTGAGCGTCCCCTCGGAGGGCTGGAGGGGGGACTGAGCCGCTCTGGTTGTGGCCCCCACCCCTGGAAGCAAAGCGCAGGGTCCCTCCCTCCGACTCTGCCGACTCATTTCGTGTTTGGGAGAATTCTATTTCTTTAGCTTTGGGAGAAGAAAAAGCAGCTCAGTGAAAACTAAATTGGAGCTTACTAAGTCACAGTAGCTCTTCTCTGGTTGTTGTTTTGTGGTTTGTGGTTCTTTCTGGCCCAGGCCCTGGCTGGAGAGGGAAGGGTTGAGGTCAGGCAGGAGAAAAGCCTGGAATCCTGCTTGTTAAGACTCGGAAGGGGTCACTGAGGTAGGTTTGGCCAGTTCCTCCGGCGTCTGAGAGACCCTCAGGAGGTGGGGCTGGCTGGGCTAAGGGAGGGGCGAACTGCAGCTCTCCCCCCAGCCTCCCCTCCCCCATCCCCTTTCACTGAGGAGAATGTTCTGGAAAATGCCATTGGCCAGTGAACTATTGCTCTACCCTGTGCTCCTCATCCCTCCCTGCCTAGTTCTGTCCTCCCTGGAGAAAGGATCTAGCAGGGACAACGGAGGGAAGTGAGTAAGGGGCTAAGGAGGGAGGTGGGAAAGGGAGACTGAGGACCGGAGAGGAGACCCATCTGGGGGTCGGTGGCCATCCTGGTGATTTCACCTCGGGCGGGACCCCCCCCTAACTGTCCCAATTTGAGCCTTCCTGGCTGTTTTGGACCTGGGGGGGTGGTCTGAGGGCTCCCAGTCCCCCCACCCCCAGCTCCCTCCTCCTCTGCAAGTGGAGGTGCCCCGTGGGGGAGGGAGGATCAGCTGGGTTCCCCGTGTCCACCCCACCCCCAGCCTCTGCTCTCCTGGCTCCTTTCACTCCCAGGTATTTTTACTTTTCCCTGGTGCCTATTATGCAGGATCAAAGAAAGGAGGGGAGGCTGAAAGAGGCGGTGGTTTGCCCAGCTCTTGGAGAAGCTCGGAAAAGGCAGGCCTGGTAGGTCTGAGGGCTGGAGGGGACTCGCTGCAGGCAGGCTGGGACCCAGTCCAACGGAGGGAGGCCTTGCGGGTGTCTGAGCAGCTTGGGGCAGGGCCTGGGGCCTTGCGGTCGGGATTCTCATCTTGCAAGGATTTGCCTTTCTCCTCACTGAGGCCTCCTTCCCCTGTGTGGCCTCTGTCCTTCCCCTGCCTGTGGTGTGTGTGTGTCTGTGTGCAGGCACTGATCAGCCCAGAGGTGCTCAGGCTTCAAGAGAAGGCAGTGTTGAGCCCTCACGAAGGATCTGGAAGCCTGAGCAGGGCCTGACTGTCAGAGCTGCTGTGCACTGGTTTCCCAGCCTGAGTCTGCCCTGTTGCAGCCTTGGCTCACCACCTTGTCCTGATGCCAAAAATCCCTCCATCTGAAATTCAAGAAAACCAAGCCTGACTTCCTAGGATGTGGGAACTGGGCAGGGCCTGAGAGACCCTCGGGGCCAGCGTGGTGGGGTGGTCAGGGCCTGGGCGGCCTGCACAAGCTCTGTGTCCCTGGGCTGTGTCACTGTTTGACGTTTGGTGCCTGAGCTTCGTCATCTGTGTGATGGGGATAAAAATCCCACCTGGCTCATAGGGTTGTGAGTGTCACCTGAGAAGCACCTGCATGGTGGCTGGCACACAGCACTATGCTGTCCTTTGCTGTTATTTCTCCATGGGGCACAACTGGCGTTTGGACAAGACAGCGTTTCATTCTGCGGGCTGTCTCGCCCATGCCATCTCTGACCCTGCCTGGCTGCAGGCTAGTAGGTGACTCTCTCCCATCACTGTGATAACTGATATGCTCCCACAGGACAGGATGGCCTCCAGACTGGGTCTTATTCCAGCCCATCCATTTTACAGATGTGGAAACTGAGGACTCCCTAGGGGACAAGTGTGGCTTCCAGCAGGGCAGCAGCAGGACTGCGGGGTGGTCTGAGGCTTCTGCTGTTTCTCTTCTGAATCCCCTAGAACTGGCCTCAGCAGCTAGTATACCCCATCCCCTTACTCCCCACAGCCCCCTGGGAGAGAGATCTGATAACTCACTCACACAAAGGGGTGAGTGCTGATGAGGGGTCCACACAGGTGTAGCTGCCCCTCTCCTGTATTTTAACAGCTCTTAAGCCTTCCCCAAAGCACTGACCACCAGCCCTAGGTCACTGAGTCCTGGCTTCCTGCCAGCTTCCCCAGGCTCTCTCAGTGTGACTGGTGCTGGCTTTGGGTCCTCACCCGCCTTGACTTGCTGTTTGACTTTGGCAGAGTTATGTGGTCCCTCTGGGCTACTGGTTCACCTGCAGAAGGGGGCTGAGGAGAATTAAGAGCCATACTCTTGGCCTCTGAGGAGCTAAATGGAGGAGGGAGCATTCTGATGCAGGGGTAAGATGTGAGGTGAGGGTTTAGAAGAAACCCGGGAGCTGAGGCTGAATCCTGGGGTATGCCCCCTCTCCTCCTCTACCCCTTGTGCAGACCTGGAGCAGTCAGGACCTCTGTGGGGTGGGGGATGGATGGTTCTGAGACCACCACTTGGTCTTGGTAGAGGGACCCTATTTCCAGAGACACCTCCCAACCCAAACACAAGCTCTTCTTCCAAATGGCCAGGGAAACTGAGGCACAGAACGGGCGAGTGGCTGCTGGTCTTCATTTGACAAACCCATGGGGAAGGGGGCCTTGGGGTCGCCCCTTAGCCAAGCCCTGGCTCAGCTTTCCGCCTTTCTCCCTGGGGCCTCCTGAGTCGAGGGGAGGGAGGTTGCTGGTGGTAAGGGAAGGCTGGGCCCACACAAGGAAGTCCTGGGGAAATTAGCCCAAATTAGCCATGAGAATGAGGAAGAGCTGGTACTCTCTCCTCCACCCTTGCAGATAAATACTTAATCACAACAACAATAATACAGCGATCATCATCGTAATGTGCACTCCCTCAGGCCAGAACCCAAGCCCCACTCTCAGAGGGAGGAAGTGGGGAAGAGAGAAGGAGCAGAGAAACTAAGAGAGAAAGACCCTTAGAGAGGGGGAGGGGGAGGGGAGGGGCTGGAGGCCCAGCAAGAGAAAATGAGCCTCAGTTGGGTTGACCACACCCCCACCCCACCCCTGGCTGCCCCCGGCTGGGGCAGGGGCAGCTGGGGTGGAAATGGGAGGGTCCACCTAGCCCTCCCCAATTCAGCAGGAGAACCCCAAACCCCGGCAGCCCCAGCTTCTCCCTGGCCTTCAGGCTGAGCAGCTCTCAGCCAGACTTTTTCTCCTGGGGCCTTGTTGGCTTTCCTTGTCTCTTGAGTCCTCAAGGAGCCCGAGTGTGTCTGGTTCCAGAGCTGGGAGCTGGAAAGCTGGGTTCCAGGTAGCATTCTGCTGCTCGCCTCCTGTGTGACTCGGGTCAGGTGCTCTCCTGCTCTGGGCCTTGGTTTCCTCATCTCTGAAATGGGCTGTGCCCTGTGGGACCGGTTTCTGCCTGCTCCTTCCTGTGGGTGAGTGTTGAGAGGGGCCTCTCTTCTGCCCAAGTCTCCCAGGCTGTTGCCTGGGGAGAGTGCTCTCTGAGGCCTCAGGTCTGATGGTAGTGGGCACAGCCCTTAAGAAATCTTCAAACACCACCCCATTTCTGCCTCAAGTTCTCTCATTTGGACCAAAGTTGAGCAGCAGCTGGGAGGAAACCAAGTTCAGGAGATTTGTGGTCTTTGGCTATAACCTCCAGCATCTCCTGCTCTCAGGCTCCTGATGAGAGATCCGAATTGCTAATGTCTTCTTTGGGCTTCTCTTTGATTCTCTCTCTCTCTCTCTCTCTCTCTCTCTCTTTAAGGTTGGTAAGAGGAGAGCATTGGAGCTGTTTTCTCCTTGATGCCAAGATCTGCCAAGCTAGGAGCACTCTCCTCCTTTCACAGTCATCCACCAAAGACAGGCCTGCAGGACGTGGGGACCAAGCCCAGAGCTTTGCTGCACCCCAGGCACTCCCTGCTGTCTGGGAGCATGGCCTGTGCCCGTAACTGAGTGTTGCCTGCGGGGCGAGGACCACCAGCATGGTTCAGCCTGTTGGCTGCCATCAGCTGCCCTGCTGCTGAAGCTGCGCTGGAGAGACTTGTGGGGGCTGCTCTGCCCCTGCTCCCCCAGGCTGTGGGCCAGGGGCCCACACAGCTAGGAGGGAGGCCTGCCATTCATGGGTCTCTAGGGATTTCCGAGATGCCTGGGAAGAGGGGCTGGGGCTGGTGGTGGGCCCGGCTGCTCCTTTGCCTGCTCCTCAGCCTGTCTGGGCCCTGGGTGCCTTCCTCCCTGGGGAAGCCCAAAAGCCACCCTCAAATGAATTCCATCCGCATAGATGGTGACATCACTCTGGGAGGCCTGTTCCCGGTGCACGGCCGGGGCTCAGAGGGCAAGGCCTGTGGAGAACTCAAGAAGGAAAAGGGCATCCACCGGCTGGAGGCCATGCTCTTTGCTCTAGATCGCATTAACAATGACCCGGACCTGCTGCCCAACATCACGTTGGGCGCCCGCATACTGGACACCTGCTCCAGGGACACCCATGCCCTGGAGCAGTCGCTGACCTTTGTGCAGGCGCTCATTGAGAAGGATGGCACGGAGGTCCGCTGTGGCAGCGGCGGCCCGCCCATCATCACTAAACCTGAGCGCGTGGTGGGTGTCATCGGTGCTTCGGGGAGTTCGGTCTCCATCATGGTGGCCAACATCCTTCGCCTCTTCAAGGTTAGTGCCTGCCCAGCTCCTTTCTCTTCTTCTCCTCCTGAATCCGAGGGAGAGAGTGTGTTTCCCAGCACCCCGAGCAATATCTGAGAATTTGGGGCTGACCTGTGGTGAGGAGGGACCCAGCTCCGTGGTGCTGACCATGGTGCTGAAACAGCACCTGCTGCAGACAGCTCCTTGATCAACTCCGCTCCTCTGCGGGGAATTCTGAACCGGGAGGGGAAAGGAAGTACTGGCGAACAACAGAAGGGAGGAGGAGATGGGCAGACAGAAATATAAAAAACCCAGACAGATGGACGAATTGAAATTTAGGTAGATAGAAAGGTAGACAGTTTTAAAAGATAAGCATAGAATGGGGATGTGAATGTTGGAGATTGCCAGGGAGAAAAAGCAAGACTTTTGTTTTGACATTGTTTTTCAATAATTGCAGTTGCCAGGAAAGATCTGTTTTTCTCCTGGGTAGTTGAGAAAGCCCCGCATGGCCCTCCCGCTCCACCTCAAGATTATAGTTAGAAGACGTGTCCTGATTTTTTGGATGAGGTGTTGGCTACTGAGCCCGCAGTGAACGGAGATGAGGACGGGAAGAGGCCTGGAGGAGCGGGCAGTCCCTGTTTCTGGTGCCCTTGGCCCTGAACTTAGCTTCCCTGGCTCATTACGTTCCTTCTGCCCCTCTTCCTTGCACACCTTTCTCCCTTTCCTTCTGGAATCCCTCCCTGCCCCCTCTTTGCCGCCTCCCTTCCTCTCTTCCTGGGGCAGGAGCTGCTGATTTGCAATTCAATTGGAGCCAAGTGCTTCGCTAAGCTGCTAAAACTACTGAAAGCTACTGGGTAGAGAGAAAAACATTACAAGCATTTTACCAATAATTATGTGCCTGCTTCTCTCTGGGAGCCTCCTCGTTTGCTGTGTGTGCATGTGTGTGTGTGTGTGTGAGAGACAGAGAGACAGAGAGACAGAGAGAGAGGGAGAGAGAAGAGGGTGAGGGAGGAGGAAGGGAGGCACAAAGGGAGCCTCTGGGTCCCTTCTTCACTCTGGTGTTAGATTCTTGGCCTCTGGAATCGGCCCCTTGTCTCCTCAAAGGCTCCAGAGTTAGGGAGTGGACAGAGAGAGGCTGTTTGGCCTCATGCAGGATGGGAAGTGCTGAGGCTGGAGCCGTGTCTCCTGGACCCTTTCTGGAACACGTTTGCCCAATCCCATGATGCATCAGTGCTTGGGGGGCATTTCTGGGGGCCGGGGTAGAAGTGGGGATGAATGGCGCGAATGTCCCTGTGTTGGCTGCGGGGGTAGGTGGGAAAGAAAGGTGGTTGGAGTTGTCCTGTCACAGCAGGGGCGGGGTTGGAACTTTGCCATAGGCTGGTCTAGGCCACGTGTGCTGTGCAGTCCTTGCCTTGGGGCCTTCTTCCTGTAGTGTTGGTTTTGCTTGATGATCCAGATGAAAACACTATTTTAATTTAAAAACAAATGGATGCATTCTGAAGGATGCAAAATCACGCTGAAGCCGGAGACTTGAAGGAGACTTTGCCTTTGTAGTGGGCAATTTGAACAACCCCTGGGGAGCAGTGTTGCTCGTGGTCTTGGTGGGATGGTTGGGGAATGGGAAACTGGTCCAGTCCCTCCACCTGCCCAATTCTGCAGTGAGGAGTAGAGACCCAGAGGGGAGGGGGAGCAAGGCTCTGTGGTCCCAGGGCCTAGTGGTGGCTTCGGGGAGCTGTGTCATCAATTCAGCCTGCCTTCCCTGGGCTTGGGAGGTGAGGTGACCTGGGTCAGCAGCTGTCATCCTATCTGAGTGGGGCACAGTCCCCCAGCCTTTGAGAAGACCAGACTACAGACGGGGCTGCTGCAGTGTCCTTTTCTGAGCTTTGTATTAAACACCTTGGTGAGTCTGGGTGTTTTAAAAAGTGTTTTATAAAGATGATAAAACAACGTGATTGGGCCCTTGGGGCTATGACATTGGTAAGGGTCCTTCCCCACCATGTCCCAGAGGGGAACCAGTATGCACTTTATAGGGAGGTGGAAAAGATCAAAGGAGCTGAGAGGTGTCACCAGACACATGGCCAAGGCTCTAAGAAAGGTCGCCGTCAGCATTAGGCCTTGAAGCGGGTTCTTGGAAGCCCCACACAGCAGTGGGCTGTGACTGCTGTGCTGACCTCTCCCAGGATGGGGAAGGTCGCTGGTGGGGTGAAGGGGTCTGGGGCCAAAGGGCCTCACCAGCCGAGGGCTCTTCCGCTGCCCATCTGGTCACATATGAATGTAGCGTGGCCTGGGTTTTGTCCTACACATAGAGCAAGATGGGACTGGGAGGTAGAGGCCTTGGCGGGGAGAAGGAAGGGGGACGGAAGGGGCCTGTTGGGAAAGGAAAGGGGACGGGCGGTGGGGGAGATGGGGAGAGAGCCAGAAGGAGACAGCTGGCTATGGTCCAAAGTCCCTGGGTCCTTTTTAACAGCATTAATGTTCCAGGCTGGCGACAAGAGGGCTCCTCAATAATTAAACTGGTAGAAATAAGAGGCTGGGCCAGAAACTGAAAAGCCATTTACAGAGAAAAAAAGGTTGAACTTTGAGGAGGGAGGTCAGGTGCAGAGCTTCAGGCAGGGAAGGATGAGGGAGGGGCATCTTGGGGGTCAGGGGAGCTGCGGTGTCAGGTGTCTGTTTCAAAGGGCATCGCTGCGCCCCAGCCCCGCTCCCTGCCAAGGCTATTAGTGGGGTCTGCTGGGAACTTCCCCCAGAGGCTGTGATTACAGCTCTCTTTCCTCCGAGAGGTGGATTTCCTGTGCAAAGCTTAGAGAGGAGCTCTGAGTTTGGGGGCACGAGGGGTAATTTCCTGCCTGGAGAATGCTGATGGGGTTCCGTCAATGCCAGGGTATGAGCAAAACTCACACCTGCCAGAGCTGGGAGGGGCCAACTTCCTGTCGTACAGTTGTGGAAACTGAGCCCTGAGTAAGGGACGGGCCAGGGCTGGGAGTCAGGTCCTAGCTCCCAGAACTGACTCCTTCCAGACTGCCTGCCCAAAGCAACTGGGTTGGAAGTGGGCCTCAAACCCAGGCCTTCATTAGGGATCAGAAGCCCTGACTTTGGGAAGTTGTGGGTCTGACAGCTTATATCCTTTACTCCCCTGTTCCCACGCACTCTTTCATCTTCATTTTGGCTCCATTCTCCTAGTTAAGGGAATATTGATGGAGGTAAAGAATACTTTTCAGAGGGGAGCCTAACGCAGAGGATGTGGCCTCTACAATACTATGTTGTGGGGACAGCCCAGGTTCTGAAGCCAGTCAGATCTGGGTTTGAATCGCTGTGCCACCAGAGTTACCTCATCATATCCACCATATCTACTCACCATACCAGTCACTTACACCACAGTATGAACGAGCCAGTAAGATCTTTTCCTGAGAGCAGTTATTGTTGGGGGGAAAAATAACATAGTAAGTGCCCTGGAAGGAAACAGTTTTCAAATCCTTGACCTGTAAGAGCTCAGGAGGATCCAGAAATCATTGCATTGAGTCCCTCATTAATTTTGCAGTGGAGAATAAAAACAACAACAACCACAAAAACTGAGGCTTGAAGATGGGAATATGGCCTAGCATGGTGGTTAAGAATCTGGAGACTGGAGCCAGACAGCTTTCGCCACCTTGGCAAATCGTTTAGCCTGTTTGTGCGTCGGTTTCCTCCTTTGTAAAATGGGGATGATAGTGGTCTCCTAAGCCTGGTGTGGGAATTAAGGGTTAATGTCCAGAAAAGGCCTAGCCTGGTGCCTGGCACACAGTCAGCCTGCAGGAAATGTCATTGCACAGCTTGTAGCTGGGCCTTAAGTCAGCATGAGAGACTCTGTTGATGTGGAAGAGGCTGGACCGGGTGGGCAGGGACAGATGGTGACCTTTGAGGCTGATCCTGGAGAGGACCGACCATCTGCTGGGCCTCAGGTGTCTCCCTGTGGTGTGGAGACTGAGTGGCCAACTTAACTTGCAGGTAATGAGGATTTTCTGGCTGTCACCACAGTGGGGTTTGAGCGCTAAGACTGGGGTGGAGTGGTGGGAGGGCAGGAAGGGGCAGGTGGGAGAGGGGATGCCAGCCAGCAGGTGGAGGGCAGGTGCCCAGCTTCCTAGGAGAGGCCAGGCCAGGGACACTGGTGGGCGACATTGGCTCTCTGTGCCACGTCAGCCTGGCCTGTGAAGGCTTGTCCCTCGCGAGTCTGTGAGTGCTGTAAGGGTTTGTGGTGCTTTTTAGAGAAAGCTGTCTGCCAGGTGCTTGGCTTGTCTGCCCCTCAGTGCCAGGCCCAGGGCTCCTAGGGAACCTTTGTGGCTCAGCCGATACCCCATGTTCTGTTGAGGATGTGGCTTTCCTGTCTTGAAAGTGTTTTCACTGCACAACCAGGAGGAGCTTTCAAGAGGGTCCACCCACTCTCCCACAGCCTGCCTGTCTTCCTTGAAGACAGCTCCTTCCTTGCAGCGCCCAGGCCAAGAAACTTGGTGGCATTTTTGACCTCTGCCTTTCTACCATCTGCAAATCCTGCAGGCTCTCCTTTAGGACATGTCCTTGTGCTGGAGTCTCCTCACCCCCCACCTTGTGCGCTCTCACCCGGATCCGGCAGAAACCTCTCTCCTCTCCCTGCTTCCAGACAGGCCTTTCCACAGTCCAACCTTTGCTCAGCTAACAGAGCGATCTTGCTAAAAGCCAAATCCAACCTGCTCCCCACCCTGCTTAAACTTGTTCTTGACTTTGCGTTGCTCTTAGATTAAAACGCAAACTTCCAAGATGCTTGCCAGTCTGACAGGCCCTGTGCTACCTGGTGCCCTGACCACATCATTTTGCCTCTCCTGGGTGCACTCCATACCAGTCCTACTGTTTTCTTTATGTTCCTTGAAGACACTGTGCTGTTTGCCCACCACAGGGCCTTTGTACCTGCTGTCCCGTCTCTATTGGAATGTTCTCCTCCTACTCTTTGAGGCTGCATCCTTCTCATTCAACCTAAAGTTTAAGTGGACTCTCTTCAGAGAAACACCCTCCATCACCCAGTTACTCTATATTATTTTCCCATCTTCCCCTTCATGACCCTCACCACAGTTTGTAGTCATGTCCGTATTTCTTTGTTTGTTTTCTTGTTTCTCTTGGCTTCCCCTCTGGCCTGCTGCCTGTTTTTGTATGGCCCATGAGCTAAGAATGGTCTCCGTGTTTTAAATGGTTGAAAAAAAATTAAAAGCAATATGTCATGACACAGGAAGATTATATGAAATTCAAATTTCAGTGTCTGTAAAGTTTTATGGGAGCGCAGCCATGCCTGTTCATTTACATATTGTCTAGCACTGCTCTTGAGCTATGCCCTTGGAATTAAGTAGATGAGACAGAGACCATCAGCTGACCCCTGCTGGCCTCTAAGTTGCGCCTATAGGACCCCAACAGATGCCAGGTCCATGGGGGGCCCTCAGGAAATCATGGCTGAAGGGACTCATGGAGAGTGAGACATTTGCAGCCCCCATGTCTCCCCAAACTCTGCAATGACAGCAGGGTGGCCCCCGTCTGCAGAGCCTGCATGAGCTCCTGGCTATGGGGATAAGTGTAGGTAAGCTCACTTTACCATGGGGTCCAGCCACTGGCTACCAGTGCCCGCCACTTTGGTGACCCCTGGGCCACCTGTTTCCTCCTCCCAAATACCTCCAGCCCCTTGCTGACTTACGGAATTCTTTTCACTTAATGCTTTGTTCCCCGTTAAAGGGTATCCCCATGTCCCACTGTTGGCTGTTACTAGAGATTTGTCCCAAGAAGGCTCACTCAGTAAATGTTCGGGGGTGAATGAGGGACCCTCCTGAAGAGATCGTTGGGGTAAAATAATCACAGCATTTACATGGCATGTATCCTGTGTCAGGGTCTGCCCCAGTCCTCACAGCAACCCCCAGGGGTAGGTGTACAGTGGTTGTCCCCATTTTACAGACGGAGAACTGAGGCTCAGAGAAGCTAAGCAAATTCCCCAAAGTCACACAGCTAGTAAGTGGTGGAGCTGGGATATGAACCCAGGCTGTTTGACCCTGAATCTACCCTTTTCACTGCTCTGCTCTCCTTTCTCTTGGTCATCAGATAGTCTTGGGTGAGATCTGGCCCAATACTCACTGTGTGGCCTTTCTGAGCCTCAGTTTCTGTATCTGTAAAAAGGAGTGTGATGATACTCATTTGGCAGCAGTGATAAAGTATCCAAAGCCTTGGGCTTCCCTGGTGGCGCAGTGGTTGAGAGTCTGCCTGCCGATGCAGGGGACACGGGTTCGTGCCCCGGTCTGGGAAGATCCCACATGCCACGGAGCGGCTGGGCCCGTGAGCCATGGCCGCTGAGCCTGTGCGTCCGGAGCCTGTGCTCCGCAACGGGAGAGGCCACAACAGTGAGAGGCCCAAGTACCGCAAAAAAAAAAAAAAAAAAAAAAAAAGTATGCAAAGCCTTTAGTGGGTGCTTAGGGGAGGCTGGTGTTATGAGAACAGGTTGGATAGACATTAAGGTGTGAAGTGCTGGGCAGCCGAGGGGGTCGGGGAGGAGCGAAGGAGGTGTAGGAAGTGGTCTTGCTGAGGGTGACTGTCAGGGCCTGTTCTCCTGAGGTGAGGACCACACAGCCCTCCCTCTGCTTTTACAGCATTTCTCTTTCCCCCAAACCCTAGGTGTCCCTTTGTGGTGGGAGTCTGGGGAGGGGGCCTCAAGACCCAGGGTCAGGCCAGCATCTAAACAGAGTGGGGAGGGAGGTGAGGGGAGGGGAACAGCCCTGACCACTGAGTTGCCAATTCTCTCTGTGCTCCCAGCAAGTGCTTCCCTGTGGGTGGGGCACTGGGGTACAGGTTGCATGGCCTGGTGGTTCTCAAGCCTGGCAGCTCATCATAGTCACCTGGGGAGCGTTGGATTCCTGGGCCTCCAGTGGTGAGGAGCCCTGGGGCTGGGTCTGTATCTGCACACCTGCTGGGAGGCTCAGCTGGCTGCTGGATGGATGCTCTGAGTCCTCCTCGGTGTCCCGGTATTCCCGTCCCATCTGGGCTTCTCCAGCGAGGGCCCCCGCCCACCCCGCAGCCCTCTCAAGCCCACTTCCTCTGATGTGTACCTTTGGGTTGCAGGACCTCTCTGGACATGGGAAGTTTGGGAGTGGAAGCAAGAGGGTTTCAGCTCTGATCACTGGACTGGCAAACAGGCTCATTACCGGGAACGAAAAGGAGAGTGGAGGCCTTTGGGGGGCCTCTGGGTAGACTTCCTGGAGATGCCCTGGAGGGAGGCCTGGTGGGCTCCTGGAGCCTGGGTAGGGCTGACAGAGCCCCTGGGCGAGGTGTGTGACATTGTGGAGGGGCCGAGGTGGGGCTGAGCTTCTGGTTTCTGGCTCGCTGTCCCCCACCTGGACCTTGGTTGGCCCATCTGTAAGAATCCATTCATTCACTCACTCACCAAGTGTGTACTGAACATCTCCTCCGGGCCTCGCTCTGCTAGAGCTGTGGCCTCCAACTGGCTACACGCTGGAATCGGCTGGGGAGTTTAAAATTCCTGGGTATCCGAGCCCCACCCAAGGATTTTGGATTTAATTGATGTGAGATGGGGCCTGGGCTCCCCAGGTGATACTCATGTGCAACCCCAGGTGGAGAACCGCCATGCTAAGCAACTTTATAAAGCAGGCAACAAAGCAGATGGAGGCCTGGCCCTCATGGGCTTCCACGTTTGAAGGGAAGGCAGGCAGTGAACAGGTAAAACACATAAATGTATAATTGTCACAGGAGAGCAGTTCCTTGTAGGACAAAGCAAGGAGGTGGCTAGAAAGCCATGGGGGGGGGTGCCAACTTAGGATGGTTGGAGGTGGACTTTTTGAAGGGGGACATTTGTGCATAAACTTGAGTCGAGTGAAGGAGGTCGCCCTACGAATATCTGGAGGAAGAGTTTTCCAGGTAGAGGGAACAGCAAGTGCAAAGGCCCTGGGGCAGGACTGTGCTTGGTTGATGACTTGACCCAGGAGCTCAAGAGGGAGGACCCAGAAAGCCCTGGGGCCAGGGGGAGGAAGACCAAGGGGGCTCCAAAACCCACATCTGCTCCTTCTAGCTGCAAAGGGTATTGGGAGAGGAGGGCTACCAGGATTCTGGTGACCTTGGGCAAGTCACTGGGCCTCTCAGGCCTTCAGTTTCCTCACCTGTAAAATACGTAGGTGGTTCTTGACCAGTCCTTGTGAAGCCACAGAGGTGATGGGGAGGAGACGTAAGGGTAGAGCCCATGTGAGAGGCTAGTTCTTTCTCCTGGCTCTCCCCCTGCTGGCCTCTGGCCTCCCCCTCCCAAGCCCCCTGTACCTCTTCTAACTCCTCCCCCTTCACTTCCCTGCTCCCTGCTCCCTGACCTGAGGATGAACAGAGCTGGAGACAGGAGGGAGGCAGACGGGGACCCTGAGGGGCAGTAGCTTTCAGTGGTCAAAGCATGGGCCCTGGGCCAGATGGCCTGGTTCATACCCCTGCTCTGCCATTTATTACCTGGGAGGCCCCTCTCTGTGCCTCAGTTTCCTTGTCTGTAAAATTGGGGACCCTTGTAGCCCCCACCTCATAGGGCCTTGTGAGGATTACATGAGGAATACAGAGAAAGAGCTCAGGGCAGTGCCTGGCATGGGACTCTGGATATTGGCTGAGTGCCTGGCCATGGGGGGGCAGCCCAGAGCAACGGCCTTGGAGGCAGCCACACAGTAGGTCACTCAGATCCTGGCCCCAGATCACTGGGCCTCTCTGGACCTCACCATCTCATCTATAAAATGGGCAGAATCACATGCACCTTTCAGGGTGTGGATGCAGAATGATAAGAATGGGGAGCGGGTGGCAGGCTGGGCGCACAGTAGGGTCAATAATATTTGTCCTCATCTCTTGCTGACAGAGTATCCAAGGGGCCTTTGAGGAGGCGTGTGGTCTGGGCCCTGAAGGGTGGGGGGCTCTGTGGGGCGGAGGGGCAGGTCGCTGGCTTTGGGCAGAGGAATGACTCTGGTGAGTGTACCCGAGTCCCCCTGTGTGACGGTCCTGGGGTCCTCCCGACCCTCCCAGTTGGGTGTGGGGGATGGTAGGGTGATCTCCGGCTCCCCCCTTGGGGAGGGCTGAGGGTCCCCTTACCAGAAGTCTCCCATAGCTTAGGGACCTGCGCTCTGGGCCTGGCTCTGCTGCTGATTCACTGTGTGACCTTGGGTGGGATGGCTGCCCTCTCTATGAGCCGAGGGCGTTGGATCAGGTGGGCTCTGACCCCGGTCCTTTACCTGGAGCCTTTCCTGCAGAAGGAGCGACGAGCTTACTCCTCAGGGTTAAGGCTGACCACCCATAGCCTTCCTTGATCGTGGGCCGTGCTTTCCAAAGCCTGCCTCCCCGCCTTTGCCTGGGCCATGCCCTCCTCCTGGAATGTCCTCCCTGATGCCTGACGGGGAGAGTCAGGCTCCTCCTCCAAGCCCTGACTCAACATCCAAGACTTTCCTGACCCTCCAAGGTCTGAAATCCTGGGGTACATGGGGTTTCTCGTGTGGCATTCTTGGGTCTCCCCAAAGTTCACGAGCACGTTGAGGGCAGGACTGGGTTGGACCCCTCTTGGTGCCCGGCCTGGATACAGACAGAAAGACAAATCGGGGAGCCTGCCATCCTTGGGCAAAGAGTTGGACGAGGGAGCTGTACCTGCCGCATGGGTGGGGCTCACAGGCCGCAGGGCTAAGCCCACTTTACTTCCCCCTGCCCAGCCTGGTTTGAACTGTGTACTTTTCGGTTTCCTGCGAATTATTAAACTAGCATTTTTATGACCAAGACATGTTGGAAATGAAAAGAAGGAAAATTCTGCTTTATATTCCAATTGACCTTTTCACTTGCCACCTGCTCAGGGGGCCTGGGCCGGGGCGAGGTGATGAGATGCAGGCCCAGGCCTCGCCTCCTGGTGCTGGTGCTGGGGCTGCTGTGGAGAGTCCTGGCCGGAAGCTCTGTTGGCGGAGGGGAGCAGAGACACCCTTAGTCTGAGGCCCTCTTTCTCTGTACATGTGTCCCCAGTCCTCTGACTCATTCTGTCTCGCTCTGCAGCTTTCTCTGTTTCCCTCTCATGGCCTCCCCCATCTCTCTCTTCCTCCTGGTCCCTTTTGGACTCTCTCTGGCTCTGTCTGGGTCTCTCCCCGGGTGACCTGGGGCAGCCTCATCCCGGGGCCCCGTGGTTCAGGTAGGATGTAAAGCGGCTGCCAAGCCCACCTGCTCCTGGCTGGGCACCCCCCAGCCTCGTGCCCACTCTGGACACCCACCTGCCTCACACCTGCATTTCGGTCGTCGGCATCTCAGCGCTGAGCACTTCCTAGTGGGCGCCCAACCCACCCAGGCCCCCACTCCTGACTCAGGTTGCCTCCCACAGAGCTCCAGAAATTTCCTTGGAGGTATGGCCTGGCAGCGGGCACACCTTGATGCTGCTCTGGGCTCCACTTTGCTCGCCCATGGAGTGACAAGGGCTGGCTCTGTGTCCTTCCCAGGGCTGTGGGGAGACCAGGCCAGGGGTGTGGACCTGCTTCAAAAAGGGAAAATCCCGGCTCTGACACGTACTGCTCTGTGACCTTGGGCAGGTCACATAACCTCTCTGAGCCCAGTTTCTGGTCTGTGAAATGGAGAGGGTGGTTGTGAGGGTTAAATGGGACGATGTAGATGGCCAGCACAGGGCCTCGTGTCCAGAGGTGCTCAAGGACAGTAGTTGCGGCGCCCTGTGTTCATGCGCTGCTCTCCCCGCCCCCTCCTTTCATCCCTCATTCCTGGACCTCCGTCCTCCCCGGGCCTCCCTTTCTCCCTGGGGTCTGCTGAGAGGTGCCCCAGGGTGACCAGGAGGCCTGTGCTCTGCTCAGCCCTGGCCCAGCGCAGGGACAGTGAGGGTGCCACCAGGCCCGGGGCCCGGGGAAATTTTAAACTCATCACAGCTGAACTGTCTGGAGGGTGGGAGCCCCCTGGGTCCCACCCCAGCCCTGGGCAGAATGGAGAGGTGTCCTGATGGTCCTCCATGTCTCCTTTTAGAGCTGCAGAGCAAAGAGAGGCAGCTCTTACCTCATTCTCCATCCCCCTGGGGCTGTGGTTTAGGGGAGAGGACAGGGCTGCATTAACCTCTGCCAGGGGTGCAGGCGGCAGGGGGCGTCTGTGTTCAGTGCAGCTTCCTCCCAGGCTGAGCAGCCTCCCCCCTTCCAGCCTCAGGTTCTGGAAGCTGCCAGGGAATCCAATGTGGCCCCCACCCCAGAGGGGCAGGAAGAGGGCAAAGCTTAACCCTTAGGAGTGAATTCCAGGTGGGAGACATTTGAAGTTTAGGCCTGGGGAGGTGGGGCTGTGAGGGGCGTGGCTTCCACCGTCAGCTCAGTTCAGAGAGACCTACGGAAGGTGGGGTGCAGGGAAGTGGGGTGCACCCAGCTCTCACAAAGAGCCTTTTATTTTACTAAAGATGAATGGCATCTCCTATGTGGATCTGACGGGAAGGGGTTTCCTTCGTTCACCGGGCATCATATATTTTAATAATGCACTCTTTCAAGCACATGGAAAATTATAGAGAATAATATAATGAACTGCCCTTGTAACCACCCCCTGGCTTGGTCAAATATTGATATTTTTACTCTAATTGTGTCAAAACTTGTTTTCTTTTTTAAAAAGAAAACATTGCAAATATAATCAGAGGCCCCTGCTTGCGTATCCTCATCCCACTCCTTTTCTTACCCCCACAGAGACGGCCCTAGCACTGTCCTGTATGGATTGTTTTTAATTCCTTTAATTCCTGTGCACTTGGAAAAAAAAAAGTGTATATATATATATATATACATATATCTCTCCATAAATAATATTTAGTTCTGTTTTGCCTGTTGTACGCGTGATAGACACAGGATCACACTGTGTGTGTTCTGCAGGTGCTCAATGTCACATTGCTCTGCGGTTTTCTTTTTTCCTTTCCTTTTCTGGGTAGCTCTCCACTGCAACAGTGCCCAGTGCGATTACTGTCCATTCTGTGTGGTCACCTAGGCAGGTTCCCTGAAGATCGTTCTGTGTAACCATCCTTGCCAGCATCTCCTTGTGCTCTTGGAGAGTTTCTCCTGGGTCACACCCAGGAGCGGAATTGCAGACTCATGGGGAATAAACTTCCTGAACTCTCCCAGAGGCTGCCATGTTGCTCCCCACATTCTGTGTCAGGGCACTGGTTTCCAAACCTGCCTCACCGCTGGGATCCCCAGGGGCTTGTTAACACAGGTGTTCCTGGGGTGCCTGAGCCTAAGCCAGCCTTGCTAAGGAGACAGTCATGGTGTGGAGTCTTATTTCATCGAGTCCCCGGGAGCTTCTTGGACCTGCATTTGGAGGTGCCCCTCCTGGCTCTGCCACAGACTTGCTGTGTGGCTTTGGACCAGTTGCTAGATCTCTCTGAGCTAGGATACCCTGATCTATAAAATGGGGATGACAGTGATGGTGAAGACTCAGCCAGGGCTGGCCTTTACTCCCTAGGGTATAGCCTGTGGTGTCTCCAGGGTGGCCGCAGCCTGGCTGGGCTCTGGCTTCATTCAGAGGAGGGATGTCCTCTTTGACACCATCTGTGAAATCATGCTTGGATTCATTATTTTGCTTAACAAACATCAGGGCCCCCTGCTTTGTGCAGACTGTGCCATGCTTTAGAAACACGGAGTCTAGGCCAAGGACCCTCAGCTTGGGAGTTGAATGGGGCAGTAATTCAATGACAGTGACATGAGTGCTCTAATGGGGGTGGACAAGTTGCCCTGGGGGTGGGTGAGGGGGGGCCTCTAACCCGCCTGGGGGGGAGGTATCAGGGAAGGCTTCCTGTAAGAGGACAACTAGCTGAGGCTCACCAGCCAGGACACAATTAGCTAAGTCGAGGGGCGTGCTGGTGGGCAAGGAGGGCATTCCAGGCAGAGGGATCTGCATCCAATGGCCTGGTGGTGAGAAAGAGAGAGAGAGAGAGAGAGAGGGAGAGAGAGAGAGAGGGAGAGAGGGAGGGGAGAGAGGGAGAGAGAGGGAGAGAGAGAGAGAGAGAGGGAGAGGGAGAGAGAAAAGAGAAGAGAAGAGAAGAGAAAAGAGAAGAGAGAGAGAGCCTAGTGTGCTTGTGGGGGCCTGGCTCTCCCACCTGCCTGGGGCTGCAGGAGCTGGGCCTGACCAGGCTGCCGCCTTCCCCACAGGGGTCGCTCTTGACAGCAGGATGGCCTTGGGTCGCAGCTGGAAGGGGTTTATGGGAAGCCTGAAGTGTGAGGAAACGTTAAGTGCCTTCTAAGTACTTTGATTATTTTAAATTGCTTAAGTGGTTTCTAAGATGGTCCTAAGTATCCCCGTGACAAAATCAATTAGAAAAGTACAACAAACTCAATAAGAGGAGAGTAGCCCTCTCACCTGCCTTCCCTGCCCCCATTCCCACCTGGGCCTGGGCGCTCAGCCTGGACCAGGACCCCCTCCTCTCGCCTCCCAACACCAGACTGGGGCTCCCCCACCGCCTGTGCTGGGCTCTCCCGGCCTTGAGTCCTGACCCCTCCCTCAGGCATTTCAGTTGGTGGTGGGGGAGGGAGGGTGTGTGTGTTTGGGGACTTGACAGGGTCTCCTTTAAAGTTGCTTCTCTCTCCGGAATGAGCCTTTTGTCTGGCCGCTGGGGGACCTGGAGCACCCTAGGTACGGCCTCCTTTTCAGTGACAGCATTATTGTGTGAGTGCATCAGACCTTCCCCTGGGTGTTCAAAGGAGCCAGAGGACGTACCCCAGCCCCAGCCTTGCCTGGAGGCAGCCACTGCTCCCTGCGTGCCTTCCAGAGAGCTCTCAGCCTGGGTGTGGCTGCCGTGTCACACACTCCAGGCAACATTCACCAGCACGTGGGGGGTGTATGCACACGTGTGTTCTCCCCCTCCATTTTCACACATCCGCAGCTGCTGCTGGGTGAGCTTCCAGTGCTCTTGGGGTTCGCCTCTGTCGGCGCGAAAGGGCTTTGTGTGGCCCCCAGGACTGCCTGCTTCCTGTCTCCTCAGGACGGATACTTAGTAGTTTCTGATCTTGTGCTTCTACAAAGAGCCATGATGGGTAATTTTGTGATTGGCCACTCCACAGGTGTCTGTAGGGTGGATTCCTACAGACACGCGTGGGGCAAAGGGCAAGTGTGTTTATAATTTCTTGTACTCTTGCCAGCAAAGGGGTGACGGCTGGACTCGGTGGCGCCCCGTGGCCGGGGCCGTGGCTCCAGAGGAGGTCCTGTGGCTGATTCTGACTTGGCCCCCGTGCAGCCTCGTGTAGTGGATCTTGGGAGGTAGGGCCGAGCTGGCCCCTGGGCCTCAGCTCAGGAGCTGCCCAGAGGAGCGAGTGGGCTCATGTCATGTCTCACTGGTGGCTGGTGGGGTGTGAGGTTTCTGAGCCGCTTCCTCGGCCGTGTCTGTGCACGTCCAGGGGGCTCTCCCTCCACAAGGAGTCGTGGCAGTGAAGGCTGGGGTGCTGGGTGCTGGGTCCTGGGAAGCAGGAGTTGGCAGGGCACTACCTAATTGGAGCGGTTATCTTGGGAGTGACAGGTGTTCAGGTGCTCCCTTTGGGGGTGGGTGGAAAGGTGGATGTGGCAGGTGCAGCGTAGGAGACAGAATCAGGTGTCCTCCGTGATGCCGTGGGCATAGAGCACAGGGGTGGGGAGAGGTGCCCAGCTGGACTCTGCCGGCCTGAGGCTGGGGGACTGTGGCTTCACTTGATTCCTCCTCAGGAGGAAAGCTCCCAAAGCCCAGGAAATTCAGCCCCAGGATTGCAATCCAGCATGGTGGCTGAGGGAGGGTGTGGGCAGGGGGCCAGTCCAGCAGGGAGGGGAGATGACCTCACTCGCACCATTTGCTGTAGGCAGGAGGGATGCATGGCAGGAGGGGTCTGGAAGAAGGAGGCAGGAGCCCCAGGGCTCCCAGGGTGGCCTTGCCTTGGTACCCATCTCGTGCACCTCAACTCCAGCCCTCCCTCCAGCCCCTGCCAGCTCCAGTCCAGTTCCCCGGGGTCATTCCCCGACCACACCCCTTGCAATGTCCAGTCTGCTAACCTCTGCTTCTGATGTCCCCTCAGCCCCTGAAGAATGCTCTGTCTACCTTTTCTTTTTTTTTTTTTTTTTTTTTTTTCTTTTTGCGGTATGCGGGCCTCTCACTGTTGTGGCCTCTCCCGTTGCGGAGCACAGGCTCCGGACGCGCAGGCCCAGCGGCCATGGCTCACGGGCCCAGCCGCTCCGCGGCATATGGGATCCTCCCAGACCGGGGCACGAACCCGTATCCCCTGCATCGGCAGGCGGACTCTCAACCACTGCGCCACCAGGGAGGCCCTACCTTTTCTTTACATAAAAAATAATTGAAGTATAACTTATACACGGTAAAGTACACAAATTTCGGGGGCATTACTTGATGAGCTTTTATAAATTAAGATACAGAACATTTTCAGTTCCCTAGAACATTCCCTTGAGCCCCTCCCAGTCCACATCCCTCCCTCCCCAAGGCTAATCAGTAGCCTGATTTCTAAAAGCATAGATTAGTTTTTTTTTTTTTTTTTTTTGAGGTACGCGGGCCTCTCACGGTTGTGGCCTCTCCCGTTGCGGAGCACAGGCTCCGGACGCGCAGGCTCAGCGGCCATGGCTCACGGGCCCAGCCGCTCTGCAGCATGTGGGATCTTCCCAGACCGGGGCACGAACCCGTGTCCCCTGCATCGGCAGGCGGACTCTCAACCACTGCGCCACCAGGGAAGCCCCCATCGATTAGTTTTGTCTGGTTTTGAGCTTCATACAACCAGAGTCATACAGTCAGTCTTTTGTGTGTGGCTTCTTTCACTCACATTATCTGTGAGATTCCCCCACATGGTTGGGTATTTTGATGATTTGCTCTTTTTCATAGCTCTGCACTATTCCACTGTGTCATTGTTTGTGTAGTTCAGCATTCATTTACCCATTCTGCTACTGCTGGACATCTGGGCTGAATTCAGTGTTTGACTATTAGGAATAAAGCTCTTCTGAACATTTGCGTACATGTCTTTTAGTGGACATTAGTGCACATTTATATTATATATATAAATATGAGTAGATATGATTGCTGGCTCTTTGGCTGCATGAATGATTAGATTTAGGAGAAACTGCCAAACATTTCCCTAAAGGGATTATACCTTCCCGCCACATTTGTTTTTGCTTTGGAAATTCTACCTGTGCTTCAAAGGCGCATCTTGAATGCCACCTCTCCTGACATCCTGATGGATAACAGCATTGGTCACTTGGATGTCAGCTCTACAGGGCACGGTTGTGTCCCTTTTCTTGTCTGCTCTATCTCTAGGGCCTGGAACCTGATAGGTGCTTCATAAAATGAATAATTGAATGTATGTCCCTGGCCCTGTGTCAGGAGTTTCACATAGGTTATCTAATGTAAGTCACTGGCTAGGAAGTCTGTCACACTGGCCCTATTCTACAGGTGAGGAAACTGAGGCTTGTCCAGAAAGCAGTGGAGGCCTGCAGCACTGCCTATCCCTGAAGCCTCTGCTCATTCCACAGTTCTCAGCGGCATGTGTTTGGAATTTCTTGCTCTTTTTCAGCTCGCCCACTTTGATTTCACTCGGCCTCATATTCTAGTCCGGGGGTTGTTGAATTAAATCTTGTGGGTGACCTAGTTAGCTTGTGACCCAGCCAGCTCCTGAAGGATCTGTCAGCTTTTTCTTCATCCTGAGCCTGTGCCCTAGAATCAGGGTTTTCCAGGTTGGGATAGGGGTGGGAAGGCTGAAGAAACCCACCCGTATGAAATTAAAGCCCTCTTTTGGCATGGCCAACATTTCTACCTTGTCAAAATCTCTTTCCATTGGTTGTGACAACCCCTGAGGTCACAGCCTGGCCACCGTCATTTGCATTTTCCCAGTGAAAAAATTGGAGCCCGGGGAGGTGGTGTGACCTGCCTAGAGTTGTCAAGGAGCCTGGGCAGGAGCTGAGGTGAGGGCCTTGAACTCCTGCCTTCCAGCCATGCGCTGTAGGATTGTGGGGTGTGCTGGGAGTGGATGGAGAACGGGAGTTAGTCTAAGAACCCACCATGGCTTGTCCCAGGGCCGCTTTGGGAAGCTGGAAAGGCTCTTTCAGGTCATCGATTTACTAAATGGTCTTTTAGAGCCCTGAAAGGTGTGCTGGGGTGTCTCAGGGGCAGATCCCCAGAGGAGCCTGGAGGCTACTGTCCATGGTGCTGAAACAGGACTTGGCCGTTGGGAAGCAGAGGAGGGGGCAGTAGAGCTGGCTTTGGGGGCGCTATAGCTTTCCAGGAGGTGCTATCCTGCCAGTTTTGGTGGGAGCTGGGCATGTGGCCGGGCAGACGGTGCAGGCGCCTTGATATTTTAATTGAAGCCTGGAGACACGGTTACTCTCTCTGCTGTGCTAACAATGTACGGAATAAATAATTCATTGGTGGCTGTGTTGTGCCTGCTGTTCTCACCCATGGGGGTGGCCACACGTGTGCTCAACATGCAAGCTGCTGGGTGGGCCAGGAGCTGCTATTATGGGCTGGTGGCTGGACCAGAGGCGGTGCGTTGCCATTTTAACAGGGCCCTGGTCACCTCTCAACCGCCGCGAATCCGTTTCCTCCCAGGCAACCCCCAAAGAGAGGTGAGTGGAATGCGGGGCCAGCTGCTCCTGTGTGCTGCAGTTAAGTGTCACTTAAAGGTCTGTTTGTCCTCAGAGCAGCCTGAAATGGCAGCAACCTGGAGGAAAAGCCCCTCTTTTTTTTTTTTTTTTTTTTTGTGGTATGCGGGCCTCTCACTGTTGTGGCCTCTCCCGTTGCGGAGCACAGGCTCCGGATGCTCAGGCTCAGCGGCCATGACTCATAGGCCCAGCCGCTCCGCGGCATGCGGGATCCTCCCGGACCGGGGCACGAACCTGTGCCCCCTGCATTGGCAGGCGGACTCTCAACCGCTGTGCCACCAGGGAAGCCCAAGGAAAGGCCCCTCTTAATGGACACTCTCCCTGGGCTGTGTTTGAACTGGTTCCATTGGATTCAGCAAATATGTATGGAGCTCCAAGTTTGTGCAAGATACCGGAGCAGGTGGTGGGGATGGGAGAGATTGCCAGTGAATAAATCTGGGTCCTTCCTGGATGCGGAGGTATGACATGCATATGATTTGTCACAGCTCAAGTTGGGGGTGTGGGAGGGCTGTGGTGGAGGTACAGGCGAGAGTGTGTGGGGGCTCAGAGTAGGGAGAGGTCGGTTCTGACAGGGCATACATGGGGTGGCTGCCTGGAGGAGGTGTCCTGCAGGCAGAGAGGGAACCATGACAGTGCTCCAGTGGAAAGGACAGCTATGTCTGGCATGGATGCAGCAGGGCTCCTGGCATGGGAGAGGGTCAGTGGAGAGGGAGTTGGGATGGATTAGGGGCTGAGGCCAAGAGTGTGGGCTTGATGCTGCAGGATGGTGCCTTGGTCCGATTTGGGGGTTAAAATATTCCTTTGGGTGTGGAGTGGAGGTTTGGTTGCAGGCCGAGGCCTGAGGCTGAGAGAATGGTTAGGAGACTGATGGAACAGTTCAGACCGGAGGTTATGGTGGCCCGAATGATGGCCTTAAGCATGGTGTCATTCATTCATTCATTCATTCACCAATCAAATAATTAGTGAGTCATATGTTAGGCTAGGTTAGGAATAGAGCAGGGAACAAAAACACACGCAATCCTTGCCCACGTGGAGCTGACCTTCTAAAGGGAGAGAAAGACAGTAAACAAGCAATAATTCAAGAGGTGACAGGTGCTGTGGAGGAAAATTGCAGAGGGCCAGGGGTTTCGAGAGTGATGGAGGAGGCGAAGCGCTCTTTTAAACCAGGTGGTCAGGGAAGGGGCGTTTGAATATAGGCCCAGGCAAGTGAGGAAGGGAACCAGGTGCCTGGATGGTATTGTGGGTGAAGGGCACAGCCAGTGCCAAGGCCCCGACGCAGGAGCATTCTTGGTGCATCTGAAGAACAAGGAGGCTGTTCAGAGAGGAGGGGAAGAGGCGGCAGGGCTGGGTCAGCAGGAGCTCTGGGTCCCAGGACAGAGTGTGGCTGTTCACTCCAGATGCATGAGTGGCCTGTGGAGAGCTTTAAGCGGAAAGTGATGGGATCAGATTTATGGTGTCAAAGGCCCTCTGGCTGCCCTGTGTGGGCTGAAGGTGTAGCCGTGTCAGAGGCAGGCATGGAGGAGTTTATGTGTAATAACCCTCCCTCCCTCTCCCCTCCTCCCAGGGGGCAGTCAGCCCCCAGCCCTCCTCTGCAGAAAGCCCCTGAGGAGGCTTCCAGGAGGCCTGGCAATTCTGCAGAGCCCTGTTCTTCCCGTCCCCCTGCCCCACGCCCCTGGTCCCCAATCCCTGACGCGCTGCGGCTGGGACCCTCAGCCACCGCTGGATGTGCCTTGTTCAGGGCCCTCTGTTGGCCTCAGTCACCATAAGGTAAGCATTGTGGCAAATGTCTCCCTCGCTGAGTTGATGTGAGGTTTAAATGGGAGAATGTCTGTGAAAGCTGTAGAGGGAAGGCCATTATTATTACAAATTTCAAAGCTAGAGGGCAGACAGAAGGGATTGGTTGAAGGGGGCCCTGAGAGTAGTTATTTAGGAAACTGTGACTCCAGGTGGCGGCCCTGGCTGAAATATGCATGGATTCAAAAGCTGCAGGGAAGAGATATTTAGGGAAGCACATGCTGACAGACAGCACAAGGCAGTGGTGGGTGTGGGGTGCACCCTTGCCCTGAGGGTGCTGCAGTGACCCCCTGATGTCTGAGCCCTGGGTTGAGTCCTGTCCTCACAGGAGGTCCTTCTTCAGCTTCCCCTGTGCCCTGTGCCCCCTCTGGCCCCTTCCCACCGAGAAGTTGGGGCCAGGAGGGTGTTTCCAGCTGGAACCTGCTGTGGGCACCAGAGTGTCCTCATCTGGGGAGTTGCTCACGCTCCCCACCTTCCATTACCAAGCCTTTCTCTCCCCCACAGAGAACCTGGGGACTCCCCAGCCTCCAATCAGCTCAGGCCCAACCTCAGGAACCTCCCTCCGTCCCTCCTCGGGAGGGTGGTTGAGTTATCTGCCGCTCATATGTTTGGCAGAGAGCTGGCGGTGAGACCCAGACTGGGAGCGCGTTCACCGTGGGGCTCCTTCTGGGGGAACCCCTCTGATTGCTGTCGGCAGCCGTGGATCTGCTGAGGCCCTCCAGGAGCTGCTTATAGAGCTGTGAGCGGGAGACACTGCCTCCCTGGGGCTAGGGGAGAGGACTCAAAGAAAGGGCCTGTTTAATTTAATTCTGTGTTTTATTGCTCGTTGGATAAATAACCTTCATTGAGATGGAAGGTGGGGGGGGATGGACAGGGAAGTTTGATTAATTTCGAGCTGGTTTCTCATTTGTTAATTTTCTCCCAGTTCAGCAGGATTATTAAAACAAATTACCGACACTGCTCTCTCCTCCCTGGGCGGGAGCGGGGCTTGGTTCACAGGAGTGATCCTGCCCCTCTTTTCCACTACAGTTATTTAGGTACGACTTGGGGTGAGGGATGAGGCCTCCCCTGTCTCGGGGTCTCTGGGCGAGGCCCCCATTTCTTCTTGGGGATCTTCACGTCCCTGCAGCCTCATGGAGGTGCTGGGCACCCAGGGAACGGTGGGAGGTGCTGGCCAGCCAGGGCGCTCTCCCTCCAGCAGTGCCAGTTACCTGGGTGGGCTGGGGCCTGGAGTGAGGGACAGGCCTGCCAACTCCAGCCCTCTCCCCAACCCATGGGATCCCAGGGAGCGGGACAGGCGGACGAGCATGGCAGGCGGGCTCACAGTCTCTGGGCTGCCCCTCCCCCTGGTGCCCAGTCCTTCGGTCCTCCTCAACCCCCGCTGACCCTATCTAGGCTCATCAGCCCTCACCCACCTTGAGCTCTGCCCCTGCCAGGCTGGATCTCCTATTGGTTGGATCAACCCTGCAGAAAAACCGCCCCTTGACGGGTGGTAATGGGCTGGTCAGCACTTTCCTGCTCACTGTGGGCAGTTGAGAGTTCCAGCTGCTTGATGGGCAGCTGGGCAGGGTGGTGACAGTTCAGGGGGTGTTATGAACATTCTTTTGTGCTCCCCAAATGCACAGTAAATGCTGCCCCTGCCCATCCTGATTATACAGGAGTGTGTGTGTGTGCACGGGCACACACACACATATTCAGGTATATTTAGCACCATGAACCACTGTCAGCATGTGTGCTTGTGTGTCCAGGAGTGTGTGTGGGACTCAGGGCGTGCTTGTGTGAGCTTGTGCTCCTGAATATGGGGGTGGGTGTCTCAGGTACACTCAGGTAGACCTAGTGTGCATGCCTGGCTCAGGGCATGCCATGTGTCTCTAGATGTATCTGTGTGTGACTCATGTAATTCTGTGTGCATAGTGTGTGCTCTCGTGTCTGTGTACCTGGGTGTATGTGGAGTGGGCAGGGGCGAGCACTTTGTGTGTGTATGTGTGCGCGTGCGACGCCCTCGGCACATGCACGTGAGCGGGTCCTTCGGTTTTGGTGGACTGAATCTGCCGGCTCCTGGCAGGGCTGCCAGGTGTGTCCATGTCTGTGTCCGTGTGTGCATGTTTCCTCCTCCCTGGTCCCTGCCCCCATCGGCTGATACTCTGGAGCATGAGATTGGATTACCTGGACTGTCCACCTGGGCAGGCTGCCCTGAGGGTGACCATGGGGAGACCTGTCTCTGCTTGGCTCCGCGTTGCCTGGGGGACACACGGGTCCCCTGGAGAGAGGCTGTTCCCTGTGGCCTCCTGACCCTCCACTCCCCCAGCCCGCCCTAAAGGACCTTCTTGCTGTCTTCATCTCCAGGCCTGAGCTGTAGGAAGGGGCAGGTGAAAGAGAGCTGCCAGGCAGGATAGATGGCCCTGAAGCCTGGGCTGGGGGGCCGGGCACCAGCTTGACCTCTAACTCCTGAGGCTGGGCAGTGGGTGTGGGACGCCTCAGCCTCTGTGACCCACAGGCTCTTGAGGCTGCCAATCCTATGAGGCACAGTTCACTCCAGATACTTCCTCCAGGAGAGATGTGTTATATCAAGTCGAGTGAGAAGGGCCATGGGTCAGGGGACAAGGGAGGGCTGTGGGGCTGCTTGAGATGAGCTGTTCAGTGACAGCCTCTCTGAGAAGGTTATGTTTGATCAGAGATGTGAATGAGTGAAAGGGTGTGCTCTGTGGCTCTGCGGGGGGAAAGCCAGCCGGGCAGAGGGCACAGCACGTGCAAAGGCTGTGAGGCTGGACCATGCTTGGGGCTCAGGGGCTGTTTAAGGAGGCCAGTGTGACAAGAGGGAAGTGAGTGGGGGGAGGGTTGTTAAGAGCTGAAGTCAGCCAGGCAGCAGGTGTTGGGGAGATGCTTGGGAGGCTTTGGGCCCTTCTGAATTGTCCCTGCAGGTGCCCGCTGTCTGCTGGGCCTGGCTGTGCTGGGAGACGGGACCCCTCTCCGGGCTCTGCTCCCAGCGGCTGCTCCCAGTGGGACCTGCTGAAGCCCGGGCTCATGGGCAGACCTTTGTCAACTCTCTGGCTTTATGGAGATTCTGGGGCAGGGGCCTGAGTCGGGGGGACCAGGTGGGAGGGGCCCAGATCCGCTCCGGGCTTCCCTCTCAGAGAGGAGTGTCAGCTCAGATCACCAGTTGCTGGAAACTGTGGGCACGTCCTGCCTGTCCCCTCATTGTCTGGACAGGCCCCAGATGTGCTGGTGGCTCTCGCTGTGGGCTTGGAGGGAGGCCGGGCAGCAGGATGGAAGGATTCCTGCTCTGGCATTGGTGGGCCTGGGTTTCCATCAGTAGCTGAGGGATTGAGGGCCAACGACTTCTTTCCTGTCTCCAGGTCCTTGCCCATAAAGTGCAGAGAGCAATGTCCACCTGGAAGGGGTGTTGTCAGAATTAAATTAGTGAGGTTAGAAGGCCCAGTCACAGGTCAGACCCCAGAGCAGACCTGAGATGAGCATGGCGGGCAGCTTTCCTGGGTGGTGCCCTCAGGATGGAGGAGAAGTAAGAAGGGAAGTTCCAGGGCCACTGCCTTCATGAGCTGGTACCTTGGTGGGTGCCCGGGACTCATCCCACCTGGGCTGCTGGGGGAACAGCGTAGAGCAGGTCCTCAGTACTGGGCAGGACCGTGCTGTCCCCATCCCATCACAGTACCAGGCACACTGTGGGCAGGTGGACTGTGGTCGCTGAACGGAATCAGACATCTGCAGGTTTCTGCAGTAGATGGAAGGAAGCAGAAGGGTCTGGGGAGAGGTTCCCCCCCAAATCATACTGCCGTCCTTTGAGAGGAGCTGGGCCCTTCCAGGCTGGAGGCCGAATTTCTGGGCTGAGAGGCACAGAGACAGCACAACAGAGCTGGGGTGTCTCAGAGGTGATTCAGGTCAATCCTTACTTCCACGGGGAGGTGGCAGAGGCTGATGGCAGGTGGAGCCCAGCGGCGAGAGTTCAGTTGCATGTCTTTGGGCAAGTAATTCAGCTTCTCTGGGCCTCGGTTTCCTCACCTGTAAAGTAGGCGGAATGCTAGTACCTTGATGACAGGTGTCTGGTGAGGATGAAATAAATGAGTGCTGAGAACAGAGCCTGGCACATAGTGAGCATTCAGTAAATGTCAGTTATTACTGTGATTGTTATTTTATGATTATTAGATGAGAAACCTGGGGCACAGGATGGAAGAGGGTCTAGTTTGAGGTCACACGATGAGTTAGTGACAGACTAGAATTCAGGCTCTTTCCACCCTGGCCAGATCTCAGAGCGGCAGAAGGTGCCGGCAACGGGGGTGAGAGGCGGGGTAGCTTCTCCTCCGCTCTGGGCTGAGTCCCTGGCCCCTCCTCAACCTGCTATGTCACTGGGGCAGCTGGAGAATCCCCAGGAGCCCAGTTATCTTGAAGGAATGGGCTTGACCCAGAAGAGAAGCGGGCAGCTGACCCGGAGAACTTGTTTGCCTGGCTCCTGGCTTCAGACTCTTCTTTTGGTCTTGGGTGCACGCAGAGTTCAGGGGAGGGCTCACTGAGAGTTGTGTCACAGAGGGAGACACTTGGAGCTGGAGGGATTTTGGGTGGGGGGTCACGCTTCTCTCTATCTCCACACATGCCCCTGGGCCAGGCCACCCTCACCTCTTACCTGGACTAGTGCAGTAGCCTTCCCAGTGCACTTGGTGGTTCCCATCTTGCCCTGGATCTGTTTCCAGTACAACCATGTCTCATGCTATATTCTCCCATCCTCTCTGTGTTTTTGCCTTTCCTTGAACCAGCCACAGGGCCTTTGCACCTGTCTCACCTCCATCTGGGTTGTTCTTCCCTCTTTACCTGGGTATTGCCTACCCATCCTTCAGGTGTCAGCTCACTGCCCCTCCTCAGGGAGCCCTCCTTGGGTGCCCTGACCAGATTCAGGCCCTTATTCCAGGCTCTCACAGGTGCCTCCCGCACCCCCCACCCCCGACCTCTTCCCAGCCCATCTCAGAGGTTGTGATTATGTATGTTTTGGTGTGTGTATCTGGTTAGAGACCGTCTCTCCCACAGGACTCAGCTCCATGGGAACAGCGGTTTGTCTGCTTTTGCTCACTGTCGTCTCCCCGGTGCCTACCATGGCGCTGGGCACAGAATGAGTGCTCAGTAAATATATTTTATTTTTGTTTAATGAATTTATTTGTTTATTTTTGGCTGCACTGGGTCTTCGTTGCTGCGCACGGGCTTTCTCTAGTTGCGGCGAGTGGGGGCTTCTCTTCGTTGTGGTGTGTGGGCTTCTCATTGCGGTGGCTTCTCTTGTTGTGGAGCATGGGCTCTAGGCGCATGGGCTTAGTTGCTCCATGTGGGATCTTCCCAGACAGGGATTGAACCTATGTCCTCTGCATTGGCAAGCAGATTCTTAACCACTGCACCACCAGAGAAATCCTGTAAATATATTTTAAATGAATGCATGATGGGTTGGGAGGCCCATATCACCTCCACCCTTGCCAGGGCCCAGAAACCCTTGTTTTGCAGATGGAGATGGGGCTTCCACAGCAAATGTCCCCCAAGAGGGAACCCTGAGTTAGAACAGCACCCCAGGTACACCTGCATGGGACCCCCTTCTTGAGGGTGCTGGTGAGAGATAGGTCAGAGCCAGGGGCTGCCAGTGCCTGAGGACAGCGGTGGGCGCAGCTAGGAATCAGAGAAGCCCCTGGAGGTTGGCAGTGCCCCCTGCAGGCTGGGTTCTCAGCAGCTGGCTCCATCCCAGGGCCCCGGGAGGCAGTGCTGGGTCAAAGGGGGGTGGGCAGGGGAGAGATGAGCTCTGCAGGTGGCTAGTTGTCAGCCTGCCCTGTGGTCTTGGCTAAATTACTGCACTTGGCCTACCCATTCCCCTGTCCAGCCCAGGGCTCAGGCTCCCTCACTCCAGTGGGGCCTCCTCCCTGCCAGCCTGGCTGTGGCTGAGCTGTGATATAAATTACCTGGAGTAATGGTGATGTGACTTTTATCGGCTTGTGTGTTCGATAGTGTTTGTACATCCCATTATATCATATTATATTAACACAGAGCCATATATTCCACACAGCGCGGCACATTTACCTGACTTGGGAGAACACTGGGCAGATGCCGTGGTTCATCTCTCGCTGCCTGGCCATGCCCCCATCGCTGGCCAGCAAGACAGTGCCATTACAGATGCTCCAGGGGCACCCCGTTTACTGAGGTCGTCCCGGCCCCGCCCCCGACACCCGCAGCTTGGGGGTGGGCTCAGCGGGTTCTGTGGAAGAGGCTTCCGGATGTCACCCCCACATCGTGGAGGCCCCGTCCTCTGTCCTTACCTTGTGAGTCCAGGGCTCATTAAACCTCCATTGAACAGATGTGGAAACTGAGGCTTGGACATGGGAAGTGTGTATCCAAGAGATGTGGTGAGGGAAGGCCAGGAGCAAGGACTCTTGGCTCCCCATCCTGGCTGCTTCCCAGGGGCAGGGATGGTGTGGACAAAGGGCAGGAGGCTGGCAACGTAAATGGAATATGTGCCAGGCAGGGCGTAGGGGTGAGAATGCCCAGGTGCCAGAGTCAGACAGACCTGGGTTCAAATCCTGCCTTGCCACTTGCTGTGTGACTTTGTTTCCATATTTTCTTGGGCCTCAGTTGTCTTATCTGCAAAATGAAGGTAATAATAACATTCACTTCCTGGGGTTGTTGTGTGCAGATTAAATGAGAGAATCCCTGTGGAGTGCTGGGCACGGTGTAGGAGCTTCTGAAACGGTAGCTCCTGGGCCTGCTTGGATTCCGCTAATACCTGCGCAGCCTCCTGCCTGCTGCTGTCCCACCCGGCTCTCAGGATGCCCAGCCCCAGCCCGGCCGGTTCTGAGTGCCCGGTCCCTGCTCAGCCGCACCCTCACCTCGATGCCCTGGGGTACGGCAGCCCCCTGGGCTGGTCCCGAGCCCCTGCCCCTTGGACACTTGGATGTGGCCTGGTGCCCAGTGCTGCCCGGCTCCCTGGCCCACAGGCAGCCTCATGGCATGGAGAAAGCCCAGCTTGGCCATCAGGTGGGCCTGGGTGTGGCTCCCGGCCCCAACGCTAGGTGACCCCAGGCACGGGCCTCAGCTCTGAGCTGCAGCCTCTCGTGTCAATCGGGGCGAAGGAAACCTTCGCGCTCCCTCAGGGTGTGGTGAGCATCAACAGGAGAGTCTGTATCAGTAGCTGCCGCACCTGGTATGTATCAGACACAAAGTAATGGCTCCTGGCAGCTTGGATGTTTGTACCTCTTTCCAAGCTTTCATGTCTGTTGACAGAGGCCGGTTCTCACCACTGTGCCCACTGGACAGATGCGGAGACTGAGGCTCACAGGGGCAGTGACTTGCCTGCAGTCTTGCAGCGAGGCAGTGGGCAGAGGGTGTGGTGGCCTGCTTCTCACCTCTGGAAACCTGGGCTTTGGGCCCTTCTAGGAGAAGGGGGTGCAGGCACTGCAGCCCCATGGGGCTCCCCTGGCCCCCACCGTTCCCCCCCAGACTCTGGGTTCCTCCATCCCTCGGCTTCCCCCCACATGTCACTCTTGACAAGCTTACGGAGTCAGCATGTAAAACCTGCAAAAGTGAGTGTAATTTATTGATCTAAATTTTGCTTATGAAATAGGACAAGTGCTGATTTGAGGATCTTGTTTCCTCTCGCCCTTACGCTGCCTGCTCCCCCACCCGCTCTTACCTGCGGTAATTCCCCCGAGGCTGCATCAGAACCCGCTCCTTTGTCAGCCCCGCGAGGCTCTCCACTCTACGCCCTCTATTCCTTTCCAGGCTCCGTGCCTTATCGGCGCCCCCCTTTTTTCCTGGGCTCCTAAGAAAACATATAATGTTTAAAAGGGTGAGACAAGGTACTGAATAAAACACTTTCTGGGGAAATATTTGTTCAAAGACGTGTTGCCTGCATCTGTCTGGTTCTCTCCTGGAAAACATAATTCAGAGCAGGCCTGGAAGTTAATCCAAGTGTCCCCTTGTTTTCCTGATAAGAGGGTGGGTGGCTACCTGGGAAGGGGAGACATAGGTGGGTGGGGGATGGCCCCCCAACGAGTGCCTTCTAGGATATCACTGTGAAATCAGGGGGATAGGGCCCCAGGAGGTGCATGAGCTGAGCCCTGGGGTGGGAGGAGGGATACCTCAGAGCATCTTCCGTGAGCAGGGTGCTGCTGTGGAGCGGCCCCCTTCCACAGAGCAATGCCCTCCACTTACCCAGGTGAAGTGTCAGACCATGTGAGAATCAGAACTCGGTCGTCTCTGTCACCTTGGCAAGGCCCCAAGGCTCTGAGCCTCGGTTTCCTCACCTGTCTAAGGTGCTTGGGACCCTGCTGAGCTTGTCCTCAGGCTGGCTGTGTGGAGGCAATGAAGTGGCTTTATTGAGCCAAGTTCTGTGCCAGTCATCCGAGGACACAGTGGGGAATAAAAAAAGGCCCCTGGATTCATGGAGCTGATGTTTTAGGGGGAGGCGGATAATAAATGAAATAAGCAAGTAAATCTAGAGCATGTTAGAAAGTGATCATTATTATGGGGAGAATCAAAGCAAGGGAGGTGGAGATGAGGTGCAGGAGAGGGACGCTGGATTGGTATTAAATAGGGTGGTCTGAGAAGGTGATGTTTGAGTAGTCTTGAAGGGAAGGATGTGAGAGAGCGAGCCACATGGGTCTCTGGGGAGACCTGGGGGAAGAGCAGTCAGGCAGCGGGAACAGCCAGTGCAAAGGCCCTGAGGCAGAGTGTGCCTGGCATGTTCAAGGGAACAGCAAGAAGGCCAGTGTGGCTGGAGCCACGTGAGCAAGGCCAGGATGGTAGCTGGGGATGAAGTCAGAGGTAATGTGTTGAAAGTGCTTTGTTAAAATGCCAAGTGTTGTTGATCATTTTGACAGATGGCCCTAAGCTGAGCAGTAAAGGGCGTTTTATTAGCACCCAGCAGGGGCTCCCAGAAGAAGGCTGGTGTGTGAGTTTCTCAGGAAGAGGGGAGACCTGTTATCTCTCCTGTCTTCTGCCACCTTAAAGATTTCAGTCCTTCCACCTGCAAGATGATACGAACTCTTCCCATACTATTTCCCCATTACAATGCTAGCAGGAAAAAGATGCCCCTTGTGACTGTGGGGCCGTGCTGTGGGTGGGAGGTAGGTGAGGGTCCTGGTGAGGGGCCCTGACCTGGGCAGTGGGGCCCTGGTGGCAGTGGAGGGACCTACACATGCTGGCTGTGCCTGGGGCCTTGGGGGGAATCAGGGGCCATGAACCCACTCTCTGGCAGCCATGGGTGGGGTTGGTGACCCTAATTAAAAGCTTGGATCCAAAAGGCTTGATGATGGAATTTCTAATTAAATCAATTTCATCTCGTCTGGGAGACTGAGGTTTGCATATGATAAGCATGAAATTAATAATTATGTTCAGAAATTAGCTGTTGCTCAAAGCAGAGCCATTTACACAACCCTCTGGGGCCCCTGGCCCCCACCCCTGCCCGATCCTTTGTGACGGGGACAGATAGACCACTTCAGCCCATAGTGTGATAGCCAGGAGTGGAGGTGGTGGCTGAGCACAGAGGGGTGGTAGGGCTGGCTCTCTGTGGCTGCTGCGGCCACAGTTGATGTGGGCGGCCCTCCTTGTCACTGGAGGCCACTGCCGTCACCCTCAGATTCTGTGTGTGTGTGTGTACGTTACGTGTATGTGTAGGCCCACTTGTGAAGTGGGGAGGCTGAAGTTTTACCTGACAGTAAAATGGGCTCTGGAGCTCATCCCTCTGGGTTCAGATCATAGCTCAATCACTAGCTGTGTGCCCTTGCACAAGTTACTTAATGTCTCTGTACCTAAGTTTTGGGAAAATGGGGAGAATAAGCGGGCCCACTTCATATACAGTTATTGTAAGTTTAAAGGTGTTAGTCCTATAAAACCACTTTGCACAGTTCTTGGCACACAGTAAGCACTCAATAAATGCTCATTCTCAGGATGACGATGATTACATCTGTACGTGTGTGTGTGTGTGTGTGTGTGTGTGTGTGAATTTAATTCAGTTCAGCCCAAGCCAGCCTGTGATGGGTGTGAACCAGACACATCCAGGCTCTTGAAGTGGAGGTAAATAAGACCCATTCCTTGCTCTCCTGGAGTGAGAGCTTACGCCCCCTGTGTCTGTCAGCATCAGGAGGAGGTGCTGCAAGAACAAACAGCCCCCGCATCTCTGTGGCTTAAAATATGTAAACTGAACACTTGTTATGTTACATGTCCACATGATTTGGCTGAGTGCTTTGCCCACCTCCTCAGGGACCAGGCTGGCCTGGAACATTGCTGGTCACAGTAGCAGGGGGAACATGTACCCTGTAGGGTCTCACAATGGAAATGAGATGCTCTGGCCTCGAAATGGTAGCATTTTCTGCTCCCAGCTCAGTGGCCAGAACATGGCAGGTGGCCCCGGCCAAGCATATGGGGCAGGTGGTTGGATTTTGCCAGGTGCCAGGAGGTCAGGGAGCTGGAAGTGTCTCTAAGGACCAGCACCCATGTTAGTCACTTGCGGGCTCATTTAATGTCATCTCTCCTGCTGGAATGTCAGCTCCATGAAAGCGGGGATTGGTCTCTGTGTGTTTGCCCCAGTGCCAAAGATTGTGCAAGGTGCTTAGTAGGTGCTCAGGGAAGCACTGAGTGAGTGAATTCATGATGGAATCAACAGAGTTTCTGAGGTGTATGGGTGGGCTGGGAGCCTGTGGGGGGAGGGGAGGCTGGTGGCCACAGGGCGGCCCAGGCGAAGGGACCACGTGGCTTTGTGGGTAGATTTCACTGTCTTTTAAGATAGCACTTGCAGCCTTGGAGACTGATGTCCATTTCTCGGTCAAGGAGGGGAAAGACTGCTGGCCTGAGGGGCCTGTGTGACTCGGGCAGAGGAGGACACCCCATCTCCGGGCCTGGGGAGGGGGCAGAGCTGGGGAGGCCGAGTGCCCTGGGCAGCAAGAGGGGCAGAAGGCCTAGTCAGGGCGCCCAGGGTGGGCTGGGCAGGCTGATGGACTGTGCTGGGGCAGAGGTCGGCGGGCCCAGGCCAGGCCGGGGCACATGGCCCGGCCCCCAGTGACCTGGTGCTTGGGGTCCGGAGCTGGCGGCTGGGCTGTGCCTGCAGGGTAGTGGGATCTGATTGATGACAGCGTCCCGAAGTGAGTCGCCCCGGGCCGTCCTGGCCTGCATTCCCACAGGGTCTGTGGGAAAGTGGCCGGTGGCCCCCAAATGGCCCAGTGGGTTGGGGGGAAGGTGGTTGTTGAGGGGAAAGACCCCATCGTGTGGCTGGGATGAGGCCCAGGGCAGCTGGCAGACCGTCCTTCCATCTAGGGCCCATCCCAGCCCTTCCACAGACCACGCTGACCACAGACCACCCAGACGCCAGCCCAGCCCCCCTGCCCAGGGTATCCCCCACTTTCCAGGCTTTGGAAGCCTGCTTCTCTGCTCTTGAACCCTGGGGTCCCTCTCAAGGGTCGGGCTGGGTCAGGACTGAGGGCAGGTGCCCCTCTGCGTGCTGGGTCCCCCCACTGCACCCCCCTCTGCCGTACCCCAGTTCCTTCACCTGACTGCCCTTCCCAGCTGCCTTGAACTCCCCCTGACCCCCCTCTCTGCACCGCCCCATTTCTCCTCTTCAATCTGTCTACACCCTCGACCCACCCTGCCAGCCTCTGCTCTCTCCTCAGGACCCACAGTCTGACTCTCCCTGCAGTGAATCCCTGTTGCCCCCAACCCGGCACCTTCAGCCTGGAGGCATTTCACTCCGAGGACCTCCTCCCCCCACCCCCCCAGCAGGCTGGTTCTCTGAAGGTGGGTTATTTATTTATTTTTTAAAAATAAATTTATTTACTTATTTTTGGCTGTGTTGGGTCTTCGTTCGCAGGTTTTCTCTAGTTACGGTGAGCGGGGTGCTACTCTTCTCTGCGGCGCACAGGCTTCTCATTGCGATGGCTTCTCTTGTTGCAGAGCACGTGCTCTAGGCACTCAGGCTTCAGTAGTTGTGGCGCACGGGCTTAGTTGCTCCGCAGCATGTGGGATCTTCCCGGACCAGGGCTCGAACTTGTGTTCTCTGTGTTGGCAGGCGGATTCTTAACCACTGCGCCACCAGGGAAGCCCGGAAGATGGGTTATTTAAATCCGTGTCTTTAGCACCTGGCTGAGAGGAGGTGGTCGCTGATCCACAAGGGTATGGGGGGCGCCTACTGTGTGCCTGGCTCTCAGTGAGTTGCCCTCCTGGCCCCGAGGCCCCGGGGAGGGAGAGAGGTGGGCTGGCAGCACCTCTGCTCCTCCCGGGCACCGTCTCTGCAGCAGAGGGTGCGTGGCTTAGGCCGTGAGAGGGGTCGGGTGGGAGACGACGGCGCCCCAGGCCTTTGGAAGCTGGCCTTCTGCCCTCTCGCTGGCTCTCTGAACCATACATTCCTGCCCGAGCAGCTTTCATGTACCTAAAACCTGGCTGGCTGCCTTTTATCTGCAAAGAAAACAGCCGATGCTGAGAGCTGGGCAGTCGAGGCCTCATGCAGCCAGGATCAGAAGGGCAAGGAGCAGGCAGCCACCCCGGGGTCTCACCTGCCCCATGCAGGGTCCTCTGCTCCCCGAGTGAGAGGGGCTGCGCCAGGCAGGTGGGGGTCCTGGGGTCTGCCTGGGTCCCGGCCTGGGTCGGGCTGGTGGCCAGAGGGGGCTTCAGGATCCCGGCCTCAATCTGTGGCTGCCCGGCCTGGCTTGTGGGTGGAACAGAAAGAGCAGAGTCAGTTGGGAGGGTGTGCAGGGTCTGAGGCCAGGACTGGGGGACGGTGAACAGGGAGGCAGGGGAGCTGGGTCTGTGCCTTGTTTCTGATTTCTCCTGGCTCTGATACTCAGAGGGCACTTTCATCTGTCCGAGCCTCAGTTTCCTCATCTGAAAAATGGGCACAACAGTCCCAGTCTTGCCTCCCTCTCTAATAATATCTAGTATTTGCTGAGGGCCCCCATGTGCTGGGCACAGTTTTCAGCCCTGTGTGTGTTCTCACTAATGCAGTCCTCTCTGTTGTTTCTGTGACTGCTTTATAGGCGTGGAAACTGAGGCCCAGAGAGGCTGCCTGCTTGCCTAAGGTGGCACAGCTGGATGGCAAAACTGGGTGGCACAGCCCTGGGCAGGTTGACTCCAGAGAGTGCTGAGGCAAGGGTTAGGGAAGAGGAGGGAGGAGGAGGGGCTTTTAAACACTCACACTCACAGGAAGAGGGTTGGGATTCCTGTCAGGTGGCCCTAGGTGTCCGTGGTGATGGCCCTGGACATCCAGCTGCTTGGCTCGGGGTTCCCCAGGCCTTGCACAGGTCAGGGTGGGGGTTTCACCCCTGACTGTTGTGAACAAAACCCTGGCCTTGACAAAGCCCTGGCCTTCAGAGGCTCTGGGGACTGGGCCCTTGGGGCACTCTGAGATGTTGGGCAGCTTGCTTATCCCCCGACACTCCTCTGGATGGGGTGGGATGGGGACCGGCCACTCTCAGGGGGTCCTCAGATTCTGCTGGTTGGGGAGCCAGTGACCCAGAGCCTGAGCTATTGGCACCTGGGGCACCACCTGCATCCCAGCCAGTGTCTCTGTGCCCCGGGGGGTGTTTGGGGCTGCTGGCCAGGCCTGGAGCAGGTTCAGAACAGATTCAGGTTGGAACACACAGATACACATGCATGTACATGCTTACGCACACGTGCATACATGTACATCCACGTGTTCCCTCTGCCTAAAAAGCCCTCCTTCCAATACCTACGGGCTGCCTCCTTCACCCCCTTGGGGTCTTGACTCAAATGTCACCCTGCCAGAGGGGCTTCCCTACGCCTTCTCCCTAACAGTCCCCTGAACTCCCCTGATTTCTTTTTTTCTCCTGGGCCCCATCCCCATCTAGCAGCCCTGCATCGCTTTTCCATCGCCTGCCCCTGTCTACATGGGGTGCCCCACGGGACAGTGTCCACCGCCTACCCCTGCTCTCAGAGCTGTGCCTGGCAGGTCATTGGCGCTCGGTGACTATTGGTAAGAGGAATAAATCAACGAGTGTGCTGTGTGCTCAGGGCATATTGCTCCAGCATGTGCTCGCACATGCTTATGTCACACAAACACACATGTGCTTGACATTCATCTTCATTGTTGCTCAAGCCCGGAAGCAGCTTTTGTCTTTCGCATGTGGCAGGGACCTCCTTGTCACTCCAGAAGCCAGAGAGAGAGAGAGAGAGAGAGAGAGAGAGAGGGAGGGAGAGAGAGTGTTTTTTCATGTATTTCCCCCTTCAGTCACTCACCCCTTTCGTACTTTTGTAAGCATGAGGCTCTGCTGGGTGCCAGCTGCAGACACACTGTGTGCCACTCATGGGCATCCCACCTGCCTCCTCCCCAGGCTGTCCCCCAGATGCAGTGAGTGTTGGGTTTAGGGGTGGGATGAGCCCAGTTCCCCTCGGTGTCTCCCCAGCAGCCTTGCCCAGCACAACGCGGGGCGCCTCAGAGCGCTTGTTGAATTGATAAGTTGGCCAAATACCTAACACCTGGGAGGACAGAGAGGATGTGCTCAGTGCCCCTGGAGCAGCCCGACTTGGTGTTGTGGGAGGTCTGAGCAGGCTCTCTGGACGATGAAGGCTCCTGGGGGGCTGCTTGGAGGAGGTGGCACTTGAGCTGGGCCTTGATGCACCAGGAAGATTTGGATGTGGGGAGATGAGGTCTTGGGCTTTGTGGGCAGAGGAAGGCAGGTAGAGAGGAAAGAGAAACAGGCGAACAGATGGCCCCAGAGGAGGACAGCCGTCATTGGTCAGGGCTGCTGGAGTCTGACTTCTTGCTGACTCTTGTCCCATGAGGGTGCAATAGGAAGGTGTACCATCCCCAGCACCTGGAACAGTGCCCAGCACACAGTTGGTGCTCTAACTGTTGGGTGACAGCAAGAGGGAGGCAGAGAGGGAGGAGCTGGCGGGGGGACAGGATGGGCATGGCTGTTGTGAAGGAGAGGAATGTTTTCTGAGGAGAATGTTAATCCAGCGCCTCCCTCCCTCTCGGCTGGGCTGCGGGGACAGTGAGAGCTGCGGAGATGCCAGAGCCCCACTCAGGCCAGGTTCTCACAACGCCCCTGCCCATGGGGTCCCCAGGGCGGTCCTTGCCTCTGCCCCTCTACTCCAGGCTGGGGTGGGGACGGGAGGGAGGGGAGCTTGGGGGGACCTGCCAGCCCCAGGAGGTGTCCCCACTAAGCAATAACTCTGTGACTACAGGGAGAGAGCTGGGGGTGGGAGGGGGAGGCACCAGGGACCGTCCTAGAGGGTAAAAACAGAGAGAGAGCTGCCAGGAGGAAGTGCAGGGGGAGGGATAATAACCCAAATCAGAGCTAACCCTTGAGTGCTGACTGCCCGCCAGGCGCTGCCCCTAGCACCTCCTGTGAGTTCCCACACATGACCCTCACAACCTTATGAGAAAGGGATTGGAATTATTCCCATTTTGCAGAGGAGGAAACTGAGGCCCAGAGAGGTGAAGTAACCTGCCCCAGGTTTCCCAGCCGGTGCATGGCAGACCTGGGATTTGAACCTGAGCAGTTTAACTCCCAAATCACTGCTTCAGGCCATCCTCTTGGGCACCTCAGGAGGGCCTGGAGCTGAGGAGGGAGCCTGCAGGGGGCGGGGTAGGAGGAGCTGGCAGAGGCGATGCTGGCTTGTTCCCTGGACCCTGTTCAGGAAGCTGGCTCTACTCCTCCGCAACCCTCATCACCTCGGGGCAGGGTCCCTGTTCCAGGATCTCAGGAATGGTTGGGGGCAGCGCGGGGGCCCCCACTGGGCTTCAGAAATCAGAGGCCCTGAGCACTCCTGCAGGCTGGCGCACACGCACACCTGCAGGAGCCCCTCCCACCCTTTATGGGAATGAGGGTGTGCAGGGGGCAGGGGCGGCGCCTGGTCTGAAGCCGGCTGACGCAGGCTGAGCTCACTGGGGGAGGCTCTGAGTCCCGGTACCTGGACAGCCACGTGTCCATCCACTGTCCCTGCCCAGGCCGAGTGCCCGGATGAGAGGGGAGGGGGAAGGTGGCTTGGAAGGAGGACCGAGGGATGAGAAGTTGCCTCGTGTGAGCTGCTCTGGCCCGTTCTGCCACCAGCCCCGTTCTGCTGCCCCTCCTCTGAGCGGGCACTTTTGACTCCGGCCCTATGGCCCTGTGTTGGGAGAACACATCAGAAGTAGGAGAGAAGCTGCTTCTAATCAGGAGGCGAGTGGATTTCTGGGTGTGTGATTAGGGCTGGCAGAGGTGAGCTGGCAAACAAAGAAACACGGCCATCTTCTCTCAGGGAACTGCTGTGGTGGCCCTGCATCTCCATTGCCAGCTCCAGATTCAGGGCGCTTCTCTTCAGAGGGATGACCCCAAGGGTGACATTTCTTTTGTTCAGTTTTACTGTCAACAATTTTAAATGTAGGCATTTCAGACACGCACAAAAGTACAACAAACAGGGCAGTGTACCTTCACGTCCACACCAGTCAACAGTTGTCAGCTCTTGGCCAGTGTTATTTCTTCTTCGTGTTCCCACAGCAATTCTTTTGAAGCAAATCCCAGACCTCATCATATCACTTCATGCCTAAATATTTTAGTACATATCTCTGAAATGGTGGGTCTCAACTGGGGACAGTTTGGTCTCCCGGGGGACATTTGGCAATGTCTAGAGACATTTTTGGTTGTCACAACTTGGGGAGGGGTGTGCTACTGGCATCTAGTGGGTAGGGGACAAGGGCGCAGCTAAACATCCTACAAGGTGCAGGACAGCCCGCCAACAAAGAATCACACCCCACTCCCCTCCGCAAGCGTTAACAGTGCTGAGGTGGGGAAACCGCGCTCTAAGAGCTAGGGACTCAAAAACCAGCCAGCCAACCGCAGCTATAATACCATCATCAGACCTTAAAAATAACGATACTCTTTGAATGAATCATCAAATGTCCAACCAGAGTCCGCATTGTAGCGGGTGCTGCTTTCATGCTAAGTGCCCTCCAGGGCCGAGAGGACTGGGCTAGTTTTCAGACACTGTTGACTCAGGCAGGCAGAGGGATGCATGTGCTCTGGGACATTCCAGTGAGGTTTGCTTTCTAAACACGTGCTGTATTTGCGTGGTTCTACGTGGAAAACATACAGAGAGTCTAAGGTGGAAGGTCCTGCCCAACCCCACCTCTAGCCCCTGGCTGTCTCCCGGGAGGCAGCTTTGCCCCTGTTTAGTTTCAGAGCAGGTTGAGTACATACCCCAGTGGAAGGTGGACCCCCCCCCACTGTCCCTGGGGATAGGCACACCCTAGGCAGAGGCCAGGTGGGCAAACCCATGTGCAGGGGGCTCCCGGAGTCCTCTGGCTCCCGGAATATTTTCTCACCCTCAGTTGCCATGTGGACTAAAATTCTGGCCATTAATTTTTTTCTGCCAGGATTGAATCTTAATTATTCCTTAGGGGGAATCAATCTTCGATTTGACATCAGCCCAGATCAGTATACCCAGCCCTTCACCCTGTCACCGTGGACGACTGAGAGCAGGGTAAAGGGCACACAGGAAGGGTACATGGCAGTGTGGACCAAGGCAGGGGGTGGAGAGCACGGGCCACGGGCCGGTCCTGGGGAGCCGGGGCAGACGAGAGCCCTGTGAGGAGGGCACCCGGGATGTGGGCGGGGGGAAGGTGGGGGAGGCTCAGGAGGGTCCACACGACCCCTTTCACGTCCCTTCTGGATGTTGGATGTCAACCACAGGAGGAAGGGCAGCTTGAGAGCTCCGTGTCCCACCTTTGCCTGGGGGGCCAGGTGGGAGGTGTGAGGGCAGGAAGGTGCCCTGTGACTGGGGGAGCCGGGCTGGGGCCAGGAGGCCCGGAGTCTGCCATTGAGAGGCTGTGGCACCGGGTGGGCCCTGTGTCCCAGGCTGCGGAGAGAGGGTTTCCCGGAGGCCCCAGTCTCTCTGGCCTTCTGGGATTCAATCTGTGGGGTGGGGCGAGGGCTGCGGGAATTGGAACCTGGGCTCTGTCCCCTCTGAGCTGGGCAGGAGGAAGGAGCCTGGGCCCAGAGGGAGCTGTGGGGATGGGGTCTGCTGGGTGGTGACAAGAAAGGCTGCCTGGGGGCAGGGCGTGGACCAGATAAACCCTCAGGCCCCTCTTACCACCCTCATCCCCACCCCATCCCCATTCCCACTCCATCCCTGGGCCAACCATCTGGCGATTCTCTCCAGCTGGGATGTTCCAGCTCTTTACGTACATTGAGGCACCCAGAGGAGAGAGAGAGAGAGAGAGAGAGAGAGAGAGAGAGAGAGAGAGAGAGAGAGAGGAGAGAGAGAGAGAGTGTGTGTGTGTGTGTGTGTGTGTGTGTTAGCACGTGCGTGTATGTGTGTACAGGCATGTGCGTTATCCCCTAGGACTCTGGGGTGTGTATGTGTGTGTTATTGAGGGACCACCGGTCACAAGACCCAGGTGAGGTGGGCTGGTTGACTTTCTAGAGGAGGGCTTGATGCTGACATGCCTCTCACTTCTCCTGCTGGGAGTGCGGAGAGGCCTGGGGAGAGACGGGAGCAGGGGAGCTGAGTGGGGGTGGGAGGCATTGGGACCCTGGGTAGAGCCAGGGGCGGGGCTGACCAACCATTTGCCCACCCTCTCTGGGCTTCAGCTTCCTCCTCTGTCAAGTGAGGCTGGGACCTATTCAGCCCATGTCAAGGGGTCTCCCCCAGGACGAGAGGAGGCAGTGCCCATGGGAAGGGCTGGGGGTGGTGGTCCCAAGGCCATGGGATGGGAGGCAAGTTGGGGTGTAGGGGCTGGTGCTGGCCGGGCAGGGTGAGGTGCCAGCCGCCCCCATCAGTGGCCCCTCTCGCCCCCAGATCCCCCAGATCAGCTACGCCTCCACAGCCCCCGACCTGAGTGACAACAGCCGCTACGACTTCTTCTCCCGCGTGGTGCCCTCGGACACGTACCAGGCCCAGGCCATGGTGGACATCGTCCGTGCCCTCAAGTGGAACTACGTGTCCACGCTAGCCTCGGAGGGCAGCTACGGTGAGAGTGGTGTGGAGGCCTTCATCCAGAAGTCCCGTGAGGACGGTGAGTCCGGCGCCCGCCTTCAGGGTCGTGCTTGGGGACGGGGGGATGTCACAGCGTGGTGGCCGAGCACTGCTCGGGAGCCACTCCCTGGATTCTGCCTTGGGCTCTCCTGCCCCGGGCCACCCCCTCATGGGCCTGAGTCTCTCCTCTGAGCCTGTGGCCTTGTGGGTGGGTGGCTGGGTGACTGCTGGGGGCTGAGGGTGGATGTGAATGACTTTTGTGGACATGGCTGGGCAGACGGAGGGACTGTCAATATTCCCAGCATGGGAGCTGATGGAACAGCCCCTGTTCTCAGGCAGAGAGGAGGAGAAGGAGGTGGGGATGGAGGTGGGCTTGTTCAGTGGGGTCTCAGGGACCCAGGAGCCAGAGGCCAACTAGCAGCTTCTTGGAGCAAGAATTTGTTTGAGGGACTGGGGATTCAGAATCCTTAAACTTGGGCCGTGTGGTGAGGGGCAGGGGCTGCGGTGGGGCTGTGCCGGCCTCAGGGAAGTAGGTGCCCTGTGGGTGGGATTCGGGGAAGGGTGGGAAAGTGACTTGCTCTCCTCGGATCCTCCCCACTTACCACAGGCCCCCTTGCCCCGCCGAGCTCACTGTGTTCCTGAATTGCCATCCTCAAAGTGATAAAGCTTCTAGATATCAGCAAGCAAGGAGAGGCTAAGCAAGCAAGGGTTACCTCCACGGCAGGCCCAGACCTGGGCCTCTGGCTGGTCCTTTCCGATGGTCACACTGAGGCAGGGCAGCCTGCGTGGGACTGTGTGTGTGTGGGCGTCCAGGGCAGCAGACAGGCCCCTGGGTTGGGGGCTCCACCTGGGCTGGTGAGCCCTGCCAAGCTGATTCAGAGCTGTGGGGGCCAAGGGACGGCTCCCGTGCTGCGTGGGGCATGGAGGGGAGCAGGGAGGCCCTTCCGCTCCGGGCGGACCCTCCTCCCCGCAGACGGGGCCCCTCTGCCTCCTCTCCTGGCCTCTCCCAAGGCCCCGTCTCTAAATAGCTCACTGTGGCGCCCTCGACCTTGGGGGATGGCATCTCTATATTTATACCCGGAGAGCCCCGGAACTCTAATTGCTTTTCCTAAGGACCACAGAGTGTCCAGAGGCTGGCGTTGGTAACACCCTGTGGGCATAATCCTGCTATAAATCTCAGACAAGCCCCTTTAATTGTACAGCCGAAGCAGCTCGGGTGCTTGTAACCTGGCAGTGAGGGCAGCGGGGTGGTGGAAGTGGGGCAGTGCTGACTAATGGCTGCGGCTCCAGCAGCTGGGCCCCCGCGGAAGGAAGCAGGGGGTGGACAGACCCCATTCCCACCTGCAGGCAGGCTGGGCAGTGTCAGACCCCAGCCCCGCCCCCCCGACTGCCCACAAATCCTTTCTTTCTTTGCTCAGACTTGGGTACCTCTGCACTGGCTCCACCCATCCTGCTCTGCAGGCTCCTCTCCTCCCTGATGGCTTGAGTCCTTCCCCAAACAAGCCCACTGCCTTTCTGATTCAGGTGCAACCTCTGTTGGATTTGGGGACAAAAGTGCTGGATGGGGCCAGGGACAGAGGTCCAGAATCTTAGCGTTCAGCTGTGTTTGGTCCCTGCCATAGGGACCTGGAAGCCACCCCCTGTACTCAACATAGCCTCCCCTATGCCGCTGGCACATGCTGAACCCCTGTTTATACCGGGTGTTCTGGGTAATCTGCCCTACCAGATGAAGCAGGTACCCCCGTTCTCCAGGGAAGGAAGCTGAGGCTCAGAGACACCAAATAATTGGCACCAGGCCACAGAGCAAGTTAGAGGTGGAGAAGGGGCTTGAATCCAGGCGAGCTGGCTCCAGGACTAGAGGTCTTAACTGCTTTGTATTTTTTTCTTTTTTTTTTTTTTTGCGGTATGTGGGCCTCTCACTGCTGTGGCCTCTCCCGTTGCGGAGCACAGGCTCCGGACGCGCAGGCTCAGAGGCCGTGGCTCATGGGCCCAGCCGCTCCGCAGCATGTGGGATCCTCCCGGACCAGGACACGAACCCGCGTCCCCTGCATCGGCAGGCGGACTCTCAACCACTGCGCCACCAGGGAAGCCCAACTGCTTTGTATTTTTGTCACTCTGTCTTCTGCCCATTTCCCACTACAGTAACTGAGACCCATGTGGACCAGTCCTGTGCAAGGGATTGGGGGTATGACAGTCACATGTGCACGCACACACACACACACACACACACTTGGCCTGGAGGGACACATGCTGACGTGTTAAGCGTGGGAGAGGCATGGGATTGGGGTGAGGTCAGGGCATTGCATTTTGGCTGAAGCTAAGGCTACTGTTTGAATTTTCTGCAAGCATCTAATCAGGCATTGAGTAGTTAGAAAATAGAAAGTCTACTCAAGATGTTTAAAAGGACCCCTAGAAAAATAAGAGAACTAGCTTCTCTGCCTGGGCCCAGCACAGGGGCACAGCTGTGCCCTGCCGCCTGCACTCCTTCCCATTGCTGAGGGTCTGGCCTCCCACCTGGCCGGACCTCCCTCGTCCGCAGACCCCCTGGCAGGGTGTGCAGCCCCGGGGCCCTGGCTGGGCAGCTAGGTCTTCCCGCCCCACCTGCTAAATGAAATTTGATTTGGAGAACCATCTTTAGGCAAATGAAAAGAAAAGGAGAGAGAAAGCCACGCTCCAACTGCCCAAATTGAAATCAGAATTGAGCGGCCAGTAGAAAGGGGCTGCTGTACCTTTTGCCTAATTCCTGTGAAAGATTAAAGATGTCTTTGGCTGTATATCGTATTGATTTGTCCTCTGAAGTATAAATCATCTTTGCGTTGCTCAGAGGAGTGCCAGGGAGCGGGGAGGACGGGAGGGTGCGCTCGCCAGGCTGAGGGTGTACATCAGAGCCCTGGTGAGAGCTCAGCCAGCAAGTCCTGGGTGCCTCCTGTGTGCTGGGCTCTGGTGGGTCCTTCAGGGAGCATAAATATGGCCGTTTTATAGATGAGGAAACCGAGGCCAGAGAGGGTAGGTCACTTTCCCAAGGCTACACAGCCAGAACGTGGAGGAGCTGGGATTGGAACCCAGCTCCACCCTCTGGGTGGGGAGCTCCTGGGTAGTACCCAGCCCTATTGGGCCGTTGGCCCAGGGCTTAGAGAAAGCTCTGGCACTGCACTTTCCAGTCCCCATCAGCAGTGCCCTCCCACCCCAACCACTTGGTCATGTGGATCATGCCCTGAGCCAGCCTATGGCCCTTGACTGAACCCTGCACTGTGCCAGGCAGCCTCACTGCACTTTCATGAATCCTGATGACAATCTTGTGGGCCCAGTGTTTTGTCCCCCTTTTACAGATGAGGAAACTGAGGCTCAGAGGGGTGAAGTGGCTGGCCCAGGCTCACACATTGAGGTGTTGGAGCAGGACGTGGGGCCAGGCTGTCAGACCTAGGCCCTTTACCCCACGCTATCCGTCTCCCCCAGCTTATATCACAGAGATGGCAGTGCATGGTTAAGGAACAGGCCTCGACAGACAGACCTGGGCTCTGACTCAGCCACTTACTGGCCACTTGATTCTGGGAAAGTCACTCAGCCTCTCTCGGTTTTGGTTTCCTCATCTGCGAAATGGGGATGAAACTGGTTGTTATCAGAATGAAACATGCTCCCGGCCCATGGAGGTAGGCGCTCAGGAACACACATTGGAGGGTTATTATTAGGGGTCTGGCTGCCTGGGCCCCAGCCCTCCCTGGTGCCAGCCGCTCTTGGGGAGGCCCGGGGAGTGATGGAAGGCCCGAGGGGGTGGTGCTGGGCCCTGTGTGGGGCCACAGGCAGTGTCCAAGGACAGGATGAGGGACAAAATCACAGGAGCCCAGGCCAGCCTGCTTGCCCTGGTGTCTGCAGCAGGTCGTGGGCATGTGTGTGCTTTTGTGAGGTGTCGGGCGCATCCCCCATCTGTGTGTGTGTGCTGCCTTCTGGCTGCAGGGCTCCCCCTCTCCCTGCCAGGCAGAGGCTGCCCAAGGGAAAGGCTAGGGACACAACCAGGCCTGGGATCAGGTACGTAGAGCAGGCCCTGCCTGGGCTCTAGAGATAGTGTGAGTGAGTCACCCTTGGAGGGAGATGAAGGCTAGAGGGGGTGGCACAGATGGGGCCCCGCCCTCGGTGCCTCCCACCACTGTCCTGGGCGCTCTCGGGGGTTGGGGTCTGGAGTATGAACTTGTATACCCCCACAGCCTTTCTGTATCAGTGGGGCCTTGTGTGAGCCTCAGTTTACTTGCACTAGTGCTCCATTTCAGATGAGGACAACCAAGGCTCAGGGAAGTCAAGGGGCCTCTCTAAGATCACAAGGGAGTGTCGAGTGTCAGAGCCCAGGGCTCCTGTGTGGGTGACAGGACAATGGATAATATTAGTAGGTAACATTTATGGAGCCCTCCTGTGGACCAGACCCCATTTTATGTGCTTCATACATGTTAACTCATTTGTCTTTCAAGACAACTCCATTATACAGATGGCAATACTGAGGCTCAGGGGAGTCCCTGAGGCCACACAGCTGGAAAGTAGCAGGAGTGGGATTTGAATCCAGCATGGCCTCCTGATCTCTGGTGCACGTCATAGGAAGGACACACAGGTCAGCTCTGGGCAGGGGCATCTCCATGGGGCCCCCTTGGGAGTTTGGTGATTCCAGCACCCTGGGCACATCTAGGCCTGTACTCCTAGGGTGAGAATGGGAGGGCCTTCCTGGGTGTGGCACGAAGGGATGTGGGAGCCTTAGGCCTGCTCCTTGAAGGATGTCCTGTCCCTCACATGGTGGAAAATTTAAAGCCTCATCTCCCTGCTGTGTCCCCGCATCCCCCATTGGTATTCCGGAGATGTTGGTGAGTCAAGCTGTTGCCGGTCTGACCTCCAGCTCCAACTCCCAGGGCTGAGTGTCAGACCTCCATTTAGATGGGCCTGTCTGCGCGGCAGAGTGGCAGGGCTGGCAGCTGGAGGCCCAAGGCTGGGGCACCTCATCCCTCTGGCTCTGTGACATCTCTAGACTCAACTTCTCCAGCTGTAAACAGAGGCTTCAAGGGGAGGGGGGAGGAGCTAGCCAGCTGGAAAGAGCTGTGCCACCCGGAGGGGCTGGCACTGCTCATCTTTCTGGGAGACCAGAGAGGAGAGAGGTTTGCCCCAGGGCACCCCCGGGATCCAGAAGCTCCCCTTTCTGCTGCCTCCCCTCCCGGACCTTGTCTCCTTCCACGCCCCTCTCAGGCTCTTCTCCAGTCACACCAGCCTCCTCACGGCTCCTCTAACACTCCAGGCACAAGCCCACCTCAGGGCCTTTGCACTGGCTGCTCCCTCTGCCCAGAAAGCTCTGTCCCTGGCTGTCCATGTGGCTGCATTCTCAGTGCATTCAGCTGCCTTCCCAGGGGTCCCCTCTTCAGAGGGGCCTCTCTGACCACTGCGTCCCCAGTCCACTACTCTCCATTCCATGCTCCCTGCTCTGTTTTTCTTTATAGCAATTGACAAGTACATTTTTTTTTGTTTATGGTCCATGACAGCAGAGATTTTTTGTCTGTTTTGTTCTCTGGCACCTCCCCAGCCTCTAGCACAGTCCCTGGCACACAGTGGTTGCTCAGTAAATGTTTGTGGGATGGGTGATCATGAAATCCAGCCACCTACTCACTTCTTTAGCCCTTCTTCCCATCCTAGGCCTGAAAGGTTGCTCTCCCAGTCTATAGAAGGGCAGACTGAGGCTGACAGAGCACGGACTTCTGGGGTCAGGCTGCCCTGGAACCCTGCCCTCCCCTCTGAGCTCCTGGCTGTCCCCAACCCTATCCTGACTCATGGAGGACAGGTATCCTTTCCACCGCAGCGCCTGCCTTGGGATGCTTTGTTCTGAGGTGCTGCCTGCCCCAGAGGGCAGGAACGGGAAGAGGCTCAGCCTTCCAGACCCCGCTCGAGTCTCCCACTGGCCTCGACTTCATGGATTTATTTCACATCCACTGGGTACCCAGCCCGTGCGCGAGGAGAGGAGAGAGGTAGTGGGCTCTGCCAGCTCTCAGCGGGCGTGGGAAGAGCAGTGCCCAGCCAGACCTGGCACCCTGCCCTCCTGCAGGAGGTGCCCAGGAGAATTTGGCTTGATAATTGAATGAAGGGATGTGATGACGCATGTGTTGAGGTGAAGAGATAAACTCCAGGGTTGCAAGGGGCCCAGCCCATCAAGATGGGCAGTCCAGCAGGGCTTGGAAGAGGGGTACTTGGACAAGTGGAGAGGAAGGAAGGGGTGTGCCAGGTGGGGGAACAGCGTGAGCACAGCCTGGAGGAAGGAGTGAGCAGGCAGATGGGACCCCAGTGAGGGGCCTGGCCTGGTCCTAGTAGCCGTGGGATGGAGACCCATGTGAGATGGAGCGGAGCGGTTTCTTTCAGGTCAACCCTGCATTTAACAGTTTCTTGGCACTTGGGGTTGTTGTGTCCACCTGCCACGTCCAAGTTACTTAGGGCCCTGGGGAGTCTTCTCTGCCTATCACGGCTCAGTGCCAAGGCCCCTCCTCCCTGCAGACTTGCTTACCCAGGGAGGCATGTGATCTTCCCCTAGGCTGGCCTCCTGGGAACCCCAGTCATACCTGGCCCAGTGCCTGTTGAATTTCCCCTCTTCCTCTTCCACTTGACTGGGCCCCTTGAGGCCGTGGAAGGCAGGACCCCCTTGGCTCTGTGTCCTTCGCCGTCCCTCGCACACAGTGGGGCCTCAATAGATATTTGTAGGATGAACAGATGACCAGCCCTGTGCCCTTGGGCACGTCATTGCCCTTCTGGGGCCTCCGTCTCTCATCTGTGACAGGAGTGGGCACGTCAGCTCATCTGCAGGATCCAGCTCTGACATCTGGCAGGCTGGGTCCTCCTAGCCCAAGGCCCCTGACTCCAGGCATCCTTCTCGTAAGCAAAGGCTCATCATGGGGGCACTTCAGGCTTGGTCTTTTGGTTCAGGGATGAGTGGGTCCAACTGTATGGGGACAGAGCCTGGAGCATGCGACCTTCTCACCCTCAGTCAGGTGAAATGTGGTTGAGATCAGCTGACGGGGCAGGGCGCTGGAAGCAGGGAGGCGTCCTGCCACTGGCTTTGGGTTGGTGTGTAAGAGAACAGGGTGGCTTGTAGCATCTTCTTGAGGGGAGACCTCTGGGCCTCACAGCCCAGGGACCCTCAGCCCTGCCCACTGACCATGCATTTTCCAAGAATGTGGGAGGGGAGTGGACCCCATCCCGGAGCCAGTCCCCACCATTCTAGCTTATCAACCAGGCTGCCCCCAACTTGAGACAAATTGCATCTTCCTCTCCCTTGGTCTGCTGCCCGTCACTGCTCTGTGGGTGGAAATTCAGTGGCCTTGGTATGGGCATCCCCTGCCAAGCTGTGAGGCCCACCACGTGCCAGCTGGGTCTCCGGGATGCTCTGGGAGATTGGCAAGGTGCTGGCATCAGTGTGACTGCTCAGTGATTACCCAGCCAGTCTCTGTCCCGCTTTGAAGGTGAACCCTGAGCTCTCTGGCCTGCTGTGGGGACTTCGCCTGTCCGCTCTAATTTCTCTGCCCTCCTGGCCTTCAGTTCGGTGCTGACATCTCTTGAGTTTGTGAGTCCCGTGGGTTGGGTGTCATCAGGCCACTTTTCCTCTCTCTCTGACTCATCTCTGATGTGTTCGCCCTGGCCTATCACGATGGGGACATGCTCCCATCTGAGTTTGCCTCTGAGCTGGACGGGATTGACAGGAGGAAGGAGACAGAATGGACACTGAGCCCGTTTTGCTCTGAGTTTGCATCCCTTCCCTCTTGGACAGGAAGCAACATTTTCTTTCACCAGGCTTCTTTGTGGAACATGTTTGAAGATTTCTTCCAGGTCTAAAAATGTTTTCCTTTGCTGGTTGCAGCCCCTTTGTGAATCCCTGTCCTCCCTGCATGATGCAGTAGAGTGGAGGGCTTAAGAGCCCAGATGCTGGCTTGGCTACCATGAACTGTGCAATCTTGAGCAGTCACTTAGGGGCGCTGGGCCTCAGTTTCCACCTCATGAAATGGGAATATTTATAGCACTTCCCTGGACTTCCCTGGTAGCCCAGGGGTTAGGACTCCGTGCTTCCATTACAGGCGGCCCAGGTTCGATCCCTGGTCAGGGAACTAAGATCCCGCAAGCCGTGCAGTGCTGCAGGAAAAAAAAAAAAAAAAAGAAGCACTTCCCTTCTAGCTTGCCATGAGCATTAAATGAGTTAATACATATAAAGCACTAACTAGCACAGTCTGGGCCCTGCACTAAGCACTAAGCTTCTGGAGGTGTAATTTTCATCATTATTCATCAGAGTGGGAAGTGGGGATCAGGACCCAGTTCTAGTCCTGGCTCTGTCTCTGGGTGGCTGTGTAACACTGGGCTGGTCACTTTCCCTCTCTGAGCCTCAGCTTCATCACCAATGTGAAGGCGATGGGTCAGGGGACCTCTGAGGTCCCCCGTGATGTGGGTCTTTGCATCTCTCACCCATCTCTCTTGGCTTTTCTGTCCTCACCACATGGAGGTCCGGGTACCATGGGGTTGGCCTCTGGCTTCTGCTGTGTCTATGTTCTTGAGCCCAGACCTGAGCCCACAGAGTAGCCACATCCACAGCATCTGTTTCCTCAGCTCCTTTGGCCTCTTTGGTTTTTTTTTTTTTTACGTCTGAGCCTTTTGACAAACACATCTCTAAACCTGGTCTGAACCCCATTGTCTTCAAGTTCATTTTCCTGCCCTTGTTTCTTTTTCCTCCCCTTCCTTGAGCCTCTGCACTGGAGCACCTTGGGATCTATCCTCCGAGGCTCCCACATTTAGGGATCCCTTCCGATTTCTTCCCCTTTGTTAAAGAGCAGGTGGCAAAGGCCGTTGACCTTTCCCTGCCCCCCACCACCCCCAGCTCTGGTCTGGGCCTTGACCTCCAGGAAGCCCTCTTCACCTGTTTGCTGACTACTGGGTTTGAGCCTGTTTCCCTATCTGAGGCAGGGTTCTAGCACCCCCAGCCCCCCAATCTGAGCTTCTTGGAGGTGTCACCAAAGCAAGCCCCATCTCCCCTTTCCCTGCACTGTGGCTTCCTTCCCACCCTACCCTGAGGCTCCTACTTCAGGCCAGTATGGGGCTGCTGAGTGTCCTGGGTGGGTTCTGGTTTCAGCCTCATCCCCTACTCCTCTGTGACCTTAGGCAAGTCACTGCCCCTCCCCGAGCCTCCAGTTCTTCACTGTAAGACCGGGAAGGGACTGTGCGCCTTTTTCAATGGGTGCATGCATGTCTTGGACACACGGAGGGATGCCCGCAGCCATTTGTGCCTTATTATCCTGTGTCACCCACCCAGCCCTCTTCCCAGAGCCTTTGAGCCCCAGGCTCTGCCTCCTGCGCCAGCCCCTCAGGCAGCCCGGCCTGGTCTGTGTGAAGACCCCTGGACCTTCTTTTGTTTTAATATACAATCTCTAGGGAACATTTCATTACCCATCCTCATTGAAGCTACCAGACCCTGGCCCCAGCTCCTACACAGCCGCCCTGAGAATTGTCCCTGTTTTACAGAGGAGGTGACCGTGGCTCAGGCTGCCCAAGGGCTGGTGCAGTCCCTCACAGCTTGTCAGATGCAGAGCTGGGATTTGCATTCTGGTCTGTGTGACTCCCGGAGCTCAGCTGGAGGGAAGGAAGGTGGGTGGAGCCCGCCTTTCAATGAGGTGTCTGATGCCTTTCACCTGGCTTCTCCAGGGAAACGTTGGTGGGTCAGTCAGATGGATGGACCTCGGAGGACCCCCCCTTCCCCCTCCCCCCCCCACACCGCCGCACACAGAGGCCAGAGGTTCTCTCAGGGCCAGGGAAGGAGGAGGGGGAGCTGCTCCTGTGACGGACAATGTGTGTGTGACCGGAGTCACCAAGTCACGTGTGGCCTTGGATGAGCGTGTGAGGGGCTCTGTCTAAAAGTGGGTGTAACGGGGCCTGGAGATCAGGAGGAATGCATCCCCTGATGGTCACCTTTTCAGTGATGGCTTCCCTCGTGCTCCTGGGGTTTCTAGGGACTCAGAAGGAGCGAGTCCAGCCCTCCAGATCACAGAGCCTGCTCTGGGGGAATGTGGCTGGTAAAGAGGGCAGTGGGGGGCATTTCTTCAGCCCTTTCACCCCTCACTTCTATACAGTAATTAATTCATTTGCACTATAGATATTTACTGAGCATCTATTATGTGCCAGGCGTTGAACCAGGACATGGGGGATACAGCAGCGAACTAAACAGATGAAGATCCCTGACCTTGTGAGCTCATGTTTGGGGAGAGAGATAGAGGCAGCTTATAGTAAACAAGTAAATACATCACCATATAATAGAATTTCAGATAGGAACTGATGGGCATTTCTGTGAAGAAGAACAAAGCAGCATAAGTAGACAGAAGGCGCAGGTAAGGGAGACTATAACACAGGTGGTCAAGGAAGGCTTTTCTGCAGAGGTGACATTCAGGCAGAGCCCTAAATAAAGTGAGGGAGTGAGCCATGCAGAGATCTGTGGGAAGAGTGCCTCAGGCAGGAGAATCAGCAAGTGCAAAGGCCCTGAGGTAGCAGCCTGCCTGGCATTTGGGGACTATAGCCAAGAAGAAGGAGCAGAGTGAATGAGGGGGAGAGAAGTAGAAGGGGAGGAGCATATCACAGGGGGCCTTCTGGGCCACTGTGAGGACTTTGGCTTTTGCTTTGAGTGAGATGGGAACCATGGGAGCGTTGTGAGCAGAAGAGGGACGTGAATGGACTTGGGTTTACTAGGATCCCTCTGGCCACTGTGTAGGGGAGAGACTGTGGGCCTGAGGCAGGAAGGCCAGTGAGGAGGCTACTGCTGTCCTCCAGGGTAGAAGGGACGATGACTGGGACCAAGGGGCTGGGAGTGGTGAGAAGAGACAGATCTGGGGTATGTTTTTTGTTTGTTTGTTTGTTTGTTTTGCGGTATGTGGGCCTCTCACCGTTGTGGCCTCTCCCGCTGCGAAGCACAGGCTCCGCACGCGCAGGCCCAGCAGCCATGGCTCACGGGCCTAGCCGCTCCGCGGCATGTGGGATCCTCCCAGAACGGGGCACGAACCTGCGTCCCCTGCACCGGCAGGCGGACTCCCAACCACTGCGCCACCAGGGAAGCCCTATTTGTTTGTTTTTTGTGGTACGCAGGCCTCTCACTGTTGTGGCCTCTCCTGTTGCGGAGCACAGGCTCCGGACATGCAGGCTCAGCGGCCATGGCTCACGGGCCCAGCTGCTCCATGGCACGTGGGATCTTCCCGGACTGGGGCACGAACCCATGTCCCCTGCATCGGCAGGCGGACTCTCAACCACTGCACCACCAGGGAAGCCCTGGGGCATGTTTTGAAGCTCGAGCCCACAGGACTTGCTCCCGGGTTGCATGTGGGCAGAGGGCAGGGGCATCGCCCAGGCGGTCCTGGCTTCAGCACCATGGACAGCGCCAGCACCAGACACCGGGGAAGCCCTGGTTGGCTCAGGTCCCCAACAAACAAATGGCCGGTCCCTGGATGCTGATCGGAGCCTCATCTGTAAAGTGCTGGTCCCTTCCCCTCGATTTTGTTATCCATTTCTCTTTTAGCCAAATATGTTTATTTCTGGGCACTGCTGCGAATCCATTTTGGGATGAGGCAGGTTTGAATGCAATTATATAGCTGGGATGAGAGGTTTGGAAGCAGTTGTCTCCAAAAATCTCTGCATCTGGCTAAATTGTTGTATGGAGGGGGGTGCTAGGATGGGAACTGGGGGAAGGGGAGCTTCCTTGAGGAGGGGGTGATGGGAAGAGAGCCTTGAAGAACGGTGGGCCTGTCTCAGAGGAGCAGCAGGGTGCTCTGGGTAGGGGAGCTGAGTGACTGAATGTGCTTATTCATGATGCCCTCCTTCTGAGAGTGAGGAGGGGGCGGCATTCCTGACACTGAGCAGGGTAGGTCAGCCCATGGCAGACCGTGCTGACCCTCAGGGCTTCCATGGACTTGCTGTGTGTCTGTTCTTTGGCTCTCAGTTTCTCCAACTGTAAAATGGGGTAACTGTAGTCCCTACTGTGCTGGTTATTGTAAGAATGACAAAAATGGGTGAATTAACCATCAGAAAGGCTAAGAAAGGGCTGGAGGGGTGAGGGGCTGCCTCTGAGGCCTCAGACCCCAAGGGTGAGCACTTGGCCTCTTCCTGGTTGGGTGCTCCCGGTCCCTTTGTGACCGTCCTCCTTGTTCTCCCTGACTCATGTGGCGGGTTATATCTGTGCCCCATTTTGCTGTAGACAGAATGATCATATGGATATTCTATGCAAATTCTCATTTTTAATGAGCCAGAAGAAAAACTAACGACCATCTTGCAGGCGTATTGGGGCCCAAGGGAGGCCTTGGGATGGGGGAGGAAGCAGGGGACAAAGTGACAAGCAAGAGGAGAGAGGAGGGAGGAAGGGGAAAGGAAATGGAGCGGGGTTGGGGTGGACACAGTAGGGGCTGCAGAGTGGTGGAGGGGAAGCACGGGCTCTGTTTACCATCTCTTAGAACCTCTCTGCCCCATTTTAAGATGGGGAAACAGGCTCGGAGAGAGGTGGAAACGTGCCAGATACCCCAGAAGCTGGGAGAAAGAGAGAGAAAGGCAGAGGAGAGGGAGCAGATGGGCTGGAGAAAGGGAAGGTGGAGGCAGCTGGGACTAGGCTCTGGGACTCGGTTTCCTTATCTGTTTGATGGTCGTAGCACCTAAGACGTGGGCTGATTAGGAGGAACTAATGAGAGAACATGTGCAAACATTATTCGACTGAAGAGGGCTGCCTGAATGTGAGGGGCCGTGGAGTAATGTGTGTGGGGGAGAGGGAGAGGATGGGGCAGGGGACCGAGTGGGGGCGACAGGAAGACGAGGGTGGAGGGACACGAGCTGGAGATGGGGGTAAGACAGTAGGCCAGCTCTTAATTAATTAGTCCATTCAGTCATTTGTTCATTCATTCATTCCTCAGCATCTATAGTCTACTTCATAGAGGGAAGTCAGCTCCCGGAGGGCAGGATTCTTGTCTGTCCTATCCATGGCTGTCCCCGTAGTGCTGAGGGCAGCATCTGGCACCAGAAAGAGCTTAAATTGTTGCTGAATCAATGGATGTTCTGTGCCTGGCACTGGGCCCAGCAGTGGCCATCTCCCTGGAGCTCAGAGGCTTCTAGTCCAGTAATTTCCCTTCCCTGTGCTAAGTGCAGTGCTTGAGACATTGCGATTGTTACCGGCACCCAAGGGAGAAGGAGCCTGGGGACAACTCCGAAGGCTTCCTGGAGGAGGGGGCCTGAGATGAATCCTCGAGAACTGACAGAAGCCGACTTGAAGGAGTCTGGGAAGGGGAACTGGGCATAAAGGCAGAGGGAACAGTCTAGTGTTGGGAACTGCAGGTGCTCTTGGAGGTGGGGAGTGATGGGAGCTGAGGCCACAGGGCCTCAGGACTGGGCTGAGGGGTTTGGATTTTGCCCTGAGCCCTGAGGGAGGTGAGAGCCAGCGAAGGTGGGAGGGAGGGGTGGGCTGGGGTGGGATCAGTTTTGGTGGAGAGGTGGGGTGGCCAGGCTGGGCAGGCTGAGGTTTGCATGCAGGTGTGGGGCTCTGGTCTGGTCAGGCAATGTCGACAGGAGTCGGGGGGCACAGGGGATTCGGGCCTGAGGGGTCAGCTGGCTGCTGCCAGGTGAGGCTGGACCTGCCCCCGGGGCATGGAGCCAGCCTGGAGAGAGGCCAGGGCTCTGGTTTAGATTAATTAAAAGACCTCTTAGCTCTGGGCAGTCCCACCGGGGCCGGAGTGCCTGGAGAGCATTTAAATGTCAACATAAATATGACAATGACCCGAGTCCTTCCTGATACTTAGTGTCCAGATTCCCAGATGTCCCTTGTATTACAACATGGGACAGTCTCTCACTGTGAAAAATGTCCGACCCCAAATGCCTATGGAGAAAAACTAGCAGATGGTAGCATCCCCTGCCCCAGCTCTGGCCTTCCACAGGAAGGGCAAGGTCAGCTGAGCACCCTTCTCCCACCTCCCCTCCCCGGATGCCCTCCTGAGGCCCACTCAGGGTTGCTCCCAGGATCCAGGCCTGGAGTCCCCTTTCCAGCCCTCCCTGGTCCCTGTCTCTCCGCTCCCAGATCTGGCCAAGCAGGCCCCCAGGCTGTGGGGCCCCAAGCTTTTCCCCAACAGTGTCGGGAAAGCCTGGGGCAGGTTTTGGGGGGTGGGGTGAGTGCTTCTTCAGCTCAGGGCCACATCTGGGCCTCTGTCCCTGACCTTTGTCTACCAACTTTTAACTAACCCAAGTCCCAGGCAGCCCAGCACCTCAAGAAAGCCTTCGACGGTCCACAGGGTCGGGCTGGTGTCTGCGCTGTCCTCACTGCCCTCCTCCACCACAGCCAGTTTATGGAGCACACTCAGGCCCACCGTCTCATCCTCCTTCCCAGCCGGGGGCATCAGCAGCCCCATTTTCTGGCTGAGGAAGCGGAGGCCTCTCCCCAGGTACATCCAGAGCCAAGGCTGGGCCCAGACCCCCCCATTCCTTGCATTTCCTGTTGTTCTGCCATCAAAAGAGTCCGCCTGGAGGAGCCAGAGCCGGGCTCCTCACCATTCCTCCCCCTGCCCTGGCCTGAAGAGGACGGCTGGTGTGGGAGAGGGTCCAGGAGGACTTCATTACCCAGTGCCTGCTTGTGGCACGTTGCGGGGGCCTGAGCCCGCCGCCGGTGGGGAGACATGCTTGGCCTACCTGGGTAATTACATCTCAACATTTCATTTTGCTTGTCAGTTTCTACTTCCTGGGGATGTGGGCTCCTAAATATTTCATCCCAGCCTGCAGCTGCCTGTTCCTTTCTGGCCAAACCGCAGGCCCGGCTGCTGACCCTGAAGCCTGGTCCCTCCCTGCCCACCTGAGCCTCGCTTCCTGTTCTGGGCTGGAGCTGGCCAGAGGTCATCTTCTCCATGCCCCTACCCCACACAGAGGTCTCCACCACCAGCCCAGTGCTCTCTTCTCTTCCCAAGGGATCTGGGGTGAAGAGGCCAGACAGACAACATTGCCAGAAATTAGGCTCAGTTCAGCCAACATTGATTGAGCACCTCCTGTATGCCTGACACTCTGCTGGAAACCAGGGAGTTAGGAAAGAGAAAGATACAGTCAAGAAAGAAAGCCCCTTGAAGGGGCTTATGGGCTAATGGAGGAAACGGACAACAGTGTTATAACAGCAAACACTTATTGAGTACTTATGTGCCAGGCACTGTTACACGTCTTAACTCACTTATTCTTCATGCTTTGTTATGAGGAGACAAGGCCCAGAGAGGTGCGTAACTTGTCCAGAGTCACACAGCTAACAAGTGGCAGAGCCAGGATCTGAACTCAGGCAACCTGGTTCCAGCCTTCATGCCCTGAAGCACTAGAGTCACAAACCGACAGCCTAGGCAGAGGATGGCAGGTGCCAGCGGAGAGGGGTGAGGTGAGAGCCGGGGTGGGCAGTGATGAGTCCCCACTCTGGGATGTTTTCTGGGGGAGGAGGTGGAGAAACTGAGCCCCGAGGTGGGGTTGGGCAGGTGGGGAAGCAGGAGGGGTATTTCTGGCAGAGGGACCAGCAAAAGCTCCAGGGTGGGAAAATTTGAGTTGCGTTGGAGAAAGTGGTCTTGCTGTAGAGTGTGGAGTGAGGCTGAGGAAGGGGCTGAAAAGCTGCTATGTGATCTCAGCCCCTAGGTGTGTCACTGGAGCGGGCTGTCTTGTTCTGAAAGGGGTTTTTCAGCAAAGGACTCTGAGCTAACACTCAGCAGTCCTGTTTCTGGCTGCTGGCTGGCCTGACTTGCTGCATAAGCCTTGGGCAGACTCCTTTCCCTCTCTGAACAAAACCTGAGGAATGGGCGGGCTTCCCTCAGTTGAAGAATGCCCGGTATGGCCACTGAGAGTGGGGGGAGGTGGGCCTGCGGGGCGGGGGTCTCCTGGGGGGCCTTGGGGTGGGGGCGGGCCAGAAATCAGTCTCAGGGCCCCTCCCCCCTCAGTCCCCTCCTGCCACCACCTGCCTCAAACACCTTTGCTTCCTTCTCTCTCTCTCTCTCTCTCTCTCTCTCTCTCTCTCTCCTTTTTTCTGCTTTTCTCGCTTCAAACGTGTTTTACCTAAATGGGTTTGTGTTAAGATATTAGGTCGATCACTCAGCACATTTCCCTCTGCTCAGAGCTGAGCACCACGAATGATGCAGCTCTGACCAGCTTGTGCTGCTTAGCGGCCTCCCAGCGAGGGGGCAGCAGCACTCAGCTCAGGGGCTCTGAGCCCCACAGCTGCCCTGGCTGGTCCCCCCCAGCCTGACTCCTCCCCCTCCCCAAAATATCCCCCCAGGGGGCAGGCCTGTCCACAGGTGATCCCTTTAATCCTTGCAACACCCCTGCCACGTCCGGGGAGTGGCGAGAATGCCCTCCCATTTCACAGGCGCAGATGCGGAGGTTCAGAGAGGTTGGGTGGCTTGGCTCTTATCACGTAAGGGACTGAGGTGGGATGAGGGCCCCATCTGTGCCCAGCCTTGGCCTCCTGTGTCACAGCAGGCCAGCTCTCTGATGCCTGTGCCCCCTGTATCTGCAGGTCCAGCCTGATTCTCTATGGGAGCAGGTGGGTGTGAGTGGACAGCCTGGTTTCAGAGGAAAGTTGAGGACTTTGCCCTGATGGGGGCACTGAGGCTCCTCGGTAAATAGTTGTACCCCTCCACCCAGTCGCTACCCCATCTCCGTTAGCACCCCCCAGCCAGGCTCCCCTGCACCAGTAGCAAAGGTGAGGTGTTGATGGTGCTAAGGTGTGGCCGGGCTGGCTGGTGGAGATGTGGACAGCTGACTTGTGTGCCTGGGTCTGCGGCTGTGGGGCTGTGTGGAGGGTGTGACTTTGGGAGGTTGGGCGTGGTGAGTGTAGCTGTGTGGGGCGGTGTGATTAGTGTGTGAGCCTGTGTGGCTGTGAGATTGTGTGAGGTTGTAGTGATGTGTGGTATGTGATTGTGTGAGGGTGTGTGTCACCACGTGTGTGTGGCGGGATGGGGCTGGGAGTGATGCAGGGGTGGGGAGATGAGCTGAGCGTGTTCAGGAAAGAAAGGATGTGTGTCCTGCCTTGGATAGTCCCTGGGCCCCAGGTTCTGCCCAGCACTCTGTCCCTGGGGACAGCTCTCAGTTTCAGCTGGTGTCTCTGGTCCCCAGAGCATCTCTCACCAGCCCTGGGTCCTGACCCAAACTGGGTGATGAGGTCCCTGCCCCCCGCCTCAGCAGCCCCCACCCCCACTAGGACTTGCTCCCCAGCGGCTTTGGCTCCAGCAGGCCAACCCAGGCCTTCACAAACACCATCACATTTGACCCTCACTCCAGCCCCACCGGGCTTTTTTTTCCCATTTTACTGATGGGAAGCCTGATGCTCAGAGAGGCTAAGTAACTTGTCCAAAGTCACACAGCCAGGAAGCAGTGGAGCAGGCATCTTCCCCTCTGTCTCAGACTGGAGGGGAGGGGAAAGCTGAGAGCAGGTGCAGTATCCACGCTTTGCACAAACCTTTGATGGGGTATATCAGGGAGACACCTGTAGGTGGGAAACCGGAGTGACTGTTTCCCCCTCATTGTCCCTTGGTACCTGGGTCTTCCTGGCTCCAGCCAAATCTCTCACAGTGGGCCCACCGTGTCCACAGGGCCGGAGTCGCCCTGCCCTCATGCCCTTCTCTACTGGCCCAACTATCTTCGGCTCTGGGCCCTTGGGGCCCGGCCAGTTTGCATGGCTATCTTATACTTCTCCAGTTGTTCTTTTTGCATGTGCATTTCTTGAGCGCTCGTAGCAAGGAATTTGCATCTAGGTGGAGAAGTAAATTCCCAACAGAAGGCAGGACTGAGAGAGAGGTCCTGGTGTGCATGACGCCCAGCACCACGTGTACTTGGAGCTCACCAATGTGTCCTGCAGGCGCTGTGCATGGATAACCTTTGCAGCCCAGAGCCCGGCACAAAATGGGTGCCCAGAGCCTGTGCCTGCAGACATTCGGGCACTCCGTGTGACCAGGTGGTGGCTCAGAGGGGAGGTCATCGTGGGCTTTGGGGGTCAGGGAGGTTCCCAAAGGAAGTGGGAAGGTTTGAGCAGGCGGCTGCCTCAGGTTCCTACTGAGCCTCTGCCCCTCTGCCCGTGCCAGCGGCTCCTGCCCCGCCAGCCCTCCCATCCCTGTCAGTCGGGCACTCAGTGGCTCATTCAACTGGCAAGCGTGGGTCACTGCCTGACCCGAGCAGGCACAGCGTGTGTGCTGGGCCCCATGAGGGATGGGGTGGAGAGACAGACACCGAGGAGAAACTGGGGCCCAGCAAGGGAAGGGCTGGCCGAGGGAACAGCCTCTGCTAAGGCCCGTTGGGGCAGCAGATGTGGTCAGATGGTGGATTTTTGTAGGGACCAGACCTGAGGAGGAGATGTGGCCTTGAATGTCACATACACACACACACATGCACAAACACACACACACGAACGGGTGGGGAACCACCAAGGGTTGCAGGCAGGGAGCCATGTGTCAGAGAGATTTGTGCTTTAGAAAGAGGATGGAGTGGACACCGGAGGGTGGGGAGTTGGACCGAGAGTGGAGCAGACAGGGGGATGGTGGCCGTGAACCAGGCTTGAGCTGCCTCCCGGAGAGCCCTCAAGCCCTCTGTGGAGCCAGAGCCAGCCAGAGTGCGGGTCCACCCCTCTCTGTGCCCCCCAGCTCTGCTCACCCCGGACAACCACAGGTTAGGGGACATTCACTCAGGACCTGGGTGCCTTCCTGACCTCAGACGCCCTTTTAGCCACAGCTCTGCTGCCTGGAATCTGCCATATGGCTCCATTTACTTAGACAAGGACTTCCTTCCCGGTTGAAAACAAAAGTAACACCATGTTAGTCACTGAGCCCTCTGAGTAACTCCCTTTCCTGAGAGCAGGTTTGGGGAGAGGGCCTGGCTTTGGAGTGGGAGAGAAAGAAGGGAAGACCAGGGAGAAAGACCTCTGTGTGTGAGTGTGTGTATGCATGTGTGTGTGTGTGTGTGTGTGTGTGTGTGTGTGAGGCCATACAGTCCAGGGTAACTCCCAGCCTCCTTCTTGCCTTCCCCCCAACTCCCTCTCTGGCAGGAACCTAGTGGAGCCTGGGGGACCCCCTTGGGTTGTTAACAATCCCCACTTTCTCTCCATGTTGCAATTTGCTGCCTTCACATTTTGCCATAATGTAGATTTTTTCCACTTGATTTCCTAGGATTTGTCTTTCATTGTTTTTCTCCCTTTTTAAATTTAAAAAGACAAAAAAAAAGGAAAGAAAGAAAAAGAAAAGGGAAAGAGAGAGAGAGGAGAAGAGCCCAGTCTTACTGGTCTCCTGCACTGTTTGTCTTCAGGGAAATTGCTCGACACTCTGGAGGAGGATTTTCTCCCCCCTGGTCTGGAGCCCAGAGCCCGGGCTGCTGCTTGGGATGAGGGAACAGCCTGGGTTGCAGAATGTGATCCCAGGGCCCTGGGTGTTAGAGCAAGAGGGCTTTGGAGCTGTGGACATGGAGCCCCATCTGGGTCACCTCGCTGCCCACTGCCTGCGGGCTGGCTGCTTAGCTGCTTCCTGGCGAGGGTAGGTCTCTTGGTGAGTGAGAGAATGAAGGATGGGGGAACAAGAGGATTCCCAAGCCTGGAGGATGTGGCTGAGGGCTCTGGGAAGGCACAGGGGAGCCCAGGTCCCCGATTGCCCCCCACCTGGGGTGAGCTTGGGCAGAAGCGGGCTGCTCCAGGAGGAGGCTTTTTCTTTTTGCCTGCTCTGGGCCACCAGGCTAGGCTCAGCCCACAGGTTGGCGTGTCGTGAAGGCAGGGGGTCTGGGGGCTGCTTGGAGTGAGTGGGGAGGACTTATTTAGATGGGTGGAGTGGAGAGAGCCGTCCCGTGGGGGACAGGGAGGCGCCAAGAGAAGAAGGAAGCTGAGCACAGGTGCAGTGATCCTACCTGGTGTAACCCGAGTCCACCAGGACATTAGGGAGACACCTCAGGCGGGAAACTGGGCCGATGACCAACCCCCCGCCCCCCCGCTGAGTCCTTAGTGCCTGCAGGTCTCCGTGGCCCTGCCCTCAAATAAGCTCCCTGGGTCATCTGTGCTGATGGAGGGAGCCAAGTGTGGACAATCCCACGCAGCGAAGGGTAGAAAAATGAGGGCATTTCAGCAGCGATCTCTCACCTGCAGGTGGAATTTACAAGTCCAAAGTGTCTTCAGTTCCTGGCTCTCAGGACAGGCAGTAGCTCCTGAGTCGAGTCCACATCTGCTGCTGCCACTGCGTGGCCCGGCAGCCCTGCCCCCTAGGATGCAGCCCCCAGCCTCCCTCCATCACTTCACTCCACTTGTTTCCTCCTCTGCCCTGCGATGAGAGCTGTATGGGAGGAGGGGCTCTGTCCTCCTCATGGCTGCATCCCAGCATCCAAACGGTGCTCAGTAAACACTTGTGGACTCAGTGAAGGAAAAGCAGCGGTAGCACGCAGGACAGGGTGCGTTGTTGGATGGCTGGTGTCTGGGGAAGCGTGCGGTGGGCCTGGCACCCAGGGGGCCTTCCCCACCACCAGTGTGGCCAGCAGTGCTGTCTCCTGAGCCCCTCCTGGGGCTGGTCGCTCTCTCTTCCTGTCTTGCTTCCCAGCTAGACTGAGCTCCCAAGGAAGGGGTTTTACTTGCTATTGTTTCTTTCTTTTCTTTTGAATTTTATTTATCTATTTATTTATTTATTTATTTTTGGCTGTGTTGGGTCTTTGTTGCTGCGCGTGGGCTTTCTCTAGTTGCAGCGAGTGGGGGCCACTCTTCCTTGCGGTGCACGGGCTTCTCATTGCAGTGGCTTCTCTTGTTGCGCAGCACGGGCTCTAGGCGTGTGGGCTTCAGTAGTTGTGGCTCGTGGGCTCAGTAGTTGTGGCTTACGGGCTCTAGAGCTCAGGCTCAGTAGATGTGGCCCACGGGCTTAGTTGCTCTGTGGCATGTGGGATCTTCCCAGAGCAGGGCTCGAACCCGTGTCCCCTGCATTGGCAGGCAGATTCTTAACCACTGCGCCACCAGGGAAGCCCTCTTTTTTTTTTTTAATTAATTAATTTTTTTGGCTGCGTTGGGTCTTTGTTGCTGCACGCAGGCTTTCTTTAGTTGTGGTGAGCAGAGGCTCCTCTTCATTGCAGTGCGCGGGCTTCTCATTGCAGTGGCTTCTCTTGTTGCAGAGCACGAGCTCTAGGTGCGTGGGCTTCAGTAGCTCTGGCACGCAGGCTGCAGTAGTTGTGGCACGCAGGCTCAGTAGTTGTGGCTCGTGGGCTCTAGAGCGCAGGCCCAGTAGTTGTGGCGCACAGGCTTAGTTGCTCCATGGCACGTGGGATCTTCCTGGACCAGGGCTCGAACCCGTGTCCCCTGCATTGGCAGGCGGATTCTTAACCACTGTGCCAGTGGGGCAGTCCCTACTTGCTATTGTTTCTTAAGGACCAAATGTGCCAGGAACTGAGCAGGACACTTCTTGAATGAATGAATGAATGAATGAACAAATGAACAAACAAACACGCAGAGCTGGCCCTGCCCTTGGGGAGTGCAGCTGGAGGCAGACACTGACACAGATTTTGGCTAGACTCAGAGAACACCGGGAAAGGTCACCAGACTGCAAATGGAAAGAGCACAGAGACCACAAAATGCAAGAGGAAACCCATATCAAGTTTCACTAGTGGAGTCTCCATGTCACGTTCAAGTCAGGGCAGGTGCCTGGAGCCTGGGGGAGGCGCAGGGTTCCAGTGCCAGGGAGGGCTGGCCAGGAAAGAGCCTGTCCTCGGGGGGGAGGTAGGATTTCGGGAGCCAGATGGCCGGTAGGAGGAGGGCAGCCTCAGGTGGGCTCCCCATGTGCTTCCCCTCCAGTGTCCTGTGGATTCCACCGGGCCGGGAGTGGCCGAGTGACCCCGTGTCACGGATGCACAAAGAGGCTCAGGGCAGCGCACACAGGGACTGAATGCCTTCACTGTCACTCGTGTCTGAAAGTTTGGTCTGGCCTGGGTTCTGGGGTCCACATTTACCAAGCATTTACATCTTTACATCTTGTATTTGCTTCTGATTTTTTTTTTCAAGAAATAAAATGGGGATTGTCTGGAAGCCCTTTCACGGAGCCCTCAGTCTTGTTCCATCCCTGCCTCCCTTGAGGTACCCACGACTCTGAAGGGGATGAGTTCCCTTCTTGTCCCCGTTTAGTCATTCAACAAGCATTTATGGAGCACCTAATGTGTGCCAGGCACTGGGATATTGCAGTGCATACAGTAGAACAAATCTGCCTTCATGCAGCTTTTGCTCATATATATGTGTGTGTCCATATAGAATAAATCTTATTAATATGGCTTTTAATTTCTACATTAATGGGACAGATTGTGCTGCACTTTGCTTTATCACCCAACTTTATGTTTTCAGGGTTTTGTCGTGCTGATACATGAGAGCTGTTTTATGAATCTTAGCTACATAATATTCCATTGTGCAAACACACCACAGATTAACCATTCTTCTGCTGTAAAATATTTAAGTGGTTTCCATTTTTTTGCTGTTTCGAACAGCGCCACAGTGACCGTCTTTGGGCACGTTCCCTTGCACCTGTGTGTGACTTCCTCTGGGAAGGATGTGGAGGGGGACACGCTGGCTTGTAGGATTCTAGACCCCCTGGGGCAGTCTGCCCTCAGTCTCCTTGTTCCCAGAGCACTTGGGCCAGGAGCTCTCCAAGGTCCCTACTGCCCCCAGGCACTCAGAGGCTCCTGGCAAGTGCTTGTGGCTTCCTGCCCCTGGCCCTGCACGGAGGCACTGGCTGGGCGGATGGTGGAGCTTGCAGCTGACATGTGGCAACTGGTGCTGGACAGGGGGCTGGGGCTGTGTGTGGGGTGAGGGGCTTGCCAAGAGTGACCCAGGAAGGCCTAGGGGAGCCACGGGGAACCCCAGACTCCTTCATGCCCCCCTTCTATTTTTTTATTTTATTTTATTTTTTTATTTTTTGCGGTACGCAGGCCTCTCACTGTTGTGGCCTCTCCCGTTGCGGAGCACAGGCTCCAGACGCGCAGGCCCAGCGGCCATGGCTCACTGGCCTAGCTGCTCCGCAGCATGTGGGATCTTCCCGGTCCGGGGCACGAACCCGTGTTCCCTGCATCGGCAGGCGGACTCTCAACCACTGCACTGCCAGGGAAGCCCTGCCCCCCTTCTTATAATCCTGTTCCTGGAGCCTGGGACAGGTGGAGTGTTCCAGCTTCTGTGCAGAGATAGGGCATGGGCTCGTTCCTTGCTGCTTGGGTTTAATTTGATTACATTTGCTCTCAGTATGGACTCATGGATTTTTTTTTTTTATCCAAAGAGAGAGTCCGTGTGGTAAAGGAGGAGGGGTGCAGAGAAGTGCCCCCGCCCTGGTGGAGAGGTTTGAAGAGGGCGTCCCAGGGGAGTGCTAGTCATGGTCCCCACAGTGATGGGGCTGCAGAGGCAGGGGCTGGACATGGGAGGGCTGGCGGGCTTGGCATGAGACTTGGCATCTTCCCAGGGGTGGGGAGGGGCTGCAGGAGATGGGGGTTAACAGAGACCCAGCGACTGGGGCCTTCCCTTTCTCTGCCGGAGGAGGCTCTGGACACAGACCTGGATTACAGGCCCACTGACCGGCCATGTGACCTCCGTCAGGCTACTTAGCACCTCCGAGCCTCAGTTTCCACATCTGTAAGATGGGGCCATTAGCCCCTGCCCCAGGTTGTGTGAGGATTCACTGAGTGCCAGACATGCCGTGGGTGCTTAGTAAATGCGGTCCCTCTTGGGCCACTCCAGTCCTCTCTGGCTGTGGCATGGGGTCAGGAGGGCCGTGGAGACACTTGGTTTCTCACTGTGGGGCCAATGACACCAGTGGTACTTAGCCCAGGGTAAGCCCTGTGCCCAGCCATATTTACGGGTCCCGGGTGGTCCCTGACTCCACGTGACCAGTCGTGACACATTGGACTGGGCGAAGGGGTGGTCTCGGGAGCCAGACAGCCTGCATTCAAACCCCACTCTGTGCCTGACTGTGTGACCTTGGGGAAGCCACTTAACCTCTCTGCATTTCTGCCTCCTCATCTCTAAATTGGAGCTATGCTGATGATACTGACCTCAGATGAGTGAATCCATGCAAAATGTGCAGAATAATATTCAAAGGCATTAGGTACTTTATAAACGTTCACTGGTATTGAGCTCTGCATAAACCCCCAAACTCCCCTCCAGTCCCCACCCTTGTGGTTGTAAGAATATCGCATCCCGCTCAGACCAGCTCTCATCTCGAGTACCTTGTGACTCGCTCACATTTGAGCTGACCGAGCTGTGGTCACCTAATTCTTCTTTCACCAGCAAAACGAAGCCTGCAAGATATACCCTGGCGTGTCAGGTGGGGCCATCCTATGGAACTTCTTAGGGGAGCATTGCCCAGAAATATGACTTAATCTAAAAGTTTCTCCCTCCTTGAGAACAATTAACTCCTATTCTATGCCTGCCTCCCCTCAGCCCCTTGGCCCCCTCCTCCCTCCTGGAGCCAGGTGGCACTTCCTAACCCCTCAGCCAGCCTCCTCCTTTTGTCCATCTGTCTCCCCAGATGGGGGGCGGGAAATGTAGCAATTAGCCCAATTTCTAACTGGAAAGGAACCATATGGAGGGTTTACCTGGGAGCTGAGTGTCTGCCCGGCCGCTGTTAGGGCAGAGCCAGCGCTGTGGGCAGCAGACTGGCTCCCAGGGCTCTCTCTCTGTGAGCCGGGACCAGAGGGTCCCCGTCCTGCCCCCAGACCCTCCCTCCTTCTCTCCTTCTCTCCCTCCCCCATGAGCCCCTGGTAGACCTGCTTTTCTCCTGTGCTTGGGGCTTCTTTGGGTGTCTTAGGAGGTCTTGAGGAGCTTGGTCTGCACGGAAGTGGCAGAAGGTAAGGGAGGTGGGTGCTGGTCAGGGCAGGGGGCAGGGGGCCGTGGCTGCCTTGCCTGTTGCAGAGAACCAGGGGGTCTACTTTCCTGGCAATGTGAGAATGTGTCTGTGTCGTGTGGCTCCAGGCCTTGCAGGTGCCTGGCACAGAGCAGCCCCCATTCTAGTGCGAGTACGTTGTTCTCCCAGAATGCCCCACCCCCCGGCTGCTTGCGCCTCCTCCTGCTAAGACTCAGCTCAGGGTCACCGCCCTTGGGCAGCCTTCCCTGGTTGCCACCTACGCCCAGGAGTAGAGGGCCCTTCTTGGGTGGAGCTGGGTGCTGGCACCTTTCCCCAGGGGGCAGGTGGGTGTGTTACATCTCCCTGTGCTGGGAGCCCCTTGCAGCCAGTCCTCCATGCAGAGGTGCGTGGAGTCTGCGCAGAAGGCTCAGGTGACCCCGGCCTGGACTGAGAAGCCATTCAAAGGCTCGGGGGTGCCCAGGGGTGACAGCCAGGTGCCCAGCCAAGGTGGATAGTTTGGCTGGGCCCTAAAGGGCTCCTGTGTGAGGTGGAGTTGGGCTGAGACCCTTGAGTGGGACCCAGAGGAAGGTACTGGTCTCAGATAAAGGATCTGCTTTCATCAAGAGTAATCCCTCATGTTTTTCCATCAGCTGAGCCCTGACTCTGCCACCTGGGGTCCTGGGGGGGTCTTACTCCCTGGAGGCCCCCCATTCTGTACCTCAGTAGGGCAGGGAATTGTGTGGCTTTGGGTAAACCACTTCTCTTTTCTGAGCCTCGGTTTCCTCATCTGTCAAATGCAGTTGATAGAAACAGTGGTCCACAGTGCTTTTGTAGCAGGAGATGAGGGGAGATTGAAATACAGGCATGATACCTGTCCCCTGCCAGCACTGGAGAGACACCGTCTGAGGCTGGGGACTGGCTGGGTGAAGTGGAAAGTGCTCCCAGGGTTTCTGTTAGCCACATGGCCTGGCTGTGAATTCCGGGGTGTGTTGACTGCATCCTGGCTCCTGCAGACTTGGGGGCTCAGCTTCTTGCAGAGGCATGAGCTTGAGAGGCAGGTAGGCCCTGGGTCCCCTCCCCCAGGACCCAGCCAGGTAGGTGGTGGCCCAGAGAAGAAGGAGTGACGGCAGGGCCCCTCAAGACCTTCTGACCCCAATCAGAGCTCTTCCAGTCCCTCCACCCAAAGCACTCAGGTTAGAATGACCTTCGGAAGCTCTCCTGAGCTCCCTGCTGGGAATCTGATCACAAAAAGATGGGCGGGGCCTCGAGTATCAAGGCACCCTGCCAGGCCAGGGTGGGAGCTGGAGAGACTTACACACTGAGCAGCCTGTGGGTTCCTGGAAGGGAACCTGGGAAGACCTAGATGAGGACAGTAGCTGGGTTTGCAGCATTGCTGCCCAGGATGTGTGGGCACGAGTCAGCAGCCGTGCGCACTGCTCTTACCAAGGGGCCTGTTGATGAGCATGGGGCCCAGGGACAAGAGCCCTGGTTGGCATGTGTGGATGTGGGTGCCAGAGGCACTAATGGCCCAGTGTGGGCAATTTGCTCTCGTTCTCAGATTTACTCCTCCAAAAAGCCTTATGAGGTGGTTACATTGAAAAGAACCAATGTTTACTGAGCACTTACTATGTGCCAGATATTATTGTATTTATATGCATGAACACACTTAGCTTTATAACAACTCTATGAAATAGGTAGTATCATTTTGTAGATGATGTATTTGAGGCACAGAGAAGTTCAGTAACCAGCCCGAGATCACACAGTGGTAAGTAGCAGAGCTGAGATTTGAACCCAGACAGTCTAGCTTTAAGCACAATGCTGCATTGCCTCTTGCTAACAACCTATTTTATTTATGAAAACTGAGGCACAGAGAACCTAAGTGACATGTCCAGGGTCACCAAGCTTGTGAGTTGTGGAGCCGAAATTCCCACTGTGGCTATTCTGACTGCACAGCCCGTGCCCAGAGATGGGGACCTGGGAGCTAAGAGTCAGGCTACAGGGCCGTGAGCAGCCCCCAGGAGTGTGGGTTGCGGGAGAGACTCTGTCTGCCCCAGGCTGACTGGTGCCCTTCTTGCAGGGGGTGTGTGCATTGCCCAGTCGGTCAAGATACCACGGGAACCCAAGCCTGGGGAGTTCGACAAGATCATCCGGCGCCTCCTGGAGACCTCGAACGCCAGGGCAGTCATCATCTTTGCCAATGAGGACGATATCAGGTGAGGGCAGGTGGGGCTTGGGGCGGGGCTTGGGAGCTGGGGATCCCTGCTGGAGACCTTCCTAGGCAAGCCTGACCCACCCTGGAGTCCAGTGAGATGGGGTGGGCCAGTGAGTGGGTGGTGGGGAGACCCTTCTGGCTGGGGCACAGGCTACTGCTAAAGGGCTCCCCTTCCCCTTGCTGTTTCCTGCATCTATTCTACCAACTGGGGATGGTAAGCACGTACTTTTACAGAGGGGCTAAGGCCGTGGGCTTGGGGTCAGAGCACCTAGGTTCCTCGCCTGCTCTCCTTCCTACTAGCTGTGTGACCTCAGGCAAGTTTCTCAACCTCTCAGGGCTTCTATTCTGCTTTAAAAAAAAAAAAAAAAGAGAAGCTAATTATGCTTGCTTGATGGTGTTGCTTGAGTATTGAATGCAGGAATGTGCATAAGGGGCTTAGAGCAGAGGCTGGCAAGGTTGGCCACCTCTCAGCCCCTCCCTCCTTTCTTCGGTGAGCTCAGAGTAGTGGGAAGAGGCCTGGGCTGAGGTTTTAGTCCTGATTTGGGCACACACTCACTGTGGGCAGTATTGTCCCCTCCCTGGTCCTCAGTCTCCACATCTTCAGATTGGGGGCAGGTGGACTCCAGGTGCCAGAACCATGCAGTGCAGAAACCCTGGACCACCCCACCTCTCTGCACATCTGCCCCTGGGTCCTGAGTCGCAAGTCAGAAACGCAGGTGCCCTTAAAAGATGAGCCCTGAGCACCCCTCCTAACCCACTTCCCTTCTTCCTGCCTTTTCTCTCACTACTACCCCTCTGAGACTGTATGTTAGGGCCGAGAGGGGCCAGCCTCCTTGATTCCCTAGCCTCAGTGGGAGACACAGCCCCTGCTCAGAGTCTGACTGGCCGAGGAGATGCGGTTCTCCCCAGGCCTCGTCCCTCAGATAGTCGACCTGAGCTGTCAGAGCCCGCTGTGCCCTCTGGTCGACCTGCCCACCTGCCTAGCCCAGCCTGCCCGGTCCGCCCCCCGTGCATCCCCCTCCCCATTGCTAACCAGCATCTTCTCTGGGTCGCATTCTTTCCAGCACTCTGTTCCACTTGTGAAGACCCCATCCTGGACTCCTGAGTTTCAGCAAAACAGATATCCCCCCAGGAGACATTGTCGGGTCCCTGGAGGGGTGGAAGGGGGTAGTTCGGGAAGGTCATTAAGGCCTCAAAAGCCACAAGGACCAGCTCTAGTAGGTGTTTCTCAGGCCTCGAAGGACCAGGGCGTGGGAGTCCTCAGGATCCATCTGGCAGCTCCAAGCTGAAAACAGAGGCTGCTCCTGACCCCCTCAAAGCTTTCAGGTCCCCTAAATTCCTATTGCCACAGGTCCGCTGGCAACGGGGGCAGGAGGGGCTCCTTCTGAGCTCTTTCCCTCCCTGCAGTCACCAGTCGCTGCCCCCCTGCCCCCACTCCCACCCCGGAGCCCAGCACTACTTGGGTCCCACTGCGCCCTGGGACGCACCCCACTCCAGGCCTCCCGTGCGGCTCTGACGGACCCACACGCGGGGAGGGGAGGATGAAGGTGCCACGTGTCCCAGAGAAGTGGCCCCTGGGAGAGAGGGGGAAGGGCCTGAGACTGACTCCCTGAGCAGCTTCGGGGGGTGGGGGGGTGTGAGGGAGGGGGGCGCATTTCTGGAAATCCACAGGCGTTTCAGAAGCAACCAGAAGTAAAAATAAACCCAGGTGACTTTACAGAGATGGAGTCTTGGCAGCTCTGGTCATCTCTGGCTGGCCGGATGCAGGCGGGTATTAATAGGCTGTGGTATGGGTTCTGAGGTTTCACCTACAATTACTGGGCCCTGCCTGGGCTGCGGCAGCTTTGGGGGTCTGGGAATGTCCATCAGGAGATGATGGAGGAGGGCAGGTGTGGGCCCCAGGGCTGGGAAACATCTCTCCCTGGCAGCCCCAGGCGGTCCTGCCCCAGCTGGCCACCTCCTGCACAGGCGCAGCAACCACCCCAAGCCCCGGAGTCTGTCCTGGCCTTGTCCATGGGAAGGGCCTGGACAGTTTCTAGTATCCTGGCCTCTCGCTGTGTGATCTTGAGCAAGTTGCTTGCTCCAGTCTCTCCCCGTGGAAGGAGGTGCATTGGGAGAATTCTGCCCAGTCCTTCCTATTTTTCTCCTCCTAGATGTCTCTGAGGGGCCACTTAGTTCAAGCATCCGTTAAGCACTGGCTGAAAGCCTCCTGTGGGCTGGGCCCTGTGCTGGGCTCCAGGGCCCCTGACTTGACTAGGACCACTGTCACTGTGGGCCTGGGGAGGGGTGAGGCCCTGGCTGCCCGCACCCTTTCATCCATCCAGGAGGGTGTGGGGAGCAGCTCTTTGAAGCACCTGGACTTTTGGCACAGAAGGAGGTGGCATGCAGAGGGGGAAGGGTGTAGTGGGGGGGTGGGTGTGAGAGAGAGAGACAGTGGATATAAATGTGAGAAAGGGCCAAGGGATGTGGGTCTGGGCTTAGGACCAGGGTGGCATGTACCTGAGAGGACAGAGCCTGGGCAGATGAGGTTCTGGGGACCTGAGTCAGACGTGGGGCAGGTACAAACTGAGGGAAACAGCTGTGGTCTTTGCAGGGACTGAGGTAGCCCCAGGGGACAGGAATGGGTCTGGGAGACAGACAGGGGCTAGGGGTGCCGTATGGGTGAGAGGGGAAGCCGTGGGCCTACGGGCAGGCGTGGGCCAGGGCAGCAGGGAACTGTGGGCCTGCGGGTACGACACGGGCGCCGGGGCGGCTATGGGCCCTGGGCTCATGGGGGTCAGGATGGGGGATCCAGGCACAGGCTGAGAGGGGGACAGGTGTGGGCCTCGGGGAAGGGGGTCAGCCAAGGGCAGGTGTGGCCAGGGTGGCGGCAGCCGCGTGGGCAGACACGGCTGGGTTGGGCTGGGCTGGTGCGTGTTCCCACAGGCGTGTGCTGGAGGCGGCCCGGAAGGCCAACCAGACCGGCCACTTCTTCTGGATGGGCTCGGACAGCTGGGGCTCCAAGATCGCCCCTGTGCTGCACCTGGAGGAGGTGGCCGAGGGTGCCGTCACTATCCTCCCCAAGAGGATGTCCGTGCGAGGTAGGCCCGGCAGCCTGGACGGCACGCCCGCTGCCCTCACTTGGCACCGTCCACCACCGCTGTCAGTGTCACCCCGATGGTTCCTTCTTAGCGTCGCCCCGTGCCCTTCCTCTCCCGCTCCTCATCTCCCTGCATCCTGTCTTTCCTCTTCCTTGGCTCGCAGCTTCTTTGTGCTCGGGTTCTGGGATAGGAAGCCTTTCTGGCCACACTTAACCCAGCAGGATTCAAATCCAGATTCAGGACCTTTCTTCCTTCCGTCTCAGATATTTGTGGGTGTGGGAGATGGTGGCAAGTAGAGGAGGCTCATTTATCAAGGGCTCTCCTTCATCCCTATATCCTCTCATCCCTCCTCCCATCTGGGATAGAAGAGGTGAGATCCCTGCCCCGCCTGGAGTGCATCTTCTGCCAGAATGGGGCCGGGCACTGCCAGCAAGCTACAAGAAGAGGGTGCCATGCCAGGGGGCAGGGCCCTCCCTGCAGAGCCCGCCTGGGTCTGGCAGGCCCTGGGTGTGGGGGCAGGGGTTGCGCCTGCCCTGCCCGGCATCCCTTCCTCTTGGGGCAGAACCCAGTCACCCTGGGCAGGAACAGATTGCTCTGGCCAGGACCTTGCTGTGCGTGAGGCGTGAAGTTCCTATTAATGGCTCAGTTTGGCAGGGACCTCACTGTCCTCCCCATGGGGGAGGCAGGCTCCCAGGGCCTTCTCCCCTGCTCTTGCTCTGGTCAATAGAATCCAGCATGGATGGAGGTGGAGAGGCCTGCAGACATCTGCTTCCACCAAACTTTCCAAGAGACCGAGGCCTGAGCAGGGAAGGGATGTGGGTCACACCGCCGTGTCCTCTACTCACCCTGAGGCAGAGGGAGCATAGGCCGCAGAAGTTTCCACACCTCCCCTCTCAGCCTCAAGCCATAATAAACACAAAATAACAATAACTATGGCTCTTGGTACCCGCAAACGCCAGGCCCCTTACAGACACCTCATTCAGTCTTCCCTGCAACCCCAAAAGAAACTTTTATCCACATTTAGTGGGTGAATACATTTAAGGATCAGAGAGATTTAGTGACATGTAGTGGCAGTAAGTGACACATACTTGCTATTAAGTGGCAGAACTGGGATCTGAACCCTGGACTTGCCAGACAAATCCCTTTTACCTCTGGGACATTAGAGGAGCCTTTAGAGCAGTGGTTCTCACCTGGGGGTGATTTTGATCCCCAAGGGCCGTTTGGTAACGTTTGGAGACATTTTTGGTTGTCACGATTAGGGAATGATGCTTCTGGCATCTAGTGGGTAGAGGCCGGAGATGTTGCTCAATATCCTGAAATGTACCCCTGCCGCTCCAGCCCCCCACCCCAGCAAAGAATGATCGGGCCTAGTGTCAGTGGGTCAAGGTTGAGAAACTCTGCTCTAAGGCCAGTCCCCCACCAGTGCCAGAACCTCCCTGACAGCTCCAACAGTCAGACAACTGTGCCCGTGACACGGAATGATCATGATATTTATAGAGGGGGCACTGGTAGGAGAGAGAAGGGGATATTCACTCACCAGCCTGCCTACCCTGGGATGGGGTTTTCTAGGCTTACAGCACAGTGGGTAAGCCCTTAGGAGCATTTGGAGAAGGAGGCTGCCTCTGTCAGTGATGGGGATGTTCTGGACTTGAAGGAGGAAGGTCCAGCTCCCCATCTTATCTGTGTGACCTGGGTCATTCCCTACCATCTCTGGTCCGGTCTCCTCTTCAGAACTAGAATGCTCAGGTGCTCCCAGTATTGGGTGCCTGCCCCCCACCAGCCTCTCTGCTCTAATCTCAGGGCCCCCAGGTGACTCCTTCTCAAAGAGGCCCCATCTTACCATTTTGGTGGTTAAGAAGCAGCGGAAACACCCTCAGCCTGTACTTCTTCCATAAAGGAAGCAGTTGTAAGATTACACAGGCTCTCCCTGGAATTTAATACAGCTCTTTTCATTGTGAAGGAAATGAAATGGTCCACATTTTGTTTTTTCCGGCTGGGCCCTGGATCAGAGGATGTGCTCTTCCCTTCCGCCTCCCTCTGCCTGGGCCACGTGAAAGCTGCGGGAAGCGGGAAGGGGAGGGGGCGGGTGGGGAAGGGAGGCGCGAGGTCCTGACATCCTGGCTCCCTGTCAGGCTTCGACCGCTACTTCTCCAGCCGCACGCTGGACAACAACCGGCGCAACATCTGGTTTGCTGAGTTCTGGGAGGACAACTTCCATTGCAAGTTGAGCCGCCACGCGCTCAAGAAAGGCAGCCATGTCAAGAAGTGCACCAGTGAGCACGCGCGTGGGGCGGGGCGTGGGACTGAGCCTCAGGGGGCGGGGCCAGGGTGGGCCCTGAGGGGGTGGGGCTATGGGGGAGAAGGCTGAGAGTGTCAGGTTGGGTGGGCGGTGGCTGCGGGACACTGCCGCAGGGGTAGCAGTGTCCAGGGGCCCAGGCGGTGCTGCCTGGGGGTGGAGTTGGGGGCCAGAAGGGGCGGAACCCTAAGGTGGGGGGGCCAGAAGGGGCGGGGCCAGGACTGACTCAAGGTCTGACACCAGGGCCTTGCCGGTGGGTGGGCTTAGGGTAGCTGAAACCTCGGTGATCTCTCAGACCATCAGCCGTAGGACGCTGCTGAGCAGGGGAAGGGGCTCCTGGGTCTGGGCAGAGGTGCCGTCTGGCTGCTCACCTTGGGCTTCATCTGGACGCCCCTATGGCAAGCCCAGAGAACTGACTGACCCCAGCTGCCCTGTGAATCCTAACGCTCACCGGTCTGAGCACTTTACAGAAACCATCTCTAACCCCTCCAGGTTCCCACAGTCACTCAACAGACACCAGTTTGACTCCCACTCCCTGGCCCTTTTCTAAGCACCATGGATATAGCAGTGAATGAAAGAGCCAAAAAGCTCTTGGAATTTTTATTTTAATGGGGAGACAGACAATAAACGAGATATGTAAGTAAACTATAGACTATGTCAGAAGGAAAAAGTGCAGTAGCAACAAAATAGATAAGAAGGAGGATGGCTTCCCTTCAAGGTAACGTTTCAGCAGTCCTGAAAAGGACAGGGAATGAGCCATGGGAGGATGGGACGATGGGTCGATTTTATAGATTGGAAAACAAAGGCTCAGAGAAGGTAAGTAAAGGGACCTGAGTTCCCGCAGATGAAAGGTGGTGGAGCAGAATATGGACCCAGGTCTGAGTTCTAGGCCCTCAGACCCCTACGGTAGCCATCTTGGCGCATTCACCTTTGATACAGTTGGATGTGGGTCCTTGTGCACTCTTTGCCTGGGTAGCTCTGCAGCAGGACCTGGCTTCAGGGACATTGGGAGGGCTCTGTGTACCCCTCAACCGTGAGTGGTGGCCATGCAAAGATGATGAACTCCCTCTTATAGTCTCCTGGGCTGATGCGTGCAGCTTGGGCAGAGGGCCAGATGAGCAAGGGCCACTGGATCAGCCGCAGGGACATGCTGCATGGAATCACTGGCAGTTGGGGGCGGGGGGGTTGGTCCACTAGGGCCAGGGGAGGAGGGAGCATGGTGAGGTGGGTGGGCCAGTGGGGAGCATGCTGACCTCTGGTGGCCAGGGCAATCGTGGCTACTTAGGACTGTGGGTGTCCCTTGGGGACGGAGGCAGACTCCTGTGGGTGTAGGCAGCAGTGTGTGTACACCCTTGTGTGCGTGACTGTATGTGACTGTGTATGCACATGAGTGTCTAAAAGAGAAGGTATATATGTGCATGTCTGTCTTACGTAGGGGCGACGTTCCTGGGTGAGCTAATAACCATAAACACCACTCTTTACTATGCATTTACTATGTTCCAGACATTTTGACAACATCATCTCATTTCACCCTCACAACAAGTCTAGGGACTCATGACCCCCATATTATGGAGGCTATGGAGGGTCAGAGAGGTCAAGCAACTTGCCCAAGGCTGCACAGCAAAGGTCTTTATGAGGCAGTAATCACAACAAAGGTGTAAGAAGTACAAACATGCCTGGGCATGGGAGGCTGGGCCCTCATGGGTAGGAGCATCCTGTTTACTTCTCTCTTCCTGGCATAATTATTGAGAGCATCCCCTTTTATTCTCAAAAGTGCCCAAGTGGGGATAGAAGATTGTATCTTCACCCTGATTATAGGTCACGAGACCTAGCTTGGAGATGGGGATGGGTGAGACTGAAAGTGGGGGCAACATGGATAAGGGGACGTCTTGGCCCCTGTGTCTGGCTCACCAAGGGAGAGGGGCTTTCTGGAGTCTCCTCTTGGTCTGGGAGGGGCAGGCAGGGAGAAGGCCTTGGTCAGTCCCTGTAAGCTCTTTGCAGACTCCCAGTCCTCATCAGGACTCCCCAGCTGCTGGTGAACTGGCGTGGCGGGCACCTCTCTAGGTGCCCTCAGGGAGGTGTGTGGGATGTCAGAGCAGGTGGGGAAGGAGGGCTTGATCAGGATTCAGGGGAGTGTAGAGTCTCACTGGGAACCTGAGGCCAGCTGTACCCTGTCAGGACCTTAGCTTTCTCATCTGAGAAATGGGATTGGTGGTGAGCCAGCCCAGAGGGTGTCTGGGGATGCAGGTGAGAAAGCTGATTGGAGGCACTTGGTGAACTGTAAGAGGGTGGTGCTCAAGCCTGGCTGTGCATCAGAATCACCTAGAACTTTTAGAGCTCTACTAGGGCCCCACCCCCAGACCCACTAAGCAGAACCTCAGGGGTGGGTGGTTTTTCAAGCTCTCCCAGTGGATTTTATGTGTATTTAGGGCTGGGAACCTCGGGCAAGAGCAGCTTTGTTTGCATCGAATCACCTGGGGATCTTTTCAAATGCCGACCGATGCCTGGCTCCCAGCCCCAGACATTCTGATGTAATTGGCCCTGGGTACCACCTGGGCATCAGGATTTTTAAAAGGTGCCCCTGTGGTTTACTGTGCAGCCAAATATGGGAACCACTGCCTCAGAAGGAGAGGTGGGTGATAGAAGGGGTGACGGTGTGCACCCCAGGCAGTGGGGAAGGCGTGAGCAAAGCATCAGAGCCTGGAATGAGCTTGGGGTGTGTGTCCCAGGGAGGGGTGGAAGGACAGCATATTCCAGCTGACCTGGATCCTTCTCGCTGCATCTGAAGCCCCAGCAGAGGCTGGTAAGTGTCCTTGGGTGGCCCCACATCAGGCACAGTGAGCCTGTCCATCTCTGGGTGAGGTGAGGGGTGGGGGAGCTGCTGGGAATGTTTGTGGGACCTCAGACCCACCCTGGGTGAGGGGGAGGCAGCTCTGGCTTCTCGGGGCCCCACCCAGGTTTGAGCTGAGCTTGTCCCTTAGGCCAGGAGGGCTGGGGTGACACCCATGGAGTACGGGCTGTGGACCGGGCACCTGTCAACGTGTCAGGGTCTGGGTCCGACTCTGCCTCCTCCCTGCTGTGTGACCTTGGACATGTTATTTAACCTCTCTGAGTCTCAGAGAAGGCAGGGAAGTCACCACCCATCTCAATAGGTTGTTGGGAGGATTGGTGATGTGTTTGAAGAGTATGAAGAAGCTGGCTGAAAAAGGATGTGTATGGGGCTTCCCTGGTGGCGCAGTGGTTGAGAGTCCGCCTGCCGATGCAGGGGACACGGGTTCGTGCCCCGGACTGGGAAGATCCCACATGCCGCGGAGCAGCTAGGCCAGTGAGCCATGGCCGCTGGGCCTGCGCTTCCGGAGCCTGTGCTCCGCGACGGGAGAGGCCGCGGCAGTGAGAGGCCCACGTACCACAAAAAAAAAAAAAAAAAAAAAAGGATGTGTATGATCAGCGCTTATAAAATGGTGGTTGTTGTTGATAGAGAGGGAGGGGGAGACGTGGGATTTACCTGCAACTGGGTAATTTAACAGCTCAGGTCTGCCGTAAGGATTCTGTCGGTTGTAGGATCCCTGATGGGGAGGACACCATCCTGAGGGTGGGTGGTATAGGCTGTCACAAGTGTTGCATCCATTTTGCAGAAGAGGACGCTGAGGTGATTGGTGAACATCGCAGTGCTAGAGAATTGGCAGAGCTGGATTCATACCCAGGCAGCCCGGCTCTCCAGCTGGTGCCCCACCTGCCTCTCCCACTTCCTTTCCGCCCACGTCCCCAGCCACCGTCTCGCTTGCCCTCAGCTAGCCCTGTATTCTCCACCTGCCTCACTCTGCCTCCCGAGCCTAGCTTCACGCTCACTTCTTCCAGGCTGCCTGCCCATCCACACTGGGTGGGCCCACTCTGGTCCCCTCAGTGCTAACAGTTTCAATAGCCAGCCTCTGCCTGTCTCAGTCCCTCAGGCCCTGCCCAGGATCTCAGCATGAGCGATGCCACTCCTGTGTTCCCCTGCCCTTTGCTCTGCCAAGTCCATGCCTTCCCTCCCCAGGGCAACAGACGGGCCTGATGACCTTCTCAGAGGGTGGGAAGGACCATCTCATGCTGGGGTCTTACACTTGGAAAGATCCGATCCATCCTTCAAGGCTGTGTTAAGTTGAATTCCCCTCAGGAATTCCCTGGTGGTCTGGTGGTTAGGACTCCGCACTTTCACCGCCAAGAGCTGGGGTTCGATCCCTGGTTGGGGAGCTAGGATCCCACAAGCCTTGCAGCGCAGCCAAGAAAAAAAAAGTTGAATTCTCCTCAAGACAAGGAATTGAGAGCCAGTCGTTTCTTTGGGAGAGAATCCCAGGAAACATTGGTAGGGGAGGGAAGGCAGACATAAAGGGTGTGATACCAAGCAGGTTACCACTGTGAACAGCTGGAGCTTTACTCCCCCGGGGGCTCTGGAGACGGAAAGGAGCACGCCTGGCAGTCATCCCACTGGAGGTGTGAGGGAGCTGGGGTGTGTGTACACCAACTCCCGTCAATCATTGCTGGCTGTTCCCAGAGGGTGTTAATTCTTCAGTGCCTCCACATGCCAAATGGCTGGCAAAGAGGGCTTCTGTGGCCAGAGAGTCTCAGAAGAGTGGCAGGCCCTGGCAGTTGGAGACTGGGCTGGTGTGTCTCAAAGCGGCAAGTGGTCGTGGGCACCCATTCTTTCTCAAATACACAACTGTGAGAGTCCCCCTGAACTGAGTGTGAATCCTAGTGCTGCCACTTCCTAGCCGTGCGACCTGGGGCAGGTCACTTCTTGAGGCCTCAGTTTCCGCATCTGTAAAATGGGGATCATACCACCCACTTCCATTCCCCAGAGCCCTGTTCCTAGCAGAGCTGCCTCTCATGGTTTCCCAGAGAAGGAGTGGAGGTGATCTGCCGCAAGCACTAGAAGATGGCCTGCGGGCTGCTCCACACCTGAGCGAGATAGGGGTCACGGAGCAGGGCGTCTCTGCAGCTGTCAAGGCCTGCGGGAGGGCAGTGCCCACCTCCCACCTCCTCTCCTGGCCCCCTCCCCAGGAGCCCGCAGAGCAGGGCTTGGGAATTAAAGCTGTAAACAAGGCAGATGTGGCATCCGTCTTTTTGACAGGACTGCCAGCCAGGTGATGGCTGAGTGGAGGAAGGCCTGGTTTACGAGGAGATAGGAGAAATTTACTGCCCGCTGCTCCCAGGGGACGGGAGTTCTGAGAGGGACGGTGGCTGCATGGCAGCTGGGGATGTGTGGGGAGATGCTGATCACCCAGCCTGTGCCAACAGCAATAACAATAATAACAGCTGATATTTATATAGCATTTATTACATGTCAAGCTCTGTTTTAGTGTTTTGCATTTGCTTTTCACAGCAACCCATTTTACAGATGAAAAACCGAGGCACAGAGAAGTTAAAGACTTTCCCAAGGTCATACAGGTAGTAAATGGCAGAGCTGGGATTTGAACTCTGGCCATCTGGCTCCAGGGATGTCCTGCCTCAGGCCAGCTGATGTCCCAGCCCCAGGGCCCTCTGGCTATTCCAGCCTGGCTTTGTGGCTCTTTTCACTTCCACATTCCTAAAGGAACCTGGGGAAAGGAAGGAAGACCCACATTTGGGATTACCTACTATGTGCCAGGTTGTGCCACTCATTAGAGTTTGCCCAAGCCGTCAGCCACCTGGTGGCCACAGGGGTCCTGAGCCCTTCCCCTCAGTGCTGTTTCTTACTTGTTCAGCTGGCGTTTACTCAGAGGCTGACTGTGTCCCCAGCCCTGTGCTGGGCTCTGTGAAGGGGACAGACCTGCCCTGGGGGGCTCCCCCTGCAGGTGGGAGATGATATGGCCTTGGAGACAAGGTGGTACATGATGGTGTGGTCCTGGTAGTCAGAGCTGAGGGCCTCCAGAGAGCTTAATCATGAGACCAGAGAGGACAGATCCAGGAGGCCTACTTGAGAGTTCTGGGAGACTAGGGATGTTGCACCTTTAAATCAGGAGGTCAGAAGTCCTCACTGGGAAGGTGAATGGGAAAGAGCATGCCAGGCAGAGGGCACAGCGTGTGCAAAGGCCCTGAGGTAGGCTCAGGCCTGGCAGGTCTGGGGAGCAGTGAGGAGACCCATGTGGTTGGAGCAGAGGGATCAACAGGTAGGAGATGAGGTCCTAGAGGTGGGGCGGGGTGGCACAGGTCTGTGGGCCTTGCCGACAATTTGTAAGGATTTAGTCTTTTAATGCCAAATGAGACAAGGCCATGGCAGGGTTTGAAAAAGGGTTAACGTGATCAGATTTATGTTATAATGGGCTCACTCTGGCTGCCTCCTGGAGCAGAGATGGGGGTGAGGGCAGAGCTGGAGGTCAGTTAGGGGCCGGGGCTGTAGTCCAAGTGGGAGGTGATGGGAACTTGGAGCAGGTGGTGGCCATGGAGATGGTGAGAAGGAGTCTGATTCCTTATCAGTTTTGCAGTGTGGCCTCAGAGGTTGCTAAAGGATTTGAGGTGAGAGAAAGATGACAGAAAATCAAGGATGACTCTGAGGTTCTTGGTGGTGCACTGAGATGGGGGTGGGTGGAGGGTCAGGCTTAGCCACGTGGAGATTCCTGGGAGAGGTGGGTGCAAAACCCAGACTGGGGTTGGTCAGGAGAAAAATGGAGGAGAGCAACTGATGACAGTGAGTAAGGACAACCCTTCTGAGAAGTTTTGTTGTAAACAGGGAGAGAGGGATGCTAGCTGGGGGAAAAGTGGGGTCAAGAAAGGGTTTCTGTTTAAATGGAAGAAATGAAAACATATTTCTATGTTGACAGCAAAGATCCAGTAGAGGAAAATCTAGATGCTCCTGGAAGGAAAAGGAGCATGGCTGGGTGATGAGGGAGAAGGGGCATCCACATGGGGGGTTGGCTGTGACTTCGGCCCCGCGAGCTGCCTCCCCTTCACCCCTGGCCCCAGTCTGACCCAGTCTGGGAGAGCTAAGCCCAGGCCCCTGGGCTGGGCAGAACCAGTGAGGGGTAGAGAACGGCCTTCCCTGGGAGCTGGCCTGTGCAGGTGCCGAGTGTGGCTTCTGCTGCAGGTATCACTCTTCTCTAATGGTCCCGGGAGCCGACCTCATTACAGACAAGGGGATCGAGGTTAAGAGATGCTAAGCAACTTGGCAGGCCAGTGAGAGGCTGAATGGGGGTGTGTGTGGCGTGTCAAGCTGCTCCCATCTGGCCGGACGTCCACGTCCTGTTTCTTGGATTAGGGTCTGTGGACATCTGGGGATACGTTCTTGAGGTCAGACGCTCAGGGACCTAGGAGTTCCATGACGATTCTTGAACTTGGCATTTTCATTCGACGGCCTTCCGAAAGCGGTCTTTACAGATTGCAAAGACAACTTCTCTGCTCCTGTGATCATTTGCAGTTGGAAGTAGCTGTCACTGCCAGGGCTTCAGCCTCTGATGTCAGTATTTTCATCCTGGGGCCATATTCATCCTAGGATCATCCTGGGACAGAATTGTTTTCCTTCAAAAGGGGCCTGAGGCTGGCTCAAGTTTGGGGAGCCCTGGGCTGTACCCCCACTGAGAGCCAGAAAGAGAGCACCTGGAAGAGAGTCAGGAGCCACCACCCCCTGCCCCCGCTGCTGGGCAAGACCCTTCACCTCCCCGCCCCTGAGGGGGTGACCATTACGGGCCCCCACCCCTAACCCCCCAAGACACTGGGGCTGGCTCAGGGTTCCCCAGGACGGGAGTTGGCGGAACAGATCTAGGGGTTGGGGGACCTGGCTGAGTTGTTTAGAGGTGCCCTACCCGGAAAGCAGGTGGCTTGATGGAGGTTGAAAGTTCAAGAGGAGGGGCTGGCAGACACCGTGGTATGAATGGGGCTGAAGAACAAGGGTGCGACTCCAGACAAGGATGGGGAACCTGCTCTGTGACTTCTGGGGATGCTGGGGTGTTGGAGCCTGGCCTCCGGAGCAGGACTCAGGGACCCTCAGAAAGACCTGTGTGTTCCAGGGAGGTGATGAGGAGAATGGCTCAACCACAGGCAGAGTCAGGAAAGAGGGGGACTGGCTAGGAAGCACAGGTGGCAGCTTCCTCCCCCATCTGAGTGTCAGTGGGTGAGCTGACCTGGGCCCCTGCCCATGAGGTGGGCACCCCACGCTCATCTTTTGGGGGTCTGGGAAGACCCAGCACGTGCCGGGCTGCAGACAGGATGGGGTTGCAGCCCAGGGCTGGGGTGGAGGCCTCCGGGGGTGGGGAGTTATCCTCCGGGAAGTGTTAGGGAGGAGAGGAAAACGGAGGCTTAGAGAGCACTATGTGTAAGGCATGATGCTGTGTGTTTTACGGCTGCGCCTCCTTGAATCCTCTCAGTGGCCCCTCAAGGTAAGTATTATTACCCTGGATTTACATCTGGGGGATGTAAATTTTACTTGACCAGGGTCATATGGCTGGTCCAGGGCAGAACCACACACTAGACAGCTCTCCCTTGGGGGGGCATCTTAGGACCCTCTTATCCTGCTCCCTGGAAGTTTGCACAAGGGATGAAAACCGGTGTGTATGTTTGCGCATTTGTATGTAGGTGCAAGTTTATATGTGTGTAGATGTGTGTGGTATGTCCACACACCTACGCCGATTACACGTGTGGACTTGAACCTGTGGGTGTGGTGCCCCAGGTCCCCTCGGCACTCCCCAGCCCTGCTTTGCCAATGGAGTTAATGCCCCCGGGAGCAGTCTGCAGCCTGAGACTGGTGGGAGCGGGGCTATTTATCCCCTCAGATGGGACAGCCCTGAGGCATAGGCTACACAGTTTTCTAGAGCCCCCCACAGGGTTGAGCCTCACACCGGGCGTTAGTGTCTTCCCATCCCTTCCCATCTCCGCCTCACTTCCTCACCCCCAATTTGTGCTTCCAGCCATCACCTCCCAGATGAAACACTTGCACTCACATCCTTGTCAGCACCTGCTTGTGGGGCTTCTCAGCTGACAGTGAATCTGAATGACCACATGCTTGTAGGAGTGTCATGCTAATTGTGTAGCTGTGTATTGGGTTGGCCAAAAAGTTTGTTTGGGTTTTCGTAAGATGTTACAAAAACCCAAACGAGGGACTCCCCTGATGGGCCTAAGTGCTTAAGACTTCGCCTTCCAGTGCAGGGAGTGTAGGTTCGATCCCTGGTCGGGGAGCTAAGATCCCACATGCCTCGCGCCAAAAAACCAAAACATAAAAACAGAAGCAATATTGTAACAAATTCAATAAAGACTTTAAAAATGGTCCACATCAAAAAAAAAAATCTTAAAAAAAGCCCAAACGAACTTTTGGTCAACCCAATATATAGAGTACGTGTTTATATGGACACTTATGTTTCTACATGTTTGAACATAGATGTGTGTATAGGGATGTATATAAATGCATGCAGGTTTGTGTGTTGCTACTTTATATGTGTAGATGTGAAAATATGGGAGGGTATATGTGGCTGATTTTGTATACCTTTATGTGAGGGAGTGTGTGTGTGTGTACACATGAGCCTAGAACTCAGGAGGATTGCTGCTGGGTGGGGTGACTAGTTGTGGAGAGGTGAGCAGGGAGACAGGGAGGAACTCTGATTATTTCAACCTTGAAAACTCATTTCAATTACAATTTACAACCTGCAGACAAAGGCTGCAGTCGCCGTAGTAACCACAGCTGCGGGGGTTTTGAGGAGAAAATCCTCTCCCGGATGTCCGGGGCTGGCTGTCATCTGTGGCCGAGCCAAACACATCTCTGGCTCACTGTGCCTCAGGACACAATTAGGACATCTTCAAACTGTTGCTGCTGTCATTGTTGCCATGTGTCTGGAATTTATCTCCTCTAGGAGCTCTCTGGAAATGTGTGTCTTGTTTCCTGCCAGAACTGTGGTTCCCCTGCCTGGGCCTGGGGGTCCCAACCACCCATGAAAGGGGATTCTCTGACCCCCCGCTTCCCTCCATGGCCATCTGCCTCCTCCAGCCCTGGAGACAGGGATCCTTAGCTCCTGGTTAGGCCTGGCCAGACAACTGGGGCAAGGCCTGAGCCCCAGAGAAAGGGGAAGGCAGGTCGGGGCTGGATGAAGGGAGAAGAAGGAGGCAGACAGTTCAGGGTGGTGGAAATTCTTTGGGAGCCAGAGAGATCCAGGTTCAAATCCCAGCCACTCACCAGCCAGGCCAATCCCCAGGTGGGTAGGAACACCTGCTGGGGGCCAGGATTCCCTCAAGACTCTGGGTACCATACTCGACCACCTGCAAATCTCAGTTACCTCCTCTGTGACCGGGGCCAGTCTGGCCTACGTCCCAGAGGCTCGGGGAAGAGGAAGCACCAGCCATGCTGCAGAGTTATTTGCTGAAGAGTCGAAGGTGTGCAGAGAGCTGCACTGGTTATGGGCACAGCTTCCAACGTTCAGGACAGCATGTCTTGACCTTGTTTGACTTGTATTTGTGATCCCTTCCCCCTCCCCCAAAGGGAGCACACTTAAGCTCTGTCATTGTTGCTTCCTGTGGGGCTCAGGGGAAGTGCCCTTGGAGTTTGAGGGGTGTGTGTGTGTGTAGGGGGTCACACTCAAGGCCCGCCGCTTCCTTTCAAATTAAGGCCCTTTGCAGGGCACCTCACTGCCCTGTTATCTCATTTGTAATTGGGGGCAGACTTGAGACGAAAGTCAAGGACGTGAAAGTGTGTCGGGAAATCTCTAGAAGTCCATGGCTGGCACCATGACAACTCTGGGGTGGAGATCCCAAAGGGTCAGTGCTCAAGGGCCACTGACAGCCCACAGCCCACAGGACCTCAAAGCCCTTCCCACGGGAGCCTCCCCAGGCAGAGGTGGGCTCCCCTGGTGAGGACCTCCTGTGGGGTCATCTGTATTCCAGTGCCGGTGCAGGTGGCTTCGTGACCCCAGTGAGAGCACGTGGTCCTGGACCTGAGTGGCCCAGGGATGGATGCTTCAGCTGGACCACTGAGGAGGGACCCCTGGGAAGATAGGGAGAGGAGGGGGCTGAGGGCGTCTCAGCCAGGGTCCCTTGGCTTGGTGTGTCCTTGGCCTTAGGATAGAGCTGCTGCTTCTCTGCAGTGGCTGCAGCCTCCCCCTCCGTCCTGGTTAATAATTCAGTCTCTCATCCATGTGAAATGAGGGCATGATGGGAACTTTGGGAGCATGGAGCAGTGGGATACAGAGGGCAGGACCTGGGGGCTGGGGGTGATGGTGGGGTCTGGGTCTGAGGCCTTCCATGCAACCCTGCCCCAGGCCCCTCTGTCACCCTTTGGGGACAGGATTGTCCCTTGCGCTTCTCTCCTGGCTCTCAGAAGCTGTGATCAGAAGCCCTGAACAAGAGGGCAGGCTAGGGCTTCCCTGGTGGCGCAGTGGTTGAGAGTCTGCCTGCTGATGTAGGGGACACGGGTTCGTGCCCCGGTCCGGGAAGATCCCACATGCCGCGGAGTGGCTGGGGCCGTGAGCCATGGCCACTGAGCCTGCATGTCCGGAGCCTGTGCTCTGCAACGGGAGAGGCCACGGCGGTGAGAGGCCCGCGTACCACAAAAAAAAAAAAAAAAAAAGAGGGCAGGCTGCTGAGGCTGGAGAACTTGCCTCTCCTGTCCATCCATTTCTGTTTGTGCCGTGGCCTAGAGAAAGCTTTGCCTGTTAGCAAAGCTCTGCTGTCCCAGGAGCTCCGAGGCAGGCAGGGCTTAGAACTCTTTGTACCCTTGTGTTTAACAAACTTCTGCAGCACCTGGCAAGCATCAGGCCCCTCTTTATGACCCGTTGTGAATATAAACCGATTTATCCTCATAGGGACCCTATCCCGACCTACGAGGTAAGTACCATCATTATCCTCATTTTGCAGATGAGGAAACTGAAGCCCGATAGATGAGGTGGCAGGTCCAAGGTCACAGCTAGAGTACATGGTAGAGCTGGGGTTTCAGCCCAGACAGTCTTGTGTGAGTGAAGTGTAGTGGGTAGCCAGGGGCTTAGCTGAGCCCTGGGAGAGCCAGGTGAGTCCCCTTGAAGACTACCCTGTCTCCAGCCCCAAGGCCACGCCGTAAAAGCTGTGGGCTCTCTCTGGACCCAGCAGTGCCCCCAGAGCCAACTGGGCATCTGCCCCTAAACTGTCCAGTCTGTGTACTGGGGACCTTTGATCTCTGACCCTGAGGTTGGGGTACTGGAGTCAGTTTCTGACCTTGGTCACAGAGTCTTGGTGGCCAAGACAGGTGTATGAGATGTGCCATCAGCTCCGTGGGAGCCCGGGGCAGCAGGGCACAGTGACCATGCATTGGCTAAAAATAGAGGAATCGGGCTTCCCTGGTGGTGCAGTGGTTGAGAGCCCACCTGCCAATGCAGGGGACATGGGTTCGTGCCCCGGTCCGGGAAGATCCTACGTGCCGCGGAGCTGCTGGGCCCGTGAGCCGTGGCCGCTGAGCCTGAGCGTCCGGAGCCTGTGCTCCGCAACGGGAGAGGCCACAACAGTGAGAGGCCCATGTACCGCAAAAATAAATAAACAAATAAAAAAAAATAGAGGAATCTAGGGGGTGATCTGTGGGTCCCTGGGGCCTCAACCTGACCCCCCACATGACAGACATGGGAGACCCAGGCCCGTGGCCCATAGGGTGGGACACAGGTGCAGCCACTCACCCTGCTGGCCGCTGGGGAATTACTTCTGTAAGGTGCAGCACTGGCCCTCTAGCGGGGAGGCGTGGGGTGTGCGTGTGTGTGTGTGTGTGTGTGTGTGTAAATTTCATTGTCCTGGCCTTGAGGGAGGAGGCTGCAGGCCATGCTGTATGCAGGGGCTGTGGGAGGGGAAGGTGGGGTTCCCTAGCGCTCTCCCTTCCTCTCCTCTGCCATCCTCCGGCCCCTGTGTCCTCACCTCAGAGCCCCTGCCCCATCCCCCCACCCTTTCCTGCCCTCCCCCTGCAGTCAGGCTCTTACAATCTCTCAGGTGTAGTGTGGTGCACAGGCTGGAACTGGAGCACCTGGCAAATCCAGCTCTTTGTGGTCCTGGAATGCCAGTGAGCTTTTCTGTGCCTCAGTTTTTCCATCTCTATAATGGGGATAGTTACTCACCTCATAGCACTGTTCTGAGTATTCAATGACTTAATATACATAAAGAGCTTAGAAGAGTGCCCAACACAGAGTGGATGCTCCATAAAAGTTAGCAGTCCTTGGGACTTCCCTGGTGGTGCAGTGGTTAAGAATCCACCTGCCTTGGGGCTTCCCTGGTGGTGCAGTGGTTGAGAGTCTGCCTGCCGATGCAGGGGACACGGGTTCGTGCCCCGGTCTGGGAAGATCCCACATGCCACAGAGCGGCTAGGCCCGTGAGCCATGGCCACTGAGCCTGCGCGTCCGGAGCCTGTGCTCTGCAATGGGAGAGGCCACAAGAGTGAGAGGCCCGCGTACCGCAAAAAAAAAGAATCCAATGCAGGGGACATGTGTTCGATCCCTGGTCTGGGAAGATCCCACATGCTGTGGAGCAACTAAGCCCGTGTGCCACAACTACTAAGCCTGTGAGCCACAACTACTGAGCCTGCGTGCCACAACTACTGAAGCCCATGTGCCCTAGAGCCCACGTGCCACAACTGCTGAGCCCACACACCACAACTATTGAAGCCCGCGCGCTCTAGGGCCCGCCTGCTGCAACTACTGAGCCCACATGCTGCAACTACCAAAGCCCACGTGCGTAGAGCCCGTGCTCTGCAGCAAGAGAAGCCACCACAGTGAGAAGCCTGTGCACCGCCAGGAAGAGTAGCCCCTGCTCGCCACAACTAGAGAAAGCCCATGTGTAGCCACGAAGACCCAGTGCAGCCAAAAATAAATTAAAAATTAAAAAAAAAAAAAAAAACAGGAGCAAGTTAAAAAAAAAAAGTTAGCAGTCCTTATTCTTCATCATCATTATTACCCAGGGCCCAGGCCAGGAGCTCCTTCTCCTCCAGAAAGCCCTCCTGGCCTGCTCTGGCCCCGGGACCTCTGTAGCCCACCTTAGAAACCCTCTATTCTGACCACTTAAATATAATAACAATGTGGCTTAGTCAGCTACTCTGTGCCACGTGTTTTCTGTTATCTCATCTCATTTAAGCCTCACAGCACTTCTGTGAGGCAGGATGATGATCTTTTTACCAAAAGGACATCAAGACCTCAGGCAGCCAAAGAGTTTGCACAGGGCCCAGAGCAGAGGGGTTGGGTGTGCCCAGAGCCCAGGGGGTGAGGATGGGAGGTCACAGTGCCCTGGGGAGCCACTGCTGTTTGCAGTGAGAAGTGGGTGAGTGGGGTGGGTTCCCCATTTTGCAAAGCTCACCCACCGTGGCTAATGGCGGGGTGTCACTGGCATGGGGGAGGAGTGGATGGGGGTGATGGTGCCTTCTGGTGTCTGGGGCACCTGGAAGTCATTGAGGGCATCTGGTGTCCTGAATCTTGAGGGACCTGTGGCACGTCTCTCCCCCTCTCTGGGCCTCAGTTTCCCCATCCGTACCCTGTGCTGGGGCTACCCATGGGAGAGCTGCTGTAGGGCACCACTGCCCTCATCGACAGTCACAGCTCCTGCCTGTGTGAGGGCCAGCTGCTCCCGTGTTTGGTCCAAGCCAGGCTGGGGGAGGGCAGGCAAGCACCACGGCCACAGGGAGACCCGCAGGCTCACCGCCCTCCAAGGGTGATGGGGACAAGGGAGCCTGCCCTGGCTGTTCTGGGGCCTCAGGGCACAGGGTCCAGCGGTACAGTAGTGAGGGCAGCAGACCTTCAGGACCATCCCCCGGGCCCTCCACAAGACCATCTCCTGGGGTGATGGAACGAGCACTGGGCCAGGGGCCCGGAGACCTAGGTGTGCCCAGGTGGGCTCTCGGGGCCCCAGGGGGCTGCTGTGGTTCCCACCATACACCTGTGAGGATGGTGGGCCTCATGGGCGCCCCCACTCTGAATATGTCGTTGCAGGCCGCGAGCGCATTGGGCAGGACTCGGCGTACGAGCAGGAGGGGAAGGTGCAGTTTGTGATTGACGCCGTGTACGCCATGGGCCACGCGCTGCACGCCATGCACCGTGACCTGTGTCCGGGCCGCGTGGGGCTCTGCCCACGCATGGACCCTGTGGACGGCACCCAGCTGCTCAAGTACATCCGCAGCGTCAATTTCTCAGGTGGGGGCACCACCCAACCCTGGGGAGGGGGTCCTGGGGCTCCATGGGGTGGGAGTGCACGGGGGTCTCTTCAGATGCTTCCAAGGGGTTCCATACAGAGGTGTCTCTCCCCTGGGCTCACGATCCTTCCTGACTCTGGGTGAAGGCTCAGCAAAGAAGCTGAGTGTGTGAACCCCCACGGGCCCCCGCAGGCATCGCGGGGAACCCTGTGACCTTCAATGAGAATGGAGACGCACCTGGGCGCTATGACATCTACCAGTACCAGCTGCACAACGGCTCTGCCGAGTACAAGGTCATCGGCTCCTGGACTGACCACCTGCACCTCAGAGTAAGCACCTGGCGGGAGGGCAGGGAGGGGTCCCGGGGGGCTAGGCGGCGGAGAGAGGCCACCCCAACCCCGGGAGGGGAGGCCAAGGGGGAGGCAGCCGCCGACTAGCCCTGCCCCCCCGGGTTTGCTGCTGCCAAGTTGGGGCTTCGTTCCATGCCCCACCCTAGACCTCAGAGGGCCCTGAGCCCCCCAACCCTGAAGGAGAAGAACAGGGTGGCTGGGCTTCTACTGCTCTTCCTGCCCCTGCCCTTTCCCTTGGCCTGGGGTCTTCTTGCCTTCTGCCCCTTCGCAGGGCAAGAACTCTGGATAGATGAAGTCACGCTGGAGTTCAGGGGCTCAAAGTTTTGGGTGGGGGTTCGGTGGGGAGAGAGGTGAGGAAGGGGAGGGCTGCATCTGGACAGAGGAGGATGACGTCTTAAGGCAAAGAGCACAGCCTGCTGTTCTCTAAGCATGAACTCTCCTAAGAGCCACTTGTTTAGAGCTGATGCTTTGAATACGGCTCCCAAGTGTAGTCAGGCTCCCTTTGCCCAGTGCCTGGAGCTCTATGGGGCTCTGGCTTACTTTCCAGAACTTTGTGACACATTCAGTAGGGCGTGCCAGCTTCTATCGCCTCTTAGCTTGCAGCAGTTGTGTCTTCAGAGACATGTAACAGTGACTAGCACTCATTTAGAGCAAGATGCAAAGAAACGCTTACCTGTGGGCACACATTAGTGGTCCTCTGATTGAATCTTTATTCGTTGTTCTCTTCTGAACCCAAGTCCCTGTGCCGCCTGGAGGAGGCCCAGTGGGCTGAGCCATAGCACACTTCTTCTTGAGGGTGCACAGGAGTCACCTGCGGGGTCTTGTTAAAACTCAGATTCTGTGTCAGTGGGTCTGGGGTGGACCAAAATTTTCCATTTCCAACAAGCTCCTGGGTGATGCTGATGTGGCCGGTCTGGGGACCACTTTGAATAGCAAGGCCTCATGGGGCTGGGAGTCGGACTGCTGGGTTCTCTCCACTCTGCCATGTGACCCTAGGTTGTCACTGCCGGTCTCTGGGCGTTTCTCCATACGACCCTTGGGAGTTTTGTTTTCGAGCAGGATCCCCCATGGTCAGCTGGGTCTGAATCCTGCCCCGGGGAGCTTATTTAAATGCAGCTGTTGGATTCAGCTGATCCTGGCAGGGCCCGGGCAGCTGGATTTTAGCCATCTAACTAAACTCACTAACTAAGTGATTCAAATCGGTGCCACCAGTGGGGCGGTCCAGGGCACTTGGCGGCATGTCCTGAGGCCTTCTCCTCTGCGCTGTTGTTGCCAGATAGAGCGGATGCACTGGCCAGGGAGCGGGCAGCAGCTGCCCCGCTCCATCTGCAGCCTGCCCTGTCAGCCAGGTGAGCGGAAGAAGTCGGTGAAGGGCATGCCCTGCTGCTGGCACTGCGAGCCCTGCACGGGGTACCAGTACCAGGTGGACCGCTACACCTGCAAGACATGTCCCTACGACATGCGACCCACAGAGAACCGCACGGGCTGCCAGCCCATCCCCATCATCAAGCTTGAGTGGGACTCACCCTGGGCCGTGCTGCCCCTCTTCCTGGCTGTGGTGGGCATCGCTGCCACGCTCTTCGTGGTGGTCACCTTCGTGCGCTACAACGACACGCCCATCGTCAAGGCCTCGGGCCGCGAGCTGAGTTACGTGCTGCTGGCGGGCATCTTCCTGTGCTATGCCACCACCTTCCTCATGATCGCCGAGCCCGACCTGGGTACCTGCTCTCTACGCCGGATCTTCCTGGGGCTCGGCATGAGCATCAGCTATGCGGCCCTCCTCACCAAGACCAACCGCATCTATCGCATCTTCGAGCAGGGCAAGCGGTCGGTCAGCGCCCCGCGCTTCATCAGCCCTGCCTCGCAGCTGGCCATAACCTTCAGCCTCATCTCCCTGCAGCTGCTGGGCATCTGCGTGTGGTTTGTAGTGGACCCCTCCCATTCGGTGGTGGACTTCCAGGACCAGCGGACGCTCGACCCCCGCTTCGCCAGGGGCGTGCTCAAGTGTGACATCTCGGACCTGTCGCTCATCTGCCTGCTGGGCTACAGCATGCTGCTCATGGTCACGTGCACCGTGTACGCCATCAAGACGCGCGGAGTGCCTGAGACCTTCAATGAGGCCAAGCCCATCGGCTTCACCATGTACACCACCTGCATCGTCTGGCTCGCCTTTATCCCCATCTTCTTTGGTACCTCGCAGTCGGCTGACAAGGTGAGTGGAAGGGGCTGGGGGTGGGTGAGGGCGGTCAGCAGGGGGCAGCCTCCTGGGGCTGGTTGGCCTCTCACCTTGCTCTGGGAGCGCCTTCATTCCTGCCTCATTCTGTCTTCTGTCTCAGTTTTCTCTCCAGCTTCTGGGTTTCTCTCCTTTCTCTCTCCCTTTCTCTTTTCCTGCCTCCTCTCCCGTTTCTCTCCGTCCCCCACCACCTTCCGCTGCCTCATCTCTCTCCTTCCTGCTGCTTCCCACCCTCTCTCTACCCTCCGCCTCTCCTCTCTCTTTCCCTATCTCTCCATCCCTGCCTCTCCCGCCCCACCTTTTTCCCCTCCCCATCTCCTTCCCACCTTCCTCTCTCCTCTCTGCCAGCCTGGGATGCTGCCCCCGCTTTCGTTCTTTTTTTTGGCTGTGCCACGTGGCTTGTGGGATCTTAGTTCCCTGACCAGGGATCAAACCCCGGGCCCTCGGCAGTGAGAGCGTGGAGTCCTAACCACTGGACCGCCAGGGAATTCCCCATTCTTTTCTATACTCTCCCTTACCTCTCTCCCTACTCAGCCCATCCTTTCTGTCCACTCCTCTTTTCTTCCTCCTCTCTCCACCCTCTTCTCTGCCCTTGCAGGATCCCCATGGGTCACCGAGGTGGGTGATGTATTGGGCACTCGCTCCCTCTCTCCCTGGCCCCAAGCCACCCCGAAGGCCAGGTGGGGATACCTGGCAGCGTCAGCTGAGGGTCCACCCTCCACTGGCTGGAGCTGCCGATGAGCTGCCTCTTGCTGGCTTTGTCAGGCCATCCTGCCAGCCTGGCCTGAGGGTCTACATACACCCCAAGGGCCCCATGGACTCTGCCCACATCACTGCCCCAGTGCTGCCTGGGTGCTGGGGGGTTTTAGCTTGAAGGATTGGGAGTCCCTGAAGTCAGAGGCCAGAGATAGGGAGAATCAGAGGGACCGAGGACCCCAGCTCTGTGTCTAACTGTGGGATCCTGGGCAAGCCAGCTGGCCTCTCTGCTTCAGTTTCTTCATCAATAGATTGGGGCCATGACCCTTCCTCTGCAGTCCTTACAGGTGTTGTAACAATCACACAACATGAGGAGTGTAAAAGCCGTTTACCCACCACAAGGAGGCTGGGGCTGGGAAGGAGGGTGGAGGGGACGAGGTCAAGGGGCAGACAGAGCAGATGATGTAGGACACCCAGAGGCTGTGGGAAGGATGTTGGCTTTTACCGGGAGTGAGAAGGGAGCCACTGTGGGGTTCTGAGCAGGGAGGGATGCGTTGGGACATAGGTTTACAAGGATCCCTCTGGCTGCTGGGTGGAGCCCTGCTGGAGGTGGCTGTAATGATCCTGACAGGAGCTTCTGGCAGCAGGAGTGGTGAGGTGCGGGGGATTCCTGCTGTGTCGGGGTGGGGGGCTGGCTGGGCTTCCAGTGGAGTGCATGTGGGATGAGAGGCTCAGAGGGGAGTCAGGATGACTCCACAGTCGTCGTCGGTGTGAGCGATGGGAAGGAAGGAGTGTCTGCACTGGGGTGTGGGGGGTGTGGGCGGGGTAGAGATGGCAGTGGAGCCTATGGGGGCGGAGATCTGGAAGTCCTCTGGAGGTGCTGGGTTTGGGATGCCCACGAGAGGCCCAAGTGCAGCTGTTGAGTCAGCGGTTGACTATGTGAGTCTGGGGTTCAGGGACGAGGGCTGGGTTAGATCTGTACCTGGGGGAGTCGCCATCCTGTGGACAGCATTTAAAGAGTGAGCCTGGGTGTGAGCTCCTAGGGATGCTTGGCCTCAGTGAGGCGGCGGTCAAAGCAACCACGGATGGCTGCTTGTCTTGTGTTAGGCACTTCACCCGCTGGTCAGCAGACACCCCAACAGTGGGCTAGGGTAGGTTCACCATCCCTGTTTACAGATGAGGACGTGGAGGCACAGAGAGGTGAAGTGACTTGTGTAAGGTCACACAGCCAGTAGGAGGCATGGCTGGACTACTTGAACCTACTGTGTCTAACTCAGGAGCCCCTCCCAAGCCCACACCACTCCCTGCAGCTCTGGGGCACCACTCCCCCTGGGCCTACCTTGGTAGGTGCCCACCCCTTCTCCAGCAGCTCCTCAAGTGCAGGAGCTGCGCCCTCCACCCCAAATCCCTTGGGTCTGGTGCAGAGAGGCCTGTGGCCTGTCTTCCAGTGGTGACCCAGCAGGCTGGGGGTTCTGAGAAGCAGACCTTGAGGCTGGCGGTGAGCACCCTGAGGTCTGAGACCAGACCTGGCTCCAGGCCACCCTGAAACTTGAGCCAAAGCCACTGCCACTGAGGAACAGCTCGCACGGTGGGCTGGGTCTCCACCCCCAGCAGGCCAGCGAGAGGCCTTCCCCGCTGAGGGCAGGTGCAGGCAGACGCCTGCACGCCCCGCAGCGCCCAGGGGGCCCATGGAGCCATCAGGGGAGGCCGCCCACGCCCCAGGAAGCTGGCAGCTTGAGACATTACCCTCAACAATCCCAGGAGGCCCCTTCCCTCGCCTCCTCAGGGTGTAAACATACACAGCCAGGTGGCCGACAGCATGGTGGTTCAGGCCCTTGCTCTGCCTTCCCATAACTTCCCCTGGGTGCCTACCAGCACGCTGCTCCCAGTGCGGTCCCTGTCATCCTGGTACCAGACCCTCCCACCTCCAGGCGCTGGGGCCCAGCCCCCCTCTCGGCACCCTCCCCCCATCTCTCCAGGCCACCCCACCTGCCTCTGATTTCTCCCTTTTTAGGAGGCTCCTCTCAATACAGATTATGAAAAGGAGCCTCTGAGATGATCTCCTCTGAGGCCCAGAGAGGGCGAGGGACCTGCCCAGGGTCGCAAAGCAGGCTGGCCCACACCAGCGTATGGTCCTGAGACCCAGCTCTGCCCCTGATGGCGTCAACATGGGATACGCCCCCTCCTTCTCTGGGCTTCTGAATGAGGCAAGGGTGGGGAGGGGAGCTCTGAAGTCCCTGCAGTTCAGACCACCAGGCTTCTTAGAGGCTCAGGCAACCCTGGGGCTCTATCTGTGCTGTGTCATGTCTGAGCTACAAACAGCCCCAATGACTGCCGGGTCCTGAGTGCTAGTGTGTGTGTGTGTGTGTGTGTGTGTAGATGGAGTGGGGCTACTGTGGGGAGTTGTGTTATGGGTACAGAAGTGTGTGTGTACAGAATGTGTGTGTGCCTTTTTGTGCACGTTGAGCAGTGGATGGGCAGTGTGTGTGTGTGTGTGTGTGCAGATTGAGTGGGGATGGACAGCTGTGCACTGACGATTCATGGCTGCTAGGGTGTATTTGGGAGTGCAGATTAAGTGTGCGTGCTCAGCAGTGTATGTGCAGATGTTTGTAGGTGTGTGTGTGCACAGGTGTATGTGTGTGTTCAAGTATGGGTGCAGGTGTGTTGAGTGCATCTGTGTGTGCGCACACGTGTGTGTACCCAGGTACATGAAGGGGTGTGTGTGTGTGAGAGCCCAGGTGTATCTGAGTCAGGTAGGAGTGTGCGGCTGTGAGTTCAGGTGTGTGTGTGTGTGAATGCAGAGTTGCATGGGTACATAAGTGTGGATTTGTGAGCACCTATGCTGCCCTGGTGTGTGCGCACGCGTACTTGCAACCCCGCCTGTCCCTCAGGCTGCAGGTGGTGCCCAGTGAAGCTGTCCATGTTGCCCTGGTGAGCAGGTGACCGGATCTCCCATGTTGGCCTGGATTTCCAGGGCTCACCTGTGTAGCCGCGTGCCATTACCCTGAGCTGACCGGGGCATCGTCTCTCCACCGGTTGGGGTAACTGCTCAGCCAGGCTGGGGTGGGCCGTGGCCTCAGAGGCCGGCCAGGTTGTGGGGAAGGTCATTTGTCTGGTTTGTTAGACTGAGGATCTCAGGACCCACCAGGGTCAGCCTGGGTAGAAACACGAAGCAGGCGGACTCCTCCGTGCCCCCCACCAGACCGAGCACAAAACAGGCACTTCATTGTCCACCTCCACAGCAACTCCTTTCTTTGCCTTTTGCCCCACCCCAGGTGACCTCTGTCCTCTTCCATCAAAGCCAGCTCTGACAACCTCCTTCACTCTGGGGAGCAGTGACTCGTGAGGCTAAGGCAGGATTCCTTGCAGAGGACGGAGTGTAGCAAGGGCCTGACCAAAGTCAAAGAGGGGAGCAGGAAGGGTGACAGTTCAGGCTGGAGGATGGGTGGATGGGAGAGAAGGTGAAATCACATCCTGGAAGCCGCCTCTTACTCTGCATCCGTTTGAGACCTGCATCCATGCCTGGGCCCCATCCCTGTAGGCTAGAGGTTCCAGAGGACCGCTGCTTCTCTCACAGGGTTAACACACTACCACCTCCTGGTGAGGACATGCACCTTCACCCCGGGGGGCCCCAGAACAATGCTGGAGCCAGTGGTGGGGTGAGAACTCCAGACCCTGGGGCAAGGAGAGGGGCTGGGGGTGCACAGCCCCACTTCTGTGCACAGGGCCAGCCGCCCCCAGCCTGGGCATGGCTAGAGGAGCCCCCAGGGCCCATGCTGGCGGGGAGGGGCCCCAGCAAACGAGGGGGGGGCAGCTTTGTCCAAGTTTGATCTCTTTACACCCCTCCTTGTATTTTGTGTGCAGAAAGGCTCCTAGGCTGAAAAACAGGTTAGAACAGAACACCGAGGCCTATGCTCGGGGCTGGCTCCATAGTTTTCAGGGACAGGAGCACAATGAAAACGAAGGCCCCTTGTTCAAAAATTATTCAGGATTCAAGGTGGCGGCCGCAAGGTGTTAAACCGAGTGTGCATGCCCATGGAGCGAACTCTGCCTATATTAGTGGAGGGGGCTCAGCATCCCTCAGTGAGTCAGGGCAGAGTGGAATCTGGAACCCAGCCCCCTGACCCCCATACAGGGCTGTGTCCACTGCAGGCCTCCCTCTGCCCAGAGAGGGTACTTGACCCCTGTCCCACCATCCCCATATTGGCCCAACCATACCTCCTTCCCATCAACAAGTTGGGGGCAAAAGACCTAAGATGGATATCTGCCCTGGAAATACACCCTTATACTCAAGAACCCCCAGTGCAAAAGGAGAGACACCCCTGCCCTCAGGAAACCCCCAGTCTAATGAGGGAGACACACCTTGTCCCCACAGGACCCCCAGTCAATAGTGAAGACCCAGATAACAAGCCTGTTCTTGCTTAGCCCAGATTTCCACTGTCTTCTCCAAGGGTCTGTTATGATATTCTGGAGACTGTCTCCCTTCACTCCTTCCGCCCTGGCCCCCAGCGCCATCCAGGGGGTGGGAGAGGTGGCCAGCACCCTCCTACTGGCTTGTCATGACCTCTCCCTGTCCACATGCTGGGCGGCAGCACCGTGCCTGTCGGTGAGAGTGTGGGTTGCGTGTGAGGACAGAGGGGTGTGTGCTCACTAGGGAACAAGCTCTCATTTCCCCAGGCCCGTAACATTTTCTGAATGGTGGCAAATGAAACAGCCTCTCTACACTCCCAGCCTCCTTCCCCCCGACCCTGCTCTGGTACCCTGTGAGTTTCATGTGACCTCACAGTCTGCACTTGGGTAGCCTCACGGTTTGGGTGAGGTAGGTGCTATTATCCTATTGTGCTGTTGAGAAAACTGAGGGCCGGAGAGGGGATGAGACTTCCTCAGGGTCACACACCTCTCTCCTCTCAGACCCTAGAGCTTCTCCAGCCCCTCTCCCAAAGGAGACCCGGGGAAGGGTGGCTGGGATGAAGGCCTTCAGATCCAGGTCATGAGGTATTTATGAGAGGGGCGAGAGATGGGGAGGAATGTGAGAATGGGAGGACTTGGCCCCTCCTTTCGGGACACTTCCAGATGAGCTCAGGGCTCCTGTGACCTCAGGAGGCAAGTCCAGACCTCGGTCCCCCACTGCTGGGCTGGGTGCAAGGAGTGAAGGCTATCATGGGGGATTGGCTAGAGCTGAGAGTCAGGGAGAGCTTCCTGGAGGAGGTGGTACATTAGCCAGGCCCCAGGGGAGGGGCCCAGGCCCAGAAACGGCAGATCTGGGGGCAGAGCATTTCCTGCTTTCCCATACCCAGACCTGGGGGCCACAGCCTGGGCTTCCCCTGGCCCCACCCTGGCTGAGGGGGCCAGAGGGGCAGCTGAGGCCTGGAGGACCTGGAGGGAGGGAGGAGGTGGGGAGGGCATCCCAGGTGAGGGTGGTGGGAATTGTCGGGCCCTGCCTGGAAGGCCCCACTATTGAAAAATGGATTACCCGACACCCAGATTAATGGACTTTCATTTTGCTAAACATCTGTCAACGTTAGTGCTGGTGAGTGAGCGTGAAATGAGCTTTGACTGGGCTGGCATCAGTGGATCACGATCAGGCCACGACTCCTGTGCCAGCAGCCTGCTCTGCACAGGGTGGCATCTGGGGGGGCAGTCCCTGAATGGGGGGCCTGGTCGAGGGGCTGTGCCATGGCCACTGGGAGTTACTACAAGGCACCGACAGGTGTTCATCTCACTCCCAGCCCTGTGCAGGGGGCGCTGCCCCCAAGGAGGGTCAGCTGTCCCCTGAGGGCCCCTCCCCAGGGGCCTCTACCAAATAGCAGATAACAGTGGTGAACACTTCTGTGCACTGACCATGTGCCAAATATTATTTTACATGTTTTTGCCATTTATTAAGTCATTTCAAACTCACAACAGCCCTATGAGGAAAGGGCTAGAATTATCATGACCATATTATACCCGAGGAAACTGAGGCCCAAGGATGTGACTTGTCCCAGATCACACAGTGACAGTGGTGAGCCCAGCTGAATCCAGGGATTCTGGTCTAAAGTTCAAGCTCTATACCACAACTCCCTTCTGCCCGAAGCCAGCGGGACACAGGGCGGTCCCCGGGTTTGTCCCCAACTGTGTCTGTCTAGGGTGTGGGCGTCAGACAGGGCCCCCCAGAGGCCGGGGCGGAGCCCGCCCTGACACCGCCCCCGGCCCGTCCTCAGCTGTACATCCAGACGACGACGCTGACGGTCTCGGTGAGTCTGAGCGCCTCGGTGTCCCTGGGGATGCTCTACATGCCCAAGGTCTACATCATCCTCTTCCACCCGGAGCAGAACGTGCCCAAGCGCAAGCGCAGCCTCAAAGCCGTCGTCACCGCCGCCACCATGTCCAACAAGTTCACGCAGAAGGGCAGCTTCCGGCCCAATGGCGAGGCCAAGTCCGAGCTCTGCGAGAACCTGGAAGCTCCAGGTGAGTGTCTGGCCCCTCGCCTCTCCCTCTGGGCCCGCCCAGGCCCCGCCCCCTTCCTGGAGAAGGTCAGCCCCAACCCAAGTCTGGTCCAATGAGGGCACTGGGAGAGCCCTGAGGCCGCAGGTGAACCGTCCTCACCCAGAGGAGAGGCTTGAGGCTCTAGCTTAGCCCCCTCTGCCCCACTCTGTCCAGGTAATGGGGTCTCTCCTCCCACTCCACACAACCCCTGCTCCACTCTAGCCTCTCCTTTCCAGGGATCCCTGCCTACCTAGGGAGAGGCGGGGGTGGGGTGGGGGAGGGGGGGTGTTGGGGGGGCCTCGGTTCAGGCAGAGTGACCTGAGACTTCGGGATTTCTCTGCCCTAGAGTCCACATCTGGGCCTGTGCCCTTTCAGTCTCCCTGGGGAAGGGATTGTCTGGAGGGCCACTGCTCTGGGGCCCTTTGGTAACCTGGGAGCTGTGGCCCTGGTGCCAGAGCAGTTGAAACCCCTCGGCTTGGCTTTGCCCAGCCGCCCCCTGGCAGGGCCCTGAGAGATGGGGACTCAGGATACGGGCCCTGGGATGGGTAAGTGAGGGCTGGGGCCGGGACGAGGGCCCGCAGAGCCGTGGTTCTCAGGGGGGTGTCCAAGGAAACCTCAGCTGTAGAGGGCTGTGCTTTGAGAGGGTTGGGGGAGGATGTGGGACCCTTAGCCTCTGAGGGGCAGACCCAAAGCCTGGGCAGGACTTGGTCCCTCAGTGGTTGAGGGGTGTGTGCCGGAGGGGGCAGGGCCACCATCTTTGCCTTCCTCCCTGTGCCCCCTGGAGCCGGCCCACGGTGTGACGAGAAGGGACAGAGAGGAGAGAGGGGCAGGGCATGTGAGGGGCAGGTTAGGCCTTGGGGGGGACCAGTAACAGTGGTGACCATTTCTTGAACCCCCACTGTGGGCCACACCTGCCAGGAACCAGTTTTCATTTTCATAGCAACCTTGAAAGCAGTGATTTTTAATTATTTGCTGCTACAGGCTCAGAAAGGGAGGCTCAGAAAGGTGAGGGATTCACCCAGGCCACACAGCAGCAGGTGGTATCCCCGCTGCCTCTGAGCAGAGACCGAGGCGTCCGGCCTGTGGGCTGGGCCTCCATGGGCCTCGCTTCTGGTTGCTCCCGGGTGGACAGGGTTGAGGGGTTGCTATGGTCACCCTGCCCCACTGCACACCTGACTCCCTCCCTGGACACCCTGAAAGTGTCCAAATGGTTAACATGGCAGCTCCTCCTGCCCCCCCACCCCGCTCTCTGAGAGTCTTGGGGGGCTTCCGTTGGTGGGGGAGGAGGAGAAGAGCCCCTCTCCCCAGGAGAGTTTCAGATCCTGGTGGCACCTGGGGTTAGCACTCTGCTTTCTCCCTCGAGTACTGGGGGAAAGGCCAGATGTGGACGTTGTTGGTGGCAGCAGGAGGGACATTGGTGAGCATAGGCTCCAGAGAGGAGCCCCTTTGTCACCCACCAAGAGATCAGGAGAAACAGGAGACCTCCCCTCGCAGGTGTGTTTGGACTGGGACAGCCCCTCTTACAGGCTCCCTGCGCTGGGGCTCTGGGTGAAGCATCTTCCATTCTCAACATCATTCCCACGTGTAGAAGGAATATCAGCCGTGGAAAGGAGGAAAGTAGCTTCCCACATCCAAACAGGATTTTTCACTTCCCAGAGCTCTCTCCCCTGTGAGTGATCTTCACAGCAGTCCTGTGAGGCCCGGATTGGGCTGGATCCCCAGCTGAGGCCCAGAGAGGGTGAGTGCCTCTCCTGAAGTCACATAGCAAGGTGGTGACTGGCTGGCCCCACCCAGTGTCTTTCCCTTGACCCTGACTTCATATGGCCTCCCTCTCTCTCTGTGCTGAGCAGTGTACCTGGCTCCCAGCACCCCCCCACTTTGATGGACACCCCTGATGACTCTGTTGGCCACACCCTCCACCAGATGACATCTGGTTCTCTCCAGTCCTGCTCTTCCTCCCAGAGCACCAGCTTCCCTATACCTACAGCCTGGGGCTCCCTTCAGATGCCAGGTGGGCCCTCTACTTGCGATGGGAAGGGGCAGTGTCTTTGTGGGCCTCCCCATCTCTGGCCTTTCTCATCCACGCAGATGTGCAGAAACCCCCACTGCCGCCCCTAAGCACGGACCCCTTGCCACTCCCTGCCCCAAGCTCCTGACTTATTTTTCCTCCTCCCCACGGAGGCTCGCCCTTGCTGGGTCCCATCCCTCCAGGCCCTACTCTGTTCCAGGGCTCATGAGACTGAGTGGGGCATCAGCCCTCTGGAGACCATGGGTATCTAACAGGAGGTAGCACCCTGACCCCAGAGGGTGGCCCTCATGGTGCTGTGACAGGCCAGAGGGGACCACAGGGACAGGGCTGTCACAGAGAGCGCTGATGTCACCTCATTGACACTGTTGCCTCTGCCTGCCTCTGCTCAGGCTGGTCACCTGGGGACAGGGGACAAGGAGGGGTGTGCAGGCATGGCGAGGGGAGACCCAGCCTTCCCAGCCCCTGCTTCCTGTGAGGGAAGGGTGAGAGCTGCCCCTCCCCATGGCCCCCTGCACTGAGGACCAGAGGCCAGTGCCCCTTGCCCCCACCGTCTGAGCTTGGTGACAACAGGGGCCGTGGAGGCACTGGGCAGGAGCTGGGTGATTAATTCTGGGAACAGCCAGATGGAGGGGGTGTGAGCGGGAGGTGCGGGGAGGTGTCACTCCCGTGGAGCAGGGACATTTTTCACTCTGTCCCTGGCAGGCCACGTATCTTTAAACAAACAACAGAATAAATAATTCAGGGACGCGATTGCAGGCAGATTAGGCAAGGAAACATGGGGCCGACAAATGGGGGCTGACAGCTCGTGCCTGCTGCTGCCCAGCTAATTGTTATCAGAGGCGGTGGGGACTGAGAGCCAGCAGCCAGGGCCTGTCGTTGGGGAGGGATGGGTTGGGGCCCTCTGCCCACACTCTCCCCCTCCCCCCATGCTGAGGCTGCCCCTGGAGTGTCGCTGTCCCCATCCTGCCCTCATCACTATGGTTATTCAGCCCTGCCCCTTCGTCTACCATTTTGCAGGGTTTAGAGAGTATTTCTATCCATGCCGTGGCTGAGAGCAGCTAAGGATTTATGATCACCCCATCTTACATGAGGGAGTTGAGGCTCCGAGAGGTTCAGTTTGTTAGAAAGGCCACGTGGCAGGTGCTGAGATCCCCTACACCAGTGAGGGCAGGGCTGGACCTCAAGTGTCCTGACTCTTGGCCAGAACTCTTCCTTTTGAGCCTCACAGCTCCTGGGGGCCCCGGGCAGAATCATTGCTCCCATTTTCCAGACGGTCAGACTGAGGCTCTGCTGAAGGACTCTGGGGCTCCTAGCTCATAGCTGAGGGCCCAATGTGCTTCTAGGTTCTGAAACCTACAGATTGGGTTTTCTAGAGGAGGCAGCTCTGGTGTTTCAGGGAGAAGAGGGGCCCAGCTGTCCCTCACCTCCCCGCCACTTTCTCTCGTCCCTACCGCTCTCGGTGCCGCTATGGCCACCCTCAGGCTCCCGTTTCCCTGCAGTCAGTGGAGATTTTGCTGCTGCTGCTGCTGCTGAGGTTTTCCTTCACCTCTGAGCCAGGAGCTGCTGACAGGTTTACAGGTTTAGAAACTCAATAATTATCAGTTCACCAAGGGGTGATGGAGCCCTAGGGAACTGATTCTCACCAGCCTGGTCTGCGGGCTCGTGATTCACAGAGCCAGCTGCCGGCTCTTTTTCTGGTGGTGGGGGAGAGAGTGGGGTGGAGAGGTGGGGGTGGCCAAAGCCCCACAGGAAAAGAAGTCTAGGCACAAAGGGCTACTCCTCTCCTGCTACTGGCAGGGAGACCACAGCCTCGCAGGACAGGGGAGGAGCTGCTTGAAGTCACAGAGGGAGGCTGAGGCCCTGGTCTCCAGAGGCTGATCTGCGCTGGCCTCCCACCTTCCGCCTCCTTTTCAGCACCTTCTGCCACCCCCAGGTCCCAGCCTCCTGTCGCTCAGCTCTCTTCCCCTGGTGCCCCCCAGCCCAGGCCCCTCCTTAATGGTGCCCGGTCTGTGCTCCTTCTCCCCTCTTGGTCCTCCAGCATCCCGGAAGGGCCTGGGCCATTTTAGAAATGAAGGTGGGCATTCTTCACAAACAGTAAGGCGCTGTGCTGTGTTCTTAATGTTGTCTTGTGTGTCGTGGGCACCATTTCCTTCCAGTAAACCTGTACAGGTGGCACCTAAAACGTGAAACTTCCCTGCCCAGTGATTGTTCATCTTCCGCTTGAATATTTCTGCTGACAGGGAACATTTCAGCTCATCTACAGCACAAAGCAACCCACTCCGCTCTCAGCTCAGGCCAGGAGAGAGTTCTTCCTTTAGCTGAGCTGCACTCTGACCCTCATGCCTCCGCACTGGTCCCATGGTGTCCCCTCTGCTCACCCCACCCCGGCAACTTTGCTTCTTCCCACCCTCGGGGGAGGACCCCCTGAGAGGGTGACACAGCAGTCCTGCCTGTATGAGTGGGCTTCTAGTTACGCTGGTGTGAAAAAGAGGCCCCAGGACAGAGTGGCTCCAGTCAGACAGATGTTTGTTTCTTTCTGATATTGTAGTGCATGGGGGATGGGCAGGTGCAGGGACCTGAGTTACTTCCATTTTGTCATTTCATCAGCTCCGAGAGGGTTGTCCTCATCCTCATGGCCGAGGCTGGTTGACCTCAAATGTCTGTTCTGGCCCTGGAAGGGAAAAGAGAGGAAGTACAGGGGAAATAGTCTATTTTAATCACATGACATGGAAGCTGCACACAGGGCCTTGTCATTGACAAGTGTCCTTGACACTTGTCATTAGCAGGAATGTAGCCACACAGGGCCACGTGGGGCTGCAAGGGAGTCTGGGAAATGCGGTCCTTAACTTGGCAGTGAAAAATGGGGAAAGAGGGTTGGGGGTGGTCAGCGTGCAGCCCACCACACTGCTCCCCTCCATGTCACCTTCTCCAGGCAGACACCCCTGACTGCACCTGGCAGATGTACCCTCTTTTCTGAGCTGTCAGGATCCTGATGGAGTCAAGGCAGTTTTATGGCCAAGGGCACCAGGGCTTTCCCCCGTCTAGTCTTCTCTCTCAGCCCCAGCAGACCAGCCTCAATTACTCTCACTGAGCTGTCCCCAGGCCACAGAGGGAGACCCTGAACCCTGGCAGGACAGGACATAAACCAGGACCTGGCTGGACTGCTTACCCCTCTGGCCTCAGCCCCTCAATTGTCAAATGGGGGTGCTGCTTATCTGGCCTTCTTGTGAGGCTGCCGTGAGGCGTGAACCCCGGCAGGGTGGAGGTGGGGGCACTCGTGCTGCCCAGGGGAGCTGACGTTGTCACCTGGCTGTGGTGGGGAGGGGGGACACCCAGAGAGGCAACCCTGGTCCCAGTGGGGATGAGTAGGGGCCAGGGTGTTGGGTGCAGATAAGAGAGGCTCAAGACTGAGGCGAGTCAGGACACCCAGAAATGGGAAACGTGGCTGCACGGAGGCCTGAGGGGCCCTGGAGGACTTCCGTTTCCCTTGGGCATGGGGAGAGGGCCGAATCAGTCATACGCCTCAGTTTCTAGCCTCGCAAGACCCCTCTCTGGTTCCATTATTTATCTCCTCTGTCCCCATTTTCCACTCACTTCCGCTAGGCTGCCATCTACGTATATTCTTCACACGTGCTCTTCCAGAGAGTGTGTTGAACTTCTGAAAAACTCCCCCTTGATTATACTTGAAGACTGTGTATCACAAATAAAAACGATTCTCTTAAAGTGTGGTGGAGTCAGGAGGTGTCAGGGACTCCGTGTGGGGTGTGACACAGAGGGTTGGGGTCGGGAGGCAGTGCTCCTAGAGGGACAAAGTGAAGAGGGAAGGGCCCTCCCGGCCAGCAGCCGAGGTGTGGGTGTGGGTGGGATGAGTCTGGGGGAAGCGATGCGAGGGGCGGGGTGGGACCCTGCTCCGGTCTGGCAATGCTCAGTTCAGGGGTCCGGACTTGATGCCGTGGGCAGGGCCACACCCCTGCGGAAGGGGCATTGGAAGAAGACAGCCCCTGACTCCTTCTCCCCCCGTCTCTCTCCTTCCAGCGCTGGCCACCAAACAGACCTACGTCGCCTACACCAACCATGCAATCTAGCTAGGCCACCGGAGCTGCACAGGAGAAGGAGAACAGACCCTTGTGGATGGTGCATCGGGCCAGGCGCCCCCCCGCCGCTGCAGGGGGGCCCAGCTGATGTCCTACCTGCCCGTGGGCACCCACGGACGTAGCTTGGTGCTGAAGATAGCACAGCCCCCAGTGGTCACTGCTGGGTTGCCTGGGCAAGCCGGGCTGGTGACAGGAGGAGGATGAGGGGCCAGGGAAGCTTCAGGCCACCCCAAGACCCTGTGTCCTGGACCAAAGCCCCTCCCAGCCCCAAACCACAGGAGGCCCCCGGCGCTGGTTTTCTCTCTCCCTCGTCTCTCTCCATCCTATTGGTGACCTTCTCAGTCTGTCTCCATCCCTGTCTTTATTTTCTCTTCTCTCTTTGTATCGCCTGTTCTCTCTGTGTCTGTCTGCTTTTTCTGTATCTTCTTTCTTTCTGACTCTGCCTTTTCTCTGCCGTCTCCAGCTTTCTCTTGTCTTTTCTCTTGTGCTCCACCTGGTCTCTCCTCTTGTGCATTTTTGTTTCCTGTCCTCAGCCCCCTCCTCACCTTCATTTACATCCAACCTTTGCTCTCTCTCCCTGCCATCTTTTCCTAATTCACCAGATCTTACATGTCACAAAAGAGAAAAAAGGAAAAAAAGATCAAAACACAAAAAAGCCAAAACTAAAACAAATCTCGAGTGTCTTGCAAAGTGCTGCGTCCTCCTGGTGGCCTCTGTGTGTGTCCCCATGGCCCGCAGCTTGCCCGCCTACCCCCGCCTGTCTGCCATGTGTCCTGCCCGCTTGCCCCTCCTGCCGATGACACGGAGTTCAGTGCCTGGGTGTTTGGTGATGGTTATTGATGACAATGTGTAGCGCATGATTGTTTTTATACCAAGAACATTTCTAATAAAGTAAACACATGGTTTTGCACCCTGGCTCCACATCCACTGAGGGTCCTGCGGTGGGACCCCCGGCTCAGCCTGAAGCCGGAGAGCCTGGAGTTAGAGGGAAGGAGGAAATGGCTGATAGGGACATAGGGCTTGGGGGCAGCGGAGGCTGCTTCCTGGGCTGGCATCGGGTGGGGTCTCGGAGAGTTCTTGGGCTGGGAGGGGCCGGGACACTGTGGGAGGTTCCAGACATCAGCCCCTGGTACTCCCCTAAGTAGGGGGGATGTTCCGTCCCTGTCTGTCCTGCAGCCCCTAAGGAGGGTACCATTTCTGCCCTGCCTCTCCTCTGGCTCACATCCCTCATGCCTGAGCCCCACCCCACCCCATCCCATAACCTGAGCCGCTCCTCCCCTTCCAGCCAAGAAACTCTCCTCTTGAGAAATCGCCTTCTGGGGCTCCCAGCATCCACAGCCCTCCCCTCCTGCCTGTCCTGTCTTCAGGTCACAGGTGCTGGGATGGTGTGTGACTGTCTTGGTGATGAGTATGTGGTGCGTGGCCAGGTGGGCCAGGTGCACGGCACAGGTTGTGTGTGTGTGTGCGTGTGTGTGTGTGTGACTTCCCCCAGCCCTGTGCGTGTCTGTATTATCTGTGTGTGTGTGTGCTCCTGCACCTCCATATTCAAGCTTGTTTGTCTTGTGGGAGTGTCTGTCTGTTTAGGCGTACGTGGGTGTGAGTCCACATCACACCCATGTCGTGAGGATGCCTGTCCTGGGCAAGTGTGAGAGTGTGTTCACAGCAGCTGGCGTCTGTGGCAGATTGGGAGCTAGGGAGCGTGAGCGGCTCAGGGGCTGGGCCCTGCCAGGGGTAAATTATAGAGCCAGCAACACAATGAGACCACAGGCAGCAGCTAGAGCCCGGGCTGCCTGTGCCGCCCCTTCCTGCCGCACCCCCAGGCCCATACCCCCTTCCACCTCCTCCGCTACCTGACGGGGGCGGGGCTTGGAGGGACCCGGTGGGGCAGGAGGGGACTAGGTGTGGGAGCGTGTGAGAGGTGAGGCTGCGGCATTCAATCATGCCACGTGTTAGTGCCCCTCTGTCAGCCCATCTGCTTCTGGGGGGGCGGGCTGCACTTGGGAGTCCGTCCTCCCCGAGGGTCTGTGTGACACACACTGCATGTGTGTGCAGCGCCTACTGTATGCTCAGTAAATATGTGTGTAAGGGAAGGGGCAGGGAAGGAGGTCTCACACCGATCATCTTGCTTTCGAAGAATGTTCCCTGAGACTGCCACCCGGCATAGATTCTACCCAGTGCCCCAGGGTAATCAGGCAAAACTAGGGTGTCAGTCCAAGAGCGTCCTCCAGAAGCTTCCAGGGCAGTGTATGTGGGGGTGGGGTGGGGAGGAGCTGGATGTAGAAGGGGAGTGGGGCCTCTGATAGCACCCCCGGCCTGGGCACCTTGTTCCCTCTCTGGTCCATGTCCCTCTACAGTGATCGCCGTGCTGGGGCCCAAGTCTAGACTGAGGGTCTGGCCTGGAACTCGAGGGTTTGACGCTCAGCCCAGGACTTTCCCATGTCCTCCACATCTGTGGAGCCCCCTTCTAGGTTCCAGGGAGAATCACCTTCCTTCCAAGGCGGTGCTGCCCTCTCTGCTCCCCTCCCTTCAAGGCCTCGTAGTGGGAGGAGGAGGCAAGGGTCAGGCCAGGGTGGGCTCTCGGTTGGACTTAGGCCCATCGGGCATCCCTGAGGCTTGGCCTAGTCCAGCCTGCCTGGGGCTCTGAGAAGGGGCAGGTGGGAGGGGAGGCATCCAGGCCCTGCCCTCAGGAGGCCACCAGTTGGATGCGGGAGACAGCCCTCAGGGAGCCAAACAGCCTAGAAATGCTGATGGTCCCAAAGAAACATAATTATGCGAATGAGTGGGCTAAGTGGGGAAGGCTTGGGTGGGGTGTGAATGCTGAGCCACTGGGTCTGGTACAGAGGAGAGGTGTGCAGGCTCCGTGGTCCAGAGCTGGAGAGGAGGGACCAGTCCCCAGCAGGACTTGTGGAAGTCAGGCCTGCAGCAGCTGTGTGGGACGGAAGACATCCAGGCCCGTGAGGCCAGGGCTGGGATTCCGCAGGTGGGCCTAGGTGAGGCCTGCCCTGATGCACATGGTGGGGAAGACCTTCCCGGGCTAGTTGGCTGCTCATCTTTGCTCTCCATCCCATATTCTTAATTCACCAAGCTCATGGGACACCCAAGAAAGGTGGACAGATATTTGTATCTTCAGGATTTTCTATTTCAGTGAGATGGGGTTTGCAGTGTCCCTGGCTCCCTGGACCAAGCCGGCGGCCCCCAGAAACCTTTGCTCTGCAAGAGGGGTGATGGGGTCTCCACAGGCTCTGCGCTTACCCCTCCCCTGGGGCCTCAGCCTCCGAGTGAGAGACCCAGGGGTGAGGTCAGGGGCAGACCCCATGGCTGCTCTCCTCAGGGCAGGATGAAAGGATTAGGCTAGTGGAGATTTTACCCCCACCAGAACTTTTAGACTATGCAGATGCTGGGCCCTCCCCAGAAGGACTGGATCTGAGGCCCTGTGGGTGGGTTGGCACAAGTGTGCTTTACAAGCTCCCCAGGAGATCTGGGGCAGCCTAGTGGGCCAGGTGAATCAACATTCCAACAACAGAACCTTAAATCAGCATCAGCATCCCTAAGGAACTTGTTAGAAAATCAAATTATGGGCTTCCTCCCCACCCCCACCCCAGGTGGGCTGAACTGGAAGCTCTGGGGGTGGGTCCTTACATCCATTTTATAGGCCCTGCAGGTCAATTCTGTGCAAAACCAAGCTTGAGAACCACTGCCTAAGACTGTGTGTTAAAAGGCCAATGTGTGAGATTGAAATATGTTTGTGGGAAGGCAGGGGGAGGGTGGAGTTCAGGCCTAGGGTTCCTGGGGCCTGGGGAGTTCCTGGGATGCAGGACTTTCAGTGCTAAAACCAAGAGAGTCCTGGAAAAATCTAGACAAATCTGATAAGACCCCTTTCCTTATTCATTCAACAGATATTAAGTACCTACTATGAGCCAGGCCCCGGGTATGCGGTGGTGAATGCGCCAGGTGTGGTACCAGAACTTGGGGTTTCTGCAGCCAGTAGAGAAGAATGCCACTCAAGAGGTTTTTGAGGCTCAAAACCAAGACCAGGCTGCTACCTGCCCTGAGCAGGAGCCCACTGAGCTCCCAGGCTGGCTGGGCACACGGGACACCTCTGTGGAACTCCCAGGATCCTGGGAACTCAGCTTCGGAAGCAGTATCCAAGCTTGGATACCTTCCAGCTCAGATGAGCTGGTTCTGAGTTCCAGTGTCCTATGGTCAGTTTCTCCCACCCTGTCTTCTTGGGCCCTAGAGGCAGAGGCAAGGGGGCCAGGGAGTGGCCTGTTAGCACCACGCCAGGTCCCCTGCACCACTTCAGCCTCCAGGCCCAGGGAGGGGTCCTCGGGAGCCCGCAGGAGGAGGCTGAGCTTTTAGGAGGCTGTGGGACCCCTCCCCGGCCAGAGGTCAGACCATGGACCCTTTTTTTTGATGCTCTCACTTTTTTTGTTGCTGCTCCCTCCCCCCAGCCTGGGGTTTCCATCCAGCCCCTGAACACTGAGGGGAGACTGAGGGGCTCTCCCTGGCACGAGAGCCCCTCTCTACCCCTGTGCCTGCCCTGCCCTGCCCCACTGCCCCACAGGCCTTGGCCCTGGCACTCTGAGCTTCCCAGGGCTTTGGCTTCCCTGCAGACACCCTGGCACCAAGTGGTACACGGTGCCAAAATCTCACTTCAGTTGGCAAAAGCAGCAATTAGCATCTAATGAGGCTTCTTTCTTTATTTTTAGGTAACCTCCAAGGCCCTGCCTGTGTAATTCAGCCCGCCATTGCTCGGCAGATAATTAAAGCATGTCACCGTAATTTGCCTTTTTTTTTTTAATAAAGCCCATAATTAGAGGGAAAAAAGCCAAAAAGAGGAGGGAAAGAAAACAAAGAGAGGTGGAGTTGGGGCAGGAAACGGGGCTTGGCTGCCCCAGCCAGGAGCCTCTGCTCCATCGGCAGGACCAGGAGCCCCATTCTGGGAGCATGTACGCCTGGGGCCTCCCTAACCTCAGGGGCTTCGCCAGGTACTTCCTGCCCAGGACTCCCCCCTTGTTGGCTGCCCTTGCTTGCACTTCTGGAGTCTTCCTCTTCCAGGTTAGGTTTGGGGGAGACGAGCTTCCTGTTCTTCCAGTTCTTTCCTTATAAAACCAGCCCCAGTATTCCAGTATTCCAGAAAACCAGAGGATTCCAGTGGGCAGAAAGGGTGTGGAGCTGAAACCAGAGTAGCCCTGAGTTGATGATTCTTGAGCTGCACTTGGGCATCTGAGAATTCTTGATACTACTCTCCTGCTACAGATGTTTGAAATTTTCTTTAATAAATAAATAAAATTCCTTCACCAGGAAGGGGTCTGCAAACCGAGGCTGGCACCTGGTATCTGCTCTCAGAAGCACTTGTGACTTGATGTTCTCTCTAACTCTGAGCTCTTTATGCACCAGGAACTGCATTTCAGTCATTATTTTGGTGCTGGTGACTGGTGGTGGGCGATCCTCTTGGAGCCCGTAGGCCATGCTGGGAACAAACAGGGCAGCTGCCCATGTCGTTTCAGGGAGGCCACTGCCCCCAAGTCTTCCCACCTGCCATCTATGCTACCTCAAATTCTACCGCTAAAGCCTCAGGCTTCTGGGTCGAGGCATGTTCTCCTAAAACACAGCAATGGTTGGCAACCATATAGGCGTCAGGTTTCAAGACACCAGCTGCCCTGAAGGCGTGGAATGGGGTGGTGGTGGTGGGGGATGACAGGTAAGTTTTGAAAGACTTGATTTTGAACGAACTTCCCAGATCACCTTAACTCAAGTAGCAAGCATTCCGTCCACCACTTTCTGGAGACCACTTCACCCCAGACATCATCTTACGTTCATGTGGTTTGTTTATTATCTTCATCCTCCCACCAGAAGGTCAGCCCCACCAGGGCAGGGATTTTTTGTCAGTTTGATCATAAATCACACATGTCAATTTGATCACAGCTGAATCTAGAACAGTCCCTGGCACACAGCAGGCATATAATGAATATTAGTTGAATGAATGGATTGGGGGGAGGGGGTGGGACTGGAGACCCAGAGGAACCTATTTAGCTGCATCCCCACCTCCACCGCCCCCACCCCCATCCCCCAGCACTCAGCTCTATCACTGAGTCCCTGCCCAAAGTCCAGTGGTTCATTTCTTCCTTGTAGCTTCCCAAGGTCTTCCCCAGAGGCCTGAGGGGAGCATGGTTGTACCACTCTGGTCGCTGGATAGGGAACTGGCCCCCACCTGCCCCCTCACCCCCACCCCAGGATGACAGGCAGCCTGGAGTTGGAATCAGGAGACCTGGATTCTAAGTAAGGCTTGGTGGCTAACTCAATGTGTGCCATTGGGCAAGTTGCTTTCCCTTTCTGGGCCCCAGTTTCTTCATCCATTAAATGAGGTATTGAGCTCTGAGCCTTCAGAGGCTGGGTAAGCAGCCAGTATTCCAGCGGTACAGAAAGGTGAGGCAACTGCAAAGAAGAGTCTTTTGGGGTCAGTTGCTACGGCAACTGTGCACACACTAAGGCCTGCAAATCAGGCCCTTCGTTTGGCTTCCCCAGCCCTGGTGGTCTGTCTGTGATTGGAGGAAGAGGCTTTATTAACGTTGTGGGCAGTGGAAGAGGATGGAGAAATGATGGGGGTTGTTGGGGAGCTGGGGACCAGTCTAGGGTGGGCCTGCCAGCCCTGCCCTCCACCACAGTGTGGGAGATGGACTGGCTCGTGAAGTAGGTATAGAACTAGATGTCTAAGCTGGGCAGGACCCCAATGACCATGCACTACCCCCTCACATGTACAGTAGCTGAGGAGGAAATTGAGCCCAGAGAGTCAAGAGGTTTGTCAAGATCTGAGAGGCCCCAGAATGACCCTCCCCACCACCATCCTGGTCAACCTAGGAAGTTAGGGGAGGAGTGCTTTTCAAAGAGCCTCGCAAACCATCTTCCTGGTAAACACTGTCCTTTCTGAGCTTGTACTTGGGAAAGCAGGGGGCCGAGCTTGGAGGGCAGGAGCCACCTGTTCACGCTGTCCAGGGAGGTGGACAGCTGTGCCTGGTCCTGGCTGTGCATAGGCGGGGGAGGGGACACAGAGCCACTGATGGGTCTGGGGCTAGAACCCAGGTTTTGGTCTCTGTTACTTGGGCGCCAAAGTCACTCAGCTCTCCCAACTTTAGTTTCTGCATCTGCGAAATGGAGATAAATAGCTACTGAAGATGATTACAAAAGCATCGTGAAAACACAGGAGGTCAGGAGGGGACACAAGCCCACCCTGGAGCCCTGGCTGCCTTACTCTCCAGGACAGTGTGCCCTCCTCTCCTTCTCTGCCCACCCACCCACCCTCCTCTGTGGTTTGGGGCTTCTTTTCTTTCAACCACTCCTCAAATGCTAGGGCTCCCTCTGGGGCTCCAGGCCAGTGTCCATTTGCTCCTTTCTTCTTCCACCTCAGTACTTTCCCAATATTCCATGTCCTCCCCCTACATGTCCCAGCCTCCCTTGCAGTTGGGTTGAGGTCATGTGACCAGTTCTGGCCAATGAGCTGTGGGCAGTGACAATGTCCATCACTTCCGGAAGTGCACAGGTGTACTTCCTCCAGGCTTTTCTTCTCTTGCTGCAGCAACTTTGGAAGTCACGTGTTGAGACTTCACATGTTGAGACACATAAGATGGAGGTCACCTGGCTCCCTGAATCACAGATTGGAGGAGAGCTTCTGCCAACCCATGACGAACTTTGTATGCACAGGAAATAAATCTCTTTTTTGCTAGGATGCTGAGATTTCAGGATTGGTTTCTAAGTTATAGCTTTTCCTATCCTGCCTAATAGATCATCAGATAAATGCCAAATTTATCTCTCTTCCAGCTTCCAAACCTTCTTCTGAGCACCCCACTAGCTACAGTTCCCCAGGGTTCTCTCTCTGTGAATGGTCCACGGTGGAACTCAGTCTTCCCCTAAATGTGGTCCGCTTCCTTGCTTCCCATTTTGGTGATCAACAGCCATGAAAATCAGAAACCTGAACCTTCCCCTAGACCTCCCCTTCCCACCTCTCATGTGTGGCCAAGTCTCCACCATCTTCTCTGTCCTCTCCTCCATGCCCACTGCCACCTCTGGACCTCACGCTCCCACCACCTCTCGCCCCTGGGTGGTGGGCACAGTCTCCCAGTGCCTCTCCCAGCTTCTAGCCTTTATCTCGGTTCTTTAAAGATGTTGCTCCCTGTCTTCCAGTTTGTGTTGTTTCCAAGGAGAAATGTGCCATCATCCTTATCTTTGTCCCTTTGTATATAATGTCACTTTCCTCTGGCTGCTTTTACATTTTTCTCTTTATCACTGGTTTTAAGCAGTTTGATTATGATGTGCCTTGGTGTAGTTTTCTTCACGTTTCTTGTACTTGCATTTTGTTGAGCTTCTTGGATCTGTAGGTTAATAGTCTTTGTTATATTTGGAAAATTTTTGGTCATTATTTACTTCAGAACTGTTTCTGTCCTCCCTCTATCTTCTCTCCTTGGGGGACTTCTATTACATGTATATTAGACCTTGTTCCAATAACTCAGGGATGCTCTGTTCTTCTTTTTTTCTTCAATCTTTTTTCTCATTGTGTTTCATCTTGTATAGTTTTTATTTTTTAACTTAAAAATTACTTATTTAAGTAAAATTGATTTACAATATTATATTAGTTTCAGGCATACAACATAGTGATTCGATATATATATATATATATATATATATATATATATTTTTTTTTTTTTTTTTGCGGTACGTGGGCCTCTCACTGTTGTGGCCTCTCCCGTTGCGGAGCACAGGCTCCGGACGCGCAGGCTCAGTGGCCATGGCTCACGGGCCCAGCTGCTCCGTGGCATGTGGGATCCTCCCGGACCAGAGCACGAACCCGTGTCCCCTGCATTGGCAGGCGGACTATCAACCACTGTGCCACCAGGGAAGCCGATTCGATATTTTTATACATTACAAAATGACCACCATGATATGTCTTGTTATCATCTGTTACCATACAAAGTTATTACAATATTATTGACTATACTCCATATGCTGCACATTATATCCCTGTGGCTTTGTTATTTTATAACTGGAAGTTTGTACCTCTTAATCCTCCTCACCTATTTCACTCACCCCCCAACTCCTCTCCCCTCTGGCAACCACCAGTTTGTTCTCTGTATCTATGAGTGTGTTTCTGTTTTGTTCTGTGCATTCGTTTGTTTTGTTTTTTAGATTGCACATACAAGTGAAATCATACAGCATTCGTCTTTCTCTGTCTGACTTATCTATTTTAGTTTAATATGCTCTAGGTCCATCCACGTTGTCTCAAATGGCAAGATTTCATTCCTTTCTATGACTAAGTAATATTCCATTGTATATGTATACCACATCTTCTTTATCCATTCATGTATTGATAGGCACTTAGGTTGCTTCCATGTCTTGACTTCAGTGAATAATGCTGCAGTGATATAGAGGTGCATATATATTTTTGGGTTTTTAAAATTTTATTTATTTTATTATTTTTGGCTGCATTGGGTCTTCGTTGCTGTGCATGGCCTTTTGCTAGTTGCAGCGAGCAGGGGCTACTCTTCGTTCCGGTGTGCAGGTTTCTCACTGCGGTGGCTTCTCCTGTTGCGGAGCACGGGCTCTACATGCACGGGCTTTAGTAGTTGTGGCTCGCGGGCTCCAGAGCGCAGGCTCAGCAGCTGTGGCGTACGGGGTTAGTTGCTTGGCCGGACCAGGGCTCGAACCAGTGTCCCCTGCATTGGCAGGCGGATTCTGAACCACTGCACCACCAGGGAAGCCCCTCTATTTTTGAATTAAAGTTTTTGTTTTGTTTGGAAAAATGCCCAGAAGTGGAATTACTAGATTGAATGGTAGTTCTATTTTTAATTTTTTGAGGAACCTCCATACTGTTTTCCACAGCGCTGCACCGATTTACATACTCGCCAATAGTGCATGAAGGTTCCCTTTTCTCTTGCTGCTTTTCTCTCTTATTCTTTAATTTTTGCCATTTTAATGACTATGTGTCTTGGTGTGGACTTCTGAAGGCTAATCTTGTTTGTGACTCTCTGTGATTCCTGGACCTGGATGTTTTCAGCTCTTATTTCTTCAAATAAATTCTCTGCCCCTTTCTCTCTCTCTTCTCCTTCTGGGACCCCTATAATTCAAATGTTAGTATGCTTGATATTGTCCCAGAGGTCTTTTAAACTATCCTCATTAAAAAAAAATTTTTTTTTGTTCAGCTTGGGTGATTTCCGCCTCTCTGCCTTTCAGTTCACTGATCCATTCCTCTGTATCATCTAATCTACTGTTGATTCCAATATATTTTTTATTTCAGTTATCGTATTCTTCACCTCTGTTTGGTTCTTCTTTATATTTTTCAACTCTTTGTTAAGTTTCTCCCTGGATTCATCCATTCTTCTCCTGAGGTCTTTAAACATCTTCATGATCATTACCTTGAACTCTTTTTTTTTTTTTTGGTAGGTAAGAAGTGGATTTATTTAGAGATACACATTCCATAGACAGAATGTGGTTCATCTCAAAATGTGTGAATGGCCCTGGGAGAAACACACTCCACAGACGTGGCCATCTCAGAAGATGAGAGCACCTTGAACTCTTTATTGGGTAGATTGCTTATCTCCACTTAGCTTAATTCCTCTAGGATTTTGTCTTGTTTCTTCATTTGTAACATATTCATCTGTCTCCTCATTTTGCCTAATTCTCTGTGTTAACTTTATGTATTAGGTATTAGGTAGGTTGGTTACATCTCCTAATCTTGGAAAAGTGGCCTTAGGCAGGAGATGTCCCGTGGAGCCCAGCAGCATGCTCTCCTCCGGTCACCAGAGCTATATAGTCTAGGGTGCCCCCCATGTGGGCTGCACAGGGCCCTCTGTTGTGGCAGGGCTGGCTACTGTGGGCACACTGGTGGCAGGGCCGATCCCTGGCCTGGTTGGCTGTCCCCTGCTGGGGGGTGGGGCCAGGTCCTAGGGCTAGGGCCAGCCCACTGGTGTGCGGGGCCGGGTCTGGTGTGGCTGCCTGCTTGGTCCAGGGGGTCCTTGGCCTGCTGGTTGGCGGGCAAGCCCCAGGCACTAACAGGCGAGATGGAGGACTCCAAAATGGTACTTGCCAGCACTAGTGTCCTTGTGATAGAACAAGCCTCCCAAATGGCTGCCGTCAACATCCGTGTCCCCAGGGAGAGTCCCAGTTGCCTCCTGCCCCTCCAGGAGGCTCTCCAAGATCAGCAAGTGGGTCTGACAGTCCCTCTGTGCTGGGACTCGGAGCAGGTGAGATTTTGCGTGTGCCCTTTAAGAGCAGAGTCTCTATTTCTTACAGCCCTCCACCTCTCCTGTAGGCAAGCCCCGCTGGCCTTCAAAGCCAGACATTCTGGAGGTTCGTCTTCCGGATGCAGAACCCCCAGACTGAGGAGCTCAGTGTGGGGCTCCGCCCCCTCACTCCTTGGGGACAACCTCTGCAGTTGTAATTACACTCCTGTTTATGTGTCACTTACCCGAGTGTGGGTGTCTTGACTATACCATGTCTCCGACCCTCCTACCATCTCATTGTGGTTCTCTCTTTACATCATTAATTGTGGAAAATCCTTTCTGCTGGTCTTCAGGTTGTTCTCACAGACAGTTGCTCTGTAAATAGTTGTAATTTTGATGTGCCTGTGGGAGGAGGTGAGGTCAGGGTCTTCCTACTCTGCCGTCTTGACCACACTCTCCATTGTATAGTTTCTATTGCTGTGTCTTCAAGTCCACTGACGTTTTCCTCTGCAATATCCAATCTGCTGTTGTTTGTGTCCAGTGCATTTTTAATCTCAGCGTTGTAGCTTTCTTTTACTCTAGAAGCTTGATTGGGTCTTTTTTATTTTTTTTATTTTTTTATTTTTTATTTATTTATTTATTTTTTTTGCGGTATGCAGGCCTCTCACTGCTGTGGCCTCTCCCGTTGCGGAGCACGGGCTCCGGACGCACAGGCTCAGCGGGCATGGCTCATGGGCCCAGCTGCTCCGCGGCATGTGGGATCTTCCCGGACCGGGGCACGAACCCGCATCCCCTGCATCGGCAGGTGGACTCTCAGCCACTGCACCACCAGGGAAGCCCCGATTGGGTCTTTTTAAAATTAATTAATTAATTAATTAATGTGACTGCCTCGGGTTTTAGTTGCGGCACGCGGGATCTTCATTGTAGCATGCAGGATCTCTTGTTGCAGTGCGCGGACTCTTTGTTGCAGGCACTGGCTTCTCTCTAGTTGTGGTGCATGGGCTCACTAGTTGCGGCATGCAGGCTTAGTTGCCCCGCAACATGTGGGATCTTAGTTCCCTGACCAGGGATCGAACCTGTGTCCCCTGCATTGGAAGGTGGATTCTTAACCACTGGACCACCAGGGAAGTCCCCTTGATTGGGTCTTTTTAAAATATTTTTCATATCTCTAGTTAAATGTTCAATTTTTCCTCTACTTCCAGAACACATGGAATACAGTTATAATAACTTTTTGAATGTCCTTGTCTACTAATTCTGTCATCATGTCATTTCTGGGTCGGTTTCAATTGATTGATTTCTTTTCTCATTATGGCCTGCATTTTCCTCTGTCTTTGTATACCTGGTAATTTCTTACTGGATTCCAGATACTGTAAATTTTACCTCCTAGGGGGCTGGTTATTTTTGTGTACATACAAATATTCTTGAGGTTTGTCCAGAATGTGGTTAAGTTACTTGGAAATGGTTCAATCCTTTCAAGTCTTGCTTTAAAGTTTTATTAGATGGGACCAGAGCAGCATTTAGTCAAAGACCTCAGTGGGGGAGATCACCCAGGACCCGGCACCATGAAGCCAGAAAGCCACTGGAAAGCTTTAAGCAGGATGGGGCATGACATGCACTTTTAATGACCTCTGGATGCTTGTGTGTCCAGGGCTCAGGCCACAGACTCCTTTCCTTCTCCAGCTGTACCCTCTCCCTAGGGGCTAGTCCTGTGGCTTTGACTCCCAGACATGCATCTCCAGCTCTCTGTTCTTGCACCTGAACTTGACTTGTGTGGCTCCTTCCCCATTCCCCAATTCTGCCAGCATAGGGGAGGGAAAGTTTTCCTTGAGCCTCTTAGGACCCCTGGCTGGGTCTGAAAATTAAACGGACAAAGATTCCCAGGAGAAAAGCATACACATTTATTTAATGTAAGCTTTACTCGACATGGGAGCCTTCATAAGGAAAGAAGAGCTGAAGAAACAGAACCGAGTGTTTTTATGCTATAGTTGATGAAGAGAAGCCAGCTGCATAGAAATAGGACAGGTTAGAGGGACTTCCCTCATGGCGCAGTGGTTAAGAATCCTCCTGCCAATGCAGGGGACACCGGTTCTGAGCCCTGGGCCAGGAAGATCCCACATGCCCGGAGCAACTAAGCCCGTGCGCCACAACTACTGAGCCTGCGCTCTAGAGCCCACGAGCCACAACTACTGAAGCCGGCGCGCCTAGAGCCCGTGCTCCGCAACAAAGAGTAGCTCCCGCTCACCGCAACCAAAGAAAGCCCACGCCCAGCGATGAAGACCCAACGCAGCCAAAAATAGAAATTAATTAATTAATTTTAAAAAATCACTTTAGCCTCAGCTTTAAAAAAAACAAAAAGAAATATGACAGGTTAGAGAGTAAGAGGGAAGTGTAATAAACTTAGGGGAACTTAGCAGGGCCTCTTTGTCAGGTTCCTTCTTGTCACCACTTTGTCTTCAGAGATGAGGAAGCTCCTTTCATGGGGCGTAGGGAGAGCACCTGTCACATGAAGGTTTTATGACCTGTTTCAGGGAAGAAAGGTGGGAGGTAGGTCAGGGTGACCTTCCTGCTTCTGCCGTTTTTAAACACACTCAGCTTAAAATATTCAATATGCCAAGGTGCCATATTTTGGGATGGCCTGTTCTGAACCCCATGACCAGGCACCGCCACCTTAGCATGTGCAGATCCAGACTTTCGACTACCCCTCAGCCTGCTCCTCCCTCTTCTCTCCTCTCAGTAAAAGGCCCCACCAGCCTCATGGTCAGAAACTATAGGATCAACCTTGACCCCTAATCCCCACCCCTCATCCAGTATGTCAGCGAGTCCTGGTGGCTTGCCTTTAGGAGGAGTCTCAAAATCCAACCGCTCCTTCCCATCTGGTGCAAACCACCACTATCCTTATGAAATTGCACAGTTCAGATGGGACTCAGCCAATACTCGGATTGGGACTTGAACTCACTGGCTGGGACTGGAACCCACTGTCTTTTAATTAAGATTACACACCTGGTCTCAGGACTTAATGAAGCTCAGGTTCTTTATGTCTCAGTGCAGAAGAAATTCAGTGAGAGCCAAACTGAAAGGTAAGTGGATTTATTTAGAGAGATACACATTTCATAGACAGCATGTGGTCTATCTCAAAAGGCCAAGAGCAGGTCTGGGAGAAACACACTCCACAGACAGAGTGTGGACCATCTCAGAAGGTGAGGAGCCCACAGAGGGGGTGGTTAGTTTTTATGGGCTGGGTAATTTCATAGGCTATTGAGGGGGTGGTTAGTTTTTATGGGCTGGGTAATTTCATAGGCTATTGAGTGGGAGGATTATTCCAACGATTTTGGTGAAGGGGCGGGGATTTCCAGGAATTGGGCCACTGCCCACTTTTTGGCCTTTTATGGTTGGCCTTGGAACTGTCCTGGTACCTGTGGGTGTGTCATTTAGCTAATGTATTACAGTGAGCGTATAATGAGGCTCAAGGTCTACTGGAAGTCGAATCTTCCAGCATCTTGGACCTAGTCAGTCCTAACCAGTTTATGTCATATCCACAACAGCTCTGTGGCTATGTCATTCTTAAAGGGTTGTGCCCTTCCTCCTTCCCTCATCTTTCACTTAGCCTGGGTTACTTAGGCCCCCTCCTTCAGCTCTTGCTTCCTCACACAGGTCCTATGCAGCAGCCAGAGGGACCTTGTGAAAATGTAAATCGGATTCTTTCATGCCCCTGCTTTAAACCCTCCAGGTTTCCCACCACGGTGAAAATAAACCTCAGATCTCTAGCCAAGGCCCGTGAGGCTCAGTGGGGTGGGGCCCTAGTGTTTTTCCAGCCTCCTTTCCTTCCTTTCTTCCCCTTTCTCTTCCCGAACTTCCCTCCCCTCCACCAATTCTGGCGCACTTACTGTCACTGAATGAAGTTGTCTTCACAGAGAGGCATTTTCTGATGCCCCTCAAACGGCATTCCCACCCCCCCCCATTACTCCAGCCATAGATCTTATCACCCACCTGGCATCCCATAGTATATTGATTGTGTCTCTCCCAGGAGAACAAAAGCGCTGAGTGGGCAGGGACTTTATTTTCTACTAAACTTCAAATGCTTGAAACAGTGCACACGGAGATACTCTACAAATATTTATTGAATGAATGAATGAATGGAGTGAATGACCTTGGAATTCCAGGAACTGCTCTGACCACGAAGACCTTGTTTTGCTCTTTCCAGGGAGAGTGTTGGGGGTTGCGGCAGTGTGAGTTTTTGGAGGTGGGGAATTAAGTCTTTGGAATGGGCTCCCTTTGCTTTGTCTTCATCCCAGGCTGGGCCCTGTAGTTACAAACAAGCAAGAGTCCGCCCTATTTGCTCTCGGAGGAAACTGTAAAGTCACCACAAATTGGAGCACAGATGCGGCAGTTTGTGAGGTTAAGTGTGCTGTTTAGTTATGGAAATCAGGAGCTCCTCTGGCCCGGCTGGCTGTGCCCTTGAGGCATTAGAGAAATGTTTTCCCTAAATGTGCACTGTGGCTGTCCCAACACGGTGTCACTTTGAAGTTGAATAACCCAGAAGCCAGGAAATGTACGTTTGCTTATTATAATGGCCTTGCTGGGCCCAGAAGCAGGGCCTCATTCAATCATTCTACAAGTCAATACTGAGCATCTCTTGTGTGCCAGGCTCTGGATTCCAGAGCGGACAAGCCTGACACAGACTCTGAGGGATGGGATGCATATCCTTGCTGCAGGAATTCCTGGGGCCTTGGGCTGGGGGGAGGTAAGAACATTCTGAGGTTGTGAGCGAGGAGGGTGAAGAGACCTGGAGGTCAGGGGAGGAGGGAGGTTGTGGAAGAGTAACTGCTGCTGGTGGGCACATCACACTCTCTCAGGACCCTTTTGATTGTCTCCCAAACCTTCAGTAACATTCTCAGGGCTTCCTGTGCACTGCTGTGCACTGATGCAGGGAGAGGGCGTGAAATAGACAAGATGGTCACCAGACAGTGAGAGGTGAGCCTGAGCAGCAAACATTAGAGAGGTGGATGCAGGCAGGAGTGACAAGTGGACATCCTGAGACATCTCCCACCACAGAACAGCCAAAGGTGCTCCATAAAATAGGCAACTATTTTTCAAAATGCATGTCTGTGTTTGTAGAATGAATGAATGAATGCATGCATGCAAGGAATATCTTTAGGATGACAAACATAAAGAGGGTGCTGGAAGCCTGAGTGTTAGGGAGCCCTGAAGCTGCAGGGAGACCTCAGGTCCTTTGCACATATATTTCTGTGACCTAGATCAGAGTTTCTCAACAGTAGCACTATTGACATTTTGGGCCAGATTATTTTTGGTTGAGGGTGGTTGTCCTGTGCATTGTAGGTTGTTTGGCAGCAACTTTGGCCTCTACCCACTAGATGCCAAAGCAACTCCCTCCTCCAGTTGTGACAACCAGAAATGTCTTCTGGGGGACATGATTGTCCAGGCCCAGAAACAAAGGCCTAGAGGCTTGTTAAAGGCTCCACAAGGAAGAAGGAGACAGGTTGTGGGCACTCATGGTGGGGAGCTGAAGTTGAGACCTCTACACACACACACAAAAAAGAAAAAACAAAAACCAGGACTCTCAAAGCTACACGTTTCCTGAAAGGATAGAGAAAAAAAGTCTCCAGTGGCAAAGAGAAATGATTAGAATATTTGTCTATTTCAGCTTGTGTTCTAGATAGAAACAAAAGCCTTTTTGTTTGTAACCACAGGCCTGCCCACACAGGGGTTTAGGGTAAACATATGCATTACCTGTGTTCAAGGAAACTTCAAGTAGTGAAATTAACTCCAAGTGTATTGGTAGCCCCTGGGGCACCTGGCTGAAGCAAAAGCAAATTCTTTTGGGAGGGACATACCCTCAACTCCTGCTGTGCAGGAGTCCCACGTGTAGAACCCAGCTAAGCTTGAGTTTGCAATACAAAATTACAAAGCACATGAGGAAACAACTGCACATGAGTGAGTCAGTAAAAACAACAAATGGCCAAATTAGACCTTCAAGACTTAAGATACTGGAATGATCAGACCCAGAATATTATAAAAACAAAAACAAAACAAACCAACAAAAACTTGTTAAAAGTGTTTAGAGAAATAAAGATGCTACGAGGAAAACCAGGCAAATATGAAAGCGAACACATAGACTCAGAAATGAAAATGATAATGTTGAAATGTAAACCCAATGCACAGGTTAAACACCAGATTAAATACGGTTGAAGAGATAGTTACTGAACTGGAAAACAGATTTGAAGAAATTATTAGCCATTAACACAGCACAGAGAGAAAAATATGAGCAAGAGGAAAAAAAGACATGGGATATAGAATAAGGAATTTAACAAATGTCATCTAGGAATTCCATAGGAGATAATTGAGGGAATTGGGGGAGGCAACACTTAATGATATTCATTAGGAATTTTCCAGAAATGATAAAAATGACAAGTCCTGGGAAGGAAGCATGAAGAATTGAAGCAGAGTAAATAAAGAGAAACCCAGACCTAGAAACATTGTGGTGAAACTGCAGAAATCCAAAGAGATCCTAAGAGCAGCTGGATAGAAAAAAGTCAGATTACAAACGACTCCAGGATGAAACTGGAGACATGAACACGTGTCCTTGGGAGGCCCAGAAATTGTCTGGGGAATTGTCTGTACCTCAGGAGAAATCCTGACTACTGCCAGCATGAGCAGGTTGGGCCTCAGACTATTACTGGTAAATTATTAAAAGAAATATGATCTTAGTGTTCTCTCAAGCTGAGTCTGGTGGTTTCACAGCCCAGTCAGTGTGTGTGAGTGTGCAGGGTGGGCACACTCGGTAACCTCTGGACAGAGGTCTGGTCCACAAGCTGTGGGAGGTTACTTTTGCCTGTAGAGGGCAGAGGGCCACTTTTGGAACACTGCCTGGACACAGCTGGAGGGTGGGCAGTGAACATGAGGCAGTGTGAGAATTAGGGTGCCTGGAGTGGGCCCTGGGGGCAACAGAGACGGCCAGGGAACTAACTCTCGACCTCCAGACACTAGGGGCCACTTTTCTAATCCCCAAAGGCTTCCTGGAGGGGGTGATGGGCTGCAAGAGGAAGCTGGGAACAGTGGGTTGGGGGAAAGGAGAGGTGGGTCTGGGTGTGTGCTGGAAACTGTGGAGGGGAGGAAAGAGGCTGAGAAGGCTGAGGGGAAGCCCAGGGACTGCCTCTATTTCTGGATAAGTGCACCATCTCCCACCCCCTTCACACACACACACACACACACACACACACACACACACACACACCTCATACATACACATCCCCTTCTCCATTTTTGCTATGAATTTCTCACCAAATAAGCTTCATTAATCATCTAATAACCAGATTAATTAAGGACGCTGAAAGTAAACAGCAAGAAGGTAATTTGCTCCTGATTACTGTGTAATTGCCTGAGGATGAATTCATTTGCATATGCAAAGAAGGCTCCACACACAGCGAATGACAATGAAGAGAAGTAATTGTGTATCTGACCCAAACCCCTCCCTGCCTCCCTTCTACTTCCTGCCTCCTCCAGCCCCTCTCAACCTCTCTTGAAAGCTGGTGGGGAGGCCAGCCCTGCTCCCTGCCCTCAGCCAGCCCAGTCTGACTCCCTGCTTACCAAGCCCTCTGGCCCAGGCCGGCTCCTGCAGCTCCTTTCCCTCCCAGAGACGTGGGTCTCACAAAAGAGATTGGGAATTCTAGCCTGGGCCCTGCCTGAGTGATCTTGGCAACACACCTCCTCCCCATCGAGTTCCTTAACTGTAAAACGGACTCACACACCTGCTCTCTGTAGCCCTTAGGAGGACTCAACTAAGGGTTAGTTAGGGAGCCTTTCATAAATTGTAAAGCACTGGGCCAAAGCTTACTGAACATTATTTTTGCCTGAACCCAGTATTTGCTGAATGTGAGTTTTCAAAAGCCCCTAAGAATTCGGCCTCGTCCAGGAAGACTTCCGGTATTGTGCCCTTCAGGAGAACTGGCTTCTCTCTGGGGCAGTAATGTGCTCTTTTCTGTGGAAGAGCTGCCCCAGGGCTAGATTCCCTTGCCCTGGGGACTGGGGAGGGGTAAAGGCTCCAGGGTACCTCCTCCCTCCCCCCCCACCAAGGCTAAGCTCAGGTTTGGGGGATGGGCACCTCGTTCTAGGGCGCCCCCTGCCCCCCAGGGTCTTAGACGCCAAATTGTTTTCTGATGGCGGCCTCCGTCTCTCCTGAACTCAATTTGCGTTTTCAAAGCAGCTTATAGACGCATTAAAAAATCCATTTTCGCTCGGGATTGAATCTGTCTGGAGCGAGATCAATGCGCAGAGGCCTCTCTCCAACCCCTGCGTCTCCCCTCTTCCCCCCAACCCCTCGCGTTGCCATGGAGACCGCGGAAGCCCAAGCCCTACTCGACTCCCGAGGATCTGCTGGGCCCTTCTGCTCCCCAACATCCTTCCAGCGCCTTCCTCCACTCCCCATCCCCGCAGTCGTGGTCAGCTTAGCTACTTGGGTCAGAAACCTGTCTCTGCCACTTAACTACTGTGTGGTCTTGGGCATGTTAGTTAACATCTCTGTGCCTCAGTTAGTTCATCTGCAAAGTGGAGATAGTAATTGTACTGACCTCGTAGCGCTGTCATGGGGATTAAATGATTCAAGTATACAGTACTTAGAAGAGGGGTGGTACACAGTGAGTCTTCAAGAAGTGTAAGCTCTTATTACTCAAACCTCATGCCGCAGTTTTTATGGAGGGGGAAGTCCCTGTGTGCAGGTCTGTCTCTCCTTTTCCTTCTGTTCTCTCAGAGCAGCCCCAGCCCAGGAGCTCGTGGGCCTCCTGCAACTTCTCTCTCCAGATGTCCTTGGCCAGAAGCACACGGAGGGCAAAAATCTCCAGCGCTTTCCATCTGTGTTCCAATCTTTGTGAAATAGGACACCTGTGTGGGCAGAGAGATCACCCCTCGTCACTATTCCACCACCCCTCTCTTGTCTCTGGCCTCTCTGACTGTCATCCTCTCACCCCTGTGCTCCCTTAGTTTTACCCTCAAGCCCTCTGGCTGCCTCTGAAGCCCCTTGCTTTTGCTCTGGTCTCCAGAGAGATCCTTAGTGGACAGGTGGGGCTAGGAGGAGGGAATGACTGGCCTGGCCTGGGTTTTGGATGAAGCAGATTCTGGAGCTGGAGGGACCTGGGCTGCCCAGGTCACACCCCCGCTGGCAGCGACTCCTCATTAGCAAGCACCTTTGATTCTGTGTGGCTCAGCCCAACAGTGCAACAGCCCGGTGTCCCTCTGGGGAAAAAAAACTGCCTTTGATGCCTCAGGAAGCTGTTCACACACACACACACAGAGGACCAGCCCCTCTCACCAAAAGCTGGGTGAGTCCCCTTCCCCCATCATCTCCTTTCTCAGCCCCCTCCCTCCCTCTGGTACCCATGATGGGACCAGGCTGGTTGGAGGGACAAAGAAAATCCTTTCTCCACTGAATTGCAGTGGTGTCTTTGTCGTAAATCAATTGACCGTACATGGGTGGGTCTATTTTTGGGTTCTCTCTATTCTCTTATACTGGTCTATTTATTTACCCTTACACCAACATCACAGTGTCTTAATGGCTGGAGTTTTATAGAAAGTTTTAAAATCAGGGAGTTTAAGTCATTCATCTTTGTTCTTCATGATCCTCTTGCCTATTTTAGGTATTTTGCAGTTTCATGTATGTTTTAGAATAGGCTTGTCGATTTCCACAAAAAACTTGCTGGAACTTTGACTGGAATTTTGCTGAATCTACAGATCATTTTGGGGAGAATTGACACTATCGATATTGAGTCATCTAGTCCAGGAACATGGTGTAGCTCTCTATTTATGAATGTCTTCCTTAATTTCTCTCGGCATCCTGCTTTCTCTTTTAAATCCCACTGCATTCTGGCACTTGGTGGAAATTAACTTCCATCCCTGCGACTGCTGTTGCTTGAAGGCAGTTTGTTGTCCGGTTGCAGCTCTTCAGGGAGACACCAGGGACGAGGTCCTGGGAGAGGGAGAGGGGCAGGTGGAGAGAGCTAAGAGGGAAGGGGACACCCGGGACCCCAGCCTCAGTCCTGACCACTGAACAACCCTCTTGTGGAAACTCTGCTCTGAGCTCAGCAATTTCACAGAACTCTTAACCTCAGTTTTCCTATCTGTGCTTGATAAATCATATTGGTGTTTGTTTCTATCCTCAAGGGAAGACCGATGCCACCAACGTGGATATAGAACTGGAAAGCACCAGGCTCATGACTAGCACCCTCCAGTCATGCTTTTTCCCCCCTTTTAAGGACAAACTGAGAGTGTGCCTTAGTAATCCAAGAGATGGAAAAAGAAAGATGATATCTGGGCAGAAAGTTTGAATAGACAGTGGAGGCCTGGTCCAAGTACCTTGCTGACTTTCTATTCCTCTTGTTACTACTGGACTTTTCATTCTCTCAATACACTTGCATTGTGTTCCATCCATCCATCCAGGCCCTGGCACCCACAGTCCCCCTCGCCTTGGGCCTCCTTGGCTGTTGAGGGTCAGATGCCTACAGGCTGAGCCCCCCGGCTCTGCCCATTCAACTGAGCGTGTTCACCGAGGCCGGGGTGAGGGGTCCCTGCCAGCTGGTGCCCCTAAACCAGGGTGTGCTGGCCCCTCCCAGGCTGGTCACTGCTCCACCTGTACAGGCCTCTGGGTTTGGCCTTAAGTGCTAAAAGGAGCTAATTAAACCGTTGGCAACTCTTGCTTTGTTTCCTAATCACTGACTCTGTGCTGACAGAAGCAGTTTCTTCCAGATTATTCTTAAAGGGGGTGAACCCTTTTCCTACCTAACATTTTCAATACAATTACATGGAAGAGAGTGATTTTAAAATACACTTCACTAAGCACTTTCCTTTTTACTTAAAAAACACTTTTATAGCACTTGTCATGGGCTAAGAACCTTACAGATGTGATCTCATTTAGACCTCACACTCACCCTGTTATTGTCACCCCCATTTTTTAGGTGAGAGGCACCCATAGGGTAATCAACCTGCCCATGGTGGGCAGCTAGCAGGGGACAGAGCTGGGATTCAAGCCCAGGCCACCTGGCTCCACAGCCTTGTGGTTCAACCCTAGCCCTGGTGGCCCCCTTGGAAACATCGCCCTTGGCCATCTGGCCTCAGAGTGGAGCACTTGGGGGCTTCCCCTCCTGTAACCCTCTACTGGGCCTTTAGCCCCAAGCTCCAGGCCCTCTTCAGGAACAGGACTTGCCGCAGTCTGGTTCCTGGCCCACAAGATCCAGGCTGGGGAGTTCCATAAGAGGCAGTTAGGCATTATGGCATTTGGCTTTGAGTAAAAAATCAGGGGACTTGGCAGGCAAAGAAGGCAATGCTCTGGATTCCTGGCACAAAACAGCTTATGTGCATACCTATTAACTAGGGCTGGCAGGCAGGGCTGGCAGAGGGGGTCCAGGGCTGTGGGTTGGGGGGACTCAAAGGGAGGAAGTGCCAGGGCAGCCTGCCTGATTCACTCCCTTTGAACCTCGTCTAACATTGTCCTCCCTAGCTGATGGAGAGACCAAGGGAGATCAAGGATACACTCAGGATTCAGGATGCACACCAGGTGCTAAGCAGACTCCTACCTCAGGACCTTTGCACTTGCTGTCACTTCTGCCTGGACCACTCTTTCCCCAGACACCCACATGGTTCACCTTTCACCTCCTTCTAGTCTCTGCTTAAATGTCATCTCCTCAGAGAGGAACCCCCGACCACCCCATTTAAAATAGCACACACTCCCCAGGCCTCTGTCCTCTGGCTTTGCTTTTTCTTCATAAGTGCTGTGAAAACATTATATGCATCTGTTGCTTATTTATTTATTGTCTGTCTCTTTCCCACTAGACTATAAACTCCATGACAGTAGGCACTTTCAACCCTTCTTCATTACTGTATCCTCAGTGCCTGGAACATGTCTGACATAGTATGTGCTCAATGAATACTTGTTGAATGATTGATTGGTGAGTGCTGAGAGGCTGGATGTGCTGCCCTGTGTCTCTGTGCCCTCATCTCCTCGACTACACAAAGGTGAGACGGCGGCTGTTCTCCTATCTGACCGGGGAGTGTCTGTAGTTGTCAAAATAGGTTGAGTTATGCTGCGGTAACAAACAAGCCCAGAACCTCGGTGCTGAGCTCTGATTTCCCTGGGTCTTTCCTCTATCTCATCTTTCATGGTGTTTCATGTCTTTCATCTCTCCTCATGATAAGAAAAGGCTGAGAGAGGGTAATGGGGCCGTGACATGCCACTGTTCTTTCTAGATCAGTCATATCTGTAGGTTATGAGTTCTTGGAATTGCCCCTGATTGCCCTACCCTCCCAAATCTGACAGCTAGAAACTGAATCCAACCACTTGTCCCACTTGAGTCTTTACACCTGGGCTTCTGACAGCTGTGTCCTCTTTTAAAGGAAGCACAGAGACAGACCCTTTGACGAGCAGGGGCAAATCCATGCTGATGGCTGAATAGTTATCAGTGAACTTAGGGCCTAATAGGAGAGACAGGCAACAAGCAGCAGCAAGGCCAGTTTCCCAACCCCTGCCCCCCCCCCCCACACACACACAGCTAATGGGGGCCCCACCTTAAGCCAGGAGTTGCGACACACAGAGATAGGCTAGGGTGGGGCAAAGCCCGCGCAGAGTGGGCACACAGAGAAGGGGCTCCTCACCCCTGGGTGGCGGTTCAGGTAGGGCTTCCTGGAGGAGGCGATGCCTGGACTGAAGCTCAGAGGTTGCAGCTTTGAGCCTGGTGATGGGCAGGGAAGCTGCAGGAGGAGGATGGAAGGGAGGGAGAGGTAGAGGGACTGGGGCTTTGGAGCAGTGCCTCTGGAGACCCGAGGATTGAGTGAGGCTTCTCTGCAAACCCGCTGGGGGAAAACCAATACCTAGTCGGTCCCCAGGTACTGCACCTGAGCGCCATGTTCAGAAACTCTGGAACAAAGCAGGCTTCCCAAACCTCGCTGGAGGGAGCAGAGGCTGCCACAATCCCCACGGAGGGGAATTTAGCAATGCCTTTCAGAATTAAAGGTGGCTTTCCCTCCCAGCCTCACATCCCACACCTCCCTGAGGGCCTGGGGAGGCTCTGTCCTCTTCAAGCTCGGATGGGGTGGACGCCCTCCCCCCAGAACCGCCCTCACCGGCCTGCCCGCACGGCGTCAAGGCCCTGTCCTCTCTCCCTCTGGGGCCTCCTGTCCTTCTGCTTCTTCCTCCTGACCCTGCGGCCACCCCAGGCACACCACCGTTTCCTGACTGAGCCTGCTCTCTCCCACCCCCGGCCTTGTGGGAACTGTTCCGATCTCCACCTGCCAGAACCCTGCTCCCATTTCAATACCTCACCAAGACGCTACCTCCTGCAGCCCCAGTCAGAGCCTCACCTCTGGAAAGGGCCACCAGAAGGACACTGGAGTCACCAGGAGGGCCGACTAGAAAGGGTGGCAAGGAAGCCCATGGGTTAAGGACCTAAAGAAAGATCTGGACCAAGAGGACCAAGGGACCAAGGAGAGCCCAGGAGGATACCTCCTGGCCCCATCTATCCTCAAGTATTCAGGAGCTGGGGGGTGGTGCAGGAGAGGGGCTTAGCAGTTACGGGGAAGGAACCAGCCAGGCTCCACAAGGCCCTGAGGTGGAGGAAGGTTCTAAGAAGATGGTGGCAGTTTGCGGAGGGAGGGCATTAGATCTGAGGGGACTCGCTGAGCAGGTGGGGTGCGGGTCAGTGGCTGATGGGCAGCAGGGAAGCTATGGGGATGTTGAGGCGATGAGGGGAGGTCCCTAGAGGGGACCTCCTTTGATTGCCTGGGTCAGCCCCAGGACGCAGTGGCTCCCAGAGGGGTTTTTATAAATTTATTTATTTATTTATTTTTGACTGTGTTGGGTCTTCGTTTCTGTGCGAGGGCTTTCTCTAGTTGCGGCGAGCGGGGGCCACTCCTCATCGCGATGCGCGGGCCTCTCACCATCTCGGCGTTTCTTGTTGTGGAGCACAGGCTCCAGACGCGCAGGCTCAGCAGTTGTGGCTCACGGGCCCAGTCGCTCCGCGGCATGTGGGATCTTCCCAGACCAGGGCTCGAACCCGTGTCCCCTGCAGTGGCAGGCAGACTCTCAACCACTGCGCCACCAGGGAAGCCCCCAGAGGGGTTTTGATCAAGGGGTTTCTCTCAATCAAGGAGCAAGCAGTACAGGGAGCAGGCTGGTCTTGGGATAAGACAAAGACTGTTGTGTGTGCGTTATGTTTGCACTTGCCTGGACCACTGTCAGTGGGTTACACAGAAGCTGCTAGGAGGATTTGGGTGGCTAGAGGATGGGATGGAGGCCAAGGTCGCCTTTTAACAAACATTTTATTATAAAATTTTTCAAGCATACAGAAAGGTTGAAAGAGTTGGACAGAGAACACCCATCTATCCACCACCTGAATTCTGCAATTGACATCTCACTAGGTTGACTTTATCCCACATCTCTCAGTTCACCCACCCATCTTATTTTTTGATGCATTTCAGAGTAAGTTGCAGACATCAGTATACTGCACCCCCTACACTTCTGCTTGCGCAGCATTAACTAGAGCTCAGTATTTGTTTACAGTTCTTTTTTTGTTTGTTAGCCATGTTTAGAGATAATACTTACATAAAGTGAAATGCACAAATCTTAAGTAGATCATTCCTTGAGCTTTGAAAAATGTATGCACCTGTGTAATCCATCCTCTATCGAGAAAGAGAACATTACATCACCGCAGAAAATTCCCTCATGCCTGTCCCAGAGAATCTCCACCAGAGACTCTTCACTGTACATCTTTTGTATGACTGATGTTTACCAATCTCTGTTCTCCCCTGGAGCACATGGCTGCGGAGGGGAAGACCACGTTTCCCAGTCTTCCTTGTAGCTTCATGGTTATGATTAAGTTCTGGTCTGGGGAGTGTAAATAGAAGCATTGTGAGGCAGGTTCTAAAAACCTTCCTTAAAGACAGCTGGTGTGTCCTTGGCCCCTTTCCTTGTCCTCTCTGCCTCCTTGCTGTTGCCTGGGACACAGCTATCATGGCCACCATAGTGGACCATGGAGGAAGGGACACACCCAGGACGGTGGAGCAGTGAGCCAGAAGGAGCCTGGGTCCCTGAACTCTCTGAGGTGTAGGACCGTCCTGGATCACTTGCTTACTCCAGACTTTCATGTGAGAGAGAAATAAACATCTACCTTGTCTCAGCCACTGTCAAATGACGGTCTCTGTTACAGTCAAAGCTAGTCTTTTTTTGGCCGTGCCTTGCAGTGTACGAGATCTCTGTTCCCTGACCAGGGATCGACCCCAGGCCCCCTGCATTGGGAGTGCAGAGTCTTAACCACTGGACTGCCATGGAAGTTCCCAAACCTAGTCTTAATGGCAAATTTTGTGTCTTTTAAATGTTGTACTATGTGCATTTATTACCTGTTTTAAAAAGTAAATTATAATACCAGATTAAACAGAAAAAAATAAAAAGAGATTCTGCTGTAGAGACTGTGACTGGTCCCTCCCACCCAGGCAGAGGAGTGATAAAGGGGCAGTCGGTTCTGTTATTTACTAATGAGAATGGGTGTCGTGTGGCAGAGGCCCAAATTAAGAGGGGCTTAAACAAGATAGAAATGTATTTCTCTGCATGTGAAAACCCGAGCCAGCCAATACCATGGATTTGTGACCAGCTCCCACTCACCCATATTTCACATCGTGCAGTGGCCACAGTTTCTGAACATTGGGCCTCACACCTGAGGTGGCCACAGGGCATTGTTACCTTCCAGGACACGTAGGTCCCCCTCTGGTCCACACCGTGGGAAACCCTCTGACACCTGCCTGGACCCTGGGCAGGGGACTTTCCCGTCTGAGGCAGAATCTTGCGAATGTGGGTGGCTCCTAACACGGACATCTCAGCCTGGACCAGCTCCTAGCTTGTGCCTGTGGGCTGGCTCCAGGCTGCCATCTCTGTCCCCAGACAACCCTCTTGGGCTTCCAGGGCCCTCTTTCTGGGGCCTTGGGGATTTGGAGGTGAGATTTCCTTACTCAGTCCCTCAGCAGTTTATCGACTGGACTCTTGCCCTCTTGCTAATGTTCGGTGGTGTTCACTCGCCAAATCTGAATATTCTTAGGCCAGCCTCACTTGCAGCTGTCGGATTCTGTGTCCTCTGCCCTCTCAGACTTACCCTCGGATCCCAGCTGTGATGGTTCCACTCCCTCCTCACTCCCCCAACCAAGGTTGGGGAGTCTGAGCCTTGGCTAATGGCTCTCATTCTGGGGCCATCAGAGAGACTGTCTGGCAAAACTACTCCTTAAAAATCACTCTTGGAGAGGCTTCCCTAGTGGCGCAGTGGTTAAGAATCCGCCTGCCAAGGCAGAGGACACGGGTTCGTGCCCTGGTCTGGGAAGATCCCACATGCCATGGAGCAACTAGGCCCATGTGCCACAACTACTGAGCCCATGAGCCACAACTACTGAGCCTGTGCGCCTAGAGCCCGTGCTCCACAACAAGAGGAGCCACCACAATGAGAAGCCCGTGCACCACAACAAAGAATAACCCCCGCTTGCCGCAACTAGAGAAAGCCTGTGCACAGAAACGAAGACCCAACATAGCCAAAAAAAAAAAAAAAAAATCACTCTTGGAATTGGGGACTGTCATCAGACTGGCAACAATAATTTTAGTAACAGTAATAATAATAACAGTTTTATTACCAGTGTCAGTGGGATATTATCATTATTGTTATTAGAGCTACTGCTTTGTAAAATACCTGCAAGGTGACAGATGCCTCTCTGAGGCAGGGATTGTTTGCTCCCATTTTACAGATGAAGCAACTGAGGCTCAAAGCTGTTAACAGACACTCCCAAGGGTTGAAATCAGGTCCAAAGTGTTTGGCTGCTCTGCAGCTGTGTCCTTCCCAAGGTCAGGAAACAGGCCTGGAGTCCAGACCAGCTCAGCTGCTTGCCAGCTGTGCCACCATGGGCAAGCCCTTTGCCTTGCCAGCCTCGGTTTCCTCACCTGAAAAAGTGAGAGGGAGGATGCCTGGGACTCAGCGACGTGATAGAGCCCTTCCTCCATCATGGTGTGATCCTCCCATCTGTCTGCTGGGCTCTTCAGAGTAGGGCTTCCTCAGGGCCTGGGTCCCCATAACCTCAGTCAGTGCTGCGTCTTGATAGATAGACACACCTTGGAGGGACCCAAGGGTGGGGAAAGCAGGTGTCATAGGGGCTCCTTAGGGGGGGATGGGGAGGAGGACTCGGAGGTGAGAACAGGGAGGGTGTGGTCATGAGGGGTAGGATGGGACAGAGATCTGAACAAGCTGGGATGGCAAGAAATTGGGGCAGAGAGAGGAGAGTTTCAGCTCAGGCCAGAGGGCCCTGGGCAGCCTTGGGGAGGTGACTCTGGGTAGCATGCCGCCACAGAACAGGCCAAGATGCAGGGGACCACGACATTGGGGTCTGGATCCTTGTGAGCCTCTTGTAGCATGGGGTCCCCTAGTCCTGGCTGGCAACCCACCCCCTCAGGAATGCCTTCCCCACCACCCTGGATTCCTCCCGCCCCTGCACCCTGACAGCACGCGAGGTCGGGGAGGGGGGGAGCAGTGGTGATGGGGAATCCAGGGCCATGAATTACAGATAAACCTGTCAGCCCTTGGTGCAGCCTTCGGGGGGGCGGGTGGCAATTTGGAGAGCAAACTCTAGGTTGTTTACCCAATGGAGAATCTCAGGGTGGTTATTTACTTTTCTGCGATTCTGGGAGGGGGAGAAAATGAGCATGTGGCCTCGAGGGGCCTCAGCAAACAGAGGAGAGGCGTCTGTGTGTTAACTGATTCTGTCAGCGGGCTCCCGGAGGCGATTGGCATGCACAGCGGGTATGGGGAGCCAGAGGGAAATGTGGAATCAGTGAGGCCGGGCCACCATCCACCAGCCCACTGTCTAGATGAGGAGACTGTGGTCCAGAGAGGGGAGGTCACTCCTCTGAGGTCACACAGCCCAAATAGAGCTGGACCTGTCCACGGGGCCCAGGTCCCAGAATGGGGAGGAGGAGCGTGGAGGGAATGCATTTCTGGGTGAGGGGCTGGGGCTGCTTAGCCACTGGGCACCTGGGGCCAGGCTGGGCACTGCTGCCAGAGCCCCGCTTTGCTAGCTTTGGTGTCCAGGACCCTGGCAGACGTGGGCTCTGGTCCCAGACCTCTCGGCGTCTCTGTTTCTCTGACTGCAGTGTGGGGATGAGAAGATTCAAGAAGGTTCGCTAGCTGTCAAGGAGTGCCTGGGAGGTTCCCAGGTACTGATGGAGTTTTGTAGAGTTTGAAGAGCTGACTAGAAACGCAGAGTGTAATCATTTCCCAGCCTCGTTTTGGAGGTTGGCATGATTCTCTTTTGAACAGAGAGGTCGCTCTGTGCCTCAGTCCCCTCACCTGTGAAATGGGCATGATACTAAAAGTACCCGCCTCAAAAGCTGTTGTGAGGGTGATGAATCAAGTTCCCAGTGAGTGCTCAGCACCGCTGACTGTTACTCTGCACCATCTCTGTGCCGAGGACCCAGGGACAAAGTGATATAGCTTCTACTTTCAGGGGCTCAGTCCTCAAGGTGTGGTCCCAAGACCCTTTCGGGGGGCTGAGAGGTCAAAACTATTTTTGTAGTGATACGAAGACATGTTATTCGCCGTTTTCACTGTGTGGATATTTGGAACTATGGTGCAAATCTATAGTGCTTAAAAATGTTGTTGTCTTAGCACAGATCTAGGTGGTGGCATCAGACCGCACCTGGAGTCATGGCATCCTTCACCAGCAAGCATGGCAGGAAAGGAAAAAGCCAGTTTCACTAAGAATGTCCTTGATGAGCCAATAAAAATCATTAACTTTATTAAATCTTTGTCCCTGAGTACACATCTTTTTAATATTCTGTGTGATAGAATGGGAAGCACATAGAAAGCATTTCTGCCGCATCCTAAAGTACAGTAGCCCCCCCTTGTATGCGGGGATACGTCCCAAGAACCCCAGTGGGTGCCTGAAACAGGGATAGTGCTGAAGCCTGTATAGAGTATGTTTTTTCCTGTGCATACATACCTATGATAAAGTTTTATTTATAAATTAGGCACAGTAACAGATTAACAATAATAAAATAGAGCAATTAGAACAATATACTGTAATAAAAGTTACGAGAATGTGGTCTCTGTCTCTCTCAAAATATCTTATGATATAAAAGTAATGTCTTGGGCTTCCCTGGTGGCGCAGTGGTTGAGAGTCCGCCTGCCGATGCAGGGGACACGGGTTCGTGCCCCTATCCCGGAAGATCCCACATGCCGCGCAGCGGCTGGGCCCGCGAGCCATGGCCGTGGAGCCTGTGTGTCCGGAGCCTGTGCTCCGCAACGGGAGAGGCCACAGCAGTGAGAGGCCCGCGTACAGCAAAAAAAAAAAAAAAAAAAAAAAAAAAAAAAAGTAATGTCTTTTCCATCTCAGCACACACTGTGGCCATAACGTTTGCAGTTTGAGGTGTGACAGCAAAACTAGCACGAGGTTCTTTTTCCTTCATCACAATTTCACCAATCGAAGATTCATTCTCGGACTTCCCTGGTGGCGCAGTGGTTAAGAATCCGCCTGCCAATGCAGGGGACATGGGTTCAATTCCTGGTCTAGGAAGATCCCACATGCCGCAGAGCAGCTAAACCCCTGTGCCACAACTACTGAAGCCCACACGCCTAGAGCCCGTGCTCTGCAACAAGAGAAGCCACCGCAGTGAGAAGCCCACGCACCGCAACGAGGAGTAGCCCCTGCTCGCCGCAACTAGAGAAAGCCCGTGCGCAGCAACAAAGACCCAACGCAGCCTAAATAAATAAATAAATAACTTAAAACAAAAAGAAGATTTGTTCTTACCGTAGATCTTAGCAACCTTGGCATACGATTTTTTTTCTTTTCTGAGCCAGTTGAGAACTTCCACCTTTTCACTTTTTTTTCGGTACGCGGGCCTCTCACTGCTGTGGCCTCTCCCGTTGCGGAGCACGGGCTCCGGACGCGCAGGCCCAGCGGCCATGGCTCACGGGCCCAGCCGCTCCGCGGCACGTGGAATCTTCCCGGACCGGGGCACGAACCCGCGTCCCCTGCATCGGCAGGCGGACTCCCAACCACTGCGCCACCAGGGAAGCCCCCACCTTTTCACTTTAAGGAAGCACTTTACGGCTTCTCTTTGGTGTATCTGAATTGCCAGCATCACTGCTCTTGTGCTTTGGGGCCATTATTAAGTAAAGTAAAGGTCACGTGAAGGCAAGGACTGCGATACTGATACCTTGATAGTCGATCTGATAACTGAGACGGTTACTAAGTGACTAACAGGTGGGAAAGGCTGGACAAAGGGATGATTTAGGACCCGGCTGGAGGGAGTGTGATGACGAGAGGTTTCATCACACTACTCAAAATGGTGAGCAAGTTAAAACTTAAGAATTGTTTATTTCTGGAATTTTCCATTTAATATTTTTGGACTGCAGTTGACTGTGGGTAACAAACTGAGAAAAGTGAAACCATAGGTAAGGGGGGCACCACTGTTCAGTAATTGTCTCAAAGAATAGCACTTACGTGATTGTTTGAATTGTAAGCTGAAACAGCCATTTTTTTTCATGGGGCACCAATTTTACTTGAAAAAAAAAAAACAACTATAGACAAACTATAGATTTTCAGTCTCGGGGATTTGACATATGTGTTCTTGAAAATGAATGAAGGGAACTTGTCACTTCAAGGAAAACAACTGACAGTATTTGTTGCCAGTGGTAAAGTTTGAGATTTCAAACAAAAATTTGGATTTTGGACAACTTTTATCTACTATGAGCCTCCCAATACTTCAAGACTTTTGTCTCTAAATGACCAATGCATGATGTCACAAAATCATCCATGGGTAAAAGATTCATTCAAAGTGCAAGATAGACCAGTGGATTTGAATGTAACAGAATTAAACAACTGAAAATTTTCAGATTCCAGAATCTACCACATGTCAAGGTTTGGTGTAGTATCAGAGAAGAATGCCCACAACAACGGAAAAGGCTACGAGAATTCTCCTCCTTTTCCACTCCATATCTGGGGGAGGCCAGATTTTCTTTATCTACTTCAACCAAAACAACATATTGCAGGAGATTGAATGTAGAAGCAGATACGAGGACCCAGCTGCCATCTATTAAGCCAGACATTTAAAGAGATCTGCAAAAATGTAAAACATGGCTACTCTTCTCTCTTCTGTTTTGTCTTATCTTTTGCAAAAATATATTACTTTTATTAGCATGTACTGAGTTTATGGAGAAAAATCCCACATACTGGGATGGGTGTCAGAATTGTAACTGGACACAGGATGGACAGTGGGTGGGCAACTAGCTCTGATGGGTACAGACATCTTCTCTTGGAGAACCTGTCTTCTCCTGTGGGCCCCTCCATGCCAATGCCTCCTAAGTTGGTTTGAACCACCAGCTTTTCTCCTGATCAGTAATTCCAACTGCCTGGTCCAGTTTCACCTTTAAACCACAGGCCCCAAACCCAACCAACCAAGACAAGCTTCTCTTCGTAGTTCAATAACCCTTCAGTTCCTTGGCCATCCAGATTGGAAATAGCAGCCCACTTTCTCTCTGTCCTCTGCATCCAATGCCATGCTTCTTCCCTGGCGATGTCCTCCCAGGGCAGTCAGCTCTGGTCCCAACTCTCCCACTGCTCCATCCCAGATCCCCATGCCACCTCTCTGCCTCTAGCCTCTCTCCACTCCACACCAGGCCAGATCTGTCTAGGACACCCTAGACATCTGTTCATGGTGTTTCCTGATGTTCCTGTTCCCCATGATCTGGCACGGTCCACCCTTCTGGCCTCTTAGCCCATTCCAGATTCTGATCCTCCACATCTTCAAACCCCCTAGGGACGCAGGCTCATATGTGTACACACGCCTGTGCACACATGTATGCACATGCGCCCCACATACCCTGCTCCGCTCTCACCTGGGTGGACCACTCACCACCTCCATTCCGGGGACACTTCCTATAACTTCCTTGCCTTTGTATCTTTACCCATGTTGTGCCCACTGCCAGGATGCCTTTCCTGCTCAAGTCCTAGTTCAGATATTTTGGTTGCGAACGTTAAAAAGAAACAACAGGCCCCAAGTGGAGTCACTTATGCTAAGCTCCATCAAGACTTAATAACTCACCTGATTGCAGTTTCAGCCTCTCCCAGGAGTAGAATTTTAAGCCAACTAGTCTGGAAATTCCTGATCAACACTAGTGAGGTAATCTGAGGGAAGGTGGTCTTGCCTTTGCACAGGGCACTGGCCCCATGCCACCCCTTCATTCATCCTCAGGACCGGCTGCCCTGTGGGAGCTGAGTTTTCAAGCCCTGCTGGCTCCACTTGATTCTCTTACAGAGGATGCTGAGGCCCAGAGACCTCTGCCAGTGTCAGCTGCCGTGCCCATGGGGGCCAGGCCCAGGACCCCTGACCCTTGGCAGAGCGCTGCCAGCCCCATCCTCTCCTTTCCCTCCCACCCCAGGGCTTGCTGATGGCTGGGCCTCTTTGCCTCAGGAACATGGCCCCTTTCCCCTCTTCCCAGCTGGCTCAGGACAAAATGCAGTACATAATATGTTGCCCATCAATCGGAGGTCACTCAGGCCAGGGCTGATAGATGGCCACAGACAGCTGGCCAGCTCTTTGGTGGGGGCGTGGCTGGCCCTGGGCTTTAATCCCCTCGCCTCCTTGACAAGGCTCCAGCTCTGGTGACAGGAGGGAAGACCGATGAGGCTCTGAGGCCAGTGTGGGGGGTGGAGCCCTGGGTGGGAGGGGCTGGGGCGCATGGACTTGGTGAAGCTCCTTGGGAGCTCGGACCCCCTTCACTCCCGTGGGTCCCCTCCCTAGGCACGCCTCCCTTAGGGACGTCCCAGAGGAACTCTCACTCCCCATCCCCACCCCTGCCCACCCTACACGGCATATTCCATACCATGTACCTGTCCTGTGGGCCTGAGGCTGTCTACATCTCTAAAATGAGGCTGCTTTGAAGGTAGGGAAGGACACAGGAAAGAGTACGTGCCAGCTCAGTATCATCTTATTTGGTTTTCATAGCAGTCAGGCTTGATAAATATTATGCCCGTTCTACAGATAAGGAAACAGGCTGAGAGAGATGTTTAACAATTAGAGCTGCTCCATCATGGACCGGACTGGACCAGGCAGCCTCATAATGTGAGTTCTCTGTCACTTCGGGCATTCAAGCAGAGGCTGGAGGACTAGCTGTTGAGGGGCTATGGAGGAATTCCTGCACAAGGTGGGTTTTGGACTACATAGCCCTAGGGTCCTTCCCAACTTTGAAGGAAGCAAGGAATGAACTAGATTTGGGGGGGAGGGCCCTGGCCCCAAGAGGAGGGATCGCTAAATGAGACGTGGCTGCAAAGTCCGTGGCTTACAAACCACGTCTGCAGACCCCTGGGGCACTCTGGATGCCCTGCAGATTCCACAAATATTTGACTCAAGTTCATTTACAATACCATTTTTTATAAGACATTATTTCCAAACAAATATAGGCTGGCAATTATGCTACACAACTTTTAGCCCATGCGAAATCACCAGAAAGCTTGCTTTGAGTGGATCTGTATTTAACTGAAGAGCATTGCAAGGAGAGATAATAAAGAAACAGAACCTTCTTTTAACTTGCAATTACTTATCTGTATGAATAAGTAATAATGTACAGCAGAAACAAAATGTGAAACAGGTTGGAGGCTGAGGACAGAAACCATCCCTGAATAGCAGAAACAAAATGTGAAACAGGTTGGAGGCTGAGGACAGAAACCATCCCTGAATATCCCTTATTTTTATCTTATGTTCAACCAAACAGCCTTGCTCTCATCTAATCTTATTGTAATTGTTCTCTGTTATTACAATCAGAATATGGCATCCGTGTGAGCGTATCAAGTGCATTTGTACTAACAAAATCTGACTTTTATCTGTTTTGCAACATGGTGATTCTACTTAGATTTCATCTGGGAAAAGAGCTCGGCTTTGAAAATCCTGGATTGTCACCATAGCCAAGTGACCAGGCTGCACCCTTTCCAAGCAAGGGGGGCTGAGGGGGATGGGATTTGGGTTTATAGCCCCTGCCTCTCCTTCCACACAGGCTGCAGCCTCGGCGAGCCTGGCTCTTGGCACCCGTGGTGGACCCCTGACTCTGAGCCCCAAGCCCATGGCCAGTGGCCAGGGAGGAGCTTGATGGGTACACTGTGTGGGCAGGGATGAACAGGGGGCCGCTGAATGAACACGCTTTCCTAGGAGGGAGGGCTAGGAGAGAGGTGGTGGTGGTGGAGGAAGCTTGGTCACCCACAGAGAAGGCTGTGTGCTGCTTCCTGACATAAGGAGCTCGTGTAAGCAAAAGAGATGCCGGAGCCGAAGTCACCAGAGGGCTTGTGAAAGATGGCGAGAGTTTGAGCTGGTGAAGGAAGAACAGCACCCTAAGTTAAGAGACTGCATGGGCAAAGGCTAAGACGTCAGACTGAGCAGGGAACATCAGGAAAGAGTGTCTAAGCTGGTGTGGCTGGCCTGGAGGAGCCCATGGGGTCGGGAAGGAGAAGCAGAGGGACAGCAGGCCACAAGGGAGCCAGTGCTTTGCCAGGTGATGGGGAGGTTGAGGGGGCTGAGGCCACGGTGCCCACCCAGGTGGCGCAGGAGGTGGGGGGTGCCAGAGTCCAGAGGGGTTGACAGAAATGTGTTTCCTCTGCCCCCCTTGCCTCCTCCAACATGCCATACTTTCATCTGGGCTCACCCCGCCCACTTCCCCACTTCTAATCTCACTTAGTACGGCAATTAAATTTTAAAGGCCCATCAGCCTGGTCCCTCGCAGACCAGGTTCTTCCCAGATAGAATTATTTGATAGACTGGATGGCAACTCTGCGGGCTCCAGCTGGGGCTGCAGACCCACCGAGGCAGAAAATTAATAAACACGGTGGCTGCCCCCACCGCCCTCTGGTGGCTGTGCCTGGACTGTCTGCTCTCTCTCCCCTGCCATGGAGGGGCTGGCAGGGACATTTTTCCAGGCAGAGGGCACGGGGGTTTGTGGGAGGAGGGACAGGAAAGCCTCAGGAACTTGGCAGATCATCTTGGGGTATTGGGGCCGCTCTGGAAGCCCCATCTGCCACTTTTTAGCTGAGCGGCGTGGGACAGGTTACTTAACCTCTCTGGCCTCAGTCCAGTCATCCGTGTAATGGGGTCATGGCAAGGCTCATGGAGGTGATGTATGTAAAACATTTGGCACAATAACCAGCCCATGGCAAGAGCTCAATAAACAAAAGTTTTTCCCTTTCCCTCAAATAATCACCACTGCTGTGCTGAGCTCTGGCCACCTGGCTGGGGGAAGGGGTGAGTGGGGCACGATAACCACACTTGTAACCAGGTGGTTCCTGACATACCCGGCCTAACGTCTCACAGGTCTGTGGGAGGACTGGAATTTGGGGCTGCGGCATCAGGAAAAAAGGCTCTCACATCCAGCAGTATGGGTGGGAATCTCACTCCCATAGTGCATCTCTGGGTAGGTCACTTAAGCCTCTTGGGCCTCAGTTTCCTCACCTGTAAAGTGGGCACAGGCACCAATTTCACATAGTATTATTGTGAGACTTGGTGAGTTGACAAGGCTGAGCACCTGGCATAGCAGTAGGTGCCCTGGTGATTCTGTCAGCTCTCATGTGGGGAACCCCCCAGGGAGAGCAGCAGCTTGGAAAGGGTGGTGGGGGACCAGGAGAGGGGGAGGCACACTGCCGAAGAAATGTGGAGTGTGATTCTGGGGTCCAAGGGCCTGGCCTGAGTCCCAGGCTTGTGTCTGGGGGCAGTGGCTCACCCCCTGCCTCCCTCCCCACCTTACTCTACATGCAACCTCCCTCCTTGGTGGGTGGTGGGTGAGGTGTGAAGATGGGGGGCGGAATCTGTGGGAGGGGGAGTCCTGACCTGGGATCCTCGTATTCATCTAACAAATATGGATTGAGCACCTCCTCTGTGTCAGGCACTGCTCTGGGTGCTGGGAACACAGCAGTGACCACAGCTCCTCATGGGGCTGATGTTAAACAAAGGCTTAAGTGATGGTGAGCACCATGGACAGCGATGGGAGGGGACTTTGTGCAGTGGCAGGAGGGGGGCAACTTTTCACGTTGGGGCCATTAGGGATGGCCTCTCTGGGAAGGTGACATTTGAGCAGAGCCCTGAAACAGGCGAGGGAGGCTTGTGGATATCTGGGGGAAGAGCATCCAGCAGAGGGAACAGCCAGCGCCAAAGCCTGAGGTTGGTCTGTTTGAGCAGGAAAGAGACTGAGGAAGTGGGAGTGCAGTGCTTGAGGGGAGATGGCGGCGGGGAGCCGAGGTCAGCGGGGTACTAGGGTGCAGGTCTTGTGTGCACTGTTTCACTCAGAAGAAATGGGGAACAGGGGAGGGTTCTGAGCAGGAGAGGGACAGGATCTGACAAGGTTTCAACAGGTTTCTGTGGTTTCTGAGTGGAAATTGAGTGGAGAGGGCAGACCAAGAAGCCAGGGACCAGTGAGGAAGCTACCTGGACTGTCCAGGTGGGAGGTGATGGGGCCTGGATGAGGGTGGGGACAGTGGAGGTAAGAGACGGGCTGGGATTCTGGATTTTTGTTTTTAATTGAGATATAGTTGATGTACAACTTGATATGTTTTGAGAGTAGAACCGACTCGAAGCACAGACCCAGGGTTGACTCAGGGGTGGTCTGTGTCCCTCAGGCCTCCCATCCCACAGCCCACCTCCCTCAGCACCTCGACTCTTAGTTGGATGACTGGCCCCTCTGCCCCTCTAGGAACCTTCAGGGGCCTTCTGGAGGCAGCCTGTGGTCTGGGAGAATCTTCCACTGGGGCCTTTCCCTTCTGTTCATTACCCACGATCCTGCAGTGAGGGGTAGTGAAGGTTCTTTAAGGCTGAGGCGGGTAAGGGAGGAGGTGCGGCCTTGGGGGACAGTGTCCCTACTGGGGCCCCACAGTCTCCTCACCCCCAGCCTTCAGTGGGGCACCCCGATCCTGACTGTCCCCAGCCTGGACGCCACCCTAGGCCCCGCATCACAGCCTGGCTCCTGGACCGCCCCCCGCACCAGCCCGCTACAGGTTGGGAGGGAGGCGGGAGCCGCGGGGCGCAGGCCCAGGAGGGACTATCGCACAGCCGACTCTGAAAGCCAGCAAATTGCCTGGTGCGCTCAAACTTGCCATTTCGCGTGCTCTCCGGCGCCCTGACAATTATGTGGAGAGAAATCAGCCTTGTTTTCCTTTTTCCTCACAAAGAAAGAAATGAAAAGGTTTCCAAATTGCTTTCAAAGAGGGGGCTCGGCCCTGTGCTTCCCGCGGGCGCCTTTCCGAAGCTGCCCCCACGTGGGCTCCACACCAGGAGGGGAGTGCGGAGACGGGGCAGTGCCTCCCAGACAGAGGTCCCAAGACCACCCGAGGCCTCTGGGGTCTGGCTGAAATACAGATTCCCCACGTCTAACCTCCTGGGTTAGATGCTCTATATCCACATTCCTCGGTATTTCTCCACCTATCACCCCCAACCCCCAACCCGCCGGTTTTTTGAAGATCACTGGTGAGGGGTATGTTCTGAGGTTTACTTTGCAATCTACATTTTAAACTCATAGTCCTTGGGGACCTTGACAAGTTCAGAGGTGATTGGGGCAGAGGAAGGGAGAGGTGAACGGGGTAGGCTGGGGGAGAAGCCGCCCACAAGTTTGGGGGTGCTGGAGAAGAGGTTACAGTGTGCCTCTTCACACACTCCCTTCCTGCAACTCACAAATGCTGGCTGCAGAGAAGCAGAAGGAAGCCTCAGGCAAGGGGACCCAGCATGGGCAAAGGCCCTGAGGTAAGAGAGAGCCTGCATCTTCAAAGAACTGAGGAAAGGCTAATGTGCCTGGGATGCAGAGTGAAGGGTTGCAGGTGGGAGAGAAGGCTGGCTGATGGGCTGGAGACCCTGCCTTTGAGGAGTTTGGCTTTTGTCCAAGACCACTGGGAAGCCATGAAAGGTTTTCAGCAGAACGACAGGGTCAAATTAAAACATTAAAAAGAAAATTAATGTATGGTAAAAAAAAAATGGACTTTGGGGCGGGGTATACTGTTCTGTGAGTTTTCATACATATTAAATTTCTGTAACTACGATCACAATCAGGATTCTGAACAATTCCATCAGCTCCAAACTCCCTTGTGTTGACCCTTTGTAGTCACCCCATCTTCTGCAACCACTGATCTGTTCCCCCTACAACCACTGATCTGTTCTCCATTGCTGTAGTTTTGCCTTCTCCAGAATGTCATATGAATGGAATCTTACATATATAACCTTCTGAGATTGGCCTCTGTGACTCAGCGTAATGCCTCTGAAATTTACCCAAGTTGTTGAATCAATAGTCTCTTAATAAAAATAGATAAATACTCAGCAATAAAGCTGAGTAGTATTCTATTGAATAAATATGTTGTTTTAGTTCTAGTGTTTGGAGATTTACCAGTTACCTTGTTCATTATTAACTTTTAATTTAATTCCATTATGGTCAGGGAACATGCATTGTATAACTCCAATTTTTAAAATTTGTTAAGATCTATTTTATGACTCAGGATATGGTCTATATTAGTGGATGTTCTATGTGCCCTTGAAAAGAATGTGTATTCTGTTGTTAATGCATAGAGTGTTCTATAGATGTTAATTAGACCCAGTTTGTTAAGGTTGTTATTCAGTTCTATATCCTTACTGATCTACTTTTTCTATCAACTGCTGAAAGAAGAGTGTTGAAATCAACTATGATTGTAGATATTATCTATTTCTCTGTTCACTTCTATCAGTTTTTGCTTCATGCATTTTGAAGCTCTGTTGCTAGGTACATACACTTTTAGGGGTGTTACCTTCTTGGTGAATTGACCCTTTTATCATTATAAAATGTCCCTCTTTATCCATGGTAATTTTACTTACTCTGAAATCTACCTTGTCTGATATTAAAATAGCCACTCTAGCTTTCTTTTGATTACTGTTTGCAAGGTATATCTTTTCCCAACCTTTTACTATCATGTTATAAAGTAGATTTCTTTGTAGACAACATATTATTGTCTTGTTAGTTTTTTTATTCATTAATAACTCTGACTTTTAATTGGTAAGTTTAGATCATTTATATTTAATGTAATTATTGATATGCTTGGATTAGAATTTCCATTTTATGATTTGATTTCTATTTGTAACCTCTGTTATCAGTTCCCCTGTTTCCCCCTTTCTGCTTTCTTTTGGGTTATTTGACTATTTTTCTGTATTATGGGTTTTTTTTAAATATATTTTTTATTCACATATAGTTGAATTACAGTGTTTTTTGTTTTACTTTAGGAAGGCTGAGTAGATTCTAAACTATTTTCCTAAGTTTTCACAAGAGCTTCTTGGGACAATACAGACTGCCTCCTAAGTCTATCAAAGAATCTGTCTAGATTTTCATTTTTTAGACTTCTCAGAGAAACACAAGCTACCACTTGAAAACACACCATTTTATTTTACTGTCTGCATGCCTTTGAGGAACTGGGTCCACCTGGATTTCCCTGAGCTGGGAGGAAGGTGCTCTATGTAAAAAGCTATGTGAACTTCCTCCAGACTTTGGTATCCCATTTTGCAGATGTTGACTTCAGTACATCGTGAAGATTTTCCACAAGAACCTTTGCCCTGGGAATTAGGGATCTAATGTCTGCTCTGTCCTTGGATTTCTGGGGTCCCTATAAAAGTTTCTGAATCCATTGCCATTCTTACAGAATCATACTAAGTTGAACACATTTTCTCTAGTCCAATGATGATAAATCTTTTCCTCTCAGAGATATGAAGTTAGGAACTTTTTTATTTTTATAGAAGTACAGTAAAAACTAGTATATTCAGCATTCTCTCAACAGAAACACCATTAGCCAGCACTTCTTCAATCTATCACACTATAAGTTAATTGAATCAGAGCCAAAAGAGCCCTTAGAGATAGATCATTTAGTCTAGCTCCTTGTTTTATAGACAAGGAAACTGCAGCGGAAGTGAAGTGAAGTGAAGTGATTTGCCTCAATCCAACAACAAGGCGTGAGTGAGACTGGACCAGACCTCCGTGTCCCTGGCACTCAGCCCTGTGTGCTTTCCAGATCCTAGGTTAATGTTTATGCGCCTCTAAGATGCTTTGTACAGATAACCCTGACACATCCTATGGTTTCAAAATGCTGAATTCAGTCTTAGTGCTGCTTAGATTGTTATACTATAATCCTTGTGAATAGTGATGCCACAAGTGTGATCTATATTACCTATGATAACTTGGCTCATTGGAATATTTGGTTAAATGGAACATTTCATTTTCTAGGCATGCCTGGTACACAATAGGCATTTAATATAGTATTAACTGATTAAAGTTGATGCTAGCAACCGAATTTTCTGTACTTTTAATTTTTTTTTAACTGGGGAGTGTTTTTTCCCTGGCTTTTGATTTATTTTATTTTATTGAAGTATAGTTGATTTACAATGTTGTGTTAATTTCTGCTACAGCAAAGTGATTCAGTTATACATATATATATATATACATTCTTTTTTAATATTCTTTTCAGGGTTTATCACAGGATACTGAATATAGTTCCCTGTGCTATACAGTAGGACCTTGTTGTTTATCCACTCTATATATAATAGTTTGCATCTGCTAATCCCAAACTCCCACTCCATTCCCTGCCTGTACTTTTTTTTTTTTTTTTTTTTTTGCGGCATGCGACCCTCTCACTGTTGTGGCCTCTACCGCTGCGGAGCACAGGATCCAGACGCGCAGGCTCAGCGGCCATGGCTCACGGGCCCAGCCGCTCCGCGGCACGTGGGATCTTCCCGGACTGGGGCACGAACCTGCGTCCCCTGCATCGGCAGGCGGACCCCCAACCACTGCGCCACCAGGGAAGCCCCCTCCCTGTACTTTTAATTTTTTAATATTTATTTATTTTTTTCCTGAAAAAGAAAAAAATTATTTTATTTGTTATTTTTTAAAAACTGAGATATAATTGACATATAACATCATATTAATTTCAGGTGTACAACATATTGATTTGATATTTGTATCTATTGCAAAATGATCACCTAAGGGACTTGCCTGGTAGTGCAGTGGTAAAGAATCCGCCTGCCAATGCAGGGGACACAGGTCCGATCCCTAGTCCTGGAAGATCCCACATGCTGCGGAGCAACTAAGCTCGTGCACCACAACTAGTGAGCCTGTGCTCTAGAGCCTGTGAGCCACAACTACTGAGCCCGCATGCCACAACTACTGAAGCCCGCGAGCCTAGAGCCCATGCTCCACAACAAGAGAAGCCACCACAACGAGAAGCCTGCGCACCGCAACGAAAAGTAGCCACCACTCGCCGCAACCAGAGAAAGCCCACGTGCAGCAACGAAGACCCAATGCAGCCAAAAATAAATAAATTAAAAATAAATAAAATTTAAAAAAATGATCACCTACAATAAGTCTAGTTAACATCCATCACCACACATATTTCCAAATTTTTTTTCTTGTGATGAGAACGTTTAAGATCTACTCTCTTGGCGGCTTTCAAATATACAATACAGTATTATTAACTATAGTCATTGTATTATACATTTCATGTATTTTGTTAAGAGGTGAATCTAATTACAATATACATACTTCCCTTCACTGTCTACTTGGCAAAGTTTGTTTGAACAAGATCATCAGGCCACAGTGTGGAGATAGATGCAGGGAGATAGTTAGGATTAGGATTGCCAGTTTTTGCAAATAAAAATACAAGACGATCCTTGAAATAGTTCAAGGATTTCATGGAATTTTAACTAGAAAAGGACATTAAAAAAATACAGGCTGTTGAGTTACCCTTGAATTTCAAATAAATAATAAATAATTATTTAGTATAAGTATATCTCATATAATATTTGGGACGTGCTTATATTTTTAAAAATCATTGTTTATCTGAAATGCGGATTTAATTGGGCACTCTGTATTTGATCCAGTAATCCTAGTTCAAATCCAGTTTTGAGTGCCCAGGACTAGCTTGGTGGTGATGAGATGAGTGCGAGCAGACTAATCTAGAAAAGGCTTAGGAGGCAAAATCTAGAGGACTCGCGATAGATTGGACATGGGGGTGAGGGATAGGAGCAAGGATGACCCCACACTGGTGTGGGACCTGTGCCCTCATTGGATGGAGACTGGTACCCGCACTGCGATGGGGAACCCAGGAGAAGGAGCGGGTTGAGGCTGTGCTGGGATGTTTGGATGTACTGATTTTGTGTCTTTGACCCATCCAAGTAGAGGTGAAAGGCAGGTGGTTGGATATCTGGGTGTGTGCTTGGGGAAGAGGTCTGGGTTGGACACACAGATGCAGATGCTGGGGGCTCTGGCAGACCTCCAGAAAGAGAGCACGCCTTGCGGAGACAGGAGGATCCAGGGCCCTGCCTGAGGAGTCCCTGCATGTTGAGGAGGAGGATCTGGCGGGGGAGTCTGAGAAGAGTGCGGGTGGAGGGAAACCAGCGGGAGTGTGTCTCGAGGTGTAGGGAGTGGGCAGTGGTGCCAGACGCACCAGCACCAGCGAGGTGGAGCCAGATGAGTCCCAGAAGCCAGAAGGGATGTGAGGTTGAAGGATGTTTCATCTTTCCTTCTGCTCGGAGAGACTTGAGTCTGTTTCAGTGTAAATGATCCAGAAGAGAGGGAATATGGGCACGTGGCGGAGAGAGTGGTGGCTGGATTGGGGAGGATGCTCCAGGAGGTGGGGGTGGGAGTACAAGTGTGACCTGGGCGGGGAGGAGGGACCCCTCTCTCATTGTGTAACAACAGGGACTGGATTATTTAATTTGGGTTCCCTGAAAGCAGAGCCTGAGAAAAGACTTGGTGCAAGTTAAACTCCGCGTTTAACTTGGAGACAAGTTTATTTGGGAGGTGACCCCAGGAAATACGAATGAGGGAGTAGAAGGAACAAGAGGAAGAAGGAAGAAAAGCTAACGTGGGGCCAGCGTTATTTTTTTTTTTTTTTTTTTTTTTTTTATTTTTTTTGCGGTAGGCGGGCCTCTCACTGTTGTGGCCTCTCCCCTTGCGGAGCACAGGCTCCGGACGCACAGGCTCAGCGGCCATGGCTCACGGGCCTAGCCGCTCTGCGGCATGTGGGATCTTCCCAGACCGGGGCACTAACCCGTGTCCCCTGCATCGGCAGGCGGACTCTCAACCACTGCGCCACCAGGGAAGCCCGGGCCAGCGTTATTGATCTAGTTGCCACTCCGGGCAGCTGGAGGTCAGTCCTGCGGGGACCCTCTGAGGAGCCCGCACGGTGCCCCTCAGCATCATCTGTCAGAAGGACATTTATCTGCCTGCTCCCACCTTCCATGATGAGGCTGCCCCTGGGGCTATTGACCCCCAGCCCTTTGGTCTGCTGGGCTGCAGTCTGCCTGAGTCCCACCCTTGTCCCACCCCATCCCCAACACAGAGAGTGGATGAGCCCCGAGGTGGGATGCTTCAGTGTGGAGCATTGTGTACACAGCTGCACCTGGAATCCCAGGAGGGCCGACAGGATGTGGATTATGACAGGGATGGGGTGGGTGGAGAACAGGCAGGGAGGTGTGGAGGTCCATGGGGGGTTCCCCTCTATTGGCTTCTTTGGTTTGGGGGTAGGAGGAATGAAGTGCTGTGTTGAGGGTGGAAGGAGGTGGCGGAGAGGTCAAGGGGCAGAGCGAAGAGGGCATGGAAGGATGGACCTGTTCATTGTAGGGGTGGGAGGGGCCAGAGCAGGTGGCTTTGAGGGTACCATGAGGCTGGGCAGGGCTTCCACTGCAGTCTTGCGGGTCCCCAGGGTCTGGCCCTGGTTCCTCCCTGACCTCATCTCCTTCTATCCGCCCCCTCACTCACCCTGTTCCAGCCTCACTGGTGTCCTCACTGTCCCTGGGACCCAATAAGCGTTCCTGCCTTTGCTCTCACTATTTCTTCTATTTGGAACTTCACCCCACCTCCCGGGCCCCAGCAGGGCTCCCTCCTGCTTCCTCCAGGCTCTGCTCAATGTCCCCTTATCAAAGGGGCCCTGCTGATGATCCCATCTAAGATCTAAGGCAACATCACCATCACTCTCTTTCCCCTGACCTGCTTCATAGCATATATCACCGTTGGACATTATCACACGTTCTTATTAGTTCGCATGCTTGTCATCCCCTCCTTCTGCCCGCTGCAATCCCTGAGGCCAGGGTTTGTGTCTGGCTGGGTCCCGGCTGCATGGAAGGTGCCTACTCAGCGCCTGGCACAGAGTAAGCGCCCACCATGTGCTGTTGAACGAATAAGCCATAAGACTGAGGTCCAGAGAGGGGAAGTAACTTTGGTGCCCCAGGGGTCAGTGCACCCCCTGCTGCACCAGGAGGCTTTGTGCTGGATGCTGAGGAGACCAGGAGGCAGACAAGTGGGCAATCAGAGCCACCGCTCTGAGAGACGCCCTCAAGGCTGTGGGCACAGGGGGAGGCTTCCTGGAGGAGGTGGCACCTGAGTTCTAAAGATGACAGGGGTTAACTGGATGAAGAACGGGGGAGAGTGCTCCGGCAGCAGAAACAGTGTGTGCAGAAACACAGAGCATGAAACAGGCTCTTTCTGGGAATGAAAAGAATCGGTGGTGAGGCCGAGGGTGGGGAGTGAGAGGGGCAGGGAGGGCATGGCTTGGCGTGATTTCTAGATACATAGGCAGAGGCTGGATCCGGAAGTGCTCTGTGCACTGGGCCACAGAAGCTTGGAATATATAACTTAAGCTGCAGGGAGCCCCTGAAGTGTTATAAGCAGGTGAGAGACATGATCGGATTTGTAATTTAGAAAGATCTTGGTGGCTGCCGCGCAGAGGAGGGAGCGGGTCAGGAGCTATTACAGTCAGTCATCCAGGCTGAGGTGGGAATCTGAGCCCAGGAGGTGGCGGTGGGAAGAGGTGCTTGGGAGGCTCTGCAGCGGGTGAGCAGGGGAGGTGTCCAGGTGTTCAGGTCTGAGGGCGGCACCTGCTGGAACCAGGGGAGGGACGTACATGTGCTCCGGTCTGGGCTGGGGAGAACAGGAACCTCCATCCTGGCAGCCTGGGTGAAGAGTAGGCCTGGCTACACAATCAGCGGGGCCCAGTGGGCCCCCGTGTTGAAAAATCATTAAGAATTTCAAGAAGGCAAGAGCAGAGTGATAAATGAAGCGCGGGAACCTGTGTGACTGTACAGGGGACACACTCGTGAAGCCAGCCTGGGAAGGGGAAGCTTTGGCTCACAGAATCCAGCAGATGACTCAAAGTCCAAGAGGTCCGGGGTTCTACCTGGCCTGGAGGCAGCTGGCATCAAGAAATGGAAATGCTCATGGGACCCTCAGCCACCAGTTTTTACTAAGGAGAAAGGTATGGAACTTCACAGCAGAAATAAGGAAATGGCTCTTAGATTGTTTGGAGGCGAGATTGAGATGCACAGATCTTGGTCTTATGCTGCCCTGGGCACCTGAAAGGACATCCCATTTACAGCCTGTTCATGCTGGAATCCCCTCTGCAGCAGGCATAGCTTTGGCCCTCTGAGCCAAGACTGTGCTGAAGAAGAGGGGTGGGTGTCTCCCCTCTCTGCCCCACCCCCCTCTACCATCCAGACCATGCAGACGGCAGTCCCTCCCCACCACCCCGCTGGTGTGCCAGAGGCCAACATGGTACCCCATCCTCCAGAAGCTCCAGATCCTTCCAGGCCTTCATGTTCACCCCGGCCCCATACAGGCTCTTCCGTGCCTGCTTTTCAGCCCCTGCATTCTGCTGAAGGAACCTCCTTTTCACCACCTGAGTGTCAGAAAAGCCAACTCGAAGGGGCTTAGCCAATACAACTTTTTATTATTTCTATTTATTTAACACCAATATTTCCAGGCATATGTGCAGGCATATCTTTAAGAGCCTTACAAATAATAACTCACTTTTATCCTCATAACTGCCCTATGAGGTAGGTATTATTATTGGGTTTTTTTGCAAATGAGGAGGCAGAAGCAGCTTGCTCAAGGTCACAAGCTCGCTTAACAAAATGCCAAGAGCTTGGGTAGATACAGTACATTATCCTGGACCTAATTTCTGCTCATCATTCCACTCAGCTATTCTCAAAGTGTCAGCCAGGTTTTCGCTCACGATCACAAAATGGCTGCCACATCACATACTCACACCACAGTATCCAAAAGCAGGTAACGAGGGCTCCTCTCCTAGCATATGGTTCTCTTTTTATCAGGAAGTAAAATCTTTCCCTGTTTTTTCCTGAAGTTTTCCTGAAAACTTCTTTTTATGACTTACTGGCCAAAATTGTACCATGGGCCCACCTTTAATCCAATCACTGGCAAAAGGTAACAATGGACTTGGCATGATTGGCTTTGGCAATGGTGGGCGGCCCTGGGGGAGGAGGCTTCTTTCCTGAGCCCCCACATGGGAAGATGGGGAGTCTGTCGGGTGGGTGTCTGTCACAGCTCACCTTCTCAAAGGGTCAAACCCTTTTGTTCCCAACATTTTTGAAACCATCGGGGGAAACCCAAACAAGTGTTTAACAGCGTCAAAATGGCTTCTTCCCAGTCATGAATGACTATGGCATATCTGGGGGAAATTAAATCAGAGTGGTTGGCTGCAGCAGCAGGTTTTTCAGGGAGGAAAGAGAAGACAAATAGTTGGGAAGGGAGGCTGCGGGAGATTAGGGAGGGCTCTGCCTGGGAGCACAAGGCATCTGGGACTTCTTTTTGGGCAACAGGGAGCCAATGAGTGATTCAGAGTATGGGAGGTAAGGTGTGGTGGAGAAGACACCTTGGAGAATGAGCTGGGCCATGGTGGTCCACAGTCTGAGCAGTAGAAATGGAGGGGAGGGAGTCATCTCACCTCTTCAGTCTCCCCCACTCCTGGTTACAGTCATGCTCCCATCCCGCCTCCCCACCCAAAGAAAATCATTTCCTCAACCCCACTTCCTATTCCCACCCCTTCCCTCCCCTTCCCCTCCAGACACCTGGAAAGAGCTCCCCAAGTATACTTCCTCGACTCCCACCCACTCCTCAACTCCTCACAGTGTGGCTTCTGACCCCACCTTGTACTGACAGTGATCTCAGGAAGGCCACCAAGGAGCTCAGTGAATAAGGGAGCCCTCGAGGAAATCGAGATGAAGATAAAATTCCATTTCTGTATGTGCGTCAGAAGGATGCTGCGGGCTGCTGGTAGCCTCCTAGAAGGACGGGGGGGTTTGTCCCAGGGCACTCCATCCCGAAGGACACCCGACACCCTCTCACCCTATCTGACCCTGCAGTGCTCTCTGTGACACTGCTGCCATCACTGAGGGACAGTTCTGCCCCGTCCCTTCCTGCTTCTCACACCTTTCCTTCGGCTGGTTTTCCTCTGTCCACCCCTTAAATGTCAGGGTTCCCCAGTGTTCACCCTGGGACCCCCTTCTCCTCTCTGTCTACATCCTCTTACCCAACTCCCCCGTGACTGGAATTCCCACCTCTGGACCAACATGTCCCAGTCTTCCTCCTGTGCTCCAGACTCCAGTCTGCACCTGCCTATGGATGCCTCTACCTGGACGTCCCCCAAGACCTCAAACCAACTAACCAATTTGGAATCATCGCTTCCCTCCTTGTTCCTGCTCTTCCCCTTTCTTTCTTATCTCCACTAGTGGTTTGTTTCTTCTACCAGCCACGTCAGCCAGGAGATTGGGGGCATTTTTTAATCCCTCTCCCATCTACACCCAAATAGATTGATAAGCCTAGTGAACTCCTCAGAATTGTCTTTCAAATCTATTCTCAGATCCCCAGCCTGAAGCCACCGCCCTGCTTCAAGCCTTTATCCATCTCTTGCCTAGACCACTCCTGAAGCCTCCCTGCTAGCCTCTATTTCCAGCCATCCAGGTGTTAATCTAGTCCTTGGAAGGGCCTGAAAGAATGGTGCCCACACCACACTGCAGAACTGGCCCACCAGGGGCGCTGCTGCCTCTGCTCCATCATGAAGGTGGGGAATCTCAAGGCCACCATTAGAGCTGTTAGTTAATAACGCAGCCTGAGTCCTATGGCTGAGACCAGGGCTCAGGAAGCCAGGATGAGGACGCCACTGTCTCCACTGCTGTGGTCTCTCCAGGAAGCTGGATGCTGGATCACTGATGCAGAACTACTCAATGTCTTCTCTCCCTGCTTGCCAGTGGAGGACGGACAAGGAGGAAGATGGCCTCACCTCACTGTATTTTCCAGATCATGGGCAACGGCTTCCACCTGGCAGAACCTAATTCATGTTCCAAAACTCAGCTGCAAGCAAGTCTGCAAATATAGTGTCAGCTTGCCAGGCCCTGCAGTACTTGGTGGGCATGCAGGAAAGGAGAGAGAAAGGATGCTGAGGGCCAGTCCCTTGCTCTGTTCTAACCCACTCTCCTTTTTGCACCCAAGGAACATTCTGAAATTCAGGTCAGATAACATCACTTCCTTGTGCTAGTCCAACCCCTCCAGAGGCTCCCTGTGCCCCCAGGAGAAAGTCTGACTCTTTGTGTCCTGATAATGTGACCACGACTATGCATGGGTCTGGCGGTAGCCATGCCTCCGTGAAGCCAGGACCTGGAATCCCCTCTCCACCTGATCAATTGCCACCAATCCTTGAGACTCAGCCCCACGTCCCCTCCCAGCCCCTCATTTCCTCTAGCCTGTCCCACAGCACCTTGAATGTACCTCAGGTGTGGCACATTCTGAATGATGGTGGGTGGGTTATGTGTCTCTACCACCCTCCTCTGCGGGGTCATCACACATGGGGAATGTGTCTAATTAGTCATCGTATTCACAGAACTAGTGTAGGCACACACAGTAATCATGGCAGTCGCTTATAGGATATTTACCACGTGCCAAGTGCTAAGGGTTTTATATGTATTAACTCATTAGATCTTCCTAACAACCCTCTGAGGGCATGTGGGAAAGGCTGCACTGCTCCATCATTGTCCCCTCGTTCCTCTCTGGGCACACGGCTTGACTACATCTCCTGGCCTCCCTTGCAGCCATGTGTGTCTGTGTAACCCCTTCTCACGCATGTGAACTGAGGGACGTGATTTCCAGCCAGGGCTCTCAGGAAGGCAGTCATGCTTCCCCCATGCTCCTTCCCCTCTGCCAGTGGGACACCAGCTATGGGGACCCAGCCAGGAGCACCAGGACAATGACAGAGCCCCCTGGGGCAGGGGGAGCAACAAGAGGCAAAGAGCCTGGGTCCTTGGAGTCGTTGCACTGCAGGGACCCGCCTGCTGGCGAGTGAGAAATACGTCACTATTGAGTTTGAGTCATTGCATTTTGGATTTGTTAGGGCAGGTTATCCCATCCTGACTGAGGCAGTGGAGGCGATGATTATGCCCCATGTGACTGTCCACATCACAGAAGTGGGGAAACTAAGGCATGGGGTGTTGACTAACCGGCCCAGGGTCACACAGCTGGTAAGTGGAGTGCTGGGGTGAACCCAGGCTCTGATGGAGCTGGAAGCAAAGACAGGGGCAGTCAGGACCTGGGGGCTGGTAGTGGACAGAATTGGAATGGGAGGCTGCAAGAAGCAAGAGGTCAGAATCAGAACCGGAAGTTGGACCTGAGCTCTGGGGATCCTCCATGGGAATGAGCAGGAAGAAGAAATGGGACCTGGGGGCTTCCCTGGTGGCGCAGTGGTTGAGAGTTCGCTTGCTGATACAGGGGACACGGGTTCGTGCCCTGGTCCGGGAAGATTCCACATGCCGCAGAGCGGCTGGGCCCGTGAGCCATGGCCGCTGAGCCTGCGTGTCCGGAGCCTGTGCTCCGCAATGGGAGAGGCCACAACAGTGAGAGGCCCGCGTACCGCAAAAAAAAAAAAAAAAAAAACAACCCAGAAATGGGGCCTGAGAAGGAGGTGCTGGAATAATTGGCAGCAAGGGGACAGGGAGGCCAGTGGAGGGGAGAGAGATGTCGGGTTTGTGGTTTACAAAGAGAGGACTGTGTGGAGCCCAGGAGGACCCTGGCTGCAGCAATTAGCAGGGCAGGGGGGTCAATACAGATCTGAATGTCACTTGCAGAACCCATGCGTTTAGGACTCCAAGGGACCTTGCTGTCATCTGGCCTGCTCCCTCCTGAGGAAGAAGCCGGCTGGGAGGGGTTAAGCGGCTTGCTCAAAATTGCAGTGTGTTTTTGTCTTTTTCTTTTTAAACTGCAGAAGATGGCTTGTGTGGCACATGCTCGGCTCCAGACTCACATCTGGAGCCCGGGAAACCCAGGGCGCCCCTGCCAGCCCCCGGCTCATTCTGGCGTCACTGTGTTATTATTTTAACTATCGCGCTCATAGAGAAATGCTGCCAGCATGTTAAAGACTGCATTAATTAATTAACCAGGCTCTTCATTGAGAGTCAATGGCGTAATTGTTGTTCGTGGTGGATAAATACTAATTGAATATTAAGAACATATTTGTGCAGAAGGAGCTGCTTCCAACGAGCTATGCCCTTTGTCAGCCAGATGTTTGGACTCATTTTGGAGGCTGATTCATTAGCTGGGAGTGCCCTGGCATTTGGGCTGTGTTGTTCTGTGTCTGAGAAGGAAGGCGGGCAGCCTGTGAAGGACTGGCTCCCAGGCTGTAAGAGGTGGGGGGTGGGGGGGCACCTCCACAGACCTGGAAATAACAGTCGTATTAAGCAGATGACAGATATGTATTAAGCTTTTTTAAAAAATTGAAGTATAGTTGATTTACAATGTTAGTTTCAGGTGTACAGCAAAATGATTCAGCTACATATATATATATATATATATATATATATATATATATATATATATATTTCACATTCTTTTCCCATATAGTTTATTACAAAATATTGAGTATAGTTCCTTGTGCTATACAGTAGGTCCTTGTTGTTTATCAATTTTATATATAGTAGTGTGTATATGTTAATCCCGAACTCCTAATTTATTCTTCCCACCTCTTAAGCCTTTCTTAAATTTAAACACTCTATTCTTTTAATTTTTAATTTTTTTTTGGCTGCACAGCATGTGGGATCCTTATTCCCAACCAGGGATGGAACCCTCGCCCCCTGCACTGGAAGCGTGGAGTCTTAACCACTGGACTGCCAGGGAAGTCCCCCAACCTATTAAGCTTTAACTGAGGCAACTCTAGGTGTGATTTTAGGCATTGGAGAAGGCCTCCTTCTCTTTCAAATCCTCCAAACGGATGGTTAAATCCTGGCCCGTGAGGCAGGCAGGGTGGGGCCTGTCAACTCCATTTTACAGGTGGGGAAACTGAGGCTCTATGAAGCAAGGTGACTTTCTCGGAATCACGAAGCCACAGAATCCCAGTCTCCGAGCTTCCAGCTACAGCCATATCGCCCCTGTGGAGGGCGGCTCAGGCCCCCAGACCCCTGATGAGCTGAGGGGAGATGACTCGGGGTCCCTGAGTCTCAGAACTGACTGGGCCCCAGCAGTCAGGGCCCTCAGCAGACTTCCAGCTCTTGTGACTGGCTCATCCCTGCCAAGGCTGTATGAGGCAGTGTTGCAAGGAGTGCAGGCTCTGAAGCCAGAATTCTTGGCTTCAGAGCTCAGCTCCGAATCTTGGTCAAATCTTGGGCAAATGACTTAAGCTCTCTGTGTCTCAGTTTCCAAATGATAAAATGGAGATAATAATAGGCCTTACCTCAATAACCATGAATGGCCCATACTGTGTCTTTACATAAATTAAGAAAAGCTTCCCTCTCCCCTCCAAGAGACACAGGTATATGCCGGGTATGCTGCTTGGTTAGATCATGGACTGCTCTGTTGGCCAGATGCCCTTGTTTAGTGAACAACCTTCCCAACTGTACATGGCAGCCCTGCCTACAGGGTTGTCATGAGAGTAAAAAAGATATAACACAGTAAGTGCCTAACATGTGTTAGAATCTTCCAGTTTTCTGACCCCACCTCCTCAAACTGGGCATGATTTGCTGCCACCTACGTACTGCTGGCAGCCTCCTTCAGAAAGACTGATAAGAGGATGTTGAAACATGAACCAAGGACATGACAGGAGACAGCTCCTGTCACTGCACCAAAGGCAGCAGAGGGTCGGCAGAGCCTGATAACAAAGCGTCTTCTCACAGCCCTGGCCCCGGGCACTCGGAGAGGCTTCGGGAGGACCCCTCCCTCCACCCCGGCTCCAGCCTGTTAGTCACTGCTCTTGGGGAGAGCTCGCTCACAGCTGTGCAGAGCTCAGACCAGGGCCCGGAGACAAGGATTCAAGTCCAATTGCGCTCAAGTTGAACTGGGAGGTGATCCCAGGAAACGTTGGGAGCGGGCTGGGGAAGGAGACAGGGAGGGAGGACAGCGCCGTAGGCCACGGGGACTCTGCAGACCCCTGGGACAGGCCAGGGCTCTACACGGGGTGGGGTTGCCCCAGGGCTGCTGCTGGGGGGCGGCACTGACTCCAGTCATCACTCCTGGGCCATGAGGTCCCCATCCAGCAGAAGAATTGGAAGTGGAGGCCCCAGGTCCTCGGTCCTAAGGACAGTCCTTGCTGTGTGCCAGGCACTGTTGTATTAGGTCATCCCCGTGTTGCAGGTCCCTCAGGGGGAAAGTGAGGTTCAGAGAGTGCCTTTCCTGGCATCACAGAGCCAGTCAGCGGCAGAGTCGCATGCTTGCTGTTCTGTGTGAGCCTCATTAAAAACCTACAAGGCACGAAGGGGTCTGCAGGGGGCAGCCCTCCCTGCCTGTCGCACAGTCCTCCAGTCCCCTCCTCTGAAGGCATTTGAGTCCGTCTCCCCAGGGGGAGGGAGGCTCCCCCTCCGCCCTGATTCAGCTCTGAGGCTATGGGAGGGAGGCTCTGGCCTTCGGCAGTGGCCCAGTTTGAGGAGCGGGCAGGGCCACCTCCCCTTGAGGATCATCCCGCCGCCCCCCCCCCCAGTTTGATGGGCAGAGCAGCCTCTCTGGGAGCTCCCAGTCAGGTGGGGGAGGCACAGCCCCAGACCCGGGGCAGCTCTGTCTCCTCTGCCTTCTTGACAGGGTAGCAGGGTTTGACGAAACCCACGTGGACACTCAGAAGTACCAGACGGAAGCTGGGAACGTGGGGCGGGGTGCTGGGGTGGGTGTGAGGGGAAAACTTTGTGCTCTCAGTTCTGGAGGTGACGGAACTGGGTCCTGGAGACCCAGACAGGGTCTTGCCGGGGAGGGTGAGGCCAGTGCGGCAAAAGCCAGGGGCTACCTGTATCTCTCACCAAAATCTTTGTCATTGCTCTTACTTGGACCCGTCTCGAGAGGTGGGGCTCTAAAGGAGCTTACCGTCTCCTCATGGTCCCCCAGGGCAGCCTCCAGGGCCAGTGAGACGCCCCGGCTCAGTGGGGTCAGCTGACAGATTCGGGGGTGGTGTCAAGGAAGGTCCCTTTGTAGGTATCTCAGAGGTGCACAAGCCATCGCCTGACAGCCCAGATGTGGGTCTGTGGCAGCCAAGAAAATGCCTGGGAGAGGCCAGAACTGCCCGAGGCATTGGTCCCTGAGGCGTGCTGGCTTAGGGCCCCGGCACTGCTACCTCCCCATCTCAGACCCTGTCATAGGCCCTCACCTCACCCCAGCAGAACTCTCCTGGGAAGCTGATGACATCAGAAGTGCCCCAGGAAGCCACCCACCCCCAGGGCGACAGACGGGACTATATATATGGAGGAAGCGCAGCCCTGTCACCCTCCAGCTCCAAGTTGCCTTCTGCTTCCCCTGCTTCCCCCGCTTGGCACCAGGGCTGCTGCTGCCTATATTAGGAGCGCTCGGCAGATGGAAGGGGTGGGACCCTCCCCCATGCCCCTGGGCTCTCTGCACGTGCCAGCCTGGCCCTGAGCCATCAAGGACCTGGCTCACCTTCCCTGGACTGCGTGTACCTACCTCAGACCCTGTGTAAGGGTAAGGACTCTGTGGCAGTCTGATTCTGGGGACACAAACCAGAGGGGCCCATAGAAGCGGGGGTACGGAGAGGGTGGGATCATGGCTAGAAGAAAAGGAGCAAGGAAGGAGTGGAGGAAACAAAGTGTTGAGACAGGGGTGGGGGACCCAGGAGCAGGGAGAGGAGGTAAGATCTGAAAGCAAGGTGTAGAGCAGAAGAAAGAGGAGTCTGGGGGCTGAGGGGACCCCAACCTCCACAGTGACTGTGCAAACTGGGAACAGGCGCCCTCTGCGGGTGGATGAATTAGGAAAAGGGGTAAGTCAAGTGCGTCTGTGTGTGAAGAAAAAGACACCCTTCCTTCTTCCCAGAGGATTGGGCCCCAGTACAAGTCACCCAGCTTGGGGAGCAGGGCATGGGCCCAAAGACGGCAGCGCCCTTATGACCTGCACAGCTGTGCCTGGCAGCCTGGCAGCCTGCTCCTGAGCCCATGGTTAGAAGAGAGGCTGAGGTGGGCAGGCCTGCCCCTGGGCCTGAGCTCCGAGCTGAGGGCTGCTCTCGGGACACCCCAATGCTCTGCCCCCAGCAGCCGAGTTCTGGCCACCTAAGAGGCAATCCGTTTAACCATGTCAGCAAGCAGACAAACAATTCTCCCAGCTGAGGGCTCCAGGCTCACCAGGGAGACCAGGCTCATTAGGAAACCACACAGCGTGTTGCCCCAGCCAGGCAGGAAGCCAGCAGGCCACCCATGGCAAGTTCCAGCCTGGTCTCCTATGGGGGCGACAGCCCAGACCTCCAGCTCCCAATTCTGGCATCAGTGGTTGCTTCCCCCTCTGGGAAACCCTGGAGGCAGGACCTGCATCCGGCTCAGCATCCCAAGCCCACCCGGGGCCCATCCTCTGTCCTCCATTGCTTCGTATACCAGCAAGTGGGGTCTCTCACCATCCTGGGTGACTGGGGGGTCCTGCAGCTTTGATTCCTGATTGTGTTCTGTGGCTTTGGCACTCGGGAGGTGTCAGAGACTGAAGTACAATTTGCATTTTAAGAAAGAAAGTTGGGGCTCTCCTGGTGGCACAGTGGTTGAGAATCCGCCTGCCGATGCAGGGTACACGGGTTCGTGCCCCGGTCCGGGAAGATCCCACATGCCGCGGAGCAGCTGGGCCCGTGAGCCATGGCCGCTGAGCCTGCGCGTCCAGAGCCTGTGCTCCGCAACAGGAGAGGCCACAACAGTGAGAAGCCCGCGTACCAAAAAAAAAAAAAAAAAAAAAAAAAAGGAAGTAAGTTGTATTTCAGTGATTTGCATTTAAATAAGGTGCTGCTTCCTCCCTCCCTTCCTTCCCTGCTGGTGGTGGCACCTTTGTGAAAAGAAGCCTCCCCAGGCCTTTGGCTCCCTACACAGCCTCCCCAGCCAGCTTCAGGAGGGATGATGGGAACAGCAGGGACCGTCCCCCATCCCCTTACTCAGACACTGTCTCTGCAGGGCTTTCCAGCACACACATGCACATGAGTGCATACAGGCACATGTACATGGCCTGTGCACCCACACACCTCAGGCCACAGAACACATGCACATACACACATGCACACACCACATGTACATGCAAACACACACGCGCTGGCCCATGCATGAAGATGTGCACACACACCACGCACCTAGTACACCCATGCACACACATGCATAAGCACACACATGCATAAGCGCACACAAACACCTAGCCACCAAAAGTGACACGATGCCCTCATGCCTTGTGCTCTAACCCCAGCTACCCAACCCTGGTAAACCAGCCCTCAGAAACTTACACCGGTACAGCAACACCCACGAACCATTGCATCTGATGGTCCCTGGGTCCTCTGGACCCTGGAAGGCAGGAGGGGCTGAGATGCCTGGAGGCCAGGTCTGGCAGCGGAGGGATGGCGAGTGGCGGGGCTCATGGCCCAGCATCATCCCAGGGTCCCTAGGAGTCCCCTCCTCACCCCAGCTTTGCCGCAGGCATCGTTGGCTCCCGAGGGTGCAGACGCTCTGGCAGCTTCCTTCTTCCTTTGGCTTACCGCGTGCCTCCCGGGGGGGTGCCGGCTTGCTTTTCCTGGCTAAAGCTCTGTCTCCTGCAGCAGCCACCAGCCCTGGCCTCCCCTCCAGCGCCCCAGTCCCCAAACTCGCAGTTTCTTCAAGACAAGCATTCTCTTTCCTCTCCACGTGAGCTGTCCTCTGGTCCCCGCCTCCCGGCAGTGCTGCGGGAGGGGCACAGACTTTCTCGTCTCCAGAACCAGGCTTGACTCCTGGTGCTGGCTCTGCTTCCTCATCCCAGCCTGGGACACCTATTCCTGGGCTTGTGAGGTCTGACAAGTCCCAGAGTCAAATGCTCAGCACGTAGTCGGGGTTTCATAAATGAAGGCTGGCATCACTGCAGACCCCCGAAGGCACACAGCCCCACTCTCGGCATAGTGATGGGGCCCCAGGACAGCCTCAGAACCCACATGAGTCTAAGCAGATGCCTCCTCAGTCCAGCACAAGGGCTGTGGCAAGGAGCATACAGCCCTGCGCAGGGGCAAAGACCCGGACTCCATGTCACCTTGTCCCTGAAATCCTCGAATTCCCCATCTGTAAAATGGGCACAATGACGTTGGCCCACTTCCCTTCAAGGACGTTAGGGGGAGCCAATGAGCAAAAGCGTGCTCTTGTGCTGGGGAGGCTATAAGGCAGAGTGGGAAGATGGGCCAGGTCCACTTGAGGTCCAGGAGGGATGAGCCTCTTCCTGGATGGAGATCCCAGTCCAGAACAACAGGCAGGAAACCCAGACAGAGCCTGGGCGGGGCCACTGGTCATCCCAGGGCCCCAGTTGCCTTGTGCCTGCTCCACTCGGGGGTGCCCAGACACCATCTCTGTCCTCACAGCCAACCCCAGGAAGCCAATGGTACTGTCCTATTTACAGATGAACCATTCCGAAGCCAGGATCTTCCCACCACCTCAGACCTCTGGCAGGTCATGGAGATGGCTGGAACTAGGGCCGAGATGAGAGGAAGTGGAGGTGGCAGAACATGTGAACATTTGGACATAGGGCAGAGGGGCTGGCAAGGGTGAGGACCCCGAGGCAGGAGGGCCCTGGCCACTTTAGGGCCAAGGAGGCTGCTGCGAGGTGCGTCTTCGGCCCTCAGGGTGCTGGCGAGGCTGGTTGCCTCTGGATTCCTTCTCCTTGTTCACAGTGTGCCTTGAAAATGGCTGTCATTTTCCATGTGTGTTGTGATGGGCAAAAGGTCGGGAAGTAGGGCCTCAGGCAAGAGGCCAACCTGAGCTCCCTGAGCAGGAAGGACGAGGGTGCCAGCCCCTGGGATGCAGCCTTAGCGTAAGTAAGACAGGGAAACTCAGACCACGGGGCGGTGGGGATGGATCTTGGCCAGTAGAGCCAAGTTTGCCCCAGGCCCTCCTCCTGAACGGTTTGTCCCAGATGCCTTCCTGGCATGGCCAGTCTCATAAATGCTCTGAGACTCACAAGTTAGGGTCTTGGAGGACTTCCCGTCTAGGGGCATGGTTCGAATTCTACCCACACCCCCCTATACAAGTACGTCTGTGCAGGCACAACCCTCAGCCCAGCTGCGATGGACAGTTCTCCCTGTTTCCAGCCCCTGCCCGTGGCCCAGTCCTGCCAGCCTATCTGGAGTGGGGCTCCATTTCCTTAGAACGGCCTGGACCTCTGCAGGGGGAGAGCTCTGTCGGACGCTTTTGCCTTCCTGGCTGGGAAGCCAGATCCTTGGGCAAAAGCCTAGAACTGGGGAAGCCATGGCATTGACCAAAATATGTTATAATTTATTGAGCATTCACCATGCAGCAGGCCGGATACCAGGCATACTATTTTATCTTCACAACTATATAAGCAGGTGTGATTGACTCCATCCTATAGATGAGGAAACTGAGGCTCTGCCCGGTTCCAAGATGCACCCAGGGCTCTACACTGAGCATGCTGTGGAGCTGGGTTCACCCAGGGCAGTTTGATTCAGGCTCTGTCTCACCACTAAGCCTCATTCACTTCTATGCTGGCTCCTTCCCTCCCGCCCTCTCCCCACCTGCCTCTCTTCCACTCACCTTTATTTTGCTTCTACTTTGTGTCAGGCCCTCTTTGCATGGAGTTTCCATTTAGAACAGAGGCTCCTCACTGATGCGATGCCTGGACCCCTCTGGCGCCTGGGGAAACTTTTAGGTCCCTTTTCAGAATAACATTTGTAAATCCACACAATACAATTTCTAAGATTCAAAGGAAACCAATTACATTAAAATGCAGTTATCAAAATATTAAGAAAAAATTGTGATGGAGTAATACATGTGCTTCTTTATTAATGCACTAAATAATAAGATCGAGCAGTGGGTCTAATAAACCTACCATCCTTTTGAAGTAGGGTTGAGTATAAATGATATTTCAAGACTTCTGCCGCAATATAATATGATTTGAAATGATCTGCACTTTGTACGTGTGACAGAGCCACGGGTTCTGTGACGACTAATGTGGTTCCCTGCTGACATGCACAAGGGAAGGAGGTGCTCAATTTTAACTAAAGATGAGTGAAATAAAAATGTGGTTTTTTTCCCATCCACACTGACAGACCCCCAGAATTCTATACAGGGATCCTTGGGGATCTGTAGACCCCAGGCCATTCCTAGTAGCAGAAGACAAGCTGGAAATAGATAAACTAGCTGGAAGGGTGAAATGCAGGGAAGACAAATGAGGAGGAGGTGGGGGGAAGGAGCCAAGTCAGTGAGGGGCCACCTGGAGGAAGTGAGGGAGCGAGCCTGGGGGTGCCTGGGAGAAGTTGATCGGGAGGCCAGTGCAGTGGGTGTGTCTGTGTGTCTGAGTAGGGAGAGAGTGGTGGCCACGAGGCTGTAGGGTTTCGAGCAGTGCTGAAAATTTGGATGCATTCTAGGGATGGCAGGGCCGTGGGACTACAGACACCAGAGAGGGTCGCTCTGGCTGCATGTGGAGGGCCCGCTGTGTGGCAGGGGGGAGAAGTGGTCAGATTTGGGGCACATGTTCAAAGTAGAGCCAGCAGGATTTCTGAGTTGAAGGTACGGGATGAGAGGAGTCCATGTCCCCACCCAGTGGCCTGGTGCTCCCATCGATGGCTCTGGGGCCTCGGCCCTGCCGCTCGAGACTTGATGGCAGAGCTCTGGTTCTGCCACCTGTCCCCAGCCCCACAAAGTGCCCCGAGGAAGCTGAGGCAGGGACAAGGGGGGAGCACCCAACAGGGGCCAGATGGCAAAGTCACCTCTTGGTTTTTCAAAGCTAACACTCTCTCTTTCCCATCAATCAGTATTGCCTTTAACATGAAGCCTTCGGGGACACCTTCCCACTGCCTCTACATAGGACTGGTTTTGCTAAATTACTTGCTTTGCCAACATCCAGGCATTCCCTCAAGAGATTACTTACCTGCTCTGTTGACATGGATGACTTCTATTTACTCTCACTTCCCAGGCAGCTCAGGACCGTCCTTGGCAGCCCAAAACACAACACTTCCCCTCGCCCAGGGTCATTTCCAAAGACAGCTGCAAGGCTAGGAGGCTTTGTCTCAGACTGAAAACCAAGCCACCCTTAGTAGATGCAAAGAAAATGTTGACTAAATGAATGAGGTGAATAGGGGTGAGGAAAGAAAGACAACTTCTCAGCTCCCTCTGAGTCTATTCTCTCATTTACCTTGATGTCTCAGAACATCAGAGGCACCCACAGTCCCATGTGAGGGCAGGAGGCTGTCCCGGTTCCAGACGCTGAGGCCCGACCGCCATTTTGGATTGTCCATGCCCTGCCCCCAAACCAGCTGGGCTGTGGGAGAGCGGCTGCATCACTCCCATCCATGTCCCTTTGTCTGTCTGCACTCACATCCTGCCTCTAAGCCTCTTTCTGTCCCTCATGGGCCATCCTATGGGGCCATTTGATTCTCTGGTGAAACCAGGTCTGCACCTCCACTTTTTTGCCCCCCTGCCTCCACCAGCGAGGCTATGTGGTGCGACTTTAGGTTCCTAGCTCCCTCTGGAGGGGTCATACCCCAGGAAAGTTCTCTTTGGGACGCCCACGGAGTCCCAAAGATTCCTGAAGCCTAGATCAGGGTTGGCAAACTCTGGCCTGTGGGCAACGTCTGGCCCGCCACTTGTTTTTATGTGGTCTTGGAGTGAAAAATAGCTTTTACACTTTTAAGTGACTGTAAAAGAACCAAGAAAATTTTGTGACATGTGAAAAGTATTTAAAATTAAAATTTTATTGTCTGTAAATAAAATTTTATTGGCACACGGCCTCGATTGGTTGTTTATGTATTGCCTACGTTGCTTTTGCACCACGTCAGCAGAGTTGGATGGTCATGACACAGACTGTATGGGGCCTGTAAAACACAAATATTTACTGCCTGGCCCTTTTATGAATAAGTTTGCCCCCGTGGCCTAGAGCCCGCACGGCCTGTGGAGTCTGGCCCTGGGCTCGAGTCCAGCCCCTGACTGGCTGAGAGGGATGAAGTTACCCAAGCTTGTTCCTTCACCCTTCCCTCCAGGTGCAAGTGTTTCCCCACCTTTACCTCAAACTTCCTGCTAAGGTCGATTGGAAGATATCACAGGATCAGCTTGGGCGGTATCTGGCCCTCGTGGGCTCACTAGTGCCAGAGCCTTTTGGAAGCTCACACAGTGAAGCGACCCCCGAAAGTTTCCCTTAAGAGGCACGGCCACTCCCAGGCAGCTGTGGCACATTCCATCCCTGAGAAAGCAGCTGCAGGGACTACGGTGGGAGTCACACCAGCTTCTCTTAGAGGCTTCTTGGACTTGGGTCGAGGAGGAGACCCATCAGGCCTGGCCATTGCCTGGCTGTGGGGGACAGGCGGGGGGAGCAATGGTGTGGGCTGTGTGGTCCAAAGAGCTCTGTGCAGGTGGTCCCTGGGGATTTGGGCAGCCCACCCCCTCCCCTCCTGGGACTATGGTCTCTTGGCATCATAGGGATGGACTTGCAGCACCTCTCCCCTCCCAGGTCTGAGGCTGAGCAGACGCTGCCAGCACTCTCCCCCTGGATCTCTCTACCATCCCCCAGGCACCTATCACTCCTAACCACCCGCCCCCAGGGCAGGGCCCTCTGTGTGTATCTGGGCCTCGGCACCCAAGAGCTGGCAGAGCTGGCCCAGGCTGGGGCATTGGATCCTCCTCGCTCGCCCCCCACAGTGGCTTTATTAATTGTTTATATTGGAGTCTGTTAATTGGCAATAACCAGCGTGCTGAAGTGTCTTTTAATGACACCTCCACCCCCCACAGGGCCCTAAGGCTGTGAAGGATTGGAGGATTCAATAAAGTGAGAAGGAATTAGCACCCCATCCTCTTCATTAGCCAGTTAGATAAACTGCCAACACCTGTCACACAGATCCAGCCAGAAAGAGAAGTGGTCCCTCAGGAACTTCCGTGGGCGAGGTGAGGTGCAGGCCGGACCACACTGGGCGTTGCACACCCATCCCCACCCGCGTGCGGGCACACAAAGAGGCATGCATAGGTGTATACAGACCCCCGGGATCACCTCCTGTGCTGGCCTGGAGCACACCTGTTCATTCAATAGGCATTGCTTCAGCACCTACTATGTGCCAGGTGCAGTGCTCCCTGGGGGTGTGACAATAATCTGTCCCAGCCTTTGAGGAACCTGCAGCCCACCAGGAAGACAGACCAGTCCAGACCTCCCTCTGGACTCTGGAGCTACACTCTCTATCCGGTTTCCCACTGGACACGTCTGCTTGGAGAGCAGGTACGCACCCCACCCGCCGTACATCCTAGATTGAACACGTCCGCCCCCGCCCCCACCACAGTCCGCTGTCCCCTCCATCATCCTCCACCCCTCCTTCCAGCCCACCCACCCCCAATCCGCCAAGCCCCGTCCTGTGTTCTTGCTTCCCTTTACCCGACCTGGGCCACTGCTGCAGCACTTGACAGTGTTAACGCCCTCACACCCTCCCCCAACTTCCAGGCCGGCCCTCTCCCCACCCATCCATGGCCCAGCTGCTGGGGGATCATTCTAAACACAGGTTTGTTTGGGACAGACTCTCTCTTTGGTCTCTGATCCTCAGGGAGGGTACCTTCGTCTGGTGGGACTGCTCTGAATGCCTGGTACATGGGTGTGTCAAACAGGAGATGCCGTGGCTCCAGCCTCCTGCAGAGGGAGGTGGAAATCTAGCGCCATCTTGGAGATGCCCTCAAGGATGAACTGTCCAGAGAGAACACATCCCATCCTGCCCACTGTGAATTAGATTTGGCTGAACCTTGTTGGGCCCTAGGGGATGGGAGGGGGGTGGAATAACTGACACCCTCATGTGAAGGGAAAATATAAGGGCCCGGAGGAGCCTAATGGGGACAGAACCTGCCTTCCCAAGAGGCTTTCTCAGCCAAGGTGGAATTCCTTGTCATAAGCAGGGATACATGCAGGAGGGTGAGTACACCTATCCCTCACTCCATGACTTTAATTTCTGAACACCCTGCTCCTGGATGAAAAACCATAAAATGAAACAATATTTTCATTAATTTTAATGAAAAAAGGACGGTACATTCTATCCCCTGCCAAGGCACCCAGTTTCTCACAGAAAGACACGGCCATTGAACAAGGAAAACAAGTTTATGTAAGGAATAAACAACGACCTGAAATTAAATACTGTGGTTCGTAACTAAAATGTAATGTGATACAGATTTCTCTTTCCCGCACGGGAGATGGACAGTGCTTTGCAGGGCTCACGGTTATCGCGTGCTGAGAAACAGAGTTATAGCAGAGAACAAACACTTCGGGGCAAAGTGAAAGCTTACCAGAGAACACTTTCAAGCAGATGGAAACAGGAAACGGCCCCCTCGCCCCGCACCGCCTGGCGCATGACACCGAGCAAAGCAGTTGGTCCCTGCAAACGTGGCTCGGGACACAGAGGTGTCCCACAGGACCATCTCTGCGTGAGATGAGACAGCGGAGTCCAGTAAACATGACGAGTATGTCTTTCTTGAAAATTGTACTGCAGAAACATAACTTTTAAAAGTGTGTTTCATTAGTGGGCTTTGGCGTGAAATGTTTTTATAACGAAAAAGGGGGGCTGTTGTGAAAAGTGGTATAACTTTCAAGGTAGGGCAAAAAGTCTCCAAGCACAGAACCTGAGCCAAGGGCCTGTGTTTCCCCAGGACTTGGTTCCCAGGTTCCCAGCCTTATTAGTAGAATTCAGGAAAAACAGCCGAAGTTGAAGCTCTGAGGTTTTCCCCACTTCCCTCCACCCAGGGTCCATGGCTCCCTTCCCCTCCTCACAGCTCTCAGAGGCCTCAAAGAAGGAAAAACCCCAGGAACATGGTTGGAGTCTGGGAGTTTATAAGATTCAAGCCAAAATACGGGACTATGATTCTGTAATCAACTCTGATTCTCCTCCCCTCCCCTGTCCCCTGTGTGAAGTCTGCTGTTTACAGGGCTCAGCATCCATTCCCCCCACTTTATGGCAGTAAAGACCCCATTTCCTTTGGAGCACTTCCCCCATCCCCACCCCTAACTCTTGGTCATGTTGCTTGGATAGAATTGGCTCCCTTCAGCCCCAGGGGTGGGGCCTGGATGTCTGCTGCCAATCAGTGAAGCTCCTCAGCCACAGGAATTGGTCCACAGATGGGCACATGACCCAGTTCAGGCCAAGGAGACACAGGATGTTGGAGGATTCTGGGAAAGGAGCTCCTCTGCTTTCCCAAGAGTTGCCAGCAGAGCTTGCTCACTGCCACCAGACTTGAAGGAGGAAGCAGAGTAGCACCAGGAATGCCAACAGCCATCCTGGCCAGAGAGGGCAACGTCAGGATAATGTTGACACCATGGAAAGCAGAGGAGAGGCAGGAACAAGGTCTCTGGTGATATCACTGGGCTGCTGGATCCAACCTCACCTGAAGCAGTTAACTTTGTATTTTTTTAATGAGCCTTTCTACTTTTTAAGTCAGTGTTTTCTGTTACAACTAAAATATTCCTTTCTAATACTGGTCTCTGCTCCCTAGAGTATAAAAGGTCATTCCCATGTGGGACAGAAAGGAGAGGCCCTGGTGTAGGTTATGCACAGGGTTACTGGAGACAGAGGTTGCTGGGCACGCCCCATATGGGGTCAGGGAGACCAATGACATCTGGTTCATGATGGACGTCTCAGGCCACTCAACATCTGGTTCATGATGGACATATCAGGCCACTGCTGCTTGGTGACTCAGGTCAGGTATTCAGTCTCTCTGGAGCCCATGGCAAGAATCCTCAAAGGATTAGAGTTACTTACTCAAAAGCTCTAGAGACTTGGCTGGGGCTTTCCCGCTGGGGCTTGCTGCAGGTGAGCCCCACTCAGCATCATGCCCTGCCCTGGATGATCTGAGTACCACTGGCTCAGGGCTAAGTGCAGAGGGGCTTACAGCACAGCTGGGGCCCTGCAGAGCCTCCGCTGCTCGGGGCCCCTTAAAGCTGGGTGCTTTCAGGTTCCTTAGAAAAGGTGTCAGAAGAGTTGATCTTCAGGCTGCTTTTTTAGAGGTAGAGGGTTCAAGTGGCAGCAAATTCTCTTTCACTTTGAAGAGAGTATTCCAACAGCCCTCAGACCGCCAACCGGCAGGATCCTCGCTGAGGCGACAGGCCCTGTCACACATCTTACCAAAACATCCAGGGCACTTGTGACTTCCTTCTGGTCAGACCCTATCGGTGTTTTGCTACCAATACAGAGCATAAGCCCATTGGCAGGGTGATGCCCATGGGGAGGTGGTCCAAGGCTGCGGGAGGAGCTAGAAAGACAGCATCCCTGAGGCAGGGCAGTAACATTCTACTACCGTCCTGATCAGGTGCAAGCAAACAGCTTCTGGTGTTTTCTGTTTATCCTGTGGAGTACATTCCATTTTCCAGATCTGTAACTGAATACCAAGCGCCGGGGCTGAATTAATTTGCTCTACCACGGAGACTACATCTGGAACAGCAGCTGCAAACAATGCCACCGCCTGCTTAAGTTTACAAGGCGCCATTGTTGCTGGCTAAGATCTAGCTATTCTTCACACTATTTGGTCTGTGTGATAGAATGGGGGTGTGACCAGGGTCATCACAACTCCACCTTTCTGATGTCTGATGGGGATGCTCATCTTTGTGGGCTCCTTGGGGTTGCGTTGTTGCTTTGGTTCACTGTATTTGTAGGTAGTAGGAGTGTAAATGGCTTCCTCCTGGCCTTTCCTATTGTAATAAGCCCTAGTCTTCTGGTCAGGAAGGTGATGTAGGCTTTCTGTCACCCACAAGGACCTCGATTCCTCTCAGGAACTTGGGAAGTAACTCCTGGAGGGGGTTGAGGTCCCACCGACCTGGCGTAGGGTGAATTCAGGTGAGATCTAGCATTATTCCTGAGCTGTTGAAGTGCCACTCCGACCTCCAGACCACGTGGCATTCCTGTCCCCAGGAGTGAGAGTTAGCCAGACACTCATCTAATCATCCCCTCCGCTTCTCCTGTGCTCAGCGACCCAGGTAAAGGGCAGCAGCTTCCTTTGGGGGAAGTTGGAAGGAAGATGCATCATGTCCTCTGTTCTGTGGCATCAGATCCTTGTTCATAGGCACTGCCCACCCCTTTATTTGAGGGTCTCTAGGTCCAAACCAGCCCTGGACTGGGAACACTATCCCAGTTACAGGTACTTGAGGGAGCCCATGATTCAGGAAACCTAGAGGATTTGGGTTGTAGACTCAGGTGAGGCTTCAGTGGGCTGCTCTCTCACTTCATCCCGAGGGACCCTTGATCAATTTCCAAAGTCCAGGGATCACTGCCCCCTGTGACTCTCTTAGCCCCGCCCCCTGGCCCTCTGCCTGTTAGGGGATAGCCGTGCCCACTAATTTCATAGGACTCCACCTGCGCAGGCCCGCCAAGCTCCTCCTACCCACTCTAAGATTAGAAATTCCGTTGCAACAGCAGCCCTTCTGCCAGAATTCCCAGACTACGGAGAGGAAATAGCTGAGCCTATTTTAAAGATTTGGGAGGTGACAGTTAATAAGGAGTTTGATTGTTTTGGGCCATGTTTCATCTGTGGCTGTGAGAATGTGCATCTCCTACTGCGCATAATTGACTGATGACCCCCTACTGCTGCACTGAGACCTCCTCTGGATTTGTGTCAAGGCCTCACTTCCCAGGCAGCACCCATCCCGAGTGGGCCTGGCAGGGATACCAGGCAACCCCTCAATCCCCACCCGCCACCCTACTCCCACCCCTGTCCTCTCTGGGAGGACTTTGGCTCCAGGACTTCCCCACGGCCTTGCTGGAACTTTCTCCGAACTGCATGGCTGTCTGGAACTCTTCCTCCCTTCCTTCTGTCCTTCCCAGGGGTCAGACTGTGTAGTGATCTGATGACCCTCCCACCCCCTCTGCCTCCCCAGCATTTTCCTTTGCAGGCGTTTTCTAATCCCATCTTGGTGTCTGCTTTCCGGAGGACTCGAACTCCCGCATTTCATATCTTAAGTTGGATAAGAAGTTCACAGATGTTTGTTGCGTTATGCTTTATGCCTTTTGTATATCTGAAACACATCACTAATTTTTTGATTATAAAAGACAAGATTATTACTTTATCTCCCTGATAGCATCCTCAAGGGGAGTAGGAAGGGAGAGTGTCCTGGAATTGGTGCCCATTGATAGATCCATTCAGTGTTCCCATCTCTAGTTGTTTTGCCTTCGTTCCCCTAATTATGCCAGGGATTTTCTGGCCCTTTTTAGCCAATTAGTGCAGATCATCATTTGGTTCAGATTCGCATTAGTGACCTCCGCAAATGTCAGAACATCTGCCAACTGCCTGAAAAAGCACCTCCAATGTGAAATTTCTGGTGATGGCACCCATATCGATAACCGCAGCCCAGTCCTCACCGGTATCCCTCCCGGCTTGATCAAGACATTCTCAAAATCCACCCCCCCCCAACTAATTTATATTTAGAAATATAAATTAGTGAATTCCTGCAATTCTTTCTGGGCATACCTCTTCTCTTCCCCTGATTCTGCGTTGTATCATCTGGACCACACGGAGTCTGGATTCTGACTACTGCGGGAGAAAACGTGAGGGATACATCAGGAGGGAACTTAAGGGTGGGACAGTGAGCTGCTTAGGCTTAGGGTCCTCGTCATCCCCCCAGATACCACCACTCCAATAAGATACTAACGTTTTCCTGACCAGTGCCCTCCCATTCACCAAAGGACCAAGTGGGGTTGTAAATTCAACTGACACTATAATTCAGTAACTTCAAAATCGATCTCTGAGTTCAGTCTTCAGCAATTTTCAGCTCTGTAGCTATATTCAATAAAAGATTCTTTTATATAATGACCCTGAATTTTATTTCGTGCCTTAAAGCGAACATTTCGATTTGAGCCTGTCATTTTCTTGCTTTAAATTATCCAGTGTTAGGAACAACCATCCAGCTGATGGTCCCAGCTTTCCTCATCCTTTATAAATTGGCCCACAGCAGCTGCTGGAGTCTCTCACGTTCAGTTGGCACACGGTCCCAGGTGACTGGAGGGTGTAGCACGATTACCTGTTCACCACTGTCTACCATCAGTAACCTCTCTTCTGTCGAATAATATGAACCAGAGTCCTACTGATTTGGGGCCCATGGAGTTAAGAAAACCAATATCAAGTAGCTCACATATCCCTAAGGGTTGTGTCATGAATCCCACTCCCCGTACTAATTTCTGAAATCAGGATTCTTTGGTTGCAAGCACCAAAAATTGACTCTGAAAGAGTGAAACAAGAACAGGGGATTTATCAAAGAGACAGTGAAGCAGGGCACAGAATGGAAGGAAAAGCTAGACACTGGGCCTCAGGACGGACAGGACCCAGGGCAGCTCTGGGCATCTAAGAAGCCTGGACACTCTCTTCAGGGCACTGCTGCAGGGGGCCTCAGCCCTTACCACCTTCCACCCCCTGTGTGTCTCCATTAGAGATGCAGACCCTTGAGGGAGGTGCTGATTGGGCTGGACTGGGTCTTGGACCTAACCCTATGGTGAGGGACATGGTGGTGGTGACTGGCCATCTCCCAGAAGCAACATGGGGCCAGGGAAGCTGAGGCCCCCATCCCCAAGGAACCTTGGGGACAAAATCCCCAAGGTTTTTTCTGACAAGCAGACAAAACCAGCATGTGGATTCCATACATCACTCCCTTTCAGTTCTGAGCCCTTTCACATTCTGTTTCCTCTTCCTGGAGGGCTTTACTCTCCTGTCGGCCTTGGCATCGTTGTCATCTCCTCTAGAGAGTTTCTGGGAGCTTCCCTTCCTGGGATAAGTGCCCCTCCTAAGTGATTCCATAGCACTTATCTCCCCGTATTGTAATTGTTTACTTGTCTTTCTTTCTCGTGAGATTTTGAGCTCAGTGATAGGAGGGATTATGTTTGCCTTGCTTACAGTTATAACCCCCAAATGGACACAATGCATGGCACAGAGTAGGTCCTCAATAGCTATTTATTACATGAATAAAGGATGATGATCTCCCTCTTTCACTAACCTGCTGTGACCTCAGGGAAGCCCTTTGCCTCTGGGCTTATTCATAAAACACAGAGTAGCAGCATGTCTTGTTCAAAGATAGTTTGATAGCATGAAGTAGAAACCCACTCACGCCATCAACATAAGGGGGTATTATGAGAAATCAGGGATGTCTCACAGAACTGGAGGGGCTCAGCAGGAGCTGGAAAGGGTCAGGAATCAGAACAGTTTCTTCTGCTCCCTCCCTGGGCTCCCGCCGAGCTCCAGGCTCTCGCCTGTGGATGACATGGTCTCTTCAGCCTGTGTCTTGGGTCCTTCTAGCTCTTGTGTCATGGGTTGGGTCCCCCTGGGAAGCAGCTCTGAGTTGGAGTTTATCCTGGAGGATGTTCATTAGGAAGGTTCTCAAGACCAACACCTGTGGAAGGAAAGGAAGGATGCAGGAGCAGACAGAGGGAGAGATCGAGTTGTGATACTATCCCCCAAATGTCCTCAGCAGATCTCAAGGGAAGCTCTGGACCTGAGGTTGTGAGAGGACTGGGTCTTTAACACCGCCCCACATACCGCCCCCCACCCCCACCAGTAGTCATTGGATTGGGCTGCCCCAGGAAGAGGGCGTGACTTCGGGCAAGGCATCTCTCTTCAGCTGAGGCTGTCCTTGAAGGGGTGACAGCAGAGAGACATCTCCTATCAGCGGCACTTCCAGCAGCTGGCGGGGCGGGACACGCCCTCCATTCCTAAAGAGGGATCCGGGCAGGGCATCATAATATTCTCCACCTGAGACCGAGTGCCGGGCTTGGTTCAAGTTCTTGAGAAAGAATCTGATTGGCTTGGCTCTTGGTCAGGTGTCTACTTTAAAACCAATGAGCTGTGCTCAGGCAGAGGCCCAGTTACGCGGCATAAATAGCCCTTCAGTTCGGGAGGGGAGGGAACCCCAAAGAGGATGTATCGTGAAGAGCCTCCAAAATGTCCTCTACAAATTCAGTGATAGGTAGTACCAGATTGCTAAGATCGGGGGCTCTGGAACCAAACTGTTGTGTTTGAATCTTATTAGCTAGGAGTGCATTTGGCAGTGAGTAACAGGAAATGATGATAGAGAGGCTTAAACAAGTGAGTGGTTTATTTGGCTCATCCAGGAGCAAGTTTGGGAGAAGGTAGCCCAGAGCTGGTACAGTAGCTCAAGGATGTCACTGGGACTTGGGATCCTTCGATTTTCCTGCTCCATCATATTTAGTTAATGATTTTCTCCCCATGGTTACAAGGTGACTGCTGCACCTCTGGTCATCACGTCTGTGTCCCCCTTAAATAACCAGAAGGAAAAGGGGCAACCAGAGAGGAGCAGGGAAAAGGGGACAAAGGGTTCTCCTCTAGCTAGGCTTTTTCTTTTTATTTGAAAAGAGATGCTCCAAAGACTTTTACCTCTTGTTCATTGACCAAAATTGTGTTGCGGGCTACTTCCCAGCAGCAGGGGAGGCTGGGAAGGTGAGCCTTTCAGCCTTCCAGACATAAAGGAAGGAAGAGAAAGGGGGCTTGATAATAGCTTTTGGGTGGTACATCCATTATGCGTGCCGAAACCACGTGCTGCCTGTGTGACCTTGGGGAAGCTACTTAACCTCTCCAGCCTCCGTGTCTCCACTGATAAAAGGGAGATAATCATAGTATCTACGTCATTAGGTGAGTTCATACAATAGCACCTGGTATATGGGGAACTCTCAATAGATGTTAGCCAGTATTGTCATTGCTCTGATGACCTGTGGTTCCAAAGGTAGCATCCGAGGCACGGTGGTGGAGTGGGGGAGTTAGGTGTCTGTCTCACCCCTGTCCTGTGGGGTTCTGCCTTGGAAAGCACAGCTTACTGAAGTGTAGGTGATGTGACGTCTTCTGGAGCAGTAGGTGGGGCCAGGATATGGTTCCAATTCGAAATGTTTGGGGTCAGAGAGAGGGGCCCCAGGGTTCAGGATGCAGCTGGGTGTGGGCGTGTCCCCATCTCCTGGGACCTTTGGGCAGCCTTCAGATTGGGGGCTGGAACAGCTCAGTGGAGGGTGGGGCAGGTGGCATGTGACAGGCTGGCTGGGCCCTCTCTGGTTGGCACGGGTTCATTTGAATGAGTGAAATTTGGCCCTGGGGCCCCAATGCCTCATTTCTCTTCTTCACTGTTGGGGAATCAAATGAAATTGATTGTAAGCAACTTTAATAAATTGATTCAATCTGGTGAACAAAAAAGGCAAAAGCGAGGGGAAAAAGGCAAAATACGTATTCCTTCCAGCCACAGGGCCAATGGTTAATTTCAGCTTCATAACCCTGTCCCGGTGGCTGGCGGCTTAAATAATTAAGTGGAGTGAGCGCTGGCTAAACGATGCTTTCTCCCCATGCTGGCTTATTCGTAGGGGAACCAATGGCCCATGCAGTCGGAGCACTCTGCCTCCCACTGCCCTCGGGAGCCTGGGGTGGCGGGCGTGCCAGGCATCCAGGTGGACTCAGGACACACATGCACCCCCCAACACCTGCAGACCTGCACACACACGCCTGCGCACCCCACACCTCAGGGCACACACGCACCCAGACAGGGAGGAAGCGCTGTGCACATTCTTGTATGCGGGCCCACCCCAACCCCTACTCGCCCTGAAGTGGGCCTGGCCCCTCCCCACTCCCAGGCTCGGTTTCCCCATCAGTAATGGGGGCATTGGAACAGACCTCAGAGGGCCTCGAGGTGACTGGTGGAAAGAAAGCTCTTTGTGACCTGCCCGGGCCTTTGATCAGGCTTGCCTGGGCTTGTTTTCACATGCCCTGCTCTCTCCCTCTGAACCCCACCGCTCCCCAGGACCCAACTCAAGTTCGTCGCATCTGTTCCCAGAAAAAGACCCAGTTCTTGGTCCTGTGTCTCCTCCCAAAGGACCTGCATCTTGAGCCTTTCTCTTCATCAGTTAGTTCCCTATTGTAGGCTCCAGGCAGAGTGGTTAAGAGCTCAGCTTTGGAGCCCCAGTGCCTGTGTTTGTGTGACCTTGGGCAAGTTACTTAACCTCTCTGTTCCTCAGTTTCCCCCTATAAACTGGAGCATACCAGTTGGGTCGCTGGGTCGTTGTGAGGGGTCAGTCAGTGTATAAAGCACATAGAACTGTACCTGGCCCGCGGTGAACACACATAAGTGTTAGCACCCTGGGTAGGAGCAGCCCGTGCTGGTAGAGGTGAGTGGGCTCCCCTCGGTAGGGCAGGGCTTCCCAACCCCGGCTGCATATTGGAAACACCTGGGAAACTAACATCATATTAACATCCACAACAAGGCCCTCTCCTGACCACTTAAAGGATCTCCAGGTGTGAGTAGGACATCAGGATCACGAAAAGTCTCTAGGTGATTCTAGTGTGCGGCAGGCCTGGGAACCCCCAGGCTAGACAATTACAGGGAGGGCAGCACGTCTGGGTGACAAGCACAGTCCAAATGGAGATGGTCCGGGAGTCCCAGCCAAGTGTGACTGCCAGAAGTCTTCCTGGAGGAGGAGACGGAAGAGGTAAGGGAGTGGGGTAAGGAGAGGGGTAGGGGGTGGGAGGGGTTCTGAGGCCCAGGTGCAGCGGGGCAGCCCCTCCTCTGTCCACCTGCCGCTCCACCCTCCTGGCTCCCCTGGCTGCCTCTGCTCTCTCCTCTTCTGTCTCCCAGGGCACCTGCGCTCCAGCTGGCACCCGCCTCCTTAATAAAGGCAGACTGCTGTTCAGCTCGTCCCCAGCACTCCTGACGGGGCCATTAATATTCCAGGGAAGATTAACTACCCTCTGCTCCATCCCCTGCAGCCGCTGGGCCCTGCCTGACAGATGAAGGCCTCTGGCTCAGACAGATATGACGCTGGCACCCAGGCAGGGGGCTGCCTGAGATGATCTCTGGAGCTTAGGTGCTTTCCTGCCTCTGCGGCCCCCTCCAGGTTTCACCTGAGAAAGTGGGAGAGCACGAATGAGAGAGAGAGGCTGAGTGTAGCCACGTGCCACCTGGGACTCTGGATGGAATCTTAGGGCTCTAATTCAGTCCTTTTATTTGGCTCAGAGAATGCAAATGATGTACCCACAGCCACGTGGCAGGAGTGGAACGCAGGACTCCTGACTTCTGGCTGAGTGACATCTATCAGACCCCGGGGCCCAGGCAGGTGGACAGCACCCTCACACCTTCCCCGGAGGCCTCCTGTGACAAGAGCCATGTCCTCTGGGGGCTGCTGGCGAGGCAGGGGCTTCCATGAGCCCTGCCTGCCTCACTTCGGGGAGCGAGGTGGGAGGTGAGCTGCCTGACAGCGGCCGGGGCAACTCTGAAGGTGGCTGAGGCACGAAAGGAAGAAAGTGGGAGGCAGTGGAAAAGGGAATCCAACCCCTGAAGGCTAATTGAAAGGCACATCCCTCCCTTGAATCCCACTTATCCTCTGTCAACCTCCAGCTCCCAACCATGTACAGGCACATATACCCACCCCACACACTGCGCCTACCACACCGCACATACCACACACGCACACACACACACACACCACGCATGCTCAAGTGCACACAGAACTCCTCCGTTCCCGGGCTCTTGGTTAGCACTCATGCTGCTGCTGCTGCCCAAACGGTGTCTCTGGTCCAGCCTCCCTCCAAGTATTAGAGTATTAGTATAGAGTGCAAATACGACGGTATTTGCACTCTGCGTAGTCCCCTGCCCTTGAACGTGGGCTGGCCCAAACCACATGGCGGAAGCCATGCCGTGCGACTTCCAAGACTGGAGCACTAGAAGCCTTGCCTCTCCTGCCTGGTCTCCTGGAGTGCTCACTCCTGGGACACTCCTTGGAATCCCACCTCCATGCTGTGAGAGGCCCCAGTGGGGGCTCCCATTGACAGCTCCAGCTGAGCTCCCAGCTTTCACCACCTGCCAGCTGTGTGAGGAAGGCACTTTGGACGTCCAGCCCGGTCGCACCTTCCGATGACTCCTGCCCCAGCCACTATCTGACTGCAACCTCATGGGGGATCCTGAGTTAGAAATGCCTGGTGAGCCCAGAAAATCCATGAGAGATCAACTGAAGTTTGAAACTACTAAGTTTTGGGTGGTTGGCAGTAGATAACCAAACACAAGATGAACCCACGTGAGACTTAAGGTAGAATATCCTGGACTTTGGGGAATCCCGGCTATTCCACTTCTGTGGGTTGTCTTGTGGGGCCACTGTCAGGGGTAAAGTGGGGCTTCTCCTCAAGGGAACCAACAGTTGCTCATCCTGGGCACAAATGGATCTGGGCAAAGGAAAGGAGGACCATGGGACTGGGTTTTAGACCTGGGGTGTTAGGGGTAGATCCAGCTACAGAGAGCAGATAATCCTCAAATAGCAGTTGCTCACAATGGAGTCTGTTTCTCTCTTATTTACATGATGCTCAGAGGCAGGCAGGTGAGGCTGATATGGCACTCTGGTGGTATCAGCAGCCCAAGCTCCAGGGCTGCTGCTTTGCAAACTCTGGGGGGTGCCTTTCACACTGTATTCTGTATTCTATTCACCATAGAATATAACATAAAGGGTGCCCCCTGGAGTTGGGCAATGTAGGTACTTCCAGGCTTCTTCTATCTTATTGCTCCATTGTGTGTGGCTTCCATTCCCAAGGTCTCCCCCACCTCATGATCCAAAGTTGCTGCTGGAGCTCCAGACACTACATCTACATTCCAACTGTCAGGAAGGAGAAATGATGATGGCCACACCTCCTTCCCTATAGACACTTGCAAATGACACCCACTTATACCCCCATTAGCAAGACTTAGTCATATGACCACATCCAACTGCAAGCAAGGTTGGGAAATGTTAAGTTATTCTGGATGGGTACGTGCCCTGCTGCACATCCCAGCCTTCAGTCCTTTCCTGTGTGTTCAGCCCAAGCCAGACACCTGGAGACATGCTAGACTGCTCCATCTCACCCTCCCCCCACCCCACCCCCCAATCCCGTCACCAAACCGCCCCTCCACCCTGTTAGCATCCTCTCCTTCTGCCTCCACCGGCCTCTTGTAATCCACCTGCTCTGTCCCGGTAAATTTTTATCTCCTCAGTCCTTCATACGTGCTGCCGTGCCCCGTTTGCTCTGTGGCAATGCTCTCCCCAGCTCCTTGCAGGGCCAGCTCCCTCTCAGCTGTGAGGTCTCAGCTTCAATGTCACTTCCCTACAGAATGTACAATGGTGAGACTTTGGAAAACAGCATGGCAGTTTTTTAAAAAGTTACATGTACCACATGATCCAACAATTCCACTTCTAGGAATCTACCGGAGAAAAGGAAACACACGTCCACACAAAGACTAGCTGTGAAGTGTTTATAGCAGCTTCACTCATACTAGTCCCCAATTGGAAGCAACATAATTGTCCATCCCCTGGGGAATGAATGAACAAAATAGGGTCTGTCCGTACAATCGAGTATTATTCAGCAATAAAAATGCATGAACTACTGGTCCGTGCTCCAACATGGACCTTCAAAACATGCTAAGTGAAAGAAGCCAGACATATGAGATCATACATTGTGATTCCGTTTATATAAAATTTCCAGAAAAGGCAAATCTAAAGGAACAGAAAGTAGATTAGTGGTTGCCAGGAACAGGACTAACTGTATATAGGATTAAAGAACCTTATTGGGGGGATGAAAGTGTTCCAAAACTGGATTATAGTGATGGTTGCACGACACATAAATTTACTAAATATCATTGAATGGTAAATTTGAAATGGGTGAATTTTATGATATCTAAAATATAACTCAGTAAAGCTGTAAAATAAAAAAGATATTTTAAAAAGTCACTTCCCCAGAGCAGCCTTCGCTGACACCTGTTCTTCAGCCATCCTTGCCTTGTCTCACGGCCCGCTCTGCTTTTCCGTCATAACCCTGTGTCAGGTGGAAACTATATGTTTATGGGGTCCTCTGTTTCATGCAGATTTCTTCTAGAATAGAACCTCCATGAGGAAGGGCTGGGTCTATTTTGTTTTAAACTGTTTTGAGCCATAATTTACGTACCATACAATCTACCCACTTAAAGTGTACAATTCATTAGTAGTATATTGAATTAGTATATTCACAGATAAGTTCAACCATCACCAGCCAATTTTAGAACATTTTCATCACGTCATGAAGAACCCCCATACCCTTTAGTTAACAGCCCCCAACCCTCCACTCCCCGCTAGCAACCACTAATCTACTTTGTCTTTATAGATTTCCCTACTCGGGACATTTCATATAGATGAATCACAATATGTGTTCTTTTGTGTTTGACTTCCCTCACTTAGCATGGTGTTTTTAAGGTTCATCCATGTTGTAGCATGTAACAGTACTTCATTCCTTTTTATGGCTGAATGAGAATCCATTGTATGGATATACCACATTTTATCCATTCATCAGACATTTGGGTTGTTTCCACGTTTTGGCTATTGTAAATAATGCTGCTATAAATATTCATGTGCAAGTTTTTATGTGGACATGTATTCATTTCTCTTAGGTATATACCTAGGTGTGGAATTGCTGGGTCATATGACAACTCTGTTTAGCTTTTAATGCCCGACTGCTTTCCAAAGTGGCTGTACCATTTCACATTCCCAACACAAGTGTCTGAGGGTTTACCTCTCTCCATATCCTCACCAACACTTGTTATCTGATTTTTAGATGATAGCCCTTCTAGTGGGTGTGAAGTGGTACCTCACTGTGGTTTTGATTTGCATTTCCTGAATACTAAGGATGTCAAGCACCTTTTCATGTGTTCATTGGCTATTTGTATATCTTCCTTGGAAAAATATCTATTCAGATCTGTTGTCCATTTTTAAATTGGGTTATTTGTCTTTTTATTATTGAGTTGTAAGGGTTCTTTATTGTAGATACAAGTCCCTTTTTGGATATCTGATTCGCAAAAATTTCCCCATATTCTATTGCTTGGCTTTTCACTTGCTTGATAGTGTCTTCTGAAGCACACGTGTTTTTAATTTTCATGAAGTCCAATTTATTTTTTCTTTTATTGCTTGTGCTTTTGGTGTCATATCTAAGAATCCATTGGCAAATCTGATGTTATGAAGATTTATCCCTATGTTTCCTTCTAAGAATTTTATAGTTTTAGCTCTTATATATATATATATTTTTGATGTGGACCATTTTAAAAGTCTTTATTGAATTTGTCACAATATTACTTTTGTACTATGTTTTGGTTTTTTGGCCGTGAGGCATGTGGGCTCTTAGCTCCCTGATCAGGGATCGAACCTGCACCCCCTGTATTGGAAGGCAAAGTCTTAACCACTGGACCGCCAGGGAAGTCCCTTACATTTAGTTCTTTGATCCATTTCGCGTTTTTGTACATGAAGTTGGGTAAGGGTCCAACTTCGTTCTTTTGCATGCGGCTATCTAATTGTCCCATCACCATTTGTTGAAAAAACTATTCTTTCCCCCCATTGAATGGTCTTGTTACCCTTGTTGAAATCACTTGACCATGGACACATGATTTTATTTCTGGACTCTCAATTTTATTCTATTGATCGCATGTCTATTCTTAAGCCACACTGTTTTGGATTCCGTTGCTTTTCTTCACTGCCATGTTGCTTGGAACACTGTGGTTCGAATATTTGTGGGATGTTCAAAGCCCAACAACCAAATACCACCAGGAACACACCTGTAATAAAAAATTTAGGTTTATTTAGCTTGCTGCAGCAAAGGAGAACACACCTCCAGCGGATTCCCCAGAGCATCCGGGAAGTTAAATTCTGAGAGGGGCATCTTAGAGGGTCTGGGTCTGTGCTGAGTGACTTGGAGGAGAGGTTGGGGAAGCAGAGGCCAATCTAGGGTCGGTGCTGCCAAGAAGTGGGGCTCTCCAGTGACTGGGATCTTAGTTTTTATCTGGGAGGTAAGAGGGTTAAAGTAGGGTTAAAGTAGCGGGGAGAGCTGTCCCTGGAGGAGGAGAACTGCCCCTCTAAAAGGCTGTCCCGAATGGCCTTGTCTGTGTGCTTTCTGATCAGGGTCTTTGTGCCTTTGGGAAATTCTTGACCCGATAGTAGGCAGGGCTGTTTTCTACTTTCTGGAAGTAAACAAATGGTCCCTGCTAGGGAAGAACTAGAGAGCAGGCCAAGGCAGATGCCACCTATCCTATGACATCTACTCCGACGTTTGTTTTAGGGGCCAACCCTGGGATGAGGGGCATGTGGGGAATGTAGGAGGTGCCCTCAGTGTGCGATGGCCAGAGCCTAGACCACTGACTCACCGTGTGGCTTGGCCCATCCTCCCTCCTTGGGCCTGTTTCCTCATCTGTGATATAAGGAGATCTGATGAGACAGTGCCTGGGCCTCCTCCTAGTTTCTTATCCATGATCTAGCTGTCTTCCTGGGCTATTGCAGAGAGAGGGAAATCTCTACTGATAAACTTCCCTATTTCACCGCCCCCCACCACACACACACACACAGCTGACTCATCTGGCCCCAAGTCCCTGATTCAGTCTTTTAGCTCAGCAGCTCCCAGACGTTTGGATTTGATATCCTGGCAAAATTTCCAAAAACTATTTTGGGGATCCACATATGGTTGCCAATTTTTATTTTGTCAAATAGGACATTAAAAATCACAAGTACCACCACCTGTTGCAAGTCCTGTGCCATAAAAGAAAGGATAAATTAAAATAGAGGATAATACTCTCAAATTGCCCACGTTCCCTTCAAGTCTTGGATAACAGAGAAAACTGTTAGAATGAACAATTGCAGTCTTTACCTGGGTTTGGGAATGGCTGCTTTATCTTATAATGGCTTTAGCTTTCATTAAAATGCAAATACTGTGGGAGAGCCAGCCGCAATAGTCCATAAAGCAGTGAGAGGCTCTAGGATGGAATGGGGGGGATGGCAGGTGCAAGTGGGGGCAGGAAGAACTCAGATCGGATTTTCTTTGAACACCAGGTCTCTGGCAGCTCCAGTGACCTGAGAGGGAAGAACCAGCACCTGTGTCCCCAGGCACATCTCAACGGTCTCCCTAACTGTGAGACTGGAAACACTAGCCTGGGAGAAGAGGTTGGGAACCAGCGCTAATCAAGTGAAAGCAGAACTACTGATAGATAATCTCCGCAGGCTGTAAGGCTGAGCCCTCTTAACACCTCCTCAGCTGCCACCTACTACTTCCAGCCGTTTCCACCCCCAACGTTTACCCAAAGCCTGTGAGAAATACTCTATGTTGTGTATGTTGTATGTGTGTGTGTGTGTGTGTGTGACTCCAACAACTGCCACAGGTATTTTTTGTGGAAGGGAGTAGGAAGTGGAGAGTAAGTTGTCCACCCCCAGAACAATGTTGTGCGACTGTTTTTTAACTCTTGTGTCACAGGACAACACACGTCACCAGTGGGTTCACTCTGGACTGTGAGGAGCTGCATTCAAAGCCGGGACACCTCCCACACCCAGCCCATTCTCCGAGCGCCTAGAGGCACGCTGTGCCACTGTTCCTTTAAAAAGTACGCCATGTTGCCAGAGGGACCCAATCGGCAGATGGGGGAGGAGCTACTTGGGGGCCCAACCACCAGTCACAACAATAGAATTTGTGGGAGGTCCCCAAGAGTGATGGTGTCCTGAGGGAGCCTGCGCCAAACCTGTTTAAAGGGAGAGTCTCCCAGATGCATTGCTCAGGCGGTGTAAGAATCGAGAGTCCCTGAGCTGACCAGTGCATCCTCAAAGTGGCTGCCGTCCCCACCTTCCCACAAAATGATAATTTGCTGGGAAAGACGAGTGATTTATCTGTCTAATTGGGTTTTTATTTGCATTTTAAATCACACTCTTTTGCTAAACTAATGGAGCCCCTATTTATAGATGCCTCCAACACAAAGTGACTACTAATTACTACAATTAATATTACGTTAAGGGCTTGCCAGCCAACTTCACAGCAACTTTTATCGCCTACTCATTTTCAATTAAGGCACATTGACAGGGAGAATACGTGGTTATTAAGAGTGGGTCCTGGGGTGTAATTACTGCTCACAAGGTCATTAAGCAACTCTCCTGCAGGGTTGGCACCTTGGAGCCTGGGGGCTGGGGGCCCAGATCAGTGTCCCACCCAGGGGCCAGGAAGCCTCAGTGCCCGAGGTTGCCGGGTAGATGGGGGCCGGGCTCTGAGCTGTCTGGAGGTGGAGCAGCTGATGCCTGGATGTCTTGGGGCTGGGACGGGAGAGCCAGGAAGGGAGGCTGAGGGGGACGATTCACCCTTTCCCAAAGACAGCAGTTTGTGGCAGCCACCAGAGAGCTGACAGAGCTACGGTCTTCCTGGAGCAGCATTCAGGAAGTGTCTATGGAAGCCTCCTCTGGGACAAGCAGGGGGTTGGCAGCAGGGCCGCAGGGGTGAGGGGAGGAAAGGCCAGGAAGGAGACAGCTGCCAAGCACTGTGTGGGGGCGGGGCCGGGGAGCCGGGGAGGGAGAGGGTGGGCTTTGGGCTCCACGTGCTGGGGAAGAGTCCCTTCTGACAATGAGGAGGTAAGGAAAAGCCATGGCAGAACAGGAAAAGGCCCGGAAGGGGTGGCTAGCGGTGGCAGAAACGAGCGGGAGGGGGCACCTCAAGAGGGTGCTCTTGTGGCTGACTCCCCTCTGATTCCTCTCTACACAGTGGCCATGGCCGACCTGTCAGGGACAAGGTACAGGCTGGTGGGAAGGCTCCGGGGCCCAGTGCCTACTTTCCCAGGGGCCAAACCCAGGCCAGGCAACCTGTGGGCTCAGGGCCAAGACACCGTGGTACGGGTGGGGACCTGCGACAGGTGATGAGAAGCCCTGGTGATGGTGAGGCCGAGAACCGATCTCAGGCCTGCCTAATTCTGCTTTCAGGCACTTTGTGTTCAAGGCTTAGAACCGCCACAGTGGAGGATTTAGACCACGGAAATCTGCAAACACTACAAACCCAGAGAACTGGTTGTTAGGCATTTACTAGCTCACCACTGTCCTGGCTCAGCCTGCCGGGGTAGTGTGCCCTGGGTGCTGCAGGGCAGGGCCTTCTCTGAGTTACGTCCTTAGCGCCTGGCCCCGTGTACATGTAGTGTACACAGCAGGGCTCTGTGTGTTTACTGAACTGAGTTCAATGGGGACCCATTGCACTGACGAACCCTCCCCAGGCTCTGTCCTTCTCTGCGTGCACAGCCTCCATTGCCGAATTCCTTGGCACCCATGTCCTTTCTAAATTGCCTCTAGGAGCATCCCATCCCTTCTCTGCTCTCCGCGAGGCTGTCGGTAGAGGGAAGGTAGGAAGGAAGGGACCATCGCATTGTGTGTCAGGATTGTAAGGTCAGATCTTAAAAAACGGCATTGCGAAACAGAGGAAAGCTTCAAGTGAGCTTTATTAGGGGGCGCTCCCGGGCGAGGTCCACTGATCCGAGAGAAAGGGGCCAGAGAAGTCGCACCCGGGCGAGGGCTGGGCAAGATTTTATAGTCGGGTAGCGTGGCAATATCTGGTGCTGGTTACATCAGTCTTGGGACAGCTAGTCCCGCCCCTCGAAAGGTGGGAAGGCTGGGCCGGGTGGAAAGCCCCCAGGTCAGTTCCTGGAACTGGGTGGTCCGGGATGTCTCCAGGTCAGTTTCTGGAACTGGGTGGTCCGGAGAGTTTCGGTCTGATGCAACCTGTGAATCTGATTGCGTTCTCTGCCTCGGGACAGTTGGCCTTACATCCCGAAATCTTTGGTGTAATGGGGCGGCGTTCTGATCTCTGGCTACTTCATGCTGAATGGGGGCGTCGAAAGGAGAGTCGGGCGACCAGAGGTCCGAGGCTTAGGGGAGACCAGTGGGGGGTTCTGTAGGAAGCAAGGTGTAAGGACCGAGGAGCATTTGGTTTGTGGCCACCCGAGAGACTTCCTCCATGCGCCTCCGAAGGAACCTAAGAAAACGGGGCAAACATGAGCAAGATACAGATGAGAATTAAGGGGCCTAAGATTGATGTTAGCCAGGTATAGAGGGTGGATCGCCACCAATCGGGAACTGGGGAGGCGGACTGTTGGTGTTTGCGTTGGAGTTCTTCTCTTGAGCGATGGAGGGCGTTTACAGCAGCATTCCTCCTGTAGGAAGAGGCGGGTACCTCCTTTGTCGGCCGTCAGGAGATCCAGGGCTCGTCGATTCTGGAGAGCAACTCGGGCTATGGAGGTGATTTGGCGCTGGAGAGAGGAGATGGAGGCAGCGGAGGCTTCAATGGCCAGCTGGAGTTTATGTTCTAAGTCACGGGATGTTGAAACACTATGTGTTAGAGCTCCCCGCCGAGGCCTGCAGCGACCAGGGAGGAGGCGAGAGAGATGCCTGCGACTAGAGGAAGAAAGATAGCTCTTTTCTGTCGGGTAAAGGGCGGCGTGCTTAGCGAGAAAAATTCGGCTTGGCTATACAGTGTGAGTTGTGGGACGAGAGTAACGGGGATACATGGGAAGGGGGAGGAAGAATTGATCTCTTTTGTGAGGGAACCATTGCACCACAAAAACATGCCTGGTGATGCTTCAATTGATGTGTTTACCGTAAGGGATGAGTTGCAAAGAAACCCAGTATCAACTAGATTTGGGTGGCTGCTGTAGATTTTTGAATCAAGGAATATGGGGAATAGTAGGTGGAACTCCTGGATGCGGGAGGGGCCCAGGAGGGAGAGAGAGAGACTTGTGGCTTAGGAGGTCGACCAGCCGGTGGGAGGAAAACACGGTTAGTGGGTGGGCCAGAGTCAGTTTGAGTGTTTGTTTGGTCAGTTTGGCTGCTGCTGCTAGGGCCCAAAGGCATGGTTGCCATCCCCGAATGGTTGGGTCTAGCTGTTTGGAGAGGTAAGCCACGGGGCGGTAGGAAGGCCCTACAGGCTGGGCAAGGAGTCCAGTGGCTATTCCCGCCCGTTCATCCACAAAAAGGTGAAAAGGTCGGTTTGGGTTGGGCAGAGAAAGGGGAGGAGAAGATATCAGAGCGTTATGGAGGGTGAGAAAGGCCTGTCGAACAGCGGAAGGAGAGGTGAGGAGTCCTTGAGGGGTTTCTTTAGCGGCTAGATATAAGGGTTTAGCGAGGAGAGCAAAGTTAGGGATCCAGTGTCGGAAAAATCCTATAAGGCCCAAAAAGGAGAGAATCTGTTCCGCTGTTTCCGGAGGCTGGAGTTCACGGATAATCCGGGTGCGATCGGCTGTTAGACCTTTTGTGGTCAGGGTAAGGTAGAGCCCCAGGTAGGTTACAGAAGATACAGATAACTGAGCCTTGGCTGGGGAGACCCGATAACCGCGAGAGCCAAGGTAACTGAGGAGATCTGCAGTATGTTGTCTTGAGAGGCTGAGAGATGGGCTACAAAGGAGGAGGTCATCTACATATTGAAGGAGTGTGCTGGGGGTAAGGGAGCAGGAAGTGAGGTCCCGTGCCAGTGCCTGACCGAAGAGGTGAGGACTGTCGCGGAAGCCCTGGGGAAGAACTGTCCAGGTGAGCTGACTGGAAGTATGAGTATCCAGATCCGTCCAGGTAAAGGTGAAGAGGAAATAGGAGTCGGGATGTAGGGGGATAGTGAAAAAGGCATCTTTGAGATCCAGAACCGTAAAGTGGGTTGTGGATGGGGGGATATGGGAGAGCAAGGTGTATGGGTTTTGTACTACTGGGTGGAGAGGAATTATGGTCTCATTGATTAGTCGGAGGTCCTGGACCAGGCGATAATCCCAAGAGGCCTTGAGGACAGGCAGGATGGGGGTGTTGCAGGGAGAGTCAGTGGGGATAAGGAGTCCCTGGTTTAGGAGTCTGGTGATAATAGGTTGTAGGCCCCTAAGGTGAGTCTCAGAGATGGGAAATTGGGGCCTTGATGGAAATTTGGAGGGGTCCTTTAGGCGGATGAGGACAGGGGAATGGTGTGTTGCTATTATGGGCTTAGAAGTATCCCAGACTTGGGGATTGATTGGGTTTGGTGTGATTGGAAGAGGGGGATAGGAGGGGGAGGGTTCTAGAGACAGGCCGAGAAGAGGAAGCAGGAGTTGGGAGGAGGGCACCTTAGGGTCAAGTCTAACCAGCTGGAGGGAGGCCCCTAAGTGGAAAAGGACATCTTGGCCTAGCAAGGGAACTGGGCAGGATGATATGACTAAGAAGGAATGAGTAAAAGGGAGTCCTTCGATATGACATGGGAGTGGACCGGTCTGGAGTGGGAAGGATGGTTTGTCATCAATACCCATGACCGAGATCTGGGAAGGAGAAACTGGCCTGGAATAAGTAGGCAGGACCGAATAGGTAGCCCCCGTGTCCACCAGAAATGAAATGGACTTACCCGCTACCTGTAGCGTTACCCTGGGCTCGGTGAGGGTGATGGGGGTCTTCAAGTCCGGGCGCCATCAGTTGTCAGCCAATCCCAGCAGTTCGAGTGGTAATGCCATTGGGTCGGCCTGCCCTCCGCGTGGAGATGCTGAGGGAGGGCCAGTCGTAGGGCAGTCACTCTTCCAGTGGCCCATTAGCCCGCAGCTGGGACAGGGCTTAGAAGGAGGTCGGGGATTGGGACATTGGCGAGCCCAGTGGCCTTCTTTTCCACATTTGAAGCAGGCCCCCGGCGGGGTTGCCTTTTGCGGACCCCGTGGATGCTGTGATCCATGGGAGATGGCCGGCCTTAGGGCGGCTACAAGAGCTTAGGTTTGGAGGACCACCTCCTGGTGCATCCGAGCCTCTCGGCTGGATTCTGCCAAATCCTCACAGCCATTGTAGACTTTAAAGGCCATCTTTACCAGATCTCGAATAGGGGTTTGAGGGCCGTCTTCTGCCTGTTTTAATTTCTTTCGGATGTCCGGGGCTGATTGGGTGATAAAATGGGTGGCTAGGACCGCTACCCCTGCCGGGGTGTCGGGATCCAGCCGGGTGTAGAGAGTTAAGGCTTCTGTAAGGCGATTGAGAAGGATAGCTAGATTTTCGTTAGGTTCTTGGGTTATCTCTTTTAGTTTTTCAAAATTGACTACCTTATGAGCGGCAGCCTGCATGCCAGCCAGGAGGCATTGGATCATGAGGTCGCGTTTACGACGGCCATCTTGGCCATCCTGGTAAGTCCAGCCTGGATCGGTGCCAGGTACGGCAGTCGCTCCGACAGGCATGGAGTTGTCGGTAAGGTGAACCTGATCTGCATGGTTTCGGGCAGCAGTTTGAATTCTTTCCCTCTCGTCAGGGGTCAGAGTAGAAGATAGGATCACAAAGATATCGTGCCAGGTTAGATCGTAAGCTTGAGAGAGGTAGAGAAATTCTTTGATGTAGCGGGAAGAGTCGGCAGAAAAGGAGCCGAATCGCTTTTCTGTTTGAGAGAGATCTTGGAGGGAAAAGGGAACATGAACTCTAACTACTCCTTCCGCTCCTGCTACCTCCCTCAGAGGGCAGAGGAGATTTGGATCTTGGGAGTCGTGAGAGCGTGTATGTGCACTAATTGGCGAAGCAAGGGGCGTGGGAGGAGAAACCGTTGAGGGAGGCGGGGGACCGGTTGGATGGGCCAGAGCGGGTTCGGGAGGAGGAGGGACCGCTTCAGGGTTGGGTGGAGGCTGGAGAGGAGCTCTGGAGGGGGGGAGAGGCGAGAGATTCGGGTGGGTCGGCTAGCGGAGGGGGGTCATCGTCAAAGGAAATTAGGGGCTTGGATGTAGGAGATGTCTGTTTGGCAAGAAGGATCTGGGAAGTGGAACAATCGACGCGGAGGCAAGGGCGGGAGCGTAAATACCAGAAGGCCTGAACATAGGGGACCTCGGACCATTTGCCCGCCCTGCGGCAGTAATTATCTGGATCACGGAGGATGTTAAAATCGAAAGTCCCTTCAGGAGGCCATTTTGATTGATTGTCTAGAGGATATTGTGGCCAGGCCACAGTGGAATAGAAAATAAGCTGTTGGCACGGAGATCTTGGGAGAAACCGAGGGCTGTAAAATTGGCTAGGAGACACCCCAGGGGCGTCTTAGAATCTGGTTTCGATTGTGAGGTTCCCATGACCCCCAGTCTGTCCCTGAGTGAATGGAGAGGGAGAGAGGCGTCCCTGGTCTCAGTCTCCAATTCACGGCAGGTCGGAGAGCGGTCAGGCGATTGGGACGTCTCCACAGTTGCCCGAGGCCAGGAGAGCGGACGGAGGAGTCCCTGACGCGGCCGCGATTAGGGCCGGGGAGTCCGGTGGGTAGGGACTCTGGGGTTCGGAGGGAACAAGGGAGGGGGACTTACCCCGTTTTCTGCCGGATCGGGTGGATGAGTAGAGGTTCCCTAGTTGTCTCCTGGGGGAGGGGAGGAGCGGCCCACGCGGTAACCCGCGGGGCTTGGTACCCCTCCCGGGTTTCGGCGCCAAAGGTAAGGTCGGATCTTAACAAACGGCATCGCGAAACAGAGGAAAGCTTCAAGTGAGCTTTATTAGGGGGCGCTCCCGGGCGAGGTTCACTGGTCCGAGAGAAACGGGCCAGAGAAGTCGCACCCGGGCGAGGGTTGGGCAAGATTTTATAGGGGAAGAAGGGAAAGGGGTGTGGTGAATCTGGGAGGGCTCAGGGTATTCCTTATTTGGTGGTCTCTTCGGGTATCGTGGCAATGGTGCCGGTTACATCAGTCTTGGGACCGCTAGTCCCGCCCCTCGAAAGGCGGGAAGGCTGGGCTCGACTCAGGATTCATAAGGCAGTCAGAAGGCAAAGGCTGCCAGGGCTGCACCTCCATCCCTGGGTCCAGAAGGGACAGGGTGTGACTCTGGGAAAAGAGCTGTCCCGTGCTCACTCTGAGTGGCCTAGAACTGGGAGGGAGCTAGGGTGGGAAATGGGCTGTCGCTGCCCACCAGTGGGGAGGTGGCATATAGTAGGCACTAAATAAATGCTAATTATTCTTCCCACCTTTCTCTTCCTCATCAAAACACAAAGTGCTTTGTGAGAATTTCTGGTTATTCATAAAAATCTATAAATAACTACCTTCTTTTTTTTTTTTTTTTTTTTTTTTTGTGGTACGCGGGCCTCTCACTGTTGTGGCCTCTCCCGTTGCGGAGCACAGGCTCCGGACGCGCAGGCCCAGCGGCCACGGCTCACGGGCCCAGCCGCTCCGCGGCACATGGGATCCTCCCAGACCGGGGCACGAACCCGTATCCCCTGCATCGGCAGGCGGACTCCCAACCACTGCGCCACCAGGGAGGCCCTAACTACCTTCTTTTATGAGAGTTTAAACAAATGAGAGATTTTAATTTTTCCCCAAATTTCCATTTCATGTGCTAGTGAAGCTGAATATGTATAGACACGCAGTTTTGAGGCCCAAACAGAGGTCTGTGTTCCATGATGGAGCAGCACCGGGTGCCTGGGTTTTGGAATGGTGAAGATGGGTGCTGTGGCGTGGGTGTGGGTACCCTCTTCCCAGGCCAGGCTCGGTGGCCACACCCCCTGCCAAATCCAGCTGGCCTCTCCACTCACTGCTTCTGTTCTACCAGAAAGTGACCCATGTCAACTCCCATCTTCCCTCCTCCGGGGATCCTGACCTTACTGTGGTCCTCTGTGCCTCAGGCCACTGGACCTGCTTCAACGCCCGCTGTCTTGGCCAAATCCCCATGTCCATCAAGTCAGTTCTCCAACACCTGCGACTGCCAGGCCCCTCTCCCCGAGCTGCTGGGCACCACTGCGACCAACCACACGTCCCAACAGGTCAGGCTGGCTCCTAGTTAGCACCTAGGTAGAGACTAGTTAGTCCCGTCTGGTCCTCAGAGCCCTCCCTGACCTCCTACTTCACAGAGGAACAAGCAGCAGAGGAGAAGAACCCTGACCTCCCTTCCAGGTTGCCCCCCTTCATCCTCTCCTTCCCGAGGCCTCACCTTCCCAGTGGGAGCACTGCCCTCCGTCCTCAGAGGGCCTTAGACACAGGGGCCATGCTGAGGCCTGTCATCCTCCCAAGGACCCCACAGCAGCTGAGGGAGATGGGCCTGCCCTTGCTGCTTCTTCTGCCCAGCCTGCTCCCAGCCCCCGCCCCTACTCCATAGCCACGTGGCTCCCTTCTCCTCCAGAGCCAGGGGGGACCCCAACCCCAGAGAAGAGTAGCTGCCTGCCTCCGCCTGCAGCCCTGCTCTACTATCCTTTGGGGTTTTTTTGTTTTTTGTTTTTTGTTTCCATTTAGCCTTTTTTAAAAAATTAGTTTCTGCTTTATAACAAAGTGAATCAGTTATACATATACATCTGTTCCCATATCCCTTCCCTCTTGCGTCTCCCTCCCTCCCACCTTCCCTATCCCACCCCTCCAGGTGGTCACAAAGCACCGAGCTGATCTCCCTGTGCTATGCGGCTGCTTCCCACTATCTATCTACCTTACGTTTGGTAGTGTATATATGTCCATGCCTCTCTCTCGCTTTGTCACAGCTTACCCTTCCCCCTCCCCATATCCTCAAGTCCATTCTCAAGTAGGTCTGTGTCTTTATTCCTGTTTTACCCCTAGGTTCTTCATGACCTTTTTTTTTTTTTTCTTAAATTCCATATATATGTGTTAGCATACGGTATTTGTCTTTCTCCTTCAGACTTACTTCACTCTGTATGACAGACTCTAGGTCTATCCACCTCATTACAAATAGCTCAATTTCGTTTTATCCTTTGGTTTTAATTCTTTGGACACACACACAGTGGTCGAACATAATATTCATTTGTCTTGTCCCCCACCCTCCCAGCTGGACTATCAGCTCTAGGAAAGTAGGAGCTTGTCTGTGTTGTTCAGAGATGAATCCCCAAGGCCTTAGGCCCGTGATTGTGGCCCAAAAATACTTGTTCAATGAATGAATGAATGAATGAATGAGTGAATGATTCTTATCATCCTGTTTATACCAGTGAGGAAACAAAAGCAACTCTTCCGCTCCCTGGCTCCTCAGGTCTTCCAGCTTTGGCCCCGTGCACCCTGTTTTCCATCCTGGGCTCCTTTTCTGCCTCATCTGTGCCGGGACCCGGGAGGTCCTGCCCTCTCCAAGCTTACCTCGTCCCATGGAGCCCCTCATCCGTCCGCGGGACCACTCGGGACTCTTCCTCCCTACACTCCCACTTGTGTGCAGGGTTCTTAACAAAAGCCCCTTGGGTTGGTTCAAGAGGAAAGGGGATTCATTAAGAGATGCCTGGTAGTGCACATGCTCTCGGGACTGGGCAGAAGGGACATCTCAGGACAGGCTGTGTGGGCTGCCCAGCGGCAGCAGTGCTCAGCCTCGCCTTGGGTCTGTGTTGACTAATCGCAGCCCTCTCCCCTCTTGGCGTCTGAGACACTGGGGCTGGTCTTCAGAGGCTCTACCGCACCACCCACCCCTCAAAGACTCAAAGGTCCCTCATTTTCTGGAAAACAGAACTTCCTGGGCAGCCTCACAGCAACACCTCTGAGCCTGGAACCCAGATCACTGCCTCCATCTGGCTCTAAAGGAGCTAGTGGCAGGGATTTTCTGGATTCCCCCTGGGGATGGCGGAGTCGCACTATGGGAAGTTATCCGCCCAGCGCGCCCCAGAGTGAACGCCGTCTGTAATGGGTCAGAGCCTTGGTGGGAGTGGTCTGCAGCAAAGTCCACTTCAGGGGGCCCCAGAACCTGGGGTTGCTGGCAGCCAAGGTGGTCTCTTAGAGGTAGAAGTGCCACATCCCTGATTAACCATGGTGGCTGATGGGGCAGGTCTGCAACATTTAACCAACACAGAGAAAATGAAATTTTTTTATTTGGTCTATAGCTTAAAAAAAAAAAAAAACTGTGCAAACGCCCAGTTTGACTTAAAGTTTAGTCCCAGGCCCAGATGTGGCCCGCTCTGGTCCCCACGGTGGGGCTCTTTGTCCCCCTGGGTGCAGGTTCTGTGGCCTGAGCAGAGCTCCTGTGGGCACTCCGAGCCTCCACGGGGTCCAGCCTGGTATCCACACTGGAGTGACCCCACACCAGGCACCTCTGCAGCCAAACAGCTTCTGGGTCCTGCCTATCGCACGTGGGGACCCGGGCAGATCAAAACAGACTCGGCGACCCCTCAGCCTGCAGGAAAGTTGGCCCAGGGGCAGGTCTGTGCCCAGGTGGCCATGGGGCTGCTCGCCTTTGGTTTTGGCTTTCTCAGCTAGTAACGTGCTCCCTGCTCTGGGGCCGAACCCAAGAGAGGGGCTTCTCTTTCTTTCTTCTCCTTCCCAGAGTCCCCTGTTCAGGCAGCGCCAGGTTTGCACCTTCCTTTTCCGCCTGGACCTCACTTAAGTACAAATTCCATAGTCTAGCTCACCCAGCCAGGTCCTCAACATCCTACTGAGGATGATTAACGAAGTTAGACCAAAAGTCGGAACCAAAACCTAGTTTGTCAACTCCTGGAATTACGGCTAATGCACTGCTCAAAACCAGAAGCTGGTGGTTACTTCCACTGCCTCTTTCCTTCCATTGCCTCTTTCCTTCTTTCTGGAACAAATCGGAACACTGCCGCATCCCAATCTTAGCCGCAATGTTGGGCCACCCCTCTATCTGGGTTTTATTCCTGGATTTGCTCCTTTGCTCCTAAGTGGTTTTTTCTGGCATGAAAACTGGCTAGTCCACAATGATAGCCGATGTTGCCCTAGTCCATTAAGACCCCAAAGCCTCATTCTACTCCCAAACCACCCTCATCCCTGCTCTTGTGTATATTCTCTTCCCAAGAAGTTGAGGCTAGTGGAACGTGAGTTCCCTGTGGAGGCCAAGGAGTCTCTGGCCATCCAGGCCAAGTTCAAGGCCAGGTCATGATCCAGAGGAGCCTAGTCCCATGGACAGTTCTAACTCAGGGCCCTGCCACCAGCTCCTCCATGCCTCCAAGCTCTTCATCCAGGGACAGTGTTTTAGTCCCCTTCCTGACTCCAACCCAGACTTTTAGAAAGCAATTCTTGTGCTCTCTCTGCTACTAGGGGGCCCCAGAGTTCCCACTGTCACCCCTGCTCCTTCCCCACTGTCAGGATCCTGAGTGCTGCAGACAGGTTTCTGCTTTGGTGGCTCTTTGAGGCTCACCGTTAGCCCTCCATCCCCTTGGCTTTACTTACTCTAACTTCTTAAGCCTATATATCCCCAGAAACCAGAATAGCAGCGATGCCAAACCTCAGATTCCCTGATCCTTACCAAAATGGCATTCCCACAAACCTTGGCAGCCGGATGCCCCAGCTTGGATTCTATTACCCCTACTTATGAACCAGACTACCAGGCAGGATCAGTCCCAAAGGGGGGGGGGTCCCTTGTTTGAAGGCCTTTAGTGTGGGCATTCCTGCCTGGAAAATCCCCTCCCCATAGACCATCCACGGAGGGTTGCATGAGACCCTTTACTAGGTCTTGCCTGATCGATGGGGGTCCAGGGGCTGCCAGGGAGGCTCGGGGACTGATACATGGACCTGTCACGGCCTCATCGATCTCAGGCTGTCTGCCTCAACTCCCACCATCTGGGACAGTGGTCCCACTTCTGGTGCTGCTCCAACTGGCTGATTTTAGCCCCCTGACTTCCTGCAGCCTATGAATCCACAAACAATATCCAGAACAAGCTAGACCTCAGCTGACCTTCAGGAGACTCAAGAAAACCCTAAGAGGTAGGAAAGTGAAGACAGAGCCTGGGGACCCCAAAGAACATGACAGAAGAAAAGGCCTTCCCAGCCACTGACATTTCTGCTTGGTCAGGGACATGCTCTGTGATCATCGTTTCTGAGATTTCTTGAACATCCTTATGTTGCTTGTTGCCCCACTGTTCTTAGCAGAGAAGCATTTAAAATGGACGTGTTGCCTCGCATGCTTGACTGGAGGTGACGAAGAAGCAGGGAGCTGGAGCACTGCTGGGAGGCAACTACTGAGGGCAGGGAGAGGAGCCCCAGAAGGTAGAGTAGGTGGTTGCAGCTGTGAAGAGAAGAGGATGCTGCACCGAGACCCTGAGGCCCGGGCAAGAAAGGGACCCACAGAGATTGGACCCAAGGCCAGGAAGCAAGATGGGCTTAATTGGCAAGAGCCCATTGCAAACCTAGGGGACAGGGACGAGGAGCGAGGAAATGAGTAAGGTGGGGGAGTTGAAGGTGTCACACTGGAAAGAGGGGCAGGTTTGGAGGACGGTGGGTCCATGTGGAGGAGATGCCCAGTGGGGCCCCTTGCTCTGTGGGGATGACGGTGTGGGAGGCCCCAAAAACTCATCTGATAGATGCCCGGGGGATGAGGGTGGAGTGCCCAAAGCCGTGTCTCACTCTCCATTCCTTGTGCCCAGACGCCAAGGCCCAGAGGACCCCCAAGCTTCAGAGTCGAGTGCTCTTTGCTGACACGCTGGGGTGCTTATAGACCTTCCATTAGGGGTGAAGTGCTCAGCCAAGGCTGGACAGTCCAAGAGGACACGGATGGGGAAAAGAGCAGTCTGCCACCCTCATCCTTGCTCTGCGTATAATTTTGTCCAGCAGGCACATTTGTATGAGTGGGGCTCCAGCCCCAAATACCCCTAACCCAGACCGGTATCATCTTGAGGTTCTGCTTTCCAGCTCAGATATTTTCTCTCTTAAAATAAAAGATTGGAACTCCCTAGCATGTATAGAAAGAGGGAAGGAACCCCTTAGTAGAGAGAAAAAGGCATCATCAACCTATTCTAGAACCGCCTTCACTGACGTTCTTGAGTTCCTCTCTGAGCTTCCCTGCCCCATTCCTGCCTCAGCCAATACTTCCTGAACTTTGAGGGGCCCCAGGGGCCAGGGGGAAATCTCAAGGTACTTTCTATTCCTTTGGCTTCTCGTTGTGTTGGCCAGCCTGGGGGTTCAGATGTAGTAGTGACAGTGCGATCAGCTGGAAAAAAGAGCGGGGCTGGAACCACTGTACTAAGGCTGGAAAGAGGTCCCAGGTAAAGCCTCCATCCGGAACACCCAAATGCCTGGACAGGGGCAGTGTGACAGCCCCACCCTTCCTGCACCCAGGGTAAGGCCCTCCCCCTCCTCTGCCCACTGTGGGACTAGCCAATGTCCCCCAAGGACTGTGACACCCCATAGGCTCCCTGTGCCCAGTGCCACCTGCCCCCCCGACTCTGTCAGACAGCCTGGGGAGCATGCTTCTCCTTTCCCCTCCCTCAGAGACCCCTCGGGACTGTTGGGTCCCATCCCTGGGCAGGAGGAACAGAACTACACATTTTTGACCCTTCTTCTCCCTGCCTCCAGGGGTCCAGGCTCAAATGAAACTGGAATTGTATTCCATTCCACAAATCTCTTAGCATGACATCTGTCAGCAAATGCTGGCTGGCCTGGGCCCAGAACACGCTCTCTACCAGCGCCCGGTAGGCCCTCTCCCTGGCTGGGAGCTCCCCTGGATTGGGTCTTGGGATGAGAGTCAAGGTGGTTTGATCTGACCCCCATCCCACTCGAAACCTGTGTCAGTCCCTCTGCTGTCATCCACCCATTCATCCATTCAACAAATACTCATTGAGTGCCCATCGGTGTCAGGCCCCATTCTAGAAGATGAAGGTACAGCTGCAGCCAAGAATGACCAGACCCGGCCTGCATGGAGCTTAGCTGCCAGGGAGGAGAGACAGACAACCGACACGGAAACAGAGACGGACAAGATAAATCCAGATGATAAGTGCTATGAAGAAAACAGGACAAGCAGGGTGACAGGATGGCCTTGGTGTGGGGAAGGAGGCCAGTGGAGCTGTGCAGCATCAGAGAAGACTTTTCTGAGGGGGTTATTTAAGCAGAGCCGGAAGGGTAAGGACCCCTGTCATTCAGTTCAATTTGGCCTGTATTCACTGGCCACCCTGTGCCCAGTGGCTGTGCCCCATTGCCTGTCATCCTAGAGCCTGGCTGTGGACCCCAGCTCTGGACCCTGGGAAGGACCTCATTCCTTCCCCTCCCTGGGCCACAAACCCTATCACTCTTCTCCAAAGCCCTCCCTCTGAGCTGACCTGGCTGGGACAGAACTGATTAAGGGCCCCCCCCGGGTCCCCTACACAAAGCAGCAGTTCCCGAGCCCAGCCCGCCCACTTAGACAACCGTCTGGCTTAGAAAACCCTGGGGTCTGTCCTCTCAGCCCAGTTCTTGAGGCTACTTCCTTCCCAAGCAGGCCTTCCCCTCTCGGTCCCTTCATCCCCCTGCCTCACTCCCACCTCACCCCCTGGGTCTGAACTTCCCCTACATTCCCCTGGTCCTGAGAGGGTCCTAAGCACCAGGTGTAGCTTCTCCATTGCCCTTGGAGAACCCCTCTCTTCCACCCCCACTGAGACGCCATCAGTGGTCGGAGCCAATGTCACTGCTGCTTCCAGCCAGTGCCCAGGCTCACTCAGCACCCTTTAATGCTGAGCCATCAGCACCACTACACAGGCAGCTAGCACACAGGCCAGCTTTCCTTGAAACTCTTTACCCCCCAGGGTGAGGGGTGAAGGGCTATAAAAGAAATGCAGGTCAAGCCTATCCTCAATGAGTTTATTATCTTGCTAGATAGAGAAAAGAATGCCCAAGAAACTACTCTTTAGAGATTAAAACAAAGCTAAGCCATCAGTGGAGTATAATAAAACACTAAATAAAATATGGGATGCAGGCAATAAAAGCTCTATGTAGTCAGATGACTGGGGAGATGGTGGGCTGGAGTGGACCAGGAAAGCTTCCTGGAGGAAAAGGGCCCCAGGCAGGCCATGGAGAGTGGGCAGAGTGATAAGGAGAAGTGAGGGGTGGGGTGGGAAGCTGTAGATACCTAGATACCAAAAAAATCAAGAGAACCAAACCCAAAGAAAAAAAGCCACTGCACTCTTTAGAGCCACTACAGAATGATTCCTGGGGCCAGGACACCAGAGGACCCCTTTGGAGGGCTGTTTCCTGCTGTTTCCTTGTTGCTTTTCTGAAGGCATCTGGAGGTTGGGCTGGAGAGGCCCAAGCGGCCCTCCACTCTTTGTCCCGTCCAAGAGGACACACCAGCTGAGGGCTGGGCCAGGTTCTGGAGAGAGTCAGCTTGCAGGGGATAAGGAAGCAAGTGGGGAAAGTCCCTGGCAGGGAGGGGCTGCGGTCATTTGGCTTTGGGGGCAGGCAGCGGGGAGAGGCAGGCAGTGCATGGCCACCTCCATGCCCGGGCCAGAGGCTGACCGTGGCCTCTGTCACAGGCTCAGGGGGAGGGGGAGGGAAAGCAGGAGCAGGTGTCACCTCCAGAGACAAGCCCTCCCAAAGTAGGCGTGAGGCAGCCCTGCCCCCGAGCAGCACAAGTGCGGCTGCCCACGGAGAGGTTTCCATCAGTTCACCAATCATTGGCTCATATGTGGGCCACCATTTCCCAGACTTCCCTTCTCTGTTCCCAAGGTCCGGAACGCCTCTCCGCTCAGCCACCCCATGTTGACAGAGCATCTGCCCCAGCATGAACCTTCACGCCTCTTCTCTCTCCATATTTTGGGGTCTTCTACAGCCGCCTCTCTCTGCTTCATCCTCTGTCTCCCCAGCCCCCTTAGTTAACTTGCCCCTGAATTCTAGAACCCTCCAGCTCCAGATCAGTCCATGCACAGCCAGGGCTTGCTGCTGCCCCCTCTGCCCCAGGTTATTCCGGGCTGGGCTCACCATCTCATCTTCCCCCTCCCCTTCTAGGCCTGCTATAGATTCACTTTCAACATCAGCGTTTCCATCCTACAATTTTCCTGCTTATCTCAAGTCCTCAGTTGTAGGACACGAGACATGGCAGGGCCCCTGAGATTGAACGTGTGGGTTGAATGAATGGTTTTAAGTTGCTGGGAATGAGACTCAAATGGAATCAGGGTAGTTTTTCAACTCAAACAGGAGAAAATGCCAATAGGCATCAACCTGTGTGAGATTCTGATTGGTACCTACCCCGTGACAGGCAGTGATCAGAAGGGAATGTAAAGGGATTTGAAGAAAATTGGGGTAACGATGAAATTTTCCCACGTAATCTGACAATCGACAGGCCCGGCACATGGCAGAAAAGCAAAGAAAAGGTATGTAACTGTTTCTACACGCATGTCACAGGTGGAGAAATAGAATGAATGACTCGGAATGCTTGGTGCATCCTTGATAGGAGTGGGTAGAAGAGACCAGGTGGAAGGCCACTGACCCACGGCTGCAGCTCTGACTGACTGGAAATTCTACAGGAAGGAAGAAAATAGGACGGGCTACACCCCCTGGGCTGGTTAAACAGCCTACCCTACCATACACGGATAAGCCAACAGTTGTAATATAGCCAAAATGGATGGGTTTTCAGTAACAATCTCATTTCACTGATTGCCCTGAGGTGTCCCCAAAGCTTTCTAGAACTTTCTCTTTTCCAGTTGCACCATTTTCTGTGTGATGAGTTCCATATGTTCTCCCCGTCAGTCAGTTACCATTTCACTATTGAAGATAAAACTCCTGTCTATTGGCTCTGACTGCTGATTCCTCTTCAGGATGAGACCCTGAGGTGAGGCTCTTGGTTAAGATAAATGCCTCCTCCAATCCAGAGTTTTATCATCCGTAAAGAGAGGAAATAGGCTGGGTTCCTTCTCCAAAGAGACAGACCCTGGAGTGGGAGGGGTCCTCAGGGTGGCGCCAAGGCTCTTAACACCCCCTGATAGTATTTAATGCTGTGGTGGCAGAGAAGGCCCAGATACGTCCCTGCAGATCCTCCGTTTCAGGCAAAGGAACTATGATGAAATGTGGCCAATAGTAAGGGGAAAAAGAGCAAAAATCCCACAGGAAGCCTCGGAGAATACTTGAAAACAGGAAAAAACCAAAAAAACCAAAACCCTCAAAAAATGAGAGTTGCAGAACAAAAAGTCCAGGCCCGTGACCAGATGCTACCGGCAGGTGAACACAAGGCCACCATGAACAGAGAGAGGGTCTGGGAGCTGGGAGCCCCTGACAAGGACCCTCACAAACCTCAAAAGCCGGAACTAAAGAACAAGTGGGGTTGCAGGCAGAGTCCATCAGCGAAAGGATGCATAGAATCCTGGACACACACATCTTACAAACTAATGATAGCTGTCTGCTGGGGACACACAGAGGCGAGGGAGGGGGACTCTTGGCCACACTGTCTGAACCAGGCCTCTCATGGACACCTGGTCAGCTCCCAGGGAGTCACAGGAATCATGGCCACGAGAGATGCTTCTGTCCTTCTTGCCAGAAGCTGAGCAAAGCCCTGGTCACAGATAACATCCTCACAAGTGCCATGAAAAAGAAAAGGTTCTATACCCACCACAGGCACTGTCGCTATTGTTAGTGTAACACTATGGTCAAACCTTCACATTCCCTTTTTTCTAGGCCAGACGTTGTAAGACCTAAAGAATATTTGCCCAGTAACTTCTAGCAGGGTTGTTGAGAATCTCTCGGGCACCTTTGGGCAAGTTAGAAAAAGGCACCCCCCCCCCCGGGTGGATCCAGGCCAGCTGGGCCCTGCACGGCCTGCTGAGCAGGCTGGCCCCATCTGTAGGGCCAAACTTATGGGCTCTGCCAAAGAGGACATGGATACAAGGCCTGGTGGATTCCAGAGGGGAAATGGCCTTTAGTATTCATGATGTGGTTAATCATCTAGAACATTTTTCACCGTCACTGGCCAGGGCAGAGGGAGAAGACAGAGGTGGCAAGTTCTTCACCTGATGCAGCACCCGGACTGGAAGAATGGCTGCCATATTGATGGTTGCTATTTCCAGCTGGCCAGAAGGAGATCCAACACCTCTTGGAGGTGACCTCAGAAGTGACTGGCCTTGGAGCCCAATGGAACTGCTCCACATTAGATAGTCTCTCTCTCCCTCTTTTTTTAAAAGTAAACTTTTTATTGAAGTAGAACAAACACCCCGGAAAATGTCCATGTCATAAATGTACAGGCCAATGCTCCCACCCACCGAATGGACCCGTGAACTAGCTTGAGATCAGCAGATAGACTAGCAGCATCACCCACCACCTTGCTGCCCCTGCCAGGAGCTCCTCGCATCCCTTTCTAGTGATCTCTCTCCCAAGAGTAATCACTATCCTGAAATCTGACCCCATCGGTTACTTCACCTGTTTCTTGAGCTTTACATAAATGATTGCAAATAGTCCCTAGTCTTCTATGTCTGACCTCTTTTGCTCAACAGTTTTATGTTTCTGTGATATATTCACATGGTTGCATGGAATTGTATGGCACCCCATTGTAGAAATATACCACGATATTTTTTATCCATTATACTGTTGATGGGCATTCAGGCCACTTTTCTTTTTACTCGCCTTTTTATTTGATTACAGAATTAAACAAATAGTTGTTATAAAAAATGTCCCCATTTTCAATCTCATGGAGAGCTCCAGGACCTGGAGTGCCCTGGGGGTCTTGACATCTGGGCTTCACTCCTTTCCTTCGTTGCTTAGACCCCGTGTCTCACCAACATTCACACACCTTTGGGCCCTTGCCCACCTGTCTCAGTCTCCTTTCAATCCCCCAACCCGGGAAGAGTCCCCCTACGTGCCACAGCACCTGCCTGCCTCTCTCTCAAGGCCTCCAGGATCTCGGGGGAGGGGTGTGTGTGTGTGTGTGGAGCCTTCCAGGGCCTGAGACCCCCTCCCTGCCCCCCTCGGGACTCACTCCTTTCAGTCTTCTCCCTCAATCCGGAAACTCAGCCCCTCCCTATCTGAGGGCATCTCCCCCTCAGCTGCTAACCACCTTCATTCAGCCCCTTCCCCCCCTGCCGGGGCCACACGGCGCCCCACAGCTGCAGCTCCAGCGGAGCTCACTAGCAGCCTTGTTAAGTCCACAGGATACGGCGCAGGCCTTCAAAAGTTAACCTCTGTATGGCATTTGACATGGTCACCTGTGCTCCCTCTGACGACACTCTTCCCTTGACTTCTGGGACAGTGATTTTTCCCAACCTCTCTCTCCATCCCCACCTCTGCCATTTCATAATCCTCCTGCACTGGTTCTCCTCCTGGGCCTGCCTCTTGAGTGTCAACTTTCGCCTAAGTTCTGGGTTCATTTCCTTTTCTGGACCCCTCCTCTCAGCAACACCAACTATGGGACCCCCACCTCTCCCATCCTTGGTCCTACCCTGCCCCCCCGCCCCTGCCAAGTTCAGGCTTCCTGTCTGGCCATTCTATCTGGAGGTCCCAGAAGAGCCTCAGCATCTCAGGGAGATGCCTTTTGAATAAGAGCATATTCTGGTTTGAATTTTACATTTGAAAATGAAACCAGCGAGTGTTTTCACAATACTAACCACACCGTGCAGAGCCCAGTAAAACCGGGCAGGTGGGTTGCAGAATGACAGTCTGTTCCTCCAGAGCATCCACGGTGCCTGATCGTGGGGGTTGGGGGCCTCCTGCACTACCCAAGAGGTGCATCAGAATGCCTGGCTGGGCGCCAGGCCTGTGTGTTCCCTGAAAGGAAACATGAGCTTAGGAAACTGAGAAGCCACACTGGAGAGAAGCACCGCCCCGTCAGGGACTTTGAGCAAAGCTCAGCGATCCCACTCTCTACGACGGTGACTGGTGGGATTTAGGACATGCTTCAGGGAGAAATAGAAGACCTAAAATCAAGGGAGCATGCAGCTCTGAGACTCAGAGAGGACAGCTGTGTGCTGGAGAGGGCAGCCGGGCCAGCCGTGGCCTCCCGCTGAGGGACCCCAGCCAGTGCCCACTCTCTGCACCTTCATTCCCTCCTGATCATGGCCTTCACCTGGACCCCACTGGGAGACGTCCCTGTAGTCCATTCCGGCCGGCCTCCTGTGCCTGAGGCAGAGGGGCCTCGGAGGGGGTTGGAACGTGGCTCTGGAGAAGAACATGAGAAGGAACAGGGACAGTGTGATGCATCCCCCTCCAATGAGTCATCAAATGAAGATGGAGGCCCGTCTCTGATACTGCAGTAGAGACCAGGAAGTAAAGCTGGGAGGACCCAGTGACATTCCCGGACCCCTCGTACCTTCCCCTCATTCATCCTGTTTTCGTCTTGTCTGGAACAGTCACCAATCACACCCCTCACTAGAGAGGACCCGTGTGCTTGAACCAATGTAAGGAGAGCTAGGGCAAGGCTGGGGCAGGGTCAACCAGACCACCATCCCCCCTCCCTCTGCGATGAAATGTGCTGCCCAAGTGAGAAGACCAGGAGAGGCAGATAGGAAAAGATGAAACAGGCAGGCCCCTGGGGGCTGGCTGTGAGAGGAAAGATATCAAAGACAGAAAGAAGATGTGTCCAATACTTGTACGGGTAAGAGGAATGGGTCCCCAAAAGCAAAACTCAAAAGAAGAACTGAGCGTGGATGTTTCTGAATAGAGAACTGTGATCAGTAGGGTGGTATGAGGAGGCTTGGTGGGCTGTGTCTTATGTAGGAGGAGTGGGGGGGAGAATGGAGCACAAAAAGAGAATAATTAAATTCCCAGCTGCAGGAGGGGGAGGGGCTGCAGAGCCACAGCTCGGGGAGTAGGGAAGTGAGTGGTGGCAGACTTGAACTTCCTGGTGGACAGACTTATGGCCTCCAGTGTGGCCTTGAGATAAGGACAAGGATCTGGGCACCCCTGAGCACAGGAGGCCGGTGAAACGATGGGATCGTCGGCAGAAAGAAAAATAGAACCTCATCTGAGCCCGACACAAAGCCAGGAGCTTCCACACCTGAGGCCAACCTGAGGCTCTCTTCACTCTACCTCAAGCAACATATTATAGGGCTTTTTCTAGTCCAGAGAAAGGTGCCAGGAAGCTCCAGGGGTTCAAGAAAGAAGAGGGCTGAGCTGGGCTGTGTGTGGCGTCTTCCAGTCTCTAAGGATATGTCAGCAGGGATCGAGGATCAGTTCCTGAAATCCTATGCATTCAGGACCAGGACACCCTTTGGGGCTGGAAGGACCCATTTAGCAAAGCAGGTAGTTTCAGGAGAGTTTTCTAAGCTGAAAAGAAATTTAAAGTAGGGTTTAGATACATCGGGAGCATGAGAGAGGCCCCATTAAAGTTATGGGGGGAGCGCTGGGGACCCCCGCTCTGCTCTGGGGCCACAAGTTGGCAGGGGGCCGGGCACGGCATTTCTGACATTCCAGGCCACTGTGGAGTGTGCAAGGCATTGTCGCCTATGAGCTTTTCCTGGGTGTGGTGAAGATAAGGCAGGTGAAGAGCTTTGGTCTGTGTAAGAAACCAGAGTGGTTTCCAAACAGCCATGGGCCCGATAGTCTCAGCAGAAAGCAGAGCTCATGGGCGCAAGGCTTGGGGTGAGGGGTGAGGGGCGGGTGGTCTGGCGGGAGCAGTGAGGGACCCCCCGCCCTGCTCCCATGTCTCCAGTTCTGGTCCAGGTCCGAGGCCCCGAGGCCCCAAGGGCATCCCCTGGCACCGGCTGGGGGGACATTGGGAGAACTGTAATGGCACAGCACCTGCCAGCGTGCACACGGGGCTGCAGTGCAGAGAGGAGGAGGGGGTGAGTTGGTGGGCTGCTTCCCACCACTGTGCCCCTTCTCCCCCCCGACAAAGGGTTTAACTGCAGGTAGAGGTGAATGTGTGTCCTTGTCCCATGCCACCAACCCCAGAAGCAAATCTGTTTCCAGCACTTTCTTTTTTCCACTCTTCTCCACCTGCTGGCGGAGCTGAAGAGGTTCCAGCTCTCGCTGGCATTCCAAGGACCTTGAGGGCAAAAGGAGGAAAAAAACATCCGTCCGCCAGGAGTTCAGCTCCCCTCCCACCCTCAGATGGCTTCTGCATCCAGCTCTTCTAGAAAGACCATTCCAGACTCAGATTGGCCCTCCTCCAAGAGCAGAGCCTTCTTGGCCTTCAGGGGAAGTCGAAGGCCCCAGGTCATCCTGCCGGGAAGTTTTATCTGGAGCCTAAAAGAGCACAACTTGATTGCTAGTGCCGTGCAGACGGGCAGGTCTCGAGCACCTGGGGATTCCCACGCCCACTCCCCAAGCGGGGAATGAAGACCAGGATGCTCAAGTCAAATGACAAGGTCAGTAGTGTAGGGAATGGGACAGAGTGACAGCAGGTGACCCTAGAAAGTGGAGCTCAGTCTGGAAGGTGACAATGAGAGAAGGTCAGGGTGTTCAAGGAGAAGGAAAGGTGTCCTCCCGGAGATTCCCGGGAGGGAAACCAGGTCACCAGGTCATTGCCACCCACCTCTCTCCAGGCCCTTTCTGCACCCCTGGCTCCACCACTGCCCCCAGACCTCTTCCTCCCACTCCTCCCCCACCCCCCGTGGCTTCAAGGTGGCCTGAAGGACAGGCAGAAGCCATCAGAGGGAGCTTTGCTGGCTAATGGGAACCCCGGAGACACGGCAGAACCAGATGTACCTGGTGGGTTACCGTCTCTCATGTGTGGCCCCATTTCCCTCTGTGTACGAGTGTCATCCACCCCCTTCTCCCAGGAGTATCTTTGATGTCCCTCCCGTTTCTCTCCACTTCCACACAATGGCTGAGGGCCAGAATCTGGAGCTGAAGTCACAGGGAAGAGTGTCACAGACCCGGGCCTGGAGGAAAGGCTTGCCTCTCCCCTTTCACCAGCCCCAAGCCGTTCTGTGAGGCCCGACGTGTGGGGGAAGGCGGCCAGGGGACAATGAGGAAGCCACGAAACACACTAACACCCACCTTCCCCTCATCTGAAGCCTGCTTTCCCTGACGGTGCCCCTCTTCCAACTCCTCTAAAAGAGCAAGGCAAGGCTGCCTTCTTCTGTCCATCCCAAGCCTGCCAGCGCCCCCCGGCTCTTTCTGACCATTCTAAGTCCTTCCTTGGTGACGCTTCCTCTTCCTCTTGGAGTCCCACCCTCCCCACCCCTGCCACTGCCTGACCCTCTTCTTCCCATCTTCATCTATCAGCAGTCCCAGGGCCTCCTGCGTTCACCTTCCTGAAAGGCTTAGAAGGGTGCCTGGTACATAATAGGTGCTCAATAAATATTTGTTGAATGAATGAATTGAAGCTCTGGTCTCAGATGGGTTTTATCTTTGCCCCAATACTGCCCCTACCTCAACAATTTTAACAACTCCCGAGGGACTCGGTCCCCACTCTTCTCCACCCATTCCCATAGCCAAACTTCGAACCCAGACATCCCCTAAGAGGCCCATCCCGGCTCTCCACAATTCTCTCCAATGCTCATCTCTGCAGTTGCTCATCCCAACTCGCCGGTCTCCAGTTCCATATCTTGTTTCTCTGCCATGGTCAACCCATTGAAAATCCTCCACTCCCCTCCTTTCGTGCCACCCCCGGCCTCAGAACCGTATGAACTTTCATTTTCTCTAGTCTTGCACTTGAGCTCTGCTGAGAGAAAGCAGAACTGCTGGTTGTCCCATCACAAAGGTGTGATTCACCAGGCAGCTGGGCCCTCCTCCACCGCCAGCGAGCTGGCCCTTCACGAACACTTTTTTCCCATTCCCAGACCTTTGCCCTCAAGACACTGTCCCCACTCCCAGCCGGCTCCCTTTCCGTGACATAGCCACTCTCAATTCCCTGATAAGAACCAAGGTCTCATCAACTCTGAACTCCCTCCCTGGCCCTCCAACCTCAGGTTATCCATCCAAATCCCCTCCCCCACCCCAACATGCTCCTCACCCTTTTAGGCTAATTTCTCCACTTGGGCCCTTGGGTTCACCCCAGGCTGGCCCTCCAGCCAAATATCCCTCTCCCTGGTGTCCTGTGAAATTACTTCTGATCTTACCTCCCTCCCCTCAGCCCACCAACATGCCAACCCCTCCCATTAGCCTTCCCTCCACCACGCCTCTTCCTTAAGCTAGCATCCTCTTTCAAAAATGGCACTCACCCAGAAAACTTCTGGAAGATCCTCGCCGTCTGTAGACAGCTTGCCCATCCGTCCCCCCAACTCCACCCAAGCCATTGGCTTCTGTTCCCCGAGACGAATGAATCTGAGCTCCCAGAGTGCAGGATTCCCTCTTCCTTCCACACCCTACAACCTTTCCTTTTCCTTTTCCTTTTCATCACAGAATACATATTTACCCAAATCATACCACAGAGAGAGTCAAATAATGTGACTCCCCTCTTAGCCCACCCTGAATCCCATTCTCCAGAGGAAACAAGTTAAAAGTAGAGTATGTATGTATCCTTTCAGACTATCTTCTATGCACAAACACACATAGTTTCATGCACACAGTAGAAGTTTGTTGTAAAAACAGAAATGGGATCCTAGTGCACACACTGTTCTGTAGCTTCAGTGAACAGATCAGTGGATTTTCTGGTCAGCAGTCGCATCCCCATCACTCTTGGTGAGGCTGCATTGTATCCTACTCTACAGGTTTGCCATGGATTTAGCCGCTCCCCAATTAATGACTTTTTTAACATTACATCGCTGCCACAACTATTCCTGCATGTAGGTCCTCACAAAGTTACTCAAGTATCTCTGTTGGAGAGGGTCCCCAAAGTGGAACTGCTTTTTATGTTTCAAACGGCCCTGCAACCATGCTGTCCCAGCTTCCCTGCCCACCCACATCGCAGGGCAGCTTCTGCCCAGGCCTGGGCGTGACTTCCTGGCTTCTGCGGCAGTGGCCCCGCCCCCCACTTCTGCCTTCAAACTCTGCGGTTGAATTTCTTCTTCTTCTCAAACCTCCCCTGCCCCTCCACACTGGCCCATCTTCCTCTGCTGACCTCTTGAAAGTTGTTTCCTGAATTTCTCCGTTTGTTTTCTGAATGGCCTCCTGTACCATCTTTATGCTAATGGGTCTCAGATGGGCCTTTAACCCGCTCCATGCAGCTCCAGACCCCTTTCTTTACATGTACCTTATGGAGCCGGGCAGCCAAGCCATTCAGGTGAACTGCCCAATGAATGAGGGTTGCACAGGTGAGTGTGAGGAAAAGAACTCAGGTTGCCCCTTCCATTCATACATTCTACAAATATTTATTGAGTACCTATTAAGTGCTGGGGCATGGCAAGAGAGGCTGGGGAAAATTGTGAGCAGAACCAGGCAAGGCCAGTCTTGGCGGGGAGAGGGACATTAATCAAATAATCACACAAATAAATGTATGATTTCAAAGTGTGCTAAATGCCACAAGAGAGTGGCTCATGGAGATGGCCCTGATCGCTGCCGGGTCCAAGGGGCCCGGGAAGATGCTCCCCAGGGAATGACATTGGAACTGAGATCCGAATGATGGGCAGGCTTTGAGCAGATGAAGCAGGTCAGCGAAGAGCTCTCTGCACTGGAACAGAAGGCCTGGCCAGAGCGGGAGTAAGGCATTCCAGGGACCTCCAGAAGAGAGGACAGAGTTCGATATTTACCTGAGGGCTCGGGAAGCCTTGGGGGTAGAGAGGCAGGCAGTGGGCTAAATAAGATGTGTGTTTTGTGAGATTCCCACTCTTGACCTTGCCTGCATTTCTAGTCACAGGAAATAACAGAAAAACACTTGTTTCCCCTGCTTTTCCCTCTCAGACTACGGGACCTCGGATTCAGGATGCACTGATGGGGGAAAAGCAGGAAGCAGAGGCCTTTGCCCTGCCTTTCAATGATTATCCTGGTTCCATCCCTATACTCTGCCTTTGCAGACGCAACCCAATTCCCTCAGCTGGATGCTCTAAACCTTCCTACAAGTCATTGGGAAGAGAAAGTTAGAATCTGGACCGAAGCAAGGGTGGGCAGTGTAGGTTGGTTTTTGACCAATCAATCTACTCTTCTGTTTTGCCAAGCCCACTTCTGGCCCCCAGAATGTGCTCTTCCCATCTCTGCGGATCTGTGCCAGGCCATGCTTTCTCACTGGGTGTGTGGACAGTTTCTGGTTTTTCATTCACTGGTATTTCCTCCTCTTGGAATCTGGGCACCTCTCAAAAGAGGCTAAGAAATGCTGATCCCTGAACAGAAAAGAAAGCCACTTAACTTGGCCATTGGCCACCAGTCTCATCATCCATCTAACTTAAACCTCTCCAAATGGTGGTCTGACCACTGGCCACTCAGAGGATCTCACGGGCAACATACTAAACAACAGAACAGGTGGCGTAGGGTCTGGAGCCCCACCCCAGCTGCCCCTCAGCCTTTCACCCAAGAACCATCCATTATCTGCCCAGAGAGGCCACACTGACCTCCAGCCAAGGGGCTGCCTCCTTGTCTCCGTAGGAGGGATGCCCTGCCTCTATCCCTCGAGAGATTAGCCCTCCTCCCCAACACCTCCACTGAATTTTGAAATACATTAGGGTGGCCCTTCTCCTTTTCACAGCACCTGGTCAATCCTGTATTTGATGCCTCGACCTGTGCCTCGACTAACACAAGAAATGCCAAGGCGCAGCCTCCTTCCCTGGCCATCCCACCCCCTTGTCTGCAGCTGAGACCCATGGTGTGAGGACTTAAAAGTTCTCCAAGAAATAGGCCACCCCCATTCCACAGAAGCCCTACACACACTAGTCAGCTCACTGCGACATCATTTGAGTTCACCCTCGCGCTGTCCGCACTGATTATCAACCACTAAACCTTGCCTTCAGAGTCGAAAGCATCCGCCAAGGGCTGGGTCTCTAACTTTGACCTTGTGGGAAAGAGGGGAATCCCCAGGAGGGACGCACCTATCTTGGAGACCAGCCCTCCTTTCTGGATTTTGGTTCTGAAAGTGTGGAATAAAGAGCCCAATTCCATTCCACTTCAAAGACCTCTGATGAGAAGGCAAATGTTTATTGCAATAAGAGCACTGAGAGATTCTGAAACAAAAGTGGAGCTAAGCCATTCAGGAGACCAAAGCTTTCAGGAATTAAACGCTCAATTAATTCATGGAGAAAAAGGTGTGTGGGTGATTTCTGGACTCCTTTCACCTGGGCAGCCACGTGGCTCCCACCAGAGTTCTCGCACCTGCTGTTTGGGCCCCTGTCCAGGTGTTGCTGCCTACTGGCCCAGGCCGTGAGCTGGCTTAGGGTCGAAATGGGCTGAAGTGGGCTAGTGGAGATAGCCCTCAGTGACCCCAGTTCACCCACAAAACCTCGGGAACACTTCTCCCACAAGGGTAGCACCTGCTTATGGGTGCAGACAGCTCCTCTAACCCAGTCTTTAAGAAACTCTTCCAATATTTGATGAGAGTAGATATCAGAGGGTGCAAAGTACTTTTCCTGGGCATCCTTTCAATTCCCAGCTGGTCTCAGTGAGCTGCAAACTATTCAGAGAAGGTACGATGAACTCGCTTCTCTCTGCCCACTGACCAGGCCTGGCGAGAGCATCACCCCTCCTACTCCATGAAAACAGGAACTGGGCTGCCCAGTCCAGAGAAGTCAGCCATCCACTCCGTCCAGGCATGTAAATGCAAGGCCCCCTGATGGGCTCCCCAGAAGCCCTGCTCCTTCCAAAGTTGAAAACAACGATGATCTGCTAAAAACGCCAAAACTCCAAAGGAAACTGCTGAGAAAAGGAGGCAAGGGACTTGGAACCCCCAGAACACCAAGCTGGGAGGGGAGTGTCTCCATAGGGTTGGCCTAAGATCTTCCCATCGCTGACCCCTGTCTTCTGCCCATCGTCAGAGGGGTGTGTGTGTCTGAGGGCCCAGGTGAGGAGGGCTCGAGCAGAGCCTCCAGGCTGCATTCAGGACATGGTGTTTTCCCAGGCAAATAGTCGTCTGCCTGCTGGCGGGGGCAGGCGTGTGTGATGGAGTGGGTGGGGAGGGCACTGTCTTCCACCGCCTATTGTTCTAGGAGTCCACGGACAGCCCTCTTGTGGCTGTGGGCAGTGGCCATCTGTGCTGGAGCAGCTGTCTCCAGGGGCGTTTCTGTGGGGCCGGTGGGAGGCGGGGGGCAGTGGGGGGGTGACTAAGGGACCGAAGGGGGAGGTGCACAGTCACAGCACTTTCTCCTCCACCTCTGGGTGCGGGTTTTAGCGCACATTTCTTGGCAGAAGGGCATCTCAGTGCAGTTTTTAAGCTGCCATCCCCTCCTCCCAAGGCTTCTAATTAATATCTACTATGTGAATCATTTATTGGGAACAGATGTTAGAGTTTAAAGAGTGTTGAGTGGAGAGCCTTGGCTAATCAATTTATTTGAAGAGCCATACGTATTTACTACAGACCAAACTGCAGATTTCCCTGGCCCTGGAAGTCTGTGCTCCTACCAGCCTGTGCCGTGAGCATTTCCAGCTCACCTCCAGCCTGCTGCCTGATCTCTCATTTCCCCTATCCCAGCCAAGGTGTCTCCTCCTATTGGGATTCTAATTTGATCTGAAGAAAGAATAGTCATCTGTCCTTCCCTCTCCAACCGGAAAAGGTGAACCTCGGTCCTTGGCTTGGACCAAATGGTTACTCAGTGAGATGTGGGTGCTGGCACGCCAGGCTTCCAGCCAAGTTTTCCCAGGCTAGGCCATTAAAACGTATTTGGGATCAAGAAGTACCTGAAAAATCCAAACAAGGGCTGCAGGACTAAACGACCCCGTGTGTGTCTCCCCACAGGGCTCTTCTCACGGGGGCAGTTGGGGGGAAGCTGGGGAACACTTGCCCCTCCAGCCCTAAATCCACAGCAACCTTGGGGGCGGGCCGGCTAAGCACTGGGGCAGCTTAAAGCATTTTGGGGTCAGGGTGCAGCGATAAATGATCCAAACAGTCAAAGGCCCTGAGCTCCACAAGAATTTACAGCCCAGGAGGTGGTCAAGCCTGTACCTCATGTTTTTCTGCCCAATCAGCGTGAAGGAAGGAAAGGCGAGCTCTCCCGCCCCAACCTCCTCTTCCCTGACCTCTTCCAGGCCCGAGCTTGGGGCCACCCTGGATCTGGAATTGCTCCTGGCTGATGAGAAACTGAGGTGTTTTGGAAGTCCACAGGGATTCCCAGGTCCACTAGAGCCCCATTTCATCCTCCAGCAGCTGCCCTCTGGCCTCAGGGGCTCTGCAGCAGCAGACAGATGGTCTGAAGGGCAGGTGCAGGGAGCAGCAGCAGGTAAATCATGGCCGGGTGAGCCCCTCTGCCCCATTACTAATCTTCCCATCTCCCCAACACTAATCCCACCTAGAGCCATGGTCCAGAATTCGCTGGTGGTTCTATAGGCTAAGGTGAGAGCATCTCCTCCTGAGAGTCCACCTTTACTTGGGAGGCCTGGGGGAGGAGGGGCCCAAGGGAAGATTTGCTTTGCTTCTGCCTGGACCCCCAGGGGTATCACTGTCTCAGGACCATGTTTTTAGGTGAATTCCTCACTGTCTTATATTTGTGGCTAACGTTCATCTGTGGGCCCCACTGTAAATATTAGAGACACGTATCCAGGGAAGGAGGAAAACTCTGCAGTAACCGGAGACGTTGGGCCAAGGAGGGATGGATGGATGTCTTGGGCCCAGAGGACGTACAAGGACCACACAAACAAAAGTAATCCATTTCAAGTAGCTGACACCCAGCTTCCATTTGACCTCACGCACAGGTAAGGAGCCATCACGTACTTTATTTCGCCTCCCCAAAAGGGGACTTGTGATCCTGGAGCTGAGGAGAGAAACGAACATCCCTGCTTCTTCCCAGGCAGAGCTGTGAGGGGCTGAGGCTGGGGCCTCTGCCTCTGGCTAAAGTCTAGAAGGAACAGTGACTATGACCCCAGGCGTGACAGTCTCCCTTTGCCTTGTCTAGTATTTGATAGTTGTCACTAGCCACTTGCAGGGGTCCCTGCGAGATAAGATGCTGCTCCCAGCCCCAACACAGATCCTGACAGGGACTACTGTCCAGAATTCTCTGATAGTTCTCAGTTTTCTGGAGGCCTAATCCTGCTGTTCTTATCTGCTCTTCTTGTGAGTGAGCTCATCTTTTGGGGGGCCTCTATGTGGGCAAAGTGGGAAACCATTGTCCCCGTGGGGGCCTGGGCCTGAGCCCCAAGGGCTGGGGCTACACTGAGCCAGGGGAAGCCTATTGAGTCCCTGTATCTCCACAGTGAACTCTGCAGAGCACGTGAGGGAGTTTGCCTTGGAAGAGGGTCTGGAAGGCACTCATACTAACACAACATTTATGTGTGGCATGTGATGACACCAGGGCCTGTAGCCCTGATCCACATCTGGGAACCTCCCACTTCGTAGCCTTTAAAGCCCTCATGGCACACATGAGTCCCTACGTTCCTGGAGCAGCAAGCTGTCTCGGGACCTTTTGGGGACGTTCTTGTGGGGGCTCTGTTTCCTGGGCTTTGGGGACCAAAGGTTAGTGCCAAGCAGAAAGCAGCATAGCATACAGGGGAGGATGGCCTGTCACCCCTGGGGATGGGGCAACTCCAGAGAGCACAATGGGGTGGATGCTGAAGCTGGAGACTCAAGTCACCAGCAAGGGTTCAGGGCCTTCAGTTCCTTCCCAACTCTGAGATTCCGCCCAGTGTCAGGACCATTTGTCACCCACCTCAGAGACATTTCCCTTTCAACCCTGATCGCTTTGGGCAGGCAGGCCCAGGGCTTCCTTGGCTCCTGTCTGTAAGAAGTTAGCCCAGGCTGATCGGGCAGGCAAGAATATATAATCTCCATGCATTTTTTAGGGAGTAGGAAGGTACCTTGGGGGATTTACTGCCATGGCTCATAGATAACCCAGTGTCCACCCAGAAATCCTTCACGGCCCAGTGGGAAGGGAACTGCCTACTGGCTCTTATACATTACCGGAAGGCACATCCAAGTTATCTACAAGCGTGAGCAAAGGAGGCCTGCTCAGGCTCCATCCTCCAGTAGTTAAAGCTCACGTTAAAGAAAAAAAAAAAAAAAAGCTCACGTTGAGCTTCCTCCTTGGATACTTCACGTGATTTCAATCAGCTCCCCAGTGTCTCCCCATCCTGCTGCTGCTGTGGATCTTATAAACGTGCCTATGGTTTGGGCCTTCAAAATACGGTAAGTATGTGCATCGCCAATGCCAACCCTGTGCCAGTTCAGTGCTTCGGCCGCAGGGGCCCAGAGGTGAATGAGGCCACCAGGGAGTCTGCCTCAGGTTGGAAAATCAGACGAATATAAGGGGATAGCGTCACCTTGGTGGCCTTGCATATATCCACATATGCCACACAGGCAAAGTCTTGAACCACAGCTAACCTGAATCCTGGCCTGACACCTTGTGATCCTCCCAGAACCTGAGGATGGAAGCCTACTCCGAGGCCATCCCCATGCCCTTCACTTTCTTCCCAGGGAGGCTGTCATGAGACAGTTATCGCCTCTGGGTCCTAGCCAGAAGAGAGAGTATTGGGGTGGAAAGAGCTCCTTCCCAGAGGCTCATGATGGAAAAACTAAGATGCGAACACTCATGCCTGCTGGATTCAAGGCCTAGATACCCAGAACCTTTGGAACCCAGGGTCAGGCTCAGAGATTTTCCTGTACTCTGCATTAATCTGTGAAACAAAGATATTTCTCTGAGGCTCTTAATGTAGGGAGCCTGGTAAGGCCCCAAACTTCCCCTCTTCCTCCATTTTGCTGACAAATAGGATTCTGCGGTCAGGACATGTCTCCCAAAGATAGCTGAGGACTCTTAGCAAAAAGCTGATGAGGGGCTTCCCTGGTGGCGCAGTGGTTGAGAGTCCACCTGCCAATGCAGGGGACACGAGTTTGTGCCCCCGTCCGCGAAGAGCTTGCATGCCACGGAGCGGCTGGGCCCGTGAGCCATGGCCGCTGAGCCTGCGTGTCCGGAGCCTGTGCTCCCCAACGGGAGAGGCCACAACAGTGAGAGGCCCACGTACAGCAAAAAAAAAAAGGCTGATGAGATGTCTGGTTCTGGGTGACCTGGAACACTGCTTCACCCTCTTCCCTTCAAGCCCTCCCCAGCCTTTTACACCATGACACTCCACCCAGTCCTCACGTAATAACCTTGGAGTTTGCCCATGTTGTCAGCTGATTGAAGTCCATCAGATTTCCACCTTTCCCACCCCGAGGGCCTGTCTGCTGGAGCTGCCACTGACTCCTGCTCTGTAAGAGCATGCTCCAGCCCATTCCCTGCACACATGCTCCTCTCTGCCTCTCCCCACAGCCCCTCCATGCCAGCATTTCTTCAGGATGCCCTCAGTTGCCCCTGCAGAGGCAGTCCCAGCAAGCTCACTTCACAGGAACCAAGTTGTAGGTTGGGCTATACAGACTGCTTAGTGCAACTTTAAAAGGGATAACGTTTGCAGATCCCGGCCCCCCAGAGCTCCCCACAGTGTTATGACCCATTGGAGGGGTACAGTTGCTTGCTTTCCATTTGGGGTCCAAATCCTGCACCTCTGTGGTGAGCGGCCTCCACCCCAACATATTCCATCTAACTTGACGCCCCTGCAATGCCTCCCCTCCGCTCAGAAGCCCACAAGCCCCTTTAGTTCCAGCGTCGCCCTTCGCCTGCTTTGGGACCAGGCAGTGACCAAGAACAGACGCTCCTGGCAGCAGCAGGACTGACGGCCCGCGACCCGCAGAGGGCAGAGCGGGTGGATGGTCCTCTCCCTCTGGGACCAAGGGGGGCCGCGAACCAAGAAGCGTGGAGGTCTCTCTCCCGGCTCCCCAGCCTCCAGGAAGGCGCCCCCCATCCACGCTTCCTCCCGCACCCCATCCGCGGTCCCTTCTGCTAGTCAAGACCCGCTTTCGCCCTCAGGGAGCTCTGGGTGGCTCTGCCGCGCGGCAGGACTGAGAAAGACGTTGGGGATGACAGTTACACCGAGGCTTCCGCGCGGGGCGGGGTGAGGAGGGGCTTCCCTCAACGCCCCGCCCCTGCCCGCCTCCAACGGCCAGCACCGCCCAGAGCTCCGCCCCCCGGGGGTGGAGCCGGCAGCGCCCCGTCCCGCGCCCCGCCTCGCCCCGCCCCGCGCCACACTCCCCAGGCCCGCCCCACCACCAGTCACTGGCTCAGAAATTACCAGATTCCCCGAGGGTAGGACTCTGGGGACCTCTGCCTCTCTGGACTCCTGGGCCCGGGGGTGAAGACCAATTTAGAGGGTTTCCCAAGACATCTTGATTTCAAATATCCTGTCCTGTCGTCAGAGTGAGCTGTACTCCCTGTGATTTGGAGAACGGCGCATTGCATGCACTCTCTAAAGAGCCTCAGATTGAGCAGAATAGAAGCGTTTGAGGATCGCTGTGGAAGGTCCCAGCTAATCCAGATATCTTGATTCACCAGATTTGTCCCTAGGGTCAGAAACGTCTTTTTTTGGGGGGTGGGGCTGGGAAGGGGGCCTATAGACGTTATCTTCCCAAGTCTTTGGCCTTGGGAAGGAATGGACAGTGTCAAGGCCAAGACCTTTGAGCAGGAGAGAGGTGGTTGTAGGGTCTGCCCGAGCTCTAGTATTTGCATCTCACCCAGTTACACTGAGAGCCCTGCCCAGAATTTGGGGCACCTTCCAGCCCCACTCCTCTCCGAACCCTCCAGTTCCTCCCCATCCTCCTTGAGGTCAAAGGATCTTCTTAGCTCCCTCAAGAAAAAAAATACGGGCCTCAGAGTTTCTCCACCAGCCGCCTCCTCCCTCAGGGAGTGGGCTGCGTTTCCCACCATATTCTGTTCCAGACAGAGCCTTGGATAGTCCGTTGGGCCTCCACTCCCTGGAGCCCCTCCCTCCCTCCCTGCCCTCCTGCCTCGCTTAGGTCCCAACTCCAGCTGAGGAGATGGAAAGTGAGGTAAAAAGACAGAAGATGAAAAGTAATTTCCTTTCCTTCTAACCTGTTCTAATAGGAAGGAAACTGGAGGAAATGGAATTTAATAAACTGAAAGTGGTTGCAACCAATCTCTGACATACTTCCCACCTCACCCCCCTCCATCATTGCTTTTAAATAACTGAAGACCTTTTACAAAATGTAAAGTGAATTGGCTAGTCCTTGAGGCAAACAAAAGGTGGCTCTGAAATTATACCATTTGTGTTAGCATAAATCCATTAAAACAGAAAGTTTGTAACCATCCACATTTTCATTGAGGACCCCAATCCATCCACTTGCAGTAACCTCCTCCGTGCCCTCCCACCCAATCCATCTACGACAAACTTGCACAGAAAGTCATGGTAAATTGCAAGGGAGCATAACCCAAAAGAGGGAAGGAAGGAAGGAGGGAAGGAAGGAAAGAAGGAAGGAAGGAAAGAATTAAGGAAGGGGAAATCCATTTTTAATTAGAGCTTGGACTTTAAAGTAGCAAGAATTAGAGGGACTTACCTTTAAAATACAGATGTGTGTTGTGATGGTCTGAAGGGGGAAGATACTGAGAGCTGTAAAGAAAAGGTGGAGAACTTTCCCCAGGACCTGTGACAATTAGGTTAATGTGGTCCATCCATATCTGAAGCCAGAAGGCACCAGGAAAGAGGATGTCTTAGACTACAGGAAGCATAGATTGTCTCTGGTAGAAGTGGGGGTGAAGGCAGGTCTGCCGTGTGTGTGTGTGTGTGTGTGTGTGTGTGTGTGTGTGTGTGTGTTTGAACCAAGCTGAGAAGGGGAGCTATGAGAAGAAAGGCTGGGTTTTTTTTATTTTTTTATTTTTTTATTTTATTTATTTGGCTGCATTGGGTCTTCATTGCTGCGTGGGCCTTCTCTACTTGCAGAGAGCGGGGGCTACTCTTCACTGCGGTGTGCCGGCTTCTTGTTGCAGTGGCTTCTCTTGTTGCGGAGCACAGGCTCTAGGGCACAGGCTCAGTAGTTGTGGCACACGGGCTTAGTTGCTCCGCGGCATGTGGGATCCTCCCGGACCAGGGCTCGAACCCGTGTCCCCTGCATTGGCAGGTGGACTCTTAACCACTGTGCCATCAGGGAAGCCCGAGGCTGGGTTTTGAGAGGGGAAATTCACAGCCTCCCAGATTCTTTCCTCAGAAGAGCCAAGTTCAGATCACCTGAAGACAGGCTTTTGGCTCCATTGTGTCACTTCCCCAAAGTGAGTGTCCTTAGAAACCTTGGTAATGATAGAAAAGGGGCCGCCACCTTGTGGGAGGGCTAACCAAGTATCAGTACTGGATAACCAGGCTTGGGGAGCTGGGATGGTGAGGTCCCAGCAGGAGGATTTCAGAATGCAGGGAGCATTTGCAGTTCACCATGATACCCTCCAAAGCCCTCTGCTGGCTTCCTGGAGGGACAGGGTCAGGAAAGCCTCTGTAGAGGGGCAGCTTTGTGTCTTGGTTGGTACACCCTTGGCGTTAAAAGCAGAAGGCAGAGCTTCGATGGTGCTTCCAGAAGGGAATCAGAAGCTATAAACTAGGGACCAGAACTGATGGAATCTTTGAAGAGCCTGTATCTTATCACTTCTGAATGTTTCTATTTTAGTCAACTCCTATATTTCTCTGTAGATAAACCCTTAATACAGCAAGGAAGTGGGGAGCACGAAGACCACCCTTCTAGCTGCTAGTCTTGAGTGGAGCCAGATCCCTCTCTAAGAAAACGGGAGGGACTGAACCCTGGGGGCTTGCTGTATAAAGAAGGAAAGGTGGGTTGGAGGAATGTAGGCAGAAATGGGTGGTCTGCCCCTGTGGATATCACTGGCGGCCGGCGGCAAGTCACAATGGAGAAACCTGGGAACGGAAGATTTCGCAAAGAGGTCTGGGCGCCAAGAGTGACAAGGGAAGGAATGAGTGGGTCTGAGCAAGGCAGAAGCAGGGTGGTAATGGAGTGTAGTTTGATCTCTCCCTCCTCTGATTTGTCCCGTGAATTTGCAGACAGTCTGACTGATGCCCCAGGTAGGCCATTTGCCCCTCGGGATTTGGGGCTTGGTCTTATTTTCCATTCCTGGTAGCCCTTTAGCTCAGTGCCTGTCACACTAAGTTAAATTTTATTTAAAACATTGAATTTGCCTTCAGTGGTATATTTGCAAGCTCATTCTTTCAGATCTCAGTTTATTCTTTTTTTCCAGTCTTTTAAAGGGATTCTCTCAAACCCTCTGTTGGTTAAGGGAATTGATCTCACAGCCCTTGAAACTTCCTTCCAGAATTCTCAGGAAATGAGGCTGACTGGCTTATGAGCTGTTTAGTTCTATTCAGAATTAACATTGTCTCATAAGATGTGTGTATACACTCTGAGAGTGGGTGAAGTGCTCCACATGTGAACGATGGTACACAAAGTGGCTTTGATTATAATAGATTATTCTTTGCCAGACCCAGAAGGGTTAAATCAAGGCAAGTAGCTGGAAGGGGAGGTCCAAATCGCAGAACCAGAGTTTTACCAGAAGTTTACAGCTGGGCTCATAGCCTGGCAACAGGAAACTCACCTACTGAGTTGGGGCTGACTGGGGCCAAGATTTGCTAAGGCCAGCGGGTTCTGAAACATTACCCCAGTCTCTATCCCGGCCCCCACTGCATCCCAGGCATGCTGTCTGTCTAGAAGCTGCACCCCGGGGTGGCTCAAACTCCAGACTCAGCCAGCATTGGAGCCACCTGAGCCTGCTTTCTGTTAATAATTCAGATTGCTCTTTTCTAGCTGTAACCTTGCTTCGGGGTGGCCCTTAAGAACATTACTTCCTAATTTAAGCTCAACGTGGAATTCTTTGGGGGTTTAAACACAGAGGGACCTGTACTCATATCTTGATAAACTGTAAAATGTCTCCACCACATCTCACTGTCTCACTTCTACCCCTCCTTTCTACCATTGCAACCTCTGGCACATAGCTTTTCAAAGTAAACATAGTAAAAACAAAGAAGAAAAGAAAAGAAGAAAATGAAAAGCGTATTCTTTCTAATGTCCCCGAATGTTAAACACACACACACACACACACACACACAATTATACACTTAGTGTATTTTACTTTTTCAGGGAGGTGGTATCCTAAGGGGTCACACGTTGGTGTGTGATTTTGTGACCTACACTTGGACTGGGAATATGGATTTATTTGAACAGACTTTGAAAAGGTGACCCTGAAAAGAACTGCTCTGGCATTCGACTGGCCGGAGAGTGGAGTACAGGGTTCTCTGTAGCCCCAGGACTCACCTTGGAAACTGTACCTGTTATTTTGGGGGGGGGGTTACTTTTTATCAACAAAAGTCCAGATAGCACAGTTTCAACATTTATCAGTTTATCAATAAGGTTGAGTGCAAATTCTACCAAAGTTGCCATCATTGGGGGCTCTCTCTGAGATGCAGCTGAGCCAGGAAGAGCCCATTCTGATGCACCCCGGTCTCCTCCCCATCCCCCAACCCCCAGCTTGACTTCCCTCCTCCCTCCTCTCCGCTCTGAGCTAGACAATGAGGTGAAGCACAGAGCCTACCTGGTACAATGCCCTTATTTTACAGATGAGGAAACCGAGGCCTAGAGAGGGATCACCTTCACCCAGTCCTGCATCCTCTACACTTTTCCCTCCTGCCTTCACTCCGTATACCTTCCGGTATGAGTGACACCAACCTTGCCTCTCTCTGGTGCCATGCCACCCTCTTTTATTTGGCGTGGTAGAAAGTAGGCCTCTTTCCTTCCCCCCAAAGGCCCCCCTTACCCCACCACTGTGAGTTCTGCAATGCTGGTCCCCATCTGTGTCCTTCCATTTATCACAAACTCAGCACGTGATGCTTTATCTTTTACCACTTCGTATCCACAAAATCATGGCATGAGAAAGTCATGCCAGAGAAATGGATCAGGAAAATGGTAATTGACAATTTACTATAAGAATTATATGGAACAAAAATTCTCCTCTGTTGGAATAATGACAGGAGAGACAACATTGCTGCTGTTTTGCCTTTCCTTTGATCAGGATACAAAAAACTCAGTAAAAATATTATACCAAAGGCTCATGAGCATCATTCAAATCTTCCCTAATCCACTGCCTTCATTTGAAAGCCAGCATTTCCTTAAAAACAGTAGTGTTGTGTGTGACACTGACAGTACATTAATTTGTTGTGTGGATCTGTTACTTTGCAAACAAATGCTTGGGTGTCCTATGTGTGAGAAGTAACCTTTCTCGAGTTACAGCTTGGCAGCCCTGGAAGGAACTCGGGAAGGCATCTGCTTTGTCCTCTTGACTTACAGATGAGGAAACTGGCCCCCAGTGAGAGGGAGAGACTTACCTAGGGCCACTAACCAGTAGTAGAACCGGGACTAGTTCCACAAAGTCAAATGCAAAGTCAGGACCCTCCTCCAACTCACCCCACTCCCAGCCCAGCTTCTCACAGTGGTAGAACCACCAGATGTTGACAATGGAAAGTATGGTGGAGGTCTTCCTAACACTTTTCTTCCAAATACAAAAAGGCTGGACCATCCACACTGAGAGGAAGCTGACTCCCCTGAAGAGTCTGTCTTCATCAGACAGCTGCCTGAATTAGAGGCCCAGGTTCCAGGAAGAGAGCCTCTCTCTTCCGGAAGCAGGCTTGACAAGCCCAAGCACACAGTGTGGAATCAGAACATTACTTTCCTCTGGCTCATCCAAGCTACTCTAGGGCAGGCAGTAGGCTGCCCAGCTTTGGTGTCACCTGCAGCAACCAGCGCCAATGCTTCCCTAGCCAACTAACAGGTGGTCACAGAAGCCTCCCAGTTGCTGGGTCAGTTACCAGGAATTTGAGGTGTTGACAGAGAAAGATAAAGACCAGGAAACTGTTTCTAATACCATTGGCCCAGAGCAGAGAATAAGTTGCCAGAAATGGCCTGGAAGAGGCTATAAAACGAGAATAAAACAGGATGATAATTTATGATGCGCAGTAAAAAGATCAGGGGAAGCCGAGCAGCCAGTGACGGTTCATTTCTCTCTGCTTGGTGGCCCTTTAAGCATGTTGAGCACTTCCTGCCCACCTTGGAAGCCCCCACATTTTGGAGAGTCCCTGTCCCTCCCCCATAGCATCCAACCCCTCCCCCCCAGCCCCCAAATCCCAACAATAAAGCCCGCTTCCTGGTACAGCACCTGACAGATAGCAACGCGCTTTCCCACCCATCACCTCATTTGATCCTTACAGACACTCTGTGAGGGGCCTTTTACAGAGATATCAAAGGACTGGCTCAAGGACACGCAGCTAGTCAGTGGCAAATCTAAGGCCTGGACCCAGGACTACCTATTTCAAGATCAAAGTCTTTTTCGAATCCACCCTATTTTCCTTTCCAGGAACAGAAGACTTGAATTTCAAGATCTTAGTGAAGGCTCTTCTCCTCTTCCAATGTTCTCCCCACCCAGAAAGATCCAGAGGCCAGAGCCCAGGCCCAGGGGGCACCCACTTTAACCGCCATTGAGCCTCGCAGTGGACTGGGGCAGCCCCAGTGGGAGGCCAGCCAACCTCCCTGGTGGCAGATCCTACAGGCTGCAATGGGGCAGGCTGCTTCTCTGCCTTGCCCACCACGCCCCCATGGATTTGGATCACCCACAAGTCAATGAGTTGGTGGAGCCCCTGGGCAGCCCCTGTTCCTAGAGGCTCTGTTGGATTTCCACAAGGGCTAACCAGGTACCCGAAGGGGCTCAGGCGGCCCTCTCCCCACTTACTGCCAGCTGTGAATTGTTCTAAGTGTTCTGATGAGTGGGAACACTTCTCGTCCCATGTAGCAACCAGCAACAGTGCCTCTGTCGTATCCTTCCAGGGTGGATTTGCAAAGCGCCTGAATGTGGAGGGAGGTGACTGGAAGCAGAGAGAGTGCTGGACTGCCTCTCATTCTAGTGACTCTCCCTTGGGGTGACTTGGAGACTCCCCATGGGACCAGCCCTTTGCAGCTGGGTAGAGGTGGGGTGGGCAGGAGGGCAAAGGGCCAGAAACGAGAACTCTGAGTGTGGAGTCTAGCGCTGACTCCATCACTAATCCATCATGTGACATCTCTTTGGAGAAGTCACCTCTCGGAGACCCAGTTGCCTCTCCTTGCCCATCTCAAAGTACCCTTGGAAAGCTCCAGTGAGGTAATGGATGTGATGGGACTTTGTAAATCTCCAAGCCCTTGAGTTGTAGGATGCTGTAACTATCATTGGCTGAGTGAAGAGGTCACCAACAGGCCGAACCAGCCACCATCAGTCTTGAGGCCATTATGGTCCGTCCCCAGGGCTGTTGCTGTCTCCGTATCCCTGCCACATCAGGGACCTGCACCTTCTTGCGTACCTCCCCACCAAGGCAAGTCTCAAATTTAGAGAAAGCAAATGCAACTCCACCTGAGGCCAATGTGGAGACCCTGAGGGTCACCGATCCAGAGTATCCCCCCAAGAGCCACCCCCCCCACCATCCTTTCTTTTTACTCATCCTTTTCCCCATGATCCCTCAGGGGAGGAAGGAGGCCATCGGCTCTGAGCCTGGCTCTCTACCCTGCCTACCTACCTTAAGCTCAAATTGTCCTGAACCCCACTCATTCTTAAGAATGGGTGTCTGCAAGGACCCCAGCCTCCTTAGCAAGGGGCCTGTTGGCTCTGGTTGAGGCTCCTCAGCCCGGCAGCTGCCCACAGGCATTCCTGAGTTCCTGAAGACCTTCTAGGTACCAGGCTGGGGCAGCAGCTGCCCTAAACCTCTCTCCAGTGATAACTTCCTAATCCATCCCAAGAACCCCAGATTCTTCTGCCTAGCTGGTTCCCCTTATTTAACCCAACAAACCCTTGAATCAGTTGATACTTAAGGGGACAATTCTTTGTCAACCCAGAGCACAGAATTTCCAAAGTGATTTTTCAGGGGTGTGTGCAGATGCCACCACCAGGGGCTCGGGCAGCAGCCTCCCCTTGCTCTGCAGACACACAAGTCCCCCCTCCTGCTGAACTCTTGGGTGTCCAACCCTGCCCTGCTGGTCTCCAAGAATTGCTTCTCTTTCCTCTCTCTCACTCTGCACCCCGCCTCCCTCACAAAACTTCTGTTCTTTGAGTGGGTTGGCATAGCAAGGTAACAGTTGTAAAGGAGTCAAGTTTTAAAGTAATTTTACTCAGGGAATTTGGGGACCAGGGGCACTTCCCAGAGAAATGAAAATTAGCAGTGTGGTGACCTCTTTGAAAAAGCCCTGCCATGTTTAATAAACCCTAGAATGTTCACCAGGCCTGTCAGCTTCCTCCTGTTTCCTTTAAAAAACATGATCAAGGGATGCATGAGGGAGAATCCCTGCAAAATCCATCCACCTCCACAGAGGAGCCATGCTATAAGAAACCCCCAAATCGTTTCCCCTTAGTCTGGGCATATTTTTCCATACTCTCCAAGGGGAAGGACAGGGGTTTCTGTGGCCGTGTCCAGAAATGAACTCCCTGGAGTTTCCAGCCGACTGGTTATTTGGCATCCTGACAAGTTGCCCGTTCCTTTCCATCCCCTGAAGCTCTGCACACAGGACCATCCAGGGTCATCCCAGGTGCTCCCCCGGCAGTGTGGGCCGCAGGCAGATGCCTCTCCAGGTGGATGCCTTTGGAGATGGACCATGGCTGCTTCAAGCCACAGGTGGTTCCCATCACTCATCTCCACGAGAACTGCTGGCCTCCTGCTCGAAGCCAGGGAGTTCTGACTCATTCCTTCCCTGCTGACTGCTGCCTGGCTGGGCTGCTCCCAGTCAGCCAAGGCGGGGTCCTGGCTATTTGCTGGGTGCTTGCGGCACAGTGGCACAGCGTGCTGGGCAGAGGGGGCAGGGGGTGGCTCCTGGGGCTCCCTGTCCCAGTCTCTGTCCTCATGGAACTTACAATCTGGCCTGTGAGGTCAAAGTGGGAAGGCCTGCCTGCGGGGGACCCAGCTCAGCAAGCTCTGAAGACCCTTCTCCCCAGACCTAGACCAGAGGCAAACTTGACTCTGTGCTGGATCTCAGGCATGGCGGGTTCCTAATTAGTGGGGCCTGAATTCATGAGTCTTTCTCTCTTTGTTGACAATGCAGGTGAGGTGCTTCCTGGATGGAGCTCAGCTGCTCCCCAGACAGGGCTGTCTGGCTCTTTCCCTCCCAGAGCCCACTCAGCCCCCTGCCCCTGGCCCCCTCACCCTCCCTCTGTTTATGTTCGGCCTGACATTTCTATTGATGTATTGATCTCCGCTGGGCTGAGGAGCATTGCCACTGAAGATGCTCACTGCTTGGTCTGGGGGCCCGAGGGGCAGGCTCTGGTTGGGGAGCGGGGACAGCAGCCTCCTGCCTGGGGCGGGGACCGGAACTGGGTTGGAGATTTTGGTGGGAAGCAGAGTGATTACTCAGAGGGACAAAAGTGGGCAAAGCAGCTTCCTTTGAACACTGGGGCTGTGGCTCTCCTTAGGGGAAAGGGGACACGGGGTGGCACTGAGACGCAGGTCCACCTGACGTCTTTCTGCCCCACCCCGGAACTGAGTGCGCGTTGTTGGAAGCCATCCTGGAGCCATTGCACCATGACAAAGTCATGAAGCAACGGAAGGCGAAACTGCAAGGCAGCGCCATGCCAGGAAGGTGGACTACAGCTCTGTTGTTACGTTTTATGATAATAAATTTACATACAGGGGCAATTTTCGGGGATGTTGCTCCACGTGAAAGAAAAATTCCTCTAAGGACTCCCCCTCCTGAAACTACCACAGAATGGGAAGTACCCACTAAAGCCCCGGGGAAATGGGTAAAGAATTAAGAGCCTGGAACTAAGGAGATGTTTTTATGAAAAACACCCTCTAGTATGGAGTTATGGCCATGGGCCAGAGTTCCTGATGACATAGGAAATTTATGGTTCTATTATAAAGGAAGATTAATTATAGAAAAGCAAATGCCTAGAGCAGAATTGGTTGCTAGGATAGGGAGAAAACACTCTCTCAGTTGGAGGAAACAACAAGAAAGGGCATGCAGGGTATATTGTAAATATTTTCGTGGAAACATTGTAAAAGGTTGCCCATGCAAGAAGAGAAATAGGAACAAGTAGCTTCAACTTCTACAATTAAAATAATTATATAACTGGTTGGCTTGATTACTAAGAAATAACCTGTGATTAATGGGAACTTGGGGAAATATTTTAATAGGACATCTAGAAACTAGGGGATATTTTTAAAAAAAATCTTTATAGAATATTTTGGGGTTTGATTGTGCTAAGATTGTTTGGTCACGTACCTGGTAATGTAATCAACTACAATATATAAACCTGTGATTGTAAACAATAAAGAGAGAGAGAAACATGCACTGCTGATACTTTAAGAAGTGTAATAGATTTATTTCCTTCGCCGACGCTATCCATCCCTTGGGTATCCCTGGACTCGCTGGAGCTGGACTCCGGCAGCGCATGTGTCAATCTCACCATCTGTAGCGGGAGGCTTTTTTTCTCCTTGCTCATCATCCATGGTGAAGAGGAGACTTATAATATGGGAATGTGCTTTAAAACCTGTAAAACGCCAAAGGAATAACTGTAGGCTAGGATTCCTTGTTGCCACCTCCCGAGGACCTGTGAGGTGTTTAGCCAAGCATGGCCTTGAGAGCACAGTTCTCTCTGTGGCACCCAGTCAGGCCGGCAGCCGCAGGTTCAAAAAGTGGGTCCTTCAGGTGTCCAGACGGGATGCGCTGTCTCAGTTCCATGGTTTCACATAGCAGCTCCAGAACCATTTCCTCCCGACTGCCAGAGTTGCCTCCTACCCTCCATCCAGTGGAATTTGGAGTCATCTGGCAAATTTTTGCACAAATCCCAAACAGGCATTGAACCAAAGGCAACATTCAGGCTGAGCGCAGAGAGAAGAAAAGGGAGCTGCTTCTTGGTCTTTATTTGTCTTTGCTCCCTTGAAACATTTCCTTTCTTTGGCTTTTTCCAGCTCTAGACTGCTGCTTGCATGACCCCAGTCTTTCCACTCAAGGGGACCTCAGCTGATCTCGGGTGGGATGGTGTGAGACACTCCTTGGTCATTACGTGTAACAGAGTGAGGTGTTACATGAATTCTGGTGGTCAGGCACGTTCATGTGCCCAGCCCTGCAAGATGTTAGCAGACTGCATGTCAGTAAATGCATGTTCTCATCTTAGTGGTGTGGGAAGGAAGCAGGGCCCTGGTCCCACTTCCAACTCTGCCATTGCTGAGTGGGTGTGCAGTCACTGATTGCCTGTGAGGCTTGGATTCCTCCAGGGTTGGATTCCAGACCTTTCCTAGAGTCCCTTCTTTGGCTCTGACAGTCTAGGCTGTAAGAACACTGGCGATCCAGCCATCAACTTTCAAGTCAACTCCATAAAGAATCATGTAGCTGGAATTATCCACAGAGGCCCCACCTCAGCCCCCAAGTGGGCAGGGTCAGAATGAAATTTGAATTCACCTAGACTGCCTCTCCTCTCCAAAGAGCCTCGCGCAGAGCCTGTACACACCCATGGCGGAAAACTGGGTCAACCACCAGATACTTATGATCACTGTCTGCCTCCTTGTGGCCTCCACCCCAGGCCTCGTAGAAAGAGCCGGGCTCCCCTCCACACACTGGCGTCCATCAGGCACATCTTCACACACTGTACTCCCCACCCCTTCTCCACGTGGAATGTCCTCAGGGTAACCTGGTCCAGCCACCTGGGAAGGAGACCACCCTACTTGGCACCACTGCAATCCCCATATCTGGGTGTTAATTTCTCCGAACACTTACTTCCTGGTGGGTCTAGTGTAAAGCTGTAGAAGAAGCCCAAGGGAGGTGCATCTGATCAGCAAGGGGGCAGGAAAGCGAGCCATCCCATTTCTTATTCCCCTGCATGCCCCCTACCGTGGCACCCAAGGCCCTGCTTCCCAGACCTGGCCCAGCAACACATCTGGGCCTCTTGCACCCCACCTCACCCCACCCCACGTCACGCTCATCATCAGCAAGGGAAGCCCTTATTAGACATGAATGTTGTCACCACAGAGGTGAATAGGACTAAGATTTCTGCAGAGGACAGACCTGAAAACAGTTTAAAATGAGAGCATGTGATACACATTTCTTAGGGGTCAGAGTGTTCTGCAGACAAAGAGAGGCCCGTGGGTTCTGGGAAGAGTTCACAGAGGTGATGCTCGAGCTGGGTCAGAGCAGCAGGATTGGAAGGGCAGCTCCATGGACTGGCTCAGCAAAGGGGGAGGGTCTGTCTAGGAACCCTCAGCAGAAAGCCCCTGGTGGGGACAGGAGCCTAAGAGGAGGCTGGAGAGAGAGCAGCTGCTCTGGTCAGGGAGACGGATGTGCCTGGAGTTTAGCACGGTGTGGCGTATGGCAGTGACCAGGGTGTGAACCAGTGTAAGTGAGGATCAGAGGGGGACAATCGGTTTTGCCTGGGGAGGCCAGCAAGGCTTCACAAGATGCTTCATGGAGCTTGCCTGGCCAGAGGGGTCAGCCAGCGTAGGAGAGGAACAGCGTGGGAGAGGAGCAGATCGTGGGCGACCAAATTTGAGGTTTAGATGACTGTGAGGCTCTCCCTGTAGTCTCTTCTTCCTTCCCCGGTGCCCTGATGTCGCCGTAGTGAAAAAACTCCCCTGGGGTGGGCTGGAGACCAGCACTGCAGGCTGGGGGAGTGCGGGGGGAGGTCGGGGCCCCAGTGAGCTCAGGGTGGGAAACCACCCCAGAGGAGGTGAGGGCGGGCCTGGGAGAGACTGGATATGAGAGGTCAAACTGGCCCTGCGGGGGTGAGGGGGTGGGGGGCGGCAGGGGGCAGGGAGGCTGAAGGAGTCAGCTTCTGGTCAGGGTGCGGGGGGCTAGAAATGATAAGCACCCACAAGAGTGAGCAAGAAATGGGCTTCCTCCCGTGCTCTGCATCCCCAGTACCTGGTGTGGTGTCATGGCTGAGGACAATTACTGTCCTTAAGAGCAGTAGGGAACACGGTCTGAGACCCCAGCCTGACCGCAACTGCGCCTACGGGAAGTGAACGAGCCTTCGCCTCTGTGGGGAGGCCAGAGCTCCAAGCCTTTTGCAGCAGTCCCCGCACTGGCACTGACCGCCCCCTCACCGGGGCTTCCTCCTGCCCTTCCTAGCTGTCCCCTGCCCCAGTGGAGAAATCCCAGCAGCCCCGTGCAGCAGAGTCTGGTCCTCTCGAGGGTCTTCTGAGGAATGAGTCAGGACAGAAGCGGGAGAAGTGCTACCTGACCCAGGTGGCCCTGAACTGTGGCTGGGGTGCAGGTTGGGGAGGGGGATTGTCCACTCCACGACGATGGCCTTTAGCTGCGAGGCAGCTTCCTCTCCGCTGCCGCCCCTTCCTGGGGAGGACTAGATTGGGGGGATGGGGTCTGTGACAGAGGCTGTATACATGGTTGAAAGTCACCTGGGAGAGGGCCCTGTTGCCTGGGCCCCTGGAGCAGAAGTGGAGTCAGCAGAAGAGCCCCCCCTCTTGTTCTCTGCCCCAGGTCGAGTTTCGTTTCTGCTTTCCTTTCTCCTTAGCCTTCCTGGCCATGTGTTTGAAAAAGTTCTTTCTCTGATGGTAAAAAGCCAAGTGGGTGGCTCCTAATCCACCAAGGTGAGAGAGACCCAGTGTTTCTTTCAGTGTTGCCTTGTTCGGCAAAAATCTCGAGAAGCCATGTCGTCGTGCCAGTGCAAGTGGAGTTCTCAGTCACCTCTGGATTCCCCTCCTGCCTGTCCCCACCTCCCCACACGGCTTCCTCACCCAGCCCCACGCCAGCACTGGGGAAACTATAGAAACTATACCTGGTGATTATCTGTTCATGCTCCTACTGGAGCCCTACAAGTCCTTCTCAGAGCTTCTCGCTGAATCCCAGCTAGGGTAAACGATCCCCTTACCTGTCCCCAAATGATCGTTCTGCCTTTGGAGCTGCTCAGGTTCTGATATCTGGGTCCTGGTTTTGAGAAGGTGCATCTACTTCTTGCCTCCATCCCTTTGAGCTTTCCTTCTCAAGGCCTTCCCTGAAGCTAACGGAAGTTGCAACGGAAGGTTGAGCAGGGGAGGAGGGTTACACAGAAGGACAGGAAGCCGTGAGGGACACCGAGAGGGGTGGGTATTGGAGGGCAGGAGGAAGTTCCCCCTCACCTCAGGATGGCCGCGCACACACCTGTTTCCTCCTCCTCCATCATTTCCATGATCTAGCTCCCTGTTTCCCCAGGCGACCTCTTCCTTCCAACGATTCTTTTCACCTTCAACTCCCGTTGCTATTCACCTCCTGCCTTGAGCACTTCCCAGATCAGCCTTCTGAGAAGCAGAATCCTATTGCCCTGTGTTCTCTCTTCACCCTGCCAGCCACATATCAAGTTGACTTGTCTCCATGGGCTGCCCTTAGGTCAGCTGGAACCGGGCATGCCACACAAAACTATGGCTCTCTCTCTGGGGCAGGGCAGTTGTCTTTACAAGTAACCGTGAGTACGGCAAAGCGGCAACCGGCGGGTCTATTAAATTTTCATTGACTTGACAGACGCTTATTGAGCCCTTATCACAGGCCAGCCACTGTCCCAGGCTCGGGTATACCACGAGGTCAGGGAGCCCAAGCTGGCCTCTGCGCTTCTTTCTCCAGCCCCAGACCCCTCTGGAGTCTGGCAGACTCTTCCCTAAGAGATAGGAGATGGGGTGGGGGGTGTCTGCAGAGCCCAGAGAACTCATCCTGCCCCTGCCGCTCGAGGCAGTCAAGGAAATGGATGTCCTGGGAAGAGGAGCCACCAAGGGCTCCCAGTGTGGTGCTGGCCGTGGCCTGTCTGTCTTCATTTCAGGGAAGTGTCCGTCAGCTTTCTCCCTCAACTTGGAGGGATTAAGGGAAGCCCTGATCTCCTGATTCTGCAATTCTTCTGTCCTTGCGGCTTCTCCTTTCCTCCCACCCATCACCCCCAGCCCTCTCCAGACTGCACCCAGTTTCAGTTAATGTTGGTGGGTGTGGTGGGGAGGGTGCTCAAGGACGGAGGGCCCCAGGAACCCCCTCCCTTGCTGGCTGAGGAGCTCAGAGCCAGCCCTTGGCCCTCTGAGAAACCACAAAGGCCTCCTCCGTGGTGACTCAGACTCCACCACCATCAGCTCGGGTTGCAGGGGCAGGGGGTGGTGTTGGGGGGGAGTGTAGGGGGCTCTTCTGTCACTGTGAGTTGATAACTGAGTTTGGAACTCTGAAGGAGGTTCACTAAAATAGGACACACCCCCCAACACACACACATACTGATGCTTCCAGAAGACACCCACGCTAGAGACCTGGGCTTCCCGGCCCTCAGGTCACATGGGACTGTAGGCAGAAATGCTTCCAGGGGAATCCAGTCACTTCTTTTTAAGCCCCCAGTCATGGGTCTGGCTTCAGCCTACCAAATGCCCTCCAATTTGCTACTTCTTGTGCTTCTGTTCAAGGTTGTCTTGCTTTTCGTGCTCAGCTCCCCAGCACTGCCTCCGTCCTTACTCTGAGGCAGGAGTGTCTCCTGCCCCACTCCCCCATCACCTACCCTGTCCTTACCACCCCAGCCCGGCCACACCCACTGTGCCGGATTGACCAATAGGGTGAGAAGGAGACAGAATGTGAGGAGGGATCACCTCAACCGCCCACCCAGCGAGAGGGAGGCCCAGGCCTGGGCTCCCGGTCTGGACTGCAGGTCAGCACCACAGGAAACTCTTTCTAGAAACACAGGTGCCCAGACTGCCTCCCCGAGCTTTCGGCCAGCAAGTTTGGAGTGGGCCAAGTTGAGCTTGAGGGCCCTAAGCAGGGGCCTTGAGGAGAAAAGAGGACGCTCTCCTCTTACCCCACTGCCAGGCTCCAAACGGGGGAAAGAAAAGAAAAAAGAGGTGCAGAAATTGCACTCGGGAACAGTCGTCTGTAATTGTTACCAAACTTTTGAAAAACAAGAAACAACAAAGAAATAAAAGCAGGAGATAATTAAGTACATCATTGTACACACCACTTGTTAATTAAGCTTTTACTCCAAGAACCTGACAGAATCTGCTTATAAGGTGATAGCGTGCAGGAAGGTGGCATATGGCGAGCCATCTGCAATGCGCACGCTCTGTCAAGGAGAACTTCCCTGCCCCACAAAGAGCAGGAGATGCTAAATGTGGTTTTCCGGAGCGAAGTGATTTATCTTCATTCTGTGCAGAAGATGAGTTGAGGGTTCGGAGGGAGGATGAAAGAATGTTGTGAAGGGCAAGGGCGGAGGGGGCTCCGTCTGTCTGTCCATAAGGGCTGCGGTGCCGCCTCCTCCCTGCAGACCACATGCCTCCGTGCTGCGTGGCCCAGACCAGGAGCCTTCCGGGGACCCTTTGGGTTTACTTATCTGTCTGAGGGCCGATCCTTTAAGGACACGTGACACGCAGAGGAGAGGAGGCATAGCCGTGGGCTCCAATCAGCTCCTCTCTGAAATGCTCCTGCCCTGGGGGTGCAGGGGGCACAGGAGGCACAGACCTGCGGAAGGTCTTGAGAAAAGTGAATGGGTGGGGGCGTCGATGGTTCCCTTATTTCTCAACTGTCAACCCGCTGCCTGCCATCCCACCATTAGAGCTCCTGCTCGGGGAGGTCCTTAACCTCTTCAAGCCTGGTTCCTCAGCTGTAAAATGGAGATAAATTACCTACCCTGGTCACCGCCCTGGGTTGATGTAAAACCTGGTAAGATGATGCAAAAGGTGTGAGGTTTACCTATGAATGGAATTATCATTATTAACAGTCAGCCTGGAGCCCTGCGAGCTCACACCTCTGCTTTCAGTTAACCCCTGACCCGCACGTCCGGAGCCGCACAGCGCACCAGGCCCTTGGTCCTCGAGCGGTGCCCAGGGCTCCCTTCATCCTAAGGGCCTGCCCAGCTCTGCTGCTCGAGCTCTAGGAACCTGACACAAGCAGCCCTGCAGAAACCGGCTGCTGGAAGATGGGGGGCCACCTGGGAGACGGGGCTCTTGGGGGTCAACGGGTGGCTGGCCTCTGGGAGACAGGCTTGTCGTGGATACAGCAAGGCTGGGGACTGGGTGCAGGCACAGCCCTGCCAGGTTCCTGGCTCACGTCACCTCCTTGGACTCTCCCCCCTACCCCCTCCATCCTCAGAACACATCACCACCCCAGCAGAGAGGGGCTGCTTTGGCCTCATGCTCACCCCTGGCCCTGTCACAGTGGGGTCACATAGCACAAAGCATGGTGACCCGTGTGTGTGGAAGCCTCCTACCCTTCCCCCATGGGCCCCCTAGCTCGGAACTGCCCTCTGCCCAGATTCAGGCCAGAACCGCAGCCTTTTGCTTCTAGACCCAAAAGTGGGGGGCGTATTCCCCTCCACTTCTGCTGGCGTGCATCCACTGTACTCATCAAAGAATTTTCCTCCCCACAAGGACTCTGGGAAAGTCCCTATTGGGCTGAGGAGATGTGGTTGCCCTGCTTCTGGGGTCCTCACCTCCCACCCCCTACCTGCCTCTCCACAGGGCTCCGTGGTGGGCTCACTGTCCCACATCTGCGACTGCCCTGGCCCTTTCTCCAGTAGTTAATTCTTCCACACTCCTGGGAGACCCCTGCTCCTGTCACATGAGAAAAGGACCCTGTGCAGACCCGAGTCTGCTCCCTAGAAGGTAGGGCCATGCCTGGTCGTCATGACTGAACTGAACAGACACTAATCTCTGCGTTATCTGCCTGAGCCTTTGCTGACAGGGCACCTGGACACAGAGCATCTCATTCCTTTCTTCCCTAGAGGGAGGTGGGCAGCAGGAGGGATGTGAGGGAGGGGGATCGGGAGCCCCGGGTTCCGGGCTGGGCTGACACATGCGTTGGTCTGGCCCCTCCCTTCTTTGAAGGTAGATGACAGTGTTGATCCCAGAAAAGACAGAGGTAGCAGCCTTCATACTCAACATCTCATGTCTCCATGGATTTATTATTCTCTGCATTTTACCAACAAAGGAAACTACAACATCATCACAGAAACAGACTCTTAGCTGCAAGGAATCTCGGAGATGGTGGAGCCCGCAACCCCTCATTTTACAGAGGAGGAGAATCAGGCCCTATGGGCAGGAGGGACTTGCCCAAGGTCACCGAGGGGATGGGAGAACTCCCTGCCCCGGGACCCCACAGAGAGCAGCAGTGCAGGGCCCGACCAGTGAGCACCAAGCAGGTGGAGAAGGTGCCTGCAGTACGGAGGTGGCAGAGAGGAAAAGCCACTTTGGGAAGGTGGTGTATCAGGACAGAACAGAAGGGTCTCCGGGAGCAGGCAAATGGCTGCTGTATTTCTGAGAAAGGACCCCTGTTTATATGGCTAAGGGCCAGAGCTCCCTTCGGATATACTTTTTCTGACCAGTTGGGATGTCTTAGGAGAAAAAAAGTGGAATTAGGGCTTGGGGTGGGGTGGGAGGTGGGAAGTGGAGGCCAGAGGGCAGAGCTGGAAGGGAAGCTCAGTTCTAAGCCCAGATCCAGACGGTGGTGCAGAAGGACAGCTGAGGAGAGCCATCTGGGGGCCCCAAAGCCCATGCTCAGCTCTTGGCTGAGTAGGGTTTGCCCGTGCGGCATCCATCTCAGAGGTCTGTCCAGCTATGGGGTAGAGCTGAATCTGCACAGATCCTGGGCCGAAGTACCCAGGACATTCACAGGAGGACCCCAGGGACCACGTACCCCTCTCGGGTCCAGAACCATGGTACCTCTTGGCTGAAAGGGTGGAGGAGAAGAGCCCTTTTGCTGGCTTTGAAGTGAAGGCAGTGGTTGAGAGGCGAAGATGGTGGTGGGGTAGGTGCCTCCATTCTGGGAAGGTGCCTCCAACCAAGGGAGCGAGGGATCGACAGGTGAGGGGCCCTTGCTCCAGGCTTGAGACCCTCTCCCCTCCCGCCTCACCCCTGCAGACAGTTGCAGAGTCCCTCCGCAGAGGAAGGGGGAGTCTGGGGTGGCAGACAGCAGCACAGAATCTCCACTGGCCCAACCAGCACCTCGTCTCCACCCCATCCCCCCTGCAGTCCCCAAGGGACATCTCTCCAGCCAGCACTAAAGCCCCCGGAAGGCTCAGACAGCCTGCCAGAATCCCATTTTGAGCCGCCACAGGTCCTGCAGGGGCCACCCTAAAGAGAGACGGCCCTCGCCCAGGAGCTCCAGGGAGCCGGGCCACTCTCCTGGGGGTCTGCACCCCCCAGGCTCCTCTTCAGGCACTTGCCCCAGAGGCCCTCCAAGCCAGGCCTGATGGGGTGAGTTCTGTCCCTGGCAGGGCCCCCCTGGCTGTCCCACAGCTTTTCTCTGCTCGGCCAACAGGAAAGGCTCAGGTAAGAGCCCAGGGTCTGGTCCTCAAGACCTCAGCTGAGCACCACCCACCTGGTCAGCCCTTCCCAGTTTCCTCCTATTCCTACTCCCCAGGTGGCTTCTTTCTCAGGCCAGCTCCAGAAAAAAGAAACACACTTATAGCCCTACTGATCCCTCTGAGCCTCCGAAAGCCTGCTGATCCACACTAGCCACGGTCCTGCCTCGGTTCTCTGTCTCTCGCATCACCCTCCGCTCTGTTGAAGCCACAGTGCCATCCCACTGCTCCTTTTCATGGCGCGAGGAATCCCTGTTCGGGGGGCCTCCCTCCTGTAGGCTCTCCTCATTTGCAGCTGCTTGTCATGGAAAATCTGGGCAGGTGGGAGGCAGGGAAGAAGGGTGGTATGGGGGCAAAGGAGGTGAAGCTTTAAACAATGAAGCCATAGTGGCAAATATACTCCGCCACCCCTGGATGTCAGAGATAAGTGGCCTATGCGATGCAGAGTGAATCTCCGAAGATCTTGTTCGGGAATAATATGAATTGGTCGCCCTGGGTATAGCACTCAAATGGACAGCTCTACAGTATAAACACTTGTATACTTTCTTTTTTTTTTTAATTTATTTATCTTATTTTTTACTGCGAGGAGTCTGTTGCTGCACGAGGGCTTTCTCTAGTTGCAGCGAGCGGGGGCTACTCTTCGTTGCGGTGCGCGGGGTTCTCATTGCAGTGGCTTCTCTTGCTGCAGAGCACGGACTCTAGGCGCGTGGTCTTCAGCAGTTGTGGGGCAGGGGCTTAGTTGCTCTGCAGCATATGGGGTATTCCCCAACCAGGGCTCGAACCTGTGTCCCCTGCATTGGCAGGCGGATTCTTAACCACTGCACCTCCAGGGAAACCCTGGTATTCTTTCTTTATTAGAAGGAACACAGTTTGAAAGAAGAGCTTTCAAACTTCGCTCCTTGCTTTCCATGCATGAAGGGAAGATTTTTTGATGCCTTTGGTAAATCCCTAAAGACAATGTGCATAGGGATACTGGTCCTGGCACCTTCTGCTCGCCCATTGCTTTTTATCAGGTCTTGACTCTTTGGGCGTCTTCAGAGAAAATTCCCAGAAAGGGACCCAGGAAATCATCCCACCCATCCCCCTACCTCTGCTTAGACCCCAACTCGCCCCCCCAACCATCCCAGACAAAAGAGGAATAATCTTGTGCTCAAAGCTTTTCACAGCTGAGACTCAACTACTCCCAATCCTCCCTTCCCTGATGTCTTAGGATAGGATGGCAGGCTCTCCATCTGTCCATCCATCCATCCATCCATCCATCCATCCATCCATCCATCCTATAGCATGGAACCTGGAATTTCCCAGCAAGTCCCAATTGAATATAATTTCATTTTTTAAGGGAAGGTGATATTTCAATAAGGCCCTTAATGGGCTTGATCTTTTTTAAACCTTTATGTGAGGGACTTCACAAAGGCTACAAGTGTGATTGCTGCTTCTGAAGGCATGGTGACCAAGGAAGGACACCACCCAGTGCTTGTGTGAATGGGAAGGCACTGCTGGATCCGAGTCATGGGCAGGGCCAGCAGCTGTCCAGACAGCCCCATCCCGTTGCCAGGGACTGGGACCATGTCACCAGCCTTAGAAAAATGGACCCTCGATGGCTGGTGACTCAGAAGGGACTGGGGCACTGGTTCATAGGCTGTAATCTCACAAGGGATGAAGTCTTAAAAACCAGAATGCCAATTATTTATTTACATTGAGAAATATAACTGTCATGGGGACCACAGCCTAAGGTTGGACCCGTCAGCGCATTTCCCCCTGGAGAATAGTCGCTGTGGGAAGGTAAATCATAACTGAAAGTTTGGGGCAGGAATCAGAGTGGAGGGGGAGGCCCCTGGAGCTGCATTTGTGTAGTTCTTTACTGAGAAAATATCAACATCAAACAAAACAGCTATGGAGGGGCTTCAGCCATCGGGCAGAGGGATGTCTGTGGCCCCAGTGGGGTAGTTTGCCCTACTTCTTAGCTGCCCAGCCTCTGAACCCTCTTCTGATGCCTGTGGACCCCTCTTCCCCTACTAGGCAGAAAGTTTGCCTCCTTTTACAGAAATGCAAACTACCAGATACTCACTTTTCACACTGCTTTGCAGCTTGGTTGTGGCATGAGCCCCAGGCCCACCAGTGGCGCACAGCATCCCAGGTCTTGAGTGGGAGGCTGGGGGTGGGAGAAGCTTCCATTCCAGTGACAGTGGAGGCCTGGCTATTCTGGTTTCCAAGGCCAGCTGTTCTTCCAAGAGCATCCAGCAGCCCCCAGCATTCAGGCCTGTCCGTCTACTGTGTAAACCGCAGGGGCTGGGACCTCAGGGGTGACAGTCGCGGCCTCCGGACCAGCTCTGCGGCTGAATTTCAGACATTGTTCCTAGTCGACTGCCTTGCAGAGTCTGAGCTTCCCCGTGTCCTTTTAATAAATTCCATTTCTGCTCACATCCACCAGCGTCATTCTCTGTGACCTGCAAATAACCCTGCCTGATAGATGACCCCTTGGCACTGCTACCTGTCAGCTGTCCAGAGTCACAGAGCTGGTGTGGCACACCTTGGACAAGTCCCGAGCTCCCCGCCTGCTCTGCTGTCAGCCCGGGGAGTCATAGGGAGCCGTGAATGCCGCGTGTGTGCAGAAGAGGGACCCATCCTTGCCAGGCATGGTGGCCACAATAGGCTTCTTGGAGACGGTGGGCCAGAAGGGTGAGTAAACTAAATGGGCTGAGAGGAAAGGGGATGGTTTTCTGGGGAAAAGACATTAAACTAAGCCTGACCACTTGGACAGTAGTGTTAGGAACTGGCTCAGGATTGGGGACGTGGCCCTTGTGCCAATATGTCACCCTCCAGCCCCTGGGCACTGAACTGACAGCAACGGGGAACAGAAAAATGAGCCCTTTGGCAACAACTAATTGCTAAGATGTAAAGAAGAATTGTTTTGAATATTAAAATGATACATATAAAGCTATTAGGAGCATGATTCAGAGTTTATGAAAACATTACTTATATTGATTTATTCCCAGAGCCATCAAGACTCCTTGAAAATAATTAAAGTGGACACTTCCATCGCTGAAGCTAAATGTTGACATCATATAATGAAAATTATATGCTTGGGATGGACAGCGCGTCTAGAAAGCTTTAAAAGAAACACCAGCATCTGCGGATCTCCGTCTGCTGCCCCCCCGGCACCCCACTTATTATGTACCCAGCCACCGATGGACAGGCCTCTGAGGCTCTTTGCCCTCTGGCCTCTGGCCCAGCCCCCAGCCGTCAGGCACCCCAGGGACTCGAGGAGCACCCCCAGGGCCTTGAGCAAGGATGGGGCTCAGCCAGGGCCTTGAACCAGGCAGGGGCAGGGTCCAGACAGGGAGCCAGCTCAGCGAGGTCCTGGGCGGTGACTAAGCTGCTGAGTTCCTTTTGGCCTTGGAGGAAGAAAGGAAGTTAGGGAAGAGAAGGGAGAGAGGGGAAAGGCGGAGAGTGAGGAAGGCAGGGAGGCTGAAGGAAAGGGAGGGAGGGAAGGTCTTCCTCCCAGCCTTGGGAAATTGCCTACACTTCTATGACCTCCAGGCTGGCAGCTGAATGGCAGTCTCCACCGCGCTTGAGGCAGCCCATGGCCACTGGGTTCTTCATTTGCTGACGGCTTTATAAGAGCTGGTGGTCTCCTCTCAGGAGCCGCGTCCTATGTCATCACCCCATCCTCCAAGGGCCGTGGTGCTGTGTTCTCCGCCCTCCTCTCTCCACCAACCACACGGACAGCTGGCTTCTCATGTCCACTTTTACCAGACCCTAGAGCAGAGGGAAGTGCCCTAAGATGAGGAATTTCACACAGCAAGATGGGGACCCATCGGTGAGTAGTGAAATCAATTTCATGGGCTGTGACCAGAATTACCACACACACACACACACACACACACACACATACACACACACAAAGTAGAATATATCAGCGGGTATGGCAAGCAGTGAAGAATAAATTTCTATGAAACCTTGTTTAAGTAAGTTATGTGGGTCCATGTATGGGTCCTGTGTAATATTTATTTTTCAAAAACAATGTGAAGCCTGTTTGTCGCTCTAGGATTTTGTCCAGATTTTAATATTTCCACATGAATGTGGGTGAAAATGAGTACCTTCAACCCTATCATCCCTGTTAATTTCTATTTTGATTCCAGGATGTGTTCCTGAGGGCTATGATGGGGTGCGGTGGGAAGTAGAATCAGGTTAAACTACACACGCTCACCCACACGTTCAAACACACTCACACACACATACACGCACACACTACAGACCAGCAGAGACTCAGAATTTGTGCTCTGCCTGCACAGCCCGCACAGGAAAAGTTAGTCAAAGGGACCATCCAGTCACCTGGTTTTGTGCTCACTAAAAGCCCACAAACCTGTGGATTTGCTCTCATTGGTAATTTCCATAGGCAGCAAGTGCCAAAGCAGGAGCTCTGTGTTCCTGCCACGGAACCAGCAAATCCCCTTTCTCCTGAGGGTCACCCAGAGGGCTTTTGAATAGACTGAACCATCACTGTGCAATATGGTGTGCATTCGTTCATTTTTTCAACTAACCTTCCTGAAACATCCACTGTGTCCCATGCTCCATGTGAAGGGTTGGTGATTTTGAGACATAGGAGTTAAGTCCTAGCCTCGAGTTGTCTTCTCTGATGGGAGATAGAACTGGGCAACCGTGACAACGCAGGATCCTATGGGCCCTGGCAGCCATGAGTGCCAAGGTGGGGAGGGCAGGTGCCAGGATAGTCCTGGCAAAGGGCAGCACCCTATGCAAAGGCGCAGAAGCCTCAGAGACCTGGCCGAGGGTGGAGTATGAGGAGGTCCGGCTGACAGAGGCCTCAGGAGCCCAGAGTAGGAGTGAAGTTCTTGGAAAAGCTGAGTGGCTCTGAGGGTGGGTGGGTGCGGGAGGCTCCAGAGGGAGCAGATGCTCCCCAGCACTTGCAGGGAGGCTTGGTTTAGTTCTGACGAAAACAGGTGTCTGTGAGATGCTCAGACTGTGGGTCATGTCACTGCCCTGATGTTTTAAGAAGGGCATTTTCATGAATGAAGGCGCCCTGCCCCCCAGGGGGATGAGGTTCCAGGAAGGGAAAGGATCCACCACGGGAGATACGTGCCTCCTCAGTTGCCTGTGTCTCTCCCTCAAGCTTCCTTACCTCCAAGTACTCAGACCTGCCCTCCGCCCCCAGCTCAGGCCCAAGAATGCTAGATAAGCCATAGGAGGTGGGACCTCGGGTGGCCTCCCGTCTGGGCAGGTGGGCAGAGGCTGATAGGGAAGGACGGGGGGTTAGTGGATGTGGAGACAACACAGGTTGCTTGAAGGGCCTTTTCCCTCAGATTCTGGGCCCCTCCCTTTAGCACGCTCCACTCCCTACCCCCCGCCCCACACAAGGAAAGGCCCAGAGAGGAGAGACCCTTGGGAGTGGCCCTTGGGCATCCATGGGGAACACTGGTTCTTCCCCTTAACGTGTGCCCTCCCCCTTCCCCTCTTCCCAAGAGCCTCTGATCTCTTTGGGCGGATCCTGCCCTCTGGGGAGGCACACGCTACCCCTGAGCTGGACCACATGACCTGGGCTGAGCCAATTGTATGTCTTCTACAGTGATTGGATCAGGACTAGTCACGTGACCTGCATCTGTCCAGTCCAATTGGAATGCAGCTTAGGACATTGGCTACTCTTTCTCACTTTCTTTCCTGCATAAATGAACTTGGAACCACACAGACCCTAGAGCTTCTGGAAGCCATCTTGGCAACTATGGAGTGGTATCAGGCTTGGAAACCAAGCTGTGGAGGACAGGGGAACTATGGAAAAAAGCCTGTCTGCTGGGCCCCTCCACAGTCCAGGAGAGGGTCGCCACTCTGCAATGGGTTCAGATCCCAGTTTTGCCGCTCACTAGATGTGTGACCTCATGCAACTCAGAAGAGATGCTAATGATGGAACTTAACAAACAGGTGCAAGGCTTAAAGGACCCAGTGCAAGCACTTAGCACTTCCCTGGGCACACAAAAGAAGAGCTACATCCTCTTGTGCCACGCCCTGTTCTAAAGGCTTTTCTTGCTCTAATGTAAGCCTTACACACCAGGCAACCACTACGGCTGAGCTTTAAAAGGTGAGTCGGGGGGAAAATGAGCAGGAACTAAGAAAGGGAGATGGCAAAGGCCCAGAGAAGTGTAAGGTCATTGTGATTGTAGGAAACTGTGAGCAGCTCCTTATTATTGGAGCCAAGGGGAAACCCAGGAGGAGCAGGTGATGGAGCAGAGCTGTGAGGAAGGGCCCATCACAGAAGACCTGGTGCACTTGGAGTTGAGACCATTCTCTGAACCAAGGATCACAAACCCAAATGCCAAAGTCAAACATGAGACCTAACTGAGGGAAGCAGGGCGTGTGTGAGAGAACAGAGAAAGCCCAGAGGTACTGAGGGGCAATAGGGAGTGGTGAGGACGGTGGCCAACTAGAGAGCACTAGGGCTTTCATGGGAGCCTCCCCCACTCAGCCCCTTTGCACTGTTCCCTGCAGAGATTTGGCTCAATGGGGCCACATCCGGTTTTGTTTTTTCAAGTAAAGCCAGAACTCCAGATTCATGTGTGAAGTCCCCTGATTGTAAAAGATAATGCACTTAAATTTCTCAGAAATACTGGGCAGGCCAGTGCCAAGAAGGTCCTGACAAATCATGGCTGCAGGTTGTGTTCGACCCACGGGCTGCCAGTTTGAGGCTCTGATGTGGGCGATGGGAGACGCCCTAACCAGGAGAGCAGTATGTTTAGCTTTGTCTTTTATAACAGGGACTCTGGCAGCTGTGAGAATAACTGCTTTAAGGGGAGCTGCCTGGTGGCTGGGAGGATGCTGGAATATTCCAGATGGGAGATAATAAAGACGTGGACAGGGATAAGGAAATGGATCTGAATTTGAGGAAGGTGTGAAAAGCACAATCAGCTGGGCCTGGGGGCCCACATCTCCCGCAGGATCCTGCATCCTCTGTGAGCCCTGGTGTGGGTACCACTCCCCTGGCACATGACCTGCCAGGTCATCCACAGCACACAGGTGTGAGACACACCAGGCAGAGTGCAGTTCCTGAAGGGCAGGGGCTGTGCTTTCCTCCCCGCTTCTCAGGACCCACACGCACCACACAGAGCACCCGGCACATGGTGGACCTGCTCCAAACATTAACCCCCTTGGGAGCAACTGCCATAAATCTATCCTGAGAGAGCCGTGCACTCAGCCAGTCAAACATGCATGCACGGAACACCTCCTCTGTGCCAGGCTCTGGTGGAGCGCCAGGACAGCCAGGAATGTGTCACCTCAGCGAGGTGAGTGACTTGGTCGCCCTGCCCTCCTGGAGCAATGCGGGGGAGGTGGACCAGGAGCAGATGATTTGTCAAACATAGAGGGGAAAGAGACGGTGATCAGCTCCGGGGGAAACAAATCCAGCGAGGTGGGGATGGAGATGGAGCGACCAGGGATGCAGAGAGGCCCTCCTGAGAAGATGACTTGAAGGCACCAAGTTGGGGGAACCCTGGGGGGGGAAGTTTCCAGAAAGAGAGAGCAGCACCTTCAAAGACGCAGAGGTGGGGTGTAGCTGTGGTGTGGCTGGACCAGAGTGATCGAGGTGGGAGAGGCAGGAGAGGAAGCACAGGGCTGAGGGTGGAGCAGATCTTGTGGGGCCCTGTGGGCCATCAGGAGGACTCAGACTCTGATGGGAGGCACCACAGGGCTTAGAGCAAAGGAGTGGCGTGATCCAACTTGGGGTTAACAAGATGGCCCAGCTGCTGTGTTGAGTGTGGCATAAGGGCGGGAGCAGTGAGGCCAGGCTGTTGCAGTCCATCCGGAGAGACAGGGAGGGAGCAGCCAGACCAGAGGGAGAAGGCGTGGAGGTGGTGAGACCCAGCTCACATCTGGAGGTGGAGCTGGTGGCCAGTTGATGGATTGGGTGTGGGCTGTGAGAGAGGAGTCGAGGACAGCTCCCAGGATGGGGTCTGACCGGAAGGGTGGAGCTGCCATTCAGTGAGATGGGGAAGCTCCAGGAGGAGCAGGTAGGGTTTTTTCCTTGGTGGGGGCCGGGGGGAGCAAGGGGGTGCGGACAGGACAGCAGCACAGACATGATAGTTGCCGGCAGGAACGGAACACAGCGCACGTGTGAGGCTCCCGCCCGAGTACTCTGCAGGCATGATCTCACTTAATCCTCACAACTACCCGGGGAGAGAGGTGCTGCTTCTGCCCCCGGTGGCAGGACAATTGCTTAAGATATTGTTCTGCATTCCTCCTGCTCATTCTTGCCTCCCTAGGCCCCCGCCCCATAACAAACCAAAACAAAATATGGGCAGCCAGGTCCCAGGTAGTGGAGGCAGAGAACAGAGAAGCTGCTTGAAGGGGCTTTTCTTGCCTTTGGTCAGAGCCTGAGCTCAGAGACGAGCTAGTATCTGGGGGGGCTTGGGGAGGGGAGGCAGAGCCTCTGGTCAGGCTGTAGAGGGGCTGCGGGGGGCTCTCCGTCTCCCCCAGAGCCCCAAGCAGCAGAGCGCAGTCCAAAGAAACCACAAATGCCCCCATGTTACAATGAATGGAGACACCAGATACTTGCATGACCTTTATGGGGAGCCCAAGCATAACTGAGGAGTTCCCTCCCAGAATAGCAAGACTGGGTATCCAGGTCAGATTTTTCTGGTCCGAAAACCTGGCCAGCGTGGCTTACACCCAGCCTTGCGCAGAAGCTGGTCTGCAGGGACTTGCAAGAGCCAATTGTGTGCCTCTCTTCCCAACTCCATGTTCAATGTCACCCAGTTGGTAGCTTGAATCAGCCACAGTAGGAGTATTTACACTGTGGGAATCGGCAAACACTACACATCAGGACTCTCCTCCAGAATGCGTGTTGGTAAGCATTTACTAACACGCTACTGCTTAAACCCTTGTCCTTAAAGTGTATTGTGACTTGTACTGGCTAACGCCACTGGGACATCCAGGACTAGGACTGACTATGGGACACCCAAATGTCATCCCTAGGGCTCAGACTTTCTCTCCACATCATGTACCTCCCAGGGTGGCAAAGTGGAGCTGGTATCTAGCTCCAGATCCTAGAAGTCCCAGCTTATTAGAGACCCCAGTGGAGGCAAAAGCTTCTCTGTCCCACAAGTCCCAGCAGAAGCCCCATAACTGAGCCTCATGGGTCCCACCAGGCCACGTGCTCACCCTGAACCAATCATAATGACAAGGAAGAAGAAAATGCTGATGGGCCCGGCCTGGATCAGGAGGTATTTTGTGTGTGCTGAGGGGACTCCTACACAAACCAGCATACTGAGAAACGTGAAGGGCTGGTTCCTCAGAGGAAAACTGGAGGGCTCTTAGTGGTAGAACGGGTAATGGATATTGGGCGGGCAACACCACCAGCGTCTATCACACCTGCCCTAGTGACTGGCCCAAGGTCACTCAGCCAGCTCAGGATTCCTGTCACCAGGACCCAGGCTCCTTCCATCGTCCTGCTCGGGGTCAGCCATGACTACTGAAGCTCTGAGCTGTCACCCGCCCACCGAGACAGCCAAAACCAGATTCAGGGGCACAGAGCTCCACCCCTGGGGCCTTTCCTTGTCAGGTGAAACCTTTCCAGAAGCCCCTCACATCTCATTGGCCAGAACTGAGTCACGTGGCCACCCCTCCACCAATCACTGTTCACCTGTGGGGCTGGCACTTTAAAACCCACACAACATTGGGGGGTTGGTCAGCCAGGAGGAGGGGACAGTGGCCAGCAGAGTCTGCAAGGGGAGAGAGATTGCCATGTGGTCAAACACGGCGAGGTAGAAGATCGACGAGAGGCGTCTGCACTAAGGCTCATGCCTGCTTCCGAGCCTGGGGGTGGGGAGGGGGATGGGCCCCGCAGAGTCACCACTCTTCCTGGTTTGCCCAGACACCCTGGTTTATGCCTGTTGTCCCAGTGTAACTTCTAATTGCACCCCCCCCCCTTTCCCTCTTGGAGCAGTCCTGGGCTGGTAGAGGGCAGCCATTGGGATCCCGGCAAGACTAGGGCATGGGCCGGCTGAGGTACCTCCAGGCCAGGACACAGGGCAGGAAGTGGAGTTTTCCAGAGGTCTCTTCACCAGGCTCCCAGCCAGGCTGAGGGCAGGAGCATGGGGTTTAGGGTGGGATTTAATTCCCCACCCTGCTCTGGGAGCCTGGCAGAGGTTCCTTTATTGTGAACTGAGGCACTCGGGCACAGCTTGGCTGAAATCTCCCCCAGACAGTTGGGGACTACGCCCTGGTCCCTCAAGCCTCATTCCTGAGAATGAAGCACACAGTTGCGGCCCTCAGGCTAGGTGGGATGTCTCAAGGCCAGGACAAGGCTGAGGAAGGGGAACGTCAGTGGCATAAACGTGCTGCTGCCCCCGGGTCTTGGATGGTAAAATCCATGTCTTTGTTGGGGCATTAGGAAGGCTTTGGGGGAGCACCAAGCAACAGAGAAGCCTGGGACCATCAGGGAGTATGGAAGCAAGAGGTGTGTTGGGAGCACAGAGGAGACATCTGGGCCAATCCCCAGGAGCTGGAAACAGCTGTACATTACCACCCATGAGTGGGAGAGTCAGTTTATGGTTTGCAACCAGCCTTTTTTTTTTAGGGGTGGGGGAGGAAATAGGAAAGAGAGCACAAAATAGCGGAGTATAACACATATAGTATGAAAAAGCATCAGTTCACAAGATTTTGTGTCAGTTCATGAAATTTTGTCTCAGTTTTAGGTTTTGTAGATACATATATTGTATATATTTTGTCCTGATATTAAAATGCATTTCAAAAAAGTTTAGAAAATAGTAGCTCCATCCGACCCTAAACAGAGAGGCAAAGTGATCTGCCCAAGGTCACACAGCAAACCGGTATGAGAACGATACCGTGGTTTTCTGGCCACCCATAGACTCAGCGGCTGATTTTTGGAGCAGCTGCTCTATGCGAGGCACTGTGCTAGATGCTGGGAGAGGGCTGCTTGGATGACACAGACACATGAGCCATTTTAATGCAAGAGGTGTGTTGGGAGCACAGAGGAGACATCTGGGCCAATCCCCAGGCAGGGACTGGGAGTGAGGGATGAAGGGATGAGGACCAGGAAAGGATTCCTAGAGGAGGGGCCTGCGTGGTCAGCTGTGGTCAGCTGTGCATTTGTTCCTGAGGTTCTTTTCTAGAGGGCACAGTTCAGACAGGACGAGGTGCAATGTGCCTTTAGAGGGGCTGGCGGGGATGTTACTCTGTCTGAGGCTGGGGGTTCGCTGCCTACACTGAACTCCATTTCAAGGCTCTGCCTCCAGACTCCACTGCCCATCTCTGGCTCCGGCCGGGGAGGGGATCCCCAAACAGCCAACAACTCCGGGATGGCGTGGGCCCTCAGCCAGGCTGAGAGAAGGCATCAGTTGCAGCTTCCGTCCTGGGCCTGACCTCTGGATCTCCTGGGCCCCTGGGCCTCCTCTGCCCTAGCTCTGGGCCTCTGAGCCGCCCAGCCAACCCAGGCCCCGCCAGCCTGGGTGCTCCGGAGGACAGGGATGGTGCCACAGAAGCTGGGAGGTGAGTGGTAAATGCTGAGTGGCTGAAACCAGGCCTGGAGGGGCCTGTGCCTCCCTGCGCCCCAGGGTCCTCACCCCTAGGCCAGACCCCCTTCCCAGGCACCCTAGGGGTGGGCGGCCTGGGAAGGGTGAACTAGGTCCCCCAGTACCCACCCTCCATGGAGGGGTGTCTCTGCTATTGAGGCAGGAGATAGGTGGGCTTCAGGCTAAGCATTTACAACTGGCCTCCTGTTCACACCTCCTAGGGTGAGAAGAAGATGGGCTCCAGGCCGGACATTCATTCAGCACCCTGTTTACATTTCCTGAAGCAAGAGACAAACGGACTCCAGGACTACATATTTATGACCGGACTCCTGTCTGTACTTCGAGATCTGCACCTCAATATTAAAACCAGCAACAGAAATAGGGTAAATAACCAGACATTGGACATTTTTATGGCAGGAACAGAGCGGGACTAAACCCTGTTAAAAGATCAAGAGGTCATACATTTCCCATCCTTGGGGCTAAGGAAGTATTGCACATGCACAGAAAGGCTCCTTGGGGGGTCAAAAAGGAGGGGGCACGACCCCATACATAATATGTGATGCTAAGGCCATCCCATAGGCCTCTGGGCTGTAATCCATCTTGGAAAAAAAGTTGCGCACACACGTTGGGGAGGGTCCTAAGGCAGGTCAGGTATGGAAAAAGAAACCAGATAATTGGCCAGTGGTACACAAAGACCCGGAAGAACTGCCCCGTATAAATGATTTAACCGCCTCTTTACTCCTCTTCATTGGGGAGAACGCCCACACCCTTTCTCTCCGGGTGGGCATCTCTGCCTTGCTTCCATCTTAACAAACTGTTTCTCTGTGTGCTCTCCCACTTGTTGTTGTGCTATGTCTCATTAATAATAAACTTTGTACCTGTTTTTACAGTTTTGCCTCCGTGAGAAATGCATTTTTCACTGGGGCAAGAGTCAGGGGGTGTGGTGGCTAGGATTCCTAGTTTGATCCAGGCTACCCAGGTTCAATTCCTGGGCAGGGAATTAAGATCTCGCTTCACGCCACCACTCACTGCTGCCTTTCTGAGATCACTCTCTCTCAGCGCCCCACTGGAGACAATCCTGGGCTTGGGGCAAGGCAACAGGGAGGCCAGAAGCCTAATTAATGCAAAAGGCACTAAACTCGGGCTCCCCTGTCTGCCACGAGCAAGCCGTGAGGTTTAGAGCCAGCAATTCCCCCACACTGGACCCCGGGCCCCCAGCCACAAAAGGAGAACGATGTCCAAAGTTCCTGCCAGCCCCAGAGGCTGAAGACTCTCCTCAATCCCAGCCTCTTCCTCTGGAGTTCCTTCTAAGCATCTCACCTGCAACCCACTAGCTTGCGGCAATATCCATGAGCAACAGTTGTCTCCAGGCTGAGAAGCCAGGTGCTGGGCACCCAGCCTGGGCTCCACTCAGCCACCCAGCAGCCACTCCCCCCCAGGAAGCCTGGTCCAGGTGGGCAGGTTGATGGAAGAGCTGGGGACTGGGTACTCACAGGCTGATGAAGCTCCGCTGTGCTGGTATGAGTTCATTACCCTGGAGGCCAAGGACAGAGGAATACTTCACAAAGCCAGAGCCGCCTGTGACTTATTCATCCTCCATTGTTGTAAGAGAGAGCCATGGGGGCACCCAGCCTGGGGGGATGCTTCAGGTGCTGCCTCTTGCCCAGAAGGACATGCTCTTCTCACTCCCACCCCCAGCCCTGGCCTGAGCCCCAGGGGGACTTGGCCAGGGTCATTGGAGGGCCCTGGGTCCCTCCCTTGCCCTCTCTAGTCCTGGCAACGCCTCTGGACTAGGTGGCATGCTCTAACACGCTCCGTGCCATGTAACCTGGGGGTGGGGCCCGGATCAAGACCTCGGCCTGCCACAGGAGGCACTAGCCTGGGAGAGAGAGTAACCCCGGGCTCAATACAGTCGCAACCAGACCACAAGCAGGCAGCCGCACAGCACTGGCCACTGTGGGCTAGAGAGACGGGCATGGGCGCAGTGTGACATTTGCCCAACTGTCACACAAACACACACACATACAGAGTTGCAAGCAGTGGGGGTGGGTATCAGATGTCCTAGGGATCCACCCCCAGCACTTGTCCATGGCAGTTCCAGGACCCCCAAGAGCTTGGTCGTAGCAGAGGGAAGGGATGACTAGCCTTGTCCCGAAAGCCAATGTCACGCCCACAACCTGAGCATCCTCCACTGCCTCTGAGCCCTCAGAACCTCCCATTCTTCCGCCTAAACAACCTCCTCCTTCCTTGCAACTTCCTAATAGGAAACAGGTGGGCGTGCAGGTGAGGGCAGCCTCCTCCGTCCCCGAGTGGGCCCCGTGCCTGTTCCTGTGTGTTCTGACCTGCCCAGAGGGCTGGGGCAGGAGTCACTCTTGGGAATGCTGGGACCCCACCCCAGCCCCCAGCCCAGGTGCCCCGGAGCAGACCTGCCTCTCTGGGGATGGTCCCTCTGGCCATCCTGGTCCAGGCTCAGCCCAGGGGGTGGTCTGAAGCCCAGGCCTTTCCTGCTTCTCACCACACACAGCTCAGCCCTGGCCCCAGAGGAACCTTCCTCCACAGCACAAAGCCATGCTGCACCCCAGCCTGGCCCTGGCACCCTGGGGCTGCCTTGGACAGGAGGGGGTGGGGGACCAGGAGGGAGATGCAAGCACAGGATACAGCCAGCCTGGGGCAGGGGGCGAGTGCCAGGCAGGGAGGGGAGGCTGTCCTGGGGAGGTCTCCCACTCCTCCCTCCCCTCCCACCCAGGTTACTGCCACTGCCATTTACACAGCTTCCCTAGACTCTACTAGCAAGCTTCATTTCCAGGAACTGAGGTCCCGAGGGGAGGACACTCGGAGGTAGGGGGTGGGCAGGCATCCACCCTCAGGCCTGCTGCCTGGGACCTCATCCCCATCTCCAGCACTGTCCTGCCCTTGGGCCAGTCTCTGCCCTTCTCAGGACCTCAGTCTTCTTATCTGTAAAAAGGATGCTTTGGACTTCATGGTCTCTAGGGCCCTTTCCTGATTCTCCCTTCCCTCCTGGTGAGCTGCATCCTCCCAGCCTCTGACCTGGATTCCCTTTGGCCTCTAGCCAGCTGTGCCGCCTCAGGCAGGATTTCAGCCTCTCTGAGCTTGTTTACTCCTTTGTACACTGGGCTCATATCCCTTGCCCTACTGACCTCGGAGCCTATTGTGAGGGTCAAATGTTATCAAGGATGGGAAGGTGCCTTTCAAAAAAAATTTTTTTTTATTGAAGTATAGTTGATTTACAACATTGTGTTAATTTATGCTGTACAGCAAAGTGATTCAGTTATACATATATATATATATACTTTTAAAAAATATTCTTTTCCATTATGGTTTATCTCAAGGTATTGAATATAGTTCCCTGTGCTATACAGTAGGACCTTGTTTATCCATTCTATACATAATAGTTGGCATCTGCTAATCCCCAAATCCCAATACTTCCCTCCTCCACCCTCTTCCCCCTTGGCAACCACAAGTCTGTTCTCTATGTTTGTGAGTCTGTTTCTGTTTTGTAGATAGGTTTATTTGTGTCGTATTTTAGATTCCACATATAGGTGATATCATATGGTATTTATCTTTCTCTTTCTGACTTACTTCACTTCATATGATAATCTCTAGTTGCATCCAAGTTGCCACAAATGGCATTATTTCGTTCTTTTTTATGGCTGAGTAGTATTCCATTGTATACATGTACCACATCTTCTTTATCCATTCATCTGTTGATGGACATTTAGGTTGTTTCCATGTCTAGACTATTGTGAATAGTACTGCTATGAACATAAGGGTGCATGTATCTTTTCAAATTATAGTTTTGTCTGGATATGGGCCCAGGAGTGGGATTGCTGGATCATATGGTAATTCTATTTTTTAAATTATTATTTATTTATTTATTTGGCTGCACCGGGTCTTAGTTGCGGCACATGGGATCTTCATTGCGGCATGCAGGATCTTTTAGTTGCGGCATGCGAACTCTCAGTTGTGGCATGCAGGACCTTTAGTTGCAGCATGTGGGATCTAGTTCCTTGACCAGGGGTCGAACCTGGGCCCCCTGCATTGGGAGCACAGTCTTAGCCACTGGACCACCAGGGAAGTGCCCTCTATTTTTAGTTTTTTGAGGAAAACTCATACTGTTTTCCATAGTGGCTGCACCAACTTACATTCCCACCAACAATGTAGGAGTGTTTCCTTTTCTCCACAAGGGATGGGAATGTGCTTTGAAACCATGAAGCCCCCTGCAGATGTGTGGTAGAGGGGACTGCATAATTCTGAGGTCTCCAGGTGCCAACTTGGCTCTGTTTTGTTTGGCCGGCCTGGTGTCACCTCGTATTTGAATGCCATCAGGCAGAGCACACACTGTCCGGTATGAGCCAGGCCTCCCCACTGCCTGTTCTCTCAGAGCGGCCAGCTGCGTCATACGGCTGCCTTTGTGTCTGGCCCCAAGTTTGGTGGCATCAAGTCCTCACTCCCAACTGGAAGCTTCTGGGGTCCTGTGGGTACCTCCCGACAGGAAGATCACACGCCTGGAACATACAGCTTGTGGAGGGCCCAGCAGGCTGCCTCTGCCTCCTGCCCCCCTCCCCACACCCTCCAATGCCTGGGGCCCCCCAGCCTCCTGGGCCCGAGGGTAGGAAGGGGCCCACAGGTTCTGCCTTCAGGCGCGGCTTATGACAAATTGCTCCCACGGGTTCTGAAATGACCGCACAGTTTTCCCTTTTTCCGATTAGAAATTTGCCAAGTCTCTCCCAGCCTGGGCACCACCCCACCCAGTCTACACCCTGCCTGTGCTCCTCAGACCTTAAAAAATATTTAACCACCTGTTAAATGATTTATCCCATTGAAGCTCCAGAGCTCAGGGCATCTCACGGGCCTCCTGGAGAATTAACTAGAGCCATAAATCAAAGCGACATTTGAGAAATTTCCAGCTGCCCCAGACAGTAGGCAGTGGCTCGGGCCCAGACAGGGGAAATGGCATTTAGATGGGGCCGGGTTGGGGGGAAACGGCATTTAGGATGGAGAGGCAAGAGCGCTGGCGGGAAGCAGCCTCCAGGCCGGCTCTGGAGGAGATGGTGGGCCAAGGCGTTCTGCTTCCACAGGGCTCGGTGAGGACTGAGGGCGCGTCCTCTTGGCTCTTTGTGTTATATGCACACAGCACCTTAACCCCTCACACATCCAGAGCCTGCAAAGAGCTTTCCCACCTGTTGTCTCGCCTGGTTTCAGAACAGCTCAGGGAGACTGGCATGGGGAATAAGGGCAGTTAGGCCTAATGGTGGGGTTCCCGGCAGCTGCCGTCCGGGGCGGGGCAGTCCTGACTTGTGGCAGCCCAAGAGTGACAAGTGTGGAGGGACGCAGGGATGAGGCAGTGACTTGGGTCGAGGCCTGGTGGCAAAAGACGATCAGGTGAGGCATGTTCAGATTCTGGTTCAGGGTTCAAGGGCAGCAGAGGGAAGGAAGGTAGGAGAAGTTGATAATGAGCGCCAACTATGTGCTAAACCCAGAGCCAAGTTGCAGAGATGAACCCCTTAAAACCCACAAGAACCTAAGAAGGGGGGGTAGTTCTTTAAACCCCATTTTACAAATGGGTAAACTGAGGTTAGCAAGTATCAGAGCTAGGAATTGAACCCAGAATGGTCAGACTTCAAATTCTGTGCTTTTCTTCCCCACTAGGAGGTCTGCTAAAAAATGAAAACTAAAATGTACCGGTCACTTGACTGTGCCTGGCACTCCACTTACCTGCATTATCACCTGGAGTCCTTACAGCAACCCCGGGAGGTTGGGTCTCTTACTCTTTCCATTTACAGATGAGGAAGCTGAGGCCCCTAAGCCCCCAGTTCTAAGACCCCCAGCCAGTCTGACCCCAGAGTCCCTGGTCTGTACCCACCACACATACGGTCTCCAGTGTTTGGAGGCTCCGTGTGGAAGGCTTGGCGGCAGTACCTTCCAGGCAAGAACGAGCCAACTGGACCATCAGGCCCCGTCTTGGAGGGAGAGGAGAGAATTCCACAGGGAGAGGGCCTCAAGCCAGATGCTCAAAGACCAGGCTGGGGCCAGCAGATAGAGTGCTGAGGATGGAGGCTGCAAGGAGTCCCTGGGGGTTCCATGGGCACCTGTGCCAGAGCTCTTGTCAGCGGGCCTCAGTGGGCCCCAGACACCCAGCCATCATCGGCTCCAAGGCAGAGGGGCGGGGCCAAGGTCTGGGCTCATCTCCATTGAGGAGGGCACCCCCAGGGAAGCGGCGGCTGCACCCCGCTGTTTCTCTGCAGTGGGGAGGAGTCACCCTGAGCCACTGTCTCTTCCACCCCTGGAGAGTGAAGGCCAGCAGGGGAGGCCCTCACTGCTGGGGTCAGAATCTGCAAGGAACCTGACTGCAGTCGCTGAGGCTCAGAGAGATTGAATAACTCGCCCAAGGTCAACAGTCGGTAAGGGGTGGAGCTCTGAGAAGGCCACGCCCACCGTGGATATGGGAGAAGGAATCAAGCTGTCATAGGGAGCCAAGGACATTATCGAGAGGCTCCAGTATCATTCCTACAGGCAGCAGGCCCTGGTACAAGGACCCAGCTGCTGGCCTCCCACTCCTCAGCCTGGCTGGTCAGCCCAGGATCATCCCACCCCAAAACGTGCCCCTCCCCCAACTACCCCTTCCCAGGGTGTAAGTTCAGCCAAGTTCCCAAAGAGACCGGCGCCCCCTAGTGTCTGCTCAGGGAACAACCCAGGCTCCCCAGGCTGGGAGCCACTCACCCCCTCGGCAAAAGGGCGAGAGACCCAAAGAGTGGTGAGGAGGGTGGAGTCTGTTCCAGATCCCACCTGTCCCCTCTGCGGGCCTCATGCTGCCCTCTTACCAGACCCTTCCTCTCTGAGTCCCCAACCTTCCACCCAATCACCCTCTCCCCTCCCCTGCATCAGATCATTCCCGTTCTGTGTCTCTGTTTCTCAGGCCAGATCCCAGTGGCTCAGAATGCCAGGACCAGAAGGGGCTCAGGGACCCGCTGTCCTATCGCAGATGTGAGGTCTGAGGCAACAGGGCCAAATGACGCCAAGGTCTGCATTCCTGGCACATGGTGAATGCTCCCTTGGCAGACAGTCTGCTTTCCAGAGCCCCGGTCCCGCTGTCGCTGGAGCCACTGCTGTAGCTGGGCTCGCCTCACTCATCCAGGAACCAGTTCCAGCCCCGCCCCCAGCCACCTCCCTGTCCCCAAGCCACAGGCCAGGTGGGGGGCTCCGAGGATTTAGGGAGGCCTGCTTCTGCCTTTGAGGTCCCTGAGAACAGCTTTAGTAATGGATTTGTGAAGCAACAGCATTCCAAGCCGAGGAAGCAGGAGTCACGTTCCAGGTAGCTGGAGTGGGGAGGGTGCTGGGCCCCGAAGAGTAGACTCTGAGAGCCGCCACTCTGAGTGACAATATCAAAACACCCCCAGTGGATGGAAACAATTCAGGAGCTTCTAGACAAGGGAAGGGGAGGCTCATTCCCGTGTTAGCCTGTGCACGGTCACCTGTCCCTGCCAGGAGAGGGGCAGGTCTAAAGCCTTGTGCAGAAGGGGGCATGGGGTCGAGGGTAGGCCTGATGCACCCCAGACCTTGGACTCAAGGCCAGAAAGAAAGGCCCTGCACCTCTTCATGGCTCTGTGAGTGGAGCCCCAAGGTCACCTGCCCCCAAGAGTGGCTTTAAGAGGCTGACGGGCTCTGACACCAGAATGGGAGGAGTTCCCCACTGGGCACTTATACGAGTCAGAACCAGACCCGCTGATGTTGGCCACCATGAAGATCCCATTCAACAGCTCGCACCGCAGCAGGAAGGGCCTCTAGGGCTCTGAGAGGGGCTGGGGGAGCTGGGAGCTGTTGGGGGTGGTTGGGGGTGCATCCTCCCTGCCGCTCCTCGAGAGACTCAGAGGCAGCTCTGGTTCCCTCTTCCCAGCCCCCGAGCTCAGGAGTGGAGGAGATGCAGAGTGCAGCCAGAATCTCATGAGGACAAACTTCTGTTATTTGGGGCTGCAGTTGAAGGAGGCCGATCTCCGGAGCAGCCAGCCCTGGAGACCCCACGTGCCAACAGCAGGACGTTGATCAAGTGAGCTAATGGCCTGCACCCCCCCGTCCCCATCTGTACAGTGGGACCTACAGGTGCCCCAGGATGCTGAGTGTTAGCACTGGATGAGGCCCGGTTCAATGCCTGGCTTGTTGTAGGAGCTCCCTGGCCTTAGTTCCTTCCTCTGTCCCCACTGCATCTCTGGGGAGTCACCTCTGGGCAGCCCTTCTCTCCCCCACCTGCCTCTGTAGCCAGAAAACCCCTCAGGGCCACCCACTTACCTCTTGAATCTAGCCAGAGAGGATGCCTTGCTCACAGTGGTGAGGTGTGAAGATTGATACCCTGCGTCCTCAGGGATGACCTGGAAGGCCAGTAGAAAGTGCTCAGTCTGCCCACTTCTGGAACATCCCGGTGGACCACTCAGATGTGGCTGGCAAGGCCCCAGGGCCTGTGTGGAAACGCCCAAAGCTTGGGGTAACCCTGAAGGCCGAAGAATGAGGAGGGACCCTGGGGCACAGGACCTGGTAGAGGAGCCGAGGAAGGAGCTCTCTGGAGTGGAGAGCCCAGCTGGGAGCCCGCAGTACTCAGGGCCCAGATGGAGGAGCAGTCAGCTCTCCCCGGGGAAGGCAGAGGGTGATCCCACCAGGAGAAGACAAACGGCCAGATGGCAGAGAGAAGGCACTGGCTGCAGCCTCCACTGGGAAAATTAATTAAGCCTTCAATTAGCGCAGGCCTGCCCCTGTTGGTTCCAAGGGGCGCCCAGGGCCCTGGCTGCCCTGCCCAAGCCAAGAGTTAACAACTCAGCCTCTAAATGAACTAACTCAGCAGAGACAGCCAGAACCACTGACCCTCCATGTGCCTGCCTGCCTGCCTGCCTGCCTGCCAGGGCTCCAGGCTGGAAGGAGGGGTGGCGGTGCCTCTTTGGATCCCCTTGGCGACCAGGAGTCAAGTCACCTCATAGGCTAGCTGGTGGTGGGATGGCATGGTGGATCCTCTTACCCCTGGGACCTGTGTGTCCTTGTACTACTCCCAGAAAGAACCCCAGCATGTCAGGGCAGGGAGGCCCTGAGAGGTTTCAATGCAACATTTACTGTGCCTGATATGGTGTGGGGTGCTAGAAAGAAAGATGAATGAGCCCAGGCCTGCCCTCCAGGAGTTCATGGTCAGCTGAAGGGGCGGGGCTATGGAGGAAATAGATATGAAACCGACGCTCGCCAGACTGTCCATGGCCAGTGCTGTGGACAGCAGCACCCTCCAAAAGGTATTCAGGGAGGGGTCTCAGCTTAAGAACAGGAGAGAGCTGCTTGCAGGTGGCAAGGTGAACACATGGTCCCACCCTTTGTATTATAGGTGAACAACCTAAGGCCCAGAGAGGGCAGGCGACTGTCCCAAGGGCACACAGTTGTTATTCCAGGGCAGGACCAGAACTGGAACTCAAGCTAGAACCCACCTCTGAGGCTGTAAAGAGTTTGCCTCCCCACACCGCACAAGGCAAACTGAGGCCCAGAGGGTCACTTAATCAGGACCTTGAATGGAGCCCTCCTGGTACCCATGCCCCACCCTGAGAAAGGCTGGCCCTCCAAGGGTCATGCCTGGGAGTCCACTCACTGTCTTTTCTACTGTGAGTGCTCCGGAGAGCAGCCGCTCCCTCGGGTACACAGGCTTTTCCTGCCCCTTCCACCTCCCCATCTCCTGCTCACACCCCAAAACATTCCCCCAGCACCTCAAGCTGATGGGGCAGGCCACCAAGAACAGCCAAGCTCCACTCAACCCTCCCAGTGCTGGCCAGGGCCAGGCTTAAAGCCTGCTGCTCAGGCTCACCCAGGGAGCTGGTCAAAATGCAGACTCCCAGGTCCCTCCCAGGACCCGATGAATCAGACTCTCTGGAAATGGGGCATAAGAATCTGTACTTTCGGGCTTCCCTGGTGGCGCAGTGGTTGGGAGTCCGCCTGCCGATGCAGGGGACACGGGTTCGTGCCCCGGTCTGGGAGGATCCCACATGCCGCGGAGCGGCTGGGCCCGTGAGCCATGGCTGCTGAGCCTGCGCATCCGGAGCCTGTGCTCTGCAAGGGGAGAGGCCACAACAGTGAGAGGCCCGCCTACCGCAAAAAAAAAAAAAAAAAAAAAAAAGAATCTGTACTTTCACATAAGCCCTGCAGGGTTTTTTTTCATAAATGTTATTAGTGGATACATAAATACAGAAAAGCGTATAAGCCATAAGTGAATTATTCAATGCATTCTCACAAACTGCTCATCTGTTTAATCTACACCAGATCAAGAAATAAAACATCAGTAGCCCCTCAGAAACCCCCTCCTGCCCGCTTCCCACCAACCTCCCCAGAGGGTGCCACTACTCTTACTTCTAACAGCTTAGACCAGTCTTGCCTGCTTTTGAACTTCACGTGTATGGAATTCTACAGACACTTGGGTCTGGCTTTTCCCGCCCAACATTGTTTCTGAGGCTCATTGTTATTGTTACATGCAGAAGTGGTTTATTTCCCCTTACTGCCAAGTAGCTTTCCAACCTATGATTGTGCCACAATTTGTCTGCATTGGTGTGCATTGGGTTGTTTCTTAGCTTTAGGATAGCAAAAGAGGGTTGCTATGAAAATTCTACTACGTGTACCCCTGTGGACGTTTGTATGCATTTCCGAAGAGTGCATATCTATGAGTGGAACGTTGCATCCTGGGGTTTGCTTGTGTGCAGGTTCAACAGATACCGCGAATGATTTTCCAAAGTAGCTGTACTAATTTAGACTTCCACCCGAAGCGTCTGGGAGTTTCAGTTGATCCACATCCTCCCCGACAGTTGGTACATGTCTCTCTTCATTTGAGCCATTCTGGTGGGTGTGTAGTGGGATCATTTTATGCTTCAGCTTGCATTTCCCTGATGACTAATGATGTTGAGCACATTTTCTTCTGTTTATTGGCCATTTGGGCATCCTCTTTCATGAAGTGCCTGTTCAGATCTTTTGCCAGTTTTTTAATCAGATTGTCTTTTTCTTTATCGATTTATAGGAGTTCTGTATATATTTGGAATTCCAGTCCTTTGTTGGAGATGTGTATTGTAAATATCTTCTTCAACTTGGTGTCTTGCCTTTTTACTCAATGATATCCTTTGAACAGAGTTTTTCATTTGAATATAGTCCAAATTATCCTTTGGGGGTTTTTTGGCGGGGAGGGGTAACATTTCTTGTGTTCTGTGTCCAGGTGATTTTATACACGTGGAAGTTTGAGGGGTGTGAGTGGAGATCTTCCAGATGGACAGCAGTCCTTGTTATTGCAAACCCCCACTTCCTTCTCAGCCAGAGACACAGAATTGCTTAATTATACCAGCTACACTTACTGAGTATTTACCCTGCTTTCAGGCACTTTACATGTTGTAGGACATCCTTGTGAGCATCTCCTCAGCCAGTGTCCCTGTACCATGTGTGCTGAGAACCACTCCTGAGACAAAAGGGCCATGGGGTGTGGCACCAGGGTGACCCCCGGCACCCTGGCCACAGATGATTGGACGGGAGCAGACACTTACGAGGCTGAGCCAATCAGGCTCTCTCTCTAGGTGGTCGGAATTTGTCTGAGGGGCAGTCCTCTCAGTCCAGACCACAGCAAGGAAGAGATGACGGGAACTCAGGAGCTGAGGCTGCCATGGGGGCTGCAGCTGAGCACATCCAGCCCTATACCCCTGGAAGCCACAAACACGGTCTGCAGAGGAAGACAGAGGAAGCAGACGTACAGAGAGGAGCAAGAGATGAAGGGTGGAGTGTGGACACTGGCACTCCTGCTGCACCCCCACCCCGGGGGACCCAGAAAACTCTCAGCATCCTTCCAATAAATCCCCCTTTCTGTTTAACGTGAATCATGTTCTTGCAACCAAGAGTATCTTCACCTAGATATGATTATCACCTTGAATCCTCAGAGCAATGGATTCTTCCTTTTTTTAGAGATGAAACTGAGACTTGAAAGTTGGTAAATGCTTTTCCCCAGACCTGGTTGCCACTAAGAACCAGAGCCAGGACTCCAGCCTCATCTGCATGGCTCAAAGCCTGCTCTAAATAAGAAATACTCTACAGCACAGAATCACGCACGCTGGGCCTGAGATCAAGTTTTCCCAAAGCGTGTTCGGTAGAACCCAGGGCTCAGGAAATGAGTCACTGGGGGGAAAAAAGCATTTCGGTTCCCAGATCCAGCCTGGGGGACACTGGGCCAAACATATACAGTATCAAACAAAATACTTTTTACTTCAGGGCATTTCAGAGCCTTTGCTAGAAAAAAACATATTGGAAATTTATAGAATGCAGAGTTTCTCTAACTAATTTGATCATGGAACCCCCTTTTGTAAGGAGCATTTCATGAGATTAATGTTTTCTAGAAAATGCTGCAAGGAATCAAATTTCTCCTCCCTGCCCTTGATGGCCTGGAAGGGCACGTCCTGGGCAAATAACTGGAAATGTCCATCCCACTGGGTATGTGACCCCACATTAAATACATTGAGGGAAGGAGTCTGTTTTCTGAATCTGCTTCCTAAGGGTTTGACTAAATCTGAAGCAACTCCCCTGGGCCTGTGCATGCTGGATGGATCAGTTATAACTGAATTTCAGAATCTTCCAAGTGGCTGAAGGGCCTCACCACGCTCGCTGGAGACTCCAGATCCCACGGGGCCACCAGCCCCTTCCCAGCAGGAATGAGACCCGGGAGGGGCAAAAGAGAAAAGACGAGGACAGCAAAAGGACCAAAGAAAGGGGAGAGGACCAGAGAGGAAGGAAACAGTCCCTCAAACGGGTACGTTCTGCCATAGGTGCAACACTGGACTCTGGAAACCAACAAGGGTGGTGCGTACTTGGGGGCTGGCGGCACGGGGAGCCACGACCACCCGTAGACCTGAAGAGGCACGGGGGACAGCAGCCCAGAAAGGGTGGGTGTGGAGGAGCTGACCCGCAGGAACTGGCAGGGCCCGATGCTGTCAACTATAGATGCCCCACCCTCTTGCCTGCACACTCTTTGAGCTCCTGCTAGTACCTCCCTATTGGCGAACCCCACCAGTCCCACAAGGCAGGATGCCCGCTGGTGCCAACAGCACTGGGCACGTGGAGAGGGTGAAGAGCCGGGCCGAGGGGCGAATGCAGACTGTCCAGTGGAGGGAGGATTGGGAGAAACCTGTGGGAAGCGGAGGACGCAGAGGGGAGATGAAAACCTGGGCCGGAGCAAAACAGAGGGCCTTGAAAGGAGCAAGAGGGGAGGGGAGAGGGCCTGGAGGGTGGAAGCAGCTTTGCTCTGCCGCACCTAGAAGCACTGGTTTGTTGCCAGTGTCCAAAGCCCCAGATCTCTGTGTCAGAACAGCGCACCCTAGGAAGCTGATATGTGAGCACGTGGTTGAGGGGGGATGGGGAGGCGGAGGCACAGGGGCGCTCAGCTCAGCCTCCTCCGCACCCGGCGACAGCTCCCACGTATCCGGTAGGCGGAGGGATCTCCGCTGAGATCAGCTCCACAGACCCGCCTCTGATGTGCACGGTCCTCCGTTTATACAAGCCATGAGTGCCTGAAAGGTTGGGAGCATAAATCAATGCCAGGCAGAAAAATCCTCGTTTAAATTCAACAGGAAAACGCATCGCTGAGGATCCTAGAGTGAGTTCCGCTGCGAGGAGAACAGTTGTCCCTCATTCGGCTTTTGTCTAAAAGCAGATGCTCATACATTGGAGCTATTGAAAGTGGGCCCGCTCTGTCTATACGATTTCATCATGGGGAGATTCTGGCCCCACCAAGATGGGTGACAGCCCCCTCTGCCTCCCAGACCCCCAGGTTTGGGTGAAGCTTGCCAGCACTCTCACCTCTCTCTCTGCTTCACCCCTGCAAGTGTTAGTCCCTCCAAGAGAGAGAAGTACCGTGTGCCTCTACTCATTGTGCAGAGAGGTAAACAGATGGATCAGCACTGAGACACCACTCAAGCCTGCCAGTCAGCAGCCCTGCCATCAGTGGGGCCTGACTCCCTCACCGCCTGCTGCCTCCAGGACCTGGCTGGCCGGGGACACGGGGAGAGTCACCTTTCCTGTTTATTCCAAGCACAGCAACACCAGCTCCTTCAGCAAGATGAATCCAGGAACACTGTGACCAGTCCAGGGAAAATGATATGTGAGGCTGGGAAATCCACCATGGAGGAAGGCAGCTGCTGTAGATCAAAACCTGTTCTCTGTGCCTCTACATCATCATTAGCAGAGAGGGCAGAGGTGGGGGGAGGCCAGGGTTGGGGGAGGGCAGGAGCAGAGCTGGAGGAGAGATCTTTGCAGCCCTGGGGTAAAGCTGGGTGGCCCAGAGGTACCCAGTGGAGGTGAGTGGGGCAGCTCCAATGCCTTCTGAGCCCAGGGTGTGGCAGGGGCCAAAGGACGGGTTCCAGGCCCAAGACATGTGCCAAGGAAGGCTTCCTGGAGGAGGAAGCATCTGAACTGAGTCCTGAGAAGGCACTGCTGATATCCAGACCCTGCTTGAGTAGGCAGGCCTCTAACTAGGGGAGTCTTCACCCTTGGAGGCTAAACAGAAAGACAAACACCACCAGGAGAAGTCTTGAATCCAGAGACCCATCATGTAGTGCCCATTAATGGGGTATATGGATGGGCAGGCAGGGAAGGCTTCCTGGAGGAGGTGAGCCTAAGGAGCGCTTTAAAGGAAGAGAGTGGAGAGAGACTGAGACCTGGCCGACCCACCATCTCCATGTCCTCCTCAGCTGTTGTCTCAGTTTGAGGTTGGGTACACTTCTCTAATTGTTCAATTAATGTCTGCCATCCATGGACTGTGCGCTCACAGTTTTGCTCACCGTTGTGCCATAGTGAATGCTCAATCAGTGTTTTCAGAACGAATGAATGAGTGAATGAATGAATGAATAGCTCTAAGTCTCATGGTGGCCTGAAGGTGTAGTGGGTCTGTCCCGTGGAGGGGGCGGAAGGCAGCAGAAGGCCCTGGAGATTTCTAAGCATAGTGGAGCCAGTATGGTTGAGCTGGGCAAAGGACGGCTTGGGGCAGTAGGACAATAAACACAGTGTTCATTGTACTTATTTCAGGAGGACGAGGGAACTGGGAAGGGGGTGCGAGGTTAGGACTGAATACAGAACAGGTCATCTGGAGCTGTTGGGTGGCTGAGCTTGCAGGAGGCAGGCTTGGAGGGAAAAGAGGGCCCAAGATGGAGCCAAACCTCACACCATCAGCACCCCAACCCCGTGGCGCCCCTCCCCAGACTCCTCCGGGAGCCACTGTGTCCCGCCTCCCATCTCCCCCACCGCCTCCTTGGTCTGATTGCGCAGAGTGATTTGTGGCCCTGACAAGGTGAATTGTGGGTAAAGCGTCCGTCCAACTGGGGAGCAAATTGGAACTGTGGCTCCAGCCGGCAGGTCATCCATCACGGGGGAAAGGCTCCGTCAGCACCTCGCTGCCCCAGCCTGGCCAGACCCAGCCCCTCACCGTGCCTGCCCCAGGGTTCAGGGGGTGTCTCCTCTCTCTACCTCGGGTCTAAGGGTAGACTGGGGGAGGCCTGGGCTGGGGGCCGGGTTGGGGGAGAGACAGGGAAGAGGAGGACTGAGATCACCATTCCCCACAGGGTTTACATTTACACGGTCTGCTTTGGGCTTTTTCATAGCATTTTTATGCTGGTAAATGTCACATCAGTCTCCCCAGAGGTGTCTGCATTTACACTTTGGGAAACTGAGGCACAGTGCACTTGGGTGATGCCCCAAACTTGCTCGCCATTAGCAGAAACTGGGGCTGGAAATTTGCTGCTGGGATACCTGGAATTCTTAAACAAAGCAACATGGAAAAATTCAAAAGCAAATAAACATTCCATCTGGCCAAACTCCTAGATCCTGGAGATGACACGGCAGTGACTCCATTACGGACCAATGAGGTGAAGGAACCACAAAAGCCCGGTAACACACAGACCCTGCCTTAAGAGATTTGCCACCTGTGAAGGAAGCAGGGTGTTCTGGGACTAGGTGCATCCGCTGGGCCCCCACCTGCAGCCCCTGCTAACCCTCCGAGGTGCGGTACCCATGGCTCCATCCATGTGACTCAGCTCCTGGCCGAGGCTGCTCAGACCAGAGGTGGTCACTAGAGCCAAAGGCTGCTTCCTCAGAGGCTGGTCACTGACCTTGACTTGGGGCCTGGCTGGAAAAGATCAGCTAAGCCAATGAGATTGGAGGGATTTGGAATTGGGACGCTGAGCAACCCTATCAGGTAGCAGAGTGAGACAAGCTGAAAGGCCACATGTGACCTCAGGACTCATCTTTCTCAGGGACCCAAGTCCTGCTTGGTTTCCCTCTGCCTTTCCCGCAAGTCCTAGTACAGAAAACTGTGCTGGGGGAGAAGGCAGGGGTAGGAAGCGTGTTCTGTGTCATCCACCTGCCCTGATCTCCTGAACTGTTAACTACGTGAGCCGTTTCCGTCTCCTTTTTTTTTTTTTTTGCTGTACGCGGGCCTCTCACTGCTGTGGCCTCTCCCGTTGCGGAGCACAGGCTCCGGACACACAGGCTCCGCGGCCATGGCTCGCGGGCCCAGCCGCTGCGCGGCATGTGGGATCTTCCGGGATAGGGGCACGAACCCGTGTCCCCTGCATCGGCAGGCGGACTCTCAACCACTGCGCCACCAGGGAAGCCCCCGTCTCCTTTTGAGGGCTGTGATTTCGAACTCGGAAGTCAGGCCAGGACTGCTTGTTTCTTTATGCTGAGTCATCCCTTCCCTGAGACAGCAGCTGTCCTGCCAGCTACTGAAGGGGAGACAGTCAAGGTCAGGATGGGGGTTACCACGGAATACAAATGAACGTTTTGACGTGTCAACCTGCCACACGAGGCCACATGTGGCCAGGGGCCCCAAACACTGAAGCATCAGGAAGGGAGAAAGTGCCGCTGTGCCTCCTCCCACTGGGTGGGTGGGGGGCATTTCTGCAGATTCTACTCCCGAATTCACTTTTTTTTGGCCTTTCACAGTTACCGTGGTCCTGGGGCCCCTCGTGACCTGCTAACTTCATGCTAAAAGTCCCAACTGTTAGCACAAAGTGCATTTGTGTCTGTTTCAATCAGGGTCCAGTGCAGGAAACAGAAGCAGCCTTGGGATTTTAAGCAGAGAGGGAATTAATACAGGGAATCAGATGCCTACAAAGCCATGGGAAGTACTGTAGGAGTTGGCTCCCAGCTGGGCGTCCAGGGATGACCGGACAACACCGCTGAACTGGCCCATCAGGAAGGTGGGGAGTCCAGAGCCACCACTGGGACACAGGGCTGCAGCTGCCATCCCAGGATCTGGAAGCCGCTGTCAGCAACCTACCTGCATCTGGGCTCCCACAGAGCTGGTGACTGGACATAGGAACGCTGCTGAAGGAAAATCCATGTGCCATCAGCAAATAGCAAAAGCACCAGGAAGCTGGCTGCGTTTCACTTCTGCCTTCCAAGTCTCATGCAGGTGCATCTATTTAGCAGAACCTTACTCATGAACCCCTCAGTGCACAGGAGTCTGGGAAACATAGTCTTTAGCTTTGCAGCCTCTGCAGCATCAGGAGGGATAGAATACCATTGCGTCCAAGCACGGATCTCGGAGCCTAATTCCAGATTCCCCAGAGACCCCACAGGCTGACTTGGTCCATCTTTTACAGCCAGTGGGGGATGACTGCCCTTGGTTGAGGCCTGGCTCCAGGGGAAGCTGTGTAAACACAAGAGGGTTTATCTGTCCATGGAGGGCAGGGGACTAAAGAGCTAGGTACATGTCTGTGATTGTGTGTGTGTGTGTGTGTGTGTGTGTACACGCACATGCCCACGCCTATCTGGGAAAGAGGCGTAGAGGGCATCTTAGCGGCTGGGAGATGGAGCCCAGTTCTACCCACACTCTCATCAGGCCTCTGGTAACTGGAGCAGCGAAGGCAGTTAAAATCGAGTGGCAAAGTCAGAGGTGGAGGTGGGGGATGGGGGGAGAACCTCACGAATTCCAGGGTCTCCCTCCAGCCCTCCTGTGTCATTATAGTCATTTCTGATAAGCCGAAGTCTTTATCTCTCCCTGACCTATATTTGTTGGGGATCTCAGCGTCTCCAATTCAAAATCCAGGCCACCCAGAGCATCCCTCTCTTCAAAATATAATTGCAATACAAACACTCTGGCCTCAGGTTTCCACAGGGGGAAACTTTGTGGGAATGGGGCACACCAGCATTGGGGCTCAGGTCACCCTCTCCTCCAACAGTGATAGTGGCTGGCTTTCTGCAGGTCACTGGCCCCGGGCAGGACAGAGAGGGCGAGAGATGCCAGACCCAGGAGCTGAGAGGCCTTGTGGCAGGGGCATCCTCTGCTGAAGCCCTTGGTGGCATTGCTCTCTCTCCTGCACTTATTAAATAGTTCAGCTGCTGCCACTCACTGCTCCCTGGGAAGATGAAGGGGCCGCAGCTCCAGAGGAGGGAGGGCACACTCCAGGCTGCTGGAGGATAGGGACGGGCCACCCAGGAATGCCACCCACTGTGAGGCAGAGACGACGCACTCTCTCTACCCTCCTCCCCTCAGAGAGGGCTCCAGCTCATCTGTGACGAGCCCCTGGCCCAGGGCCGCCAGGGGAGCTGCTCAGTGTGTCCCGAATGGGAAAGCCCCTCCTCCCTCTGCCCCCAAACTGCTTCCTCCTACTTCCTCCTCCCAAATGCCCTGTCTGTGCCACGGGGGCTCCCAGGTCTCCAGTCTCTGAGGCCTGTGGCTCTGCCTTCCAGATATGTCCCCTCCTCACTCCCACCCTTGGGCCCTCTTGCAGACCCTCCTCTCCTCTGTGCCGCCCCCATCCTCACTCAAGCCACATCACCCATCCCCCCTCAGCCCCCTCTCTCCCATCCCCCTTAAAGCCCTGTCTGGGTCCCATGACTCCCCTGCTCTATCACCCCTGGGGCCCTGTGGTTTCTAAATAGAGCCCCAGCACCTCAGCCTGACCTCAGGCTCTCTACAGCCCACCCTCAACAAACCTGTTCTCAAGCTATCTCCCACACAGCCCCTACATTCTTGCCAAACAGGATCACTTACTACCTCTAGAATGGTGGTTAAGACTTGGGCACCTACCTCCTGGATTCAAATCCTGCCTCCATGCTTCTGAGCTGTGAGACATTGGGAAGTTGCTTCATCTCTTTGTGCCTCAGTTTCCTCATCCGTAAAAATGGCAATAACAACAGTACATCTGTGTCATAAGGAATCGTAAGTCATCAATGAGTTAGTACAGGCAAAATGCTGAGAATAGTGTCTGGCACATTTAAGGACTCAGTAAATGTGGGCAGTTGTTATTATCACTCTTGATTCTCCCAGTTCTGAGCCTTTGCTCACGCTGTACCTCCATCTAGAATGCCCATCAGATCCCCTCCCATGCCTGGAGGACATGCATTTTGCCTGCCCAGCATCCCATTCTTTGGGGAGCTGCCCTTCCTCCATCCCACAGTGATACCACTCCGTCCATGTGATTAGGTGGAGCTGGCTGGCCCCACTCTCCAGCTGCAAGTTCAGGTGTGTAACCCAGGCCAGGCCAACTGGAAGTCCTCTGTGCTCCGGCCACAGTGATCAGTTTAGGAATGGGCATGTGACTCCAGCTGGCCAATCAGAGCGCTCCCCTGGGATCCTCTGGTATCCTGGGCAGTAGGGATGGTATGGTAGGCTGAAAATGCCTCCCTTCCAAATATATATTTACTTCCTAATGTTTAGGAATGTTTAGAGAGCCTGTAAGCATTACATTATATGCCAAAAGGGTCAATATTAACTTAAGATGCCAAAAGGTATGATTAAGTTAAGGATCTTGAGAGGAAAAGCTTATCTTAGATTATCCAGGTGGGCCCTAAGTGCCATCACAAGTATCCTTATAAGAGAAATCAGACACACACAGAGGAGAGATTAAACACAGAAAGGAGAAGGTGATGTGAAAACCTAGCAGAGATGGCCACAAGCCAAGAAATGCCAACAGTCCACAGAAGCTGAGCAGACAAGGAATGGATTCTTCCCTAGAGCCTCCGGAGGGAGCACAGCCCTGGCGACACCTTGATTTCAGACTTCTGGCCTCCAAAACCGTGAAAGATTGCATTTCTGGTGCCTGAAGCCACCACGTTTGTTGTCATTTATTACAGCAGCCCTAGGAAACTAGACTGTGAGCCTATAGATGCTGGCGGCCATCCTGTGCCATGAGAAGGGGGGCTGCCTGCCTGCGAAGAGTCAGAGGAAAGCAGAAGTGAGGGATGGAGAGAGGGGGCACAAGTCCCTGAGGACTCTGGGTCACCCCTGAAGGCAGCCTTCCTTCCCCGACCTTTTCAGCAACATAAGCCAACACATGTCCCTTCTTAAGCCAGTTTGAACTGGTCTGTCACTAGTAATCCAAAGACTTCTGGCTAATGCTCCACCCAATGAATATCAAGAGCCTTAAAAATAGCTCAAATCTTTGTCCCAGCTTTCTGCCCTAAGGAAATAATTCGTATAAGGACACTCATTACCATGTGAAAAAAATAGAAAAAAAAAACCTATATAGGTAACCACAGGACATGGCTTCATAAATTATGACACATCCCTTTGGGGGGATATTATGCAGCCATTAAAAATCATGTTTTCATGCTCATTATAACACGTTAAGTGAACAGCAGGACATTAAAAAAATATAGAGAGACACAAAACACCCATATACCTACATTTATACATTTATATATATAAACAGAATGATCCTCATTTTATTTTTATTTTGCTTTAGATCATTTTAAAAGAGGTAAAGATTACACATGCAGCTGAAATCCTCTGTGTACCTCTCCCCAGTTCCTTATATAGCCCCCTTCTCTCTGTCCCTCTCAGCTGGTATCATTCCCATGCATGATTTTAAACATTTACTTCCTGGGAATGTATCCATAAGTAATACATAATATTTGTACATGTTTTTACGTATTAATAAATAGCGCGAGACTTTCTGCAACCTGCTTTTTTTTCAAAGAACAGTATGTTTGTGCACTTAATCCATCCTGATAACGCGTAACATTAATTTTAACTGCTGTCGAGAATTCCATTTCTGAGTATCCCACACTTTATTTATCCTTTCTCTGGTTAATAAACGCTGAGATTATCAACAATATTTTTTCCCATAAAATACTGCAGCTCTTAGGTTCCTTGTGTGTGCACACGCACACATACACACACACACACACACACACACACGTGAGACTGTCTCTGGGGATTTACGTGCAGTAGCTGAGTAGCAGGGGGCTCATCATCTTTACAAGGACTGCTGAGTGCGCTGCTGAGTAGTAATACCAAGTCCAAGTGAAGAGTTCCCGTTTCCCACATCCTTGACGGAGAGACATTTTCATTTTCGTCAATCCAACAGGTAGGAAATTGTATCTCATTGTGGTTTTCAAGTGCGCTTCCCTGTTTACGGTGCTATCATCGTTCCACGTGTGTCCAATTCACTTTGCTCTTCTGTTAAATGCCTTCGCCTACTGAAACGTTTTGAACAGGAAATATATTAGCATGAACTATACCCCAGTGTTAACAGTGGTTTAACAAGTAATTTGTATATTCTTTATAGTAATAGGACACTTAATTTGGGGAGGTGTCCCTGTCTGCATTTCCCCACCCCCAATTTGGGCAACACCACCCCGCCCAGCCCCCAGTCTTCACCCTCCCACTCGCTACCGCCATGTGGACCAATGGGAACTGCTAGCCTCTTACCTGATTCTGCCCTGTGATTGGCCTGGGCTTAGGCATGTGACCCAAGCCAGACCAATCAGAGAGCTTCCCTGTGGTTTCCAGACCTGGAGCTGGAGGAGAGCATTCCTCTCTTCCCCCAACCCTGAGGTTGTGAGGATGTGAGGCCGTCGTTCCAGCCTCACCGAGACAAGGAGCCTGAGACCAAGAGAGCCACATGCTGAAGAGAAAAGAAGCAGTGAAGGTGAAGCGGGCCCACAAGACATGTCTAACACACCTCAGCCCTCCGGTCACTACGGTGACCCCCCCACCTCCTGCCCCGGGGACGGGCTCCAGTCGGCGCCCCCTCACGTGCACCCACGAGGGCTCGCGCTAACATGGAAGACTTGTCTGCGTTTTTCATGTTTTCTACTGTAGGCACATGTGTTACTATGTACCATCAGAAATTTAACGCTTACTATCATTGTTTAATCTTCCTCATCTTTCACTGTTAGATACAAACATCTGTCTTCCATGAAGGTTTTCTAATCACCCAGCCAGAAGCCCGGACCAACTGCCATCAGAGCTGAGGCCTGGCCTGGAGCGTGGGAAACAAGGTCAGTAGTGGCTCCTCCCCAGGAAGGGGTCCCGATGGAGATGGGGAGGGGAGAGACAGAGGAGGGGAAGGTCTGTTAGGGAAGTGGGGGCCCAAGTGGGCCTCTGATCTCCACTGAATGGCACGGATTTGGGAGATGAGGCCTGACCAGACACCTCTCTCTGCAGCCTAGGGTTGCCAGCCTTCTGCAGGGCACCCGCCAGGCTCTGACCTGCCTAGTGTTGCGGCAGACTGCGCAGACTCTGGCCCTTTAGCTAGAAGGATGGGGAGACGCCTGCTCCAGGGGCCGGGGCTTCTGGGCAGGACCTGGGCCCGCTGACCTGTGGGGAGATGCTTGCCGAGGTGACACTCGACGCCCACCCCTGCCCCCACGGGTCTTGACACTCTGCTTCTCAGTGAGTCTAGAGGCTTAAAATGAGAAGCGTGTTCCAAAAGATGGGGCTTATGAGAAGACTTCAGCCAAATCAATTAATGATAAAACCCTTGAGCAAACACAGCTACTTCTATCATTTTAGAATGTGGTGATTTGAGCGGCAAAAGAAATTAAAAACACAGAGGTCAGGATCAGAACCCCAGCCGCTCTCGTTGGTTTTTAATCTCCTGTTAAACAATATATCTTCTGATGGCTTTTGTCAGTTTATTCAATGTAAGAACCCAGGACATGTGGCCCGCTGACCCTCCTCATTCCTTCCACGTGGCTGAGGGAGAGGATGCTGCTGGCAGCCGGTCAACTAACAAGCTTAAAGTGGGGATGGGCAGGTGGGCCAGGGTCAGCGTAAATGACAGGGGGCCGCACAGGACCCTGGAGACTGGATGTCACCAGAGCTGTGATGGCAAAGGGCAGGGCCATGAGGTCCCCTGGGGCCAACTAACCCCTCACATTACAGATGAGGTACCTGGACCCCCAAAAGCAAACGTTTTCCTAAGTCACACTGAATCAAGACTGGAACTCAGATGTCCTAACGCCCGACCCACAGCTCATTCTGTTGGACACCCACACAGGTCACCAGGAAGGGCACTGGGCTTGGTACAGGGAGTGTGGTCCTCAGCTCTCTGTCTTTTCTCGGGGCATTATCAGTGGGGCTTATTGAGCTCAGTCTGGGAGACAGAGTTAGGCTCCATCTTTGGGAAGATCCTGGCCTGATGAGAGAGGCAGTTCTCAAGGTTGGGAACTTCAGTCTGATGAGGGAGACACAACCCTGCCCTCAGAAAGCGCTCAGTCTGATGGCGACACAGGCAAATACAGACAGCCAAGCCTATAAGTAAATCGTTTTGGTGAGAACACCCCGTGACAAGACAGGGTAGCCTAGAATTTCTGGTGGCTTCACCAAAGAAGGCTTCCGGGAGGAGGCTGAGACACAAGGAAAAGAAGCTGTTCTCAGGACAGCTTAGGCAGAGAATCTGAGGCAAGAGAGAGGCTGGAGCTGGTGAGGGAGATGACACACAGAGTGAGTTGCCTCTGTGAGTTGTCTGTACCCACACACAGGCACACTGATAAACACGCAGTCCTGTTTGCACACACTCGCGCCTACTTACACAGACTCCTCCACGTACACTCATAACCACATGCTTGCATGCCAGGTGTAAGTACATAGGAGCTTTCTCCTACCTCCATGTGCACACACATACATGCACACGTGCATTTATGTACATGTACCCATACACGTGATCATCTACAGACCTACACACTGGCCAACCCCCGGCTTTGTGCATAGCTCAGATATGCTCTGTTGTGCACATAGGTGGGGAGCCTGCAGTTATATCACCTGGGGTAGCCACACTTGGGGTCCCCCAGCAGTTATATCACCTGCCAGATGTCCCTGAGTCCCCCTGCCTGGGCTCTGTCTGCATCCCCTGCCCCTGCCGTGGTCTGTGTATCTGCTGCTTCTCCTCTGGGTCGGTGGATGGGCAGGGAGCTGAGGTAGACCTGAAGGAAACTCCTGGGGAGTCCCCTAGAGCTCCCCCTGAGCCTAGAGGACCCACAGGCCAGGGAGGAGTCTCCAGGGCCTCAGAGCGGAACTGTCTGGTTCCCTCTTGTTTACTCAGGGTCTCTGTGACAGGTCAGGCTCCTGTGAAACAGACTCTGAAATGGAGATTCATGTGTAGATTCCTGGGAGCAGCACCTGTGGGGAGTGAAGGAGGCAGGACTGGGCAGAGTGAGAAGCTGGGCTGCGATGCAGTCACAGCCGAGGCCTCAGCCACCCCTGGCCCTGCAGGTGGTCACACATGGTGCGAGGGGGGCCATCCTTTATGCTGTCCATTTACCAGTCACTGGATGTGGGCTGCCTCCAGAAAATGGGGTAACCTTGAGGGAGGAGGCTCCCTTCAGCCAAGAACACTCACAAGGAAGAGGGGCTCACCTTGGAGCAGTCCGCTGCCCACACTCCCCACTGCTGGGAGAACAGGCACTCAGGCCTTGAAGGGGGGGGTGTGGGCAACATGGTGGTAACTGCCATAGGCTGCAAAGGCCTATGTCCACTGCCCACACTCCCTCCCTACTGCAGGTCTCACTCCAGTCCTTCCTGCTGCAGGCGGATGCTCCTCTCCTGAGTTTTTCTGGGCCCCACTCCCTTGTCTGTCCTTCCCACATCACCCCATCTCCCTGGACTTGTGTTGACAGCTCCAGGTTGCAGGCTTCTGTTTCCCTCTCAGAAAGCAGTGGACGAAGCTCCCTCCAGTGCCCTCCTCTGCTGGGGGCCGAGAGCCTCTCCGAACACAGAACACAGGGGGCTGCGTAATCCGGGGAGGGCTGAGGACAGTCCCTCCCACTCGCTAGTCCTCCGTGACTCAGATCAGTGGGACAGGGGCTGAGGCCACCCGTTTTGCTCTGGGCTCACAAGGCAGCAGCGTGGGCTTGTGACTTTGTCATTCAGCAGGCTCTGGGGGGCAGATGGCTTCCCACTTTCCGCTGACAGGACCCCCTTCTCCACTTCCCTGGGTCCTCTGTTCTATCAATCACCCCCTTCACCGTCTCCTCTCACACACACAACCCCAGCAAGAGTGGGAGCCAAAAGCCTTTGGATCCAAGACAAACCTTTTTTTTTTGCAGTACGCGGGCCTCTCACTGTTGTGGCCTCTCCCATTGCAGAGCACAGGCTCTGGACGCGCAGGCTCAGCGGCCATGGCTCACGGGCCCAGCCGCTCCGCGGCATGTGGGATCTTCCCGGACCAGGGCACGAACCCGAGTCCCCTGCCTCGGCAGGCGGACTCTCAACCACTTGCGCCACCAGGGAAGCCCCAAGACAAACCTTTTATCCCTTCCTTTCCAGGGAAGATGTGAGCCAGAGAGTGTCGGTTTGGAGAGGAAAGGGCTCTACCCAGACTCCACCCAGACTAGGACTGTATTTCATCTAAGATACACATGTGTTTTCACATTTTAATACCCCTGAAACTGGAATATGTCTAACAATCGATGCTTTATTCTGGTTTAATCTGTAGCATTTTTTCCCCTTCATGGTACCTAACGTAATGGTTACTTTTTCAAGGAATGGTATCTTAGGTTTGATGCAGCTGAGAGGTGACACCCGCTCTCCACCAGAGGTGGGGGAGGGGAGGGGACTGGAGCTGGACAACCTTTCAGCACCTCCTGCGTCAGCTTTTCATGGCACAACTTCAGGATCTAGGCCCTCCCAAGGCCTCCTGCAGGCAGATGAAGAACAGAACCAGGTTCTGGAGCCAAATAGAAAATTATTTTTAGAGACTCGGGGCTGAGGTTTGCTTCCAGGGCCCTGCAGACCTCATCTGCCGGCGGCCACAATCCTCCTTCTGAAGCCTAAATAAAAGTAGCTGGAAGCAGTTTCCGCTGCCTCGCAGCTGGGAGGATGTCAGAGATGTAAACGTGGGTGCAGAACTTCTGGGGAGGAAGGCTTGGGGCTCTCTTTTAAAAATGAGGCTTTTAAAGTGGTGATGGGCCTGGCACTGTCTCCAGGTAAGAGGATCAGCCCGCTGGGGGGCCAGATGTTAAAAGCCTGGGAATCAAGAAAGAGAACGCCATGTGGAGAAGAGGCGAGGCAGGGGGAGCTGAGGGCAGAGAAGCACATTCTGGACCTCATCTGGCCACCTGCAGCCAGGAGACCCCAGAGGCAGACTCCCTGGGGATGGCCTGCCTACCGGGCCACATCTGCACCCAGGCACTGGCTATCTCTCCCCTCCACAGCCTTGGTGAACTCCCAAATGGCCATCTGAGCAGACTCCTGGGGAAGGAGGTGGCAGATGGATGATATTGAGATCCAAGCCTTGACAGCCAGGTGAAATTTCAATGAGCAGCAGAGACTGGAGGAAGCCATTCCAGGGGCAGGGTTGAGCAAGGCCCAGAGGGAGACACCAGGTGCTGAGGAGGCTGGAGGGCCGCTGAGCAGTGATGCTCCCTCCTCGCCCTCTAACCGGAGCCAGAAGCCCCTGGCAAGGAGCCCTGGGAAGTGTAGTTCCCAGGAGAAAGGCAGGAGGGCTCTGAAAGAGCTCTGGCAGCATCCCCGCCCCCTGCAAGGCTTCCCAGCCCAGGCCAGCCCACACTCGTTCCTCCACTCCACCAACTTGTACTGAGCACCCACTGCAGGCCAGGCACTGAGTTGGGTGCTGGGGATTCAAGAAAACAGGCAAAAATCCCTGCTCTCAAGAAGTCTGTGTTAGAGATATTATCTCTAATTGGGAGAGAGATAATAAAGTAAACATAGAATGTCAGTGCTAAGTGTCATGGAGAAAGATGCAGCAGGATAAGGGGGTTGGGGAGGGACAGGAATGCTGCTTTCTGTAGTGTGGTCACGGAAGCCCCTCTGAAAAGATTTGACTACAACCTAAATGAAATGAAGGAGTAGCCAGGAGGGTATCTGCAAGCAGTGTGCTTTAAGCTCAACAAGCAGTAGGTGCAAAGGCCCTGGGGTAGGAGTGAAATTGGGATGGTCAAGAACTAACAGGAAGACCATTGGCCAGAGTGGAGAGTGTTGAGAGAGGAGAAGGAATCGAGGGCAGGGAGGAAAGCAGCATCAGAGCCCACAAGGCTTTACGGGCCATGGAAAGGACCCTGGCTTTCACTGTGAGTGAAACGGGGAGCCTGTAGAGGTTTGAGCAGGAAGGTGGGATCTGACTTCGATTTTAGCAGGACAACAGACTGTAGGGGCAAGGGGCCGGAGGCAGGGTTGGTTTCTTGCAATCTTCCAAGCAAAAGATGATGGAGGTTGGATTTAGGTATATTTAGAAGGCAGAGCTGACAAGATTTGCTGACAGACTGGATTCAGGGGTGTTCCAGTTTTATATTGCTACATAACAAACCACCCCCAATACTTGGTGACTTCAAACTGCCACAGTCATTTATTTTGCTCATGAGAATGCAATTTGGCAGGGCTCAACAAGGAAGGCTCGTCTGCTGCATGTGACATTGACTGGGGCAGCCTGGCGTGAGGCGCTGGAGCCACTGCCAAGGTGAGTCAGTGTCAGCAAGTGTGTGCTGACCGGGCTGGGAGCTTAGCCTGGGCTATTGGCCCAAGGTCTCAGTTCCTCTTCACACCGGCCTCTTTTCGGGGCTTCTCATAACATAGCAGCTCAGTAGCAAGAGCAGGTGTGCCAAGAGACCAGTGTGCCTTGTGACCAAGGGTCAAGTCCCAGAACATAATTCCACCTTCTCCTTTGGTTAAACAGCTCGCCAAGCCCAGCCCTGATTCAGGGGAGGGAGATTTGATGCCACCTTCATCTTTCAGTGGCAGGAGGACAGAGAATTTTCAGCCATCATTGATCTCCGTAGGAGAGAAAGTCAGGGAGACTCCAGGATTTGGGGGCTGGGCCACTTACCTCCTGATGGGGGACGCTGTTTACATCCCAGTTATCTTACCCTCCAGAGACAAAGTTGTGTGACCTTAGCCAAGTCCCTTCTCCTTGCTGGACCTGTCAAGTGAAGGGTTTGGATTAGAAGACAGCTGTCCCTTCCAGCCCAGGAACACCAGCTACAGAGGCTAGGAGCTGCCTTCCCTGAGAGCTCCCAGGAGGCAGATCACCTCTCCTCCCAGGGTTGCTCCCAGAATGTTGCTCAGGAGGCCTGAGACTGGGGCTGGGCAGCTCTTGGGAGGCACCACAGAGCAGGATCCCAGCTCTCAGCCCATCTCCCTGCTATCCTGACACTGCTTCTGGGCTGGGCTCAGGTGCACTCCGCTGGCACAGGGGAGCTTGGCCCAGGCCACAGTCGGGAAAAAGGTAGAAGGACCCAGCCAGGTTGTGGTCTCCAGACATCTGCAAGCCCTTATTCATCAGGGCATAATCAAGCATCAAGAGACCCTGAGGCAAACAGCCAAGCCTCTGCCCACTGCCGCCCCGCTCTGGGCCAGCAGCATGGTGGGGACTCTGACATGCTTTCCCAGGTGCAGAAGAGGGGCGGGGAGGGGGGTGCTGCAGCGGCTGTGAGCACACTCCTGGGACGGCTGAGGGGTATACAGACATACAAGACTAGCGGGATGTAGACCCTCCCCTGAAAGCACGCCAGCACAAATGCTTGTGTACCCATGACTCTGCTGGGCGATATTGTTAAAATGCTGAAACTAATTCAAAAGGTCTCAGGCTGGAGGGGGCGTGGGGTGGGGGGTGAGACTCTGCATTTCTAACCAGCTCCCAGGTGACCCTGATGCTGCTGGTCCACAGAGCAAGGGTCTGGTCTAGCTGACCTATGGCTTCCTAGGTGGACACTGCAACCCAGACAACCCAGTCCGAGGGCCCATCTTCCAGCCCCCTGTGCTGCAGACACAGAAATGGGAGCCACAGGCCCTGACCACCTATAATGTCACAAACCACCCAAGGGGATGAGCTATGTGACCTTGGGCAAGTTCCTTCTGTCTCTGTTTGCTCATCTGCAAAACTGGGAGAGGCCTAGAAAGTGGGAGAGAGAAGGAAGGGTTGAGGGAGGAGGGGAGAGGAGAGAATGGGGAGGAAACGAGGGGTAGGATTGAAAAGGAAGAGGGGAGGGCAGGGTGAAAGGGAGTGGCAGTTAAGAGACCTTGAAGACAAAGGGACTTAACTGAGAAAACGAGAGTGAGGAGGGGAATGAAGGTGGGAGAGTGGGCACTGGGGGCTCGGGGGACCAGGGTATCAGAGGAGGTGGGCAGGGGAGGGTGGGCCGGAGGGGCCTCAGTATCTCTCATCTCATCCTAAGCTCTCAGGCACTAGGGAGAAATGAGATTCTAGCTGCAACCCTTCTGGGAAACATCTGCCTTTTCATTTATGAGGAAAAAGTAGAAAAATGACCGGAGGAAGTGCTGCTACTGTTTTTTTAAGCAACGCAGCAAAAATGTCACCACTGGGAGCGTAAAGCCCATCAGTATGGTTAAGTAATAGCCTGGCCGCCTTCATCAGGCTTAGCTGCCCACAAGCCTCCCGTTCCCTGGGCCATATTTCACCCCGGGGCGCTCCGGCCCAGACTTGCCTATAAGCCCGTAATGAGCTGCAGGATGGATGTAAAATCCCCACCCCTGTCTCACTGGCAAGCCAGGCCCTTCTGATGCAAGATCCAGAGCTCGAAAGGCCTTGGCTTTCTCACCCCAGTTCCATAACACAACTCCAAGAAGGGAAACAGCACAGGAATATACCCGAGTCCTTTCTGGACCACCAGACCTGCTCATTGTTCTGGCTTTCCCAGCCCACTCAGGGACCTGCAGGGGACCAGAGTTGTCCTTGAGATCATGGAATGACAGTTTTGGGGTCTCCTTGAAGAAAAGAGAAATGATATCTGTGCCTTCCTGTAGTCCACCCCCCAGATGGAAACTTTTCTGTTTGGATTTTGCTGGAAACAGCTCTTTGTTGGGTAAGGCTGGCAGTGGGGAGGGGAAGGTGAGGCCTGGGAGGAAACAAAGGAAGGTCATCAGTGTCCTGCCAAGGGTAGAGGCTGGCATCACAGGCCTCTAAGAGGTGCCAGGGCAGGGAGGTCTCTGTGCCGGCAGTGTCTGCCAAGCTCAGGTCAGGGGCTGGGGCAGCCCATCCCCTCCTGCACGGGGCCGGGGTGGGTGGAGCAGCCCTTGCCGCACCTTGGCTCACACTGTACCTTGGCCTGGGGTGCCCTCTCCCTCCTGTGCAATTGTGAGTTTACTCATCCTTCAAGGCCCAGCCCAGATGATACCTGCTCTAGGAAGCCCACTCTGAAGCCTCCAACCTCCTGACTCCCTCCTTCCCGACTTGTCTGAAGCCAGCTCGTGTAGGGAATCCTGTCCAGGAGAGAATCCCACAGGCCCCTGAGGCCAGTCTAGTGTATTTGTCTAAATACACCAGAAGCCCCTTAAGGGCAGAGCCTGACACTCACCATGGCTCGGGTGAGGAATGTTTGGAGATTGCCTCCTCCAGTTGCACAGGAGGGGCCTGGCCTGCTGGCTTTGTGCTTGGAGAGCCGCTCCCACCCAGCCCACCCCGCCCACTCTCTTCCCCTCCTCCACCCTTCTCCCCCACACTCTCTCCACATAGTTCTTTATTTGTTTATTATCTGTTTCTCCAGACTAAAATGTAAACTACATCAGGACAGCTATTTTTGCCCATTTTTTTTTCACTGCTGTATCCATAGCATCTGCATTAGTGCCTGGCGCATAGTAGGTGCTGAAGAAATGTTTGTTACATCTTATTCCTTCCAAAGAGTGAATTTATGTGGCGGAGTTTTTCTTTGCCTTGATCCAGGAACATGGGCATATGGGCTATGACGGGCAGGGTGTGTCCACACTGGGACAGCGCAGGGAAGAAGTAAGCCCTTTCGTGTCACTTCCGGGTCTTGTCCCTCCCCTTGAAAATCTGGAAACTGGTGGCATCTCCCCATAAAATTCCCTGTATCTGGACTGCAAGCACTCAGAGAGCTCAAAGCACAGATTTTTGTTGTTATCGTTCATGTATTTGCTTGGGCACCTGGGAGAATATCTAGAGAGTCGTTGCCTTTTTGAGATGAGGGGAGTACAATGATTTGCCAAATCAAGTTAGTGGCCCAGCCAGAGCCCCATCCCCGACCCCAACCTGGACCCCCAGGGGAGGGCGCTGGCCACCAGCCCACTGGCTCTCTTCTGCCACCCACTGAGGCTGAAGGAGGCAAAAGACAGGAAATTAGCTGACTTGGGGTTTTGCTCCAGACTCCTATGATGGGGTCTGTACCTGCCTCACCTCCACTCCTGCCTGGACCAGGACTCATGGAGCTTGTTTTGGGATTCCAGTACTTCTCTCGTACAGATAGAGTGCAGGGCCCCAAATCTGCACTTCCAATAAAGGCCCACGCAGCTGGAAGGGGCACCAGCTCTGAGAACTACCAGCCAGGCAAAAACTCTCCCCTCCGTTCACAGGCTCGAGCTAGGGGTTTAGATCTGGAGGGAGAGAAGGATGAGGGATTTCTGCTTTTTATTTATCCACTTCGGTATGGTCATGGACGTTTAAAAGCCTGTAGGGGACTTCCCTGGTGGTCCAATGGTTATGAGTCTGCTCTCCCAATGCAGGGGGCACGGGTTCAGTCCCTGGCTGGGGAAGATCCCGCATGCCACATGGCATGGCCAAAAACAGAAAGAAAGAAGAAAAAAAAAAGCCCGTAGGGATGATTTTTGTAATAACTTTTTTAAGGAAAAGAAGTGATTCATGCATGGTGAAATGGCATTTATCTGTTCAACCTAACAAGCATTTATTATGCGCTTACTGTGTGCCTGGCAAAATCTTAAAGAATAAGACCCAGAATCCCATTGTCTGGACACGGAAGGGTCACGATGGGGAGTGAGACAGACAGAACAGCGCTAAGGAAAGAAGGAGGGACCTCGCTCGAGACGTTGACGGGCACAGTGGGCACGCAGGTGGCAATGAATCCCCCCTGAGGCAGCAAGGACACTGCCAGAGGGAAGGTAGATTTTCGCTCAGCCTTGAAGGACCCCAGTCAAGGAGACCAGCATGAGCAGAGCCTGAAGAAACCGGTACCTGAGTTTTCAGGGAACTGGACCAAAAGGCTGGGGTGCCGGGAGGCCTCCAGGAATGGGGGGGTAGGAGGCACTGGAGGCAAGCCAGAAAAAGTGGGATGGGGGGAGGTGGCAGAAGTCGCTGTCTATGGAGCTAAGTGGCTGTGACTTCACAGAGAGCCCCCCAAGGGCTGAAGTAGAAAGGTGAGCCCCTCAGCTCTTTCAGGGGGACGTCTCAGAGGCTGTGCGGGTAGATTGGATGGGCAGAGGCAGAAAAGAGAGGCTGGAGACCAGAGAGGGGTAATGGGGCCCTGGGCTGGGGGACAATGTGGGTGTGGATGCCTGGCCTCGGGAAGGGAGAGCGAAAAGGAGGAGCAGACATGCTCTGAGGCTCCAGCTTGGACACGGGGCTGCAGTGGCGCCACGGTCTGTGTCCTGCGACCCGGCCCTATTTCCCCATAGCCACTCGGTCCACATCCAGGCATATGGTGGGGGAAACATCTGGGGGGATGGAGACCTACTCCAGAATATTCCTTTGCAAAATATGTATAATTAAGGGCTCAGCCCTGATACCCCTGCCACCCTCCTGGTCCCAGCACAGGACTGGGCCCTCAGTATGATACTCATTGAAAAGGAGGGCAGAAAGGGCAGGTGCTATCAGGGAGGGCTTCCTGGAGGAGAGAGTTGGATTTAGATGGGCAGAGGGAAAGGCAGAAGCCATGGCAGGAGCACAGGGCCAGGCAGGTCCTTAAAGGCCATCTCTCCCTCTCCAGCCCTCTCAGGAGAGGAGCCCCAGTGCAGTCCTACACCTAGGAAGGAGCTCTGACTTGCCTGCCCCCTTTGCCCGTGGGGCCTGGGCTCTCTGAGAGCAGGTCTGGCAAGGAGTGTGGCCTCCCTGCAGCTAAAGAAATGAGCCCAGGGGGAGCAGCAGTTGGCCTCAAGTCAAACTTTCAGTTAGTGGCCCTGCAGGGCCTCAAATCCAGGCCTCTTTCCCCTGCGGAGGTGGTCAGATCTGGCCCAGCAGCACCACCACCATGCGATGAAATCTCCAGCCTGTATGGGACACCAAGGACTGGCCCAGAAATGCTGACTCAGAGTCCAGAGCCCCGGGGGGCTCTGCAGACCTGAGGCAAGGCTGCCCAGAAACCCCTTCAGCTCCAGCCGCAGGCCCCTGGAGGCCGGAAGAGGAGGCTGGGCCTGGGGTTGAGGTCAGGAGACCTCAGGAACCTCAGCCCTGCCTCCATACCCCCCATTCTAGTGACCACCCATCTGGCCTGGTGGTTCTCTGAACCCTCCCTCCAGAGCGTCAGCCACAAGCTGCCAGATGCTCTGCTGGCAGAGTGCCGGAGACCTCTCCTCGGTGGGCGGGGATCTGAGTGGAAGTAACAGCATGACAGGCACCAGGCGTCCAGACCCGCAGATAGATCCGTCAACATCAGGTGGATACAGGCGTACTGCGGGAGCAGAAGTAGGATGCGGATGAGTCTCCCCAAAATCGGGATTAACCCCACCCAGGCCTGGGTGGCTGCAGAAAACACTGCCAGCTCCTCTGTTTTCTGCTTCCCTCTGTACCAAACTCTCTTCTCTCCCCAAACCACACTCCCCATGCTGCTCCGACTCCATCCTTCTCTCACCAACCCTGCTCCCACCCCGACTCCCCACCCCCATGGGTCTTTGCCTTCTTTCTCCCTCCCCCTCCCGCCTGTCTCTCCCCTCCTTGCCTTCCTCCTCACTCCTCCTCCCCGGAGGTTATTCCTGTGGGTTAAACCTCACCCTCCTCCTCTGACCTCCTTTTAAATACCCCTGGGGATGTTCTCAGGGAATGTCAGCCACTGCTGTTGATGACAGAAAGAGACCTTGGCAAGGCAGGTCCTGGAAGGAGGAAAGTGAAAGCACAAAAGGGGTGGACAGGTGAAGAACACCCCCATTCTCAGCGGGGACTCCCACTGACCCCCTTGGACCCTGCTTTGTGAATTGCAACGGCAGGAGGAGAAGGGACAGAGAAAGGGGAGGCTGGAAGCCGAGAAAGTGTCATCCCCAGCCCGCAGGGAAGAGTCAGGGTGGGCTGGGAGAGAACTGGGCTGACTCCAACTCTCAACCCCACAGCAAGCGCGCCCAGAGCCCCGTCCTGGTTGGGGCAGGCACCTGGGAGAGCCATCTTCCTCCCTGTCCCTGGGCCTGGGGGAACCTTGTCGCCTGCCTAATGCGATGCAGCAGGTGGAGTTAGGTCACACGGTGCAAAGGTGGCCCCCACTGCCCACCCCCACCACACATAGTAGCCACATGTGGCAGGTCCTCAGCAGGGTCTGGCCCAGCCCCCCACCACCACATCTCTGGGAGTGCCCGAGCCCCTGGGTTTCCGTCCTCCTCCTAGGGAGCCTTGGGTCACGTCACCCTCACAACTATCCGTCCCCCAAGGCCCATCCTCAGCCTGCACATCCCAGCCCCCAGGAAGCTGTCAAATTATGTCAGAGATTTCCTGCATCGCACACCAGGCAAGCACAGCCTACAGTGACCCTAATGTCCCCCATGCTTGCACTACCATTTTGATGCTATTGTGATGAATAAAACCCAAATGCATCCAAAGCGCTGTGGTGGATTATTTCATCATCTTGAACTCCTACACAGTGACTGGAAAGTACAGTTGAAAGCTTTTGTTTTCAGGCTAAGTGGTGCTGTTGGTTTTTCTTTTCTTTTTTTTTATAACTTATGTGTTACGGAGAATTTTTAAAAATGCACAGAAGTGCAGAGAATAGTCTAATGAAGGCCCATGTACTCATCCTCCAGCATCGACTCAGTCTTTGCATCTATATCCCCCCAGCCACGCCCCCCCCAGTTATTTTCAAGAGAATCCCAGCCATAGTATCATATCATCTGTCAATATTTCACTGTATATCCCTAGAAGATGAGGACCCTTCTTTGTTTTGTTTTAAATTAATTAATTAATTTATTTATTTATGGCTGCGTTGGGTCTTTGTTGCTGCACGTGGGCTTTCTCTAGTTGCCGTGAGTGGAGGCTACTCTTCGTTGGGGTGCGCGGGCTTCTCATTGCGGTGGCTTCTCGTTGCGGAGCACGGGCTCCAGGCGCACGGGCTTCAGTAGTTGTGGCACGTGGGCTCAGTAGTTGTGGTGCACGGGCTTAGTTGCTCCACAGCATGTGGGATCTTCCCAGACCAGGGCTTGGACCCGTGTCCCCTGCGTTGGCAGGCGGATTCTTAACCACCGTGCCACCAGGGAAGCCCCGACCCTTCATTTTTAAACAAAGTCAAAATACCGTCATCAAACTTAGTGGTAATTCTTTCGTATCCTAGTCCACGTTCAAAGCTGTTGGAAGTTTTGGGGTTTTTTTTTGCGTTATGCGGGCCTCTCACTGTTGTGGCCTCTCTCGTTGCGGAGCACAGGCTCCGGACGCGCAGGCTCAGCGGCCATGGCTCACGGGCCCAGCCGCTCCGCGGCACGTGGGATCTTCCCGGACCGGGGCACGAACCCATGTCCCCTGCATCGGCAGGCGGACTGTCAACCACTGTGCCACCAGGGAAGCCCTGTTGGAAGTTTTTTATGTCAAACATGGATCCTATACTTGTCAAGTCAGGTTGCCACAGCCTTCATGTCTTCCTGTCACTTGATTGTAACTGGGCATGCCCCTTAGTCTCCACCCCACTCCACCCCCCAACAACCTCAGGCCAGAAACCAGGTCAAAATCCTCTTCTCCCCCCAAACCTGCAGGGGAGAGGCAGGTCAGGACCACCACTGAGGGCTCCACGGTGGATGCTCCATAAACACATGTTCAATTGCATTGAGCTGCACTTTTATGCTGGAACACGGCTTGGTGGGCAGTGACAAGCAGTGGGCACCCTGCCTCTTATCAGGAGCACACCCACCAGGAGAGGATCCAGGTCCAGACACGGGGTGGGGGGACAGAGTCAGCTTCCCCCCCTTGCTGTCCAGAATAGGGTCGCATCCCCAGCCACTGTCCTGGGGGCCCTCACCCATTTAACCTCTTCCCAACTCCCTCAGGCCTTGTGAGAAGCTATTCTCAAGAACCCTACTCCACTCTGCGTCTAAATGCCACCTTCTCCAGGGAGCCCTCCAGGAGCCCACCTACCACTAAAAGCCCACCAACCTTTGTCCTCTCATCCTCTGGACTCTGCCTGGCCCACCCTTTACTGTGGATCATTCGCTGTGAGCTCCTGATGGGTAGGGGCTGTGCCTTGTCCATCTCCCTCTCCCCCACCGTAAGCTCTTGGTAACTACTTACAGCTGAACAAATAGCAGACCCACTTTCCACTCAGATATTACTTCTCCCTCCCACCCTTACTGATTCTCTCCACCCCTTTGGCCATTTTCTCACTTTTTAAACCAGGCTTCTCACCCAGAAATCTGTTTATTTCACAAACTCTAATTAAGCACCACTGTGTGCCTGGTGCAGGGCCAAGCCCTCGGGGCTCAGAGAGAGGAGGAGGCAAGGTCAGCGGGGTGCAGGGATGAGGATAATGTCACGCATCTGTAGGCACGACTGCTGGCAGCTTCTCCAACGATCCCCACAAGGCCTGGATCTGCCACACATCTAGGCGTTGGAAAGTCAAAGCCAGATACTCAGGCCCATCCTGGAAGAGATGACACTTAAATTGGAAAAACATTTTCACTTCCACATCTCATTAAATCTCAGGCCAACCCGGGAGTAAAGTGGGATTTGATGGGGTTAACAGGTCCAGCTGTTGATTGATGAAAGGGAAACAGAGGTTGTGCCTTGACCAAGGGGCACACAAGGCAGGGAGGGAGAAAGCCTGGACGTAAACCCAGGTGTCCACGCTTTTTCAGCGGCCTGCACTGTTGGCCTCCAGGGACCACACTGAGCAGAGACCTGGCTCCACATCCACCATGCTTGGTCCGGCCCCTCCCATGCCCGCCTGTCATCACCTGGAAAAGGCTTCCTCCTTCCTGTCTCTGGTATCAGAGAGTTGGGAGGGGCATCCAAAACCCTGCTGTATGGCCTTCTTTTCCCCCAACTCCTTATATTACAGTTGAAGTAACTGAGCCAAGATAGGGAAATGCCTCAGCCTTTATTGAGCACCTTCCATATACATCAGACTCTTTACATCCATCATCTAATTAATACAACGCCCCAGCAGGGCAGACCTTATGATCCCCATCATTCACATGAAAAGGCACTTTAACCAAGCTGAGCCCCAGTATTTCTGCAATCTCAATGGCCAGAAGTGGGAACAAACTTCTATGTCAAAGTTGTCACCAATTCTCCCATCCATGTTGTGGAAAGAGAGCTCTTTTGTTCTGTGGGAAATAATTTAGCAGGTTTTTGGTGTAAAAGTGCAGCCAAACTTCTCTTCTTGACTAGAGAGGATAGAGCTGATGAGAAGGACATGATTTTGGAAGCAATATGGCCTTTCTCCCTCCCACTCTCTCTCTCCCCCTCCCTCTCTCCACCAGCCCAGCAGAGGTCAGGGCCTGGGCTCTGGATAACAGGGCTGTGGCCAAAGGCACTCTCATTAAGGGTGTGAGCAGACCCCAGGGCATCAAGTCCAAGCAAAGGTGAGAGCCGCTCAGAGGGAGAGGGCTTGGAGAGGTGCCCATGGAGGCATGGGACCTTCAGACCCCAGAATCGGGGCACCTGCTAACCCATTTTACTCTACTGCTGGCTAAGCCCCAAGGAAAGCTTGCTTAAACTCCAGAGCTTAATCTTAGCCAGGCTTTGCGAATCATAGGAATTAGGACCCCGTTCCAGCCCGGAGGGGCAGGATTTGGGAAGGAAGGAATTAGCCTGAAAATGCCCACAGTGGGGAGGTGGCAGGCAGAGCACCATCCGGTAAGTTGCTGGGGGACCTGCTGCCATGGATTTGGGGGATGTGCAGGACACTTTGGAGGGGAACCTGGGAAAGATTGAGTTTCCTGTGCACAGGGGAAGGGGCTCAGAGTATCGTGTGGGTGTTGAAGGAAGCCCAGTTCCTGTGGATTCCCCGCAGGAGCAGGAGGCATCTGGTTACTACAAGGCTCCTCAAAGCCCCTGCTCTCCTGGCTGAAATAAGAAGGCAGTTCTCCTGCCTCAGCCCTCCCTGTTCCTCATTGGAATCAGTTCTCCCACTGGGCCAAGTGAGTGGTTGGCCAAGTTCCCTCCCTCCTTGCCTCTCGGTCAGAGGCTCCTCCACCTGGTGAGGGGATCCCTGGTTCCTAGCGGGGTGCAGCCTGCCTGGACATGTGTCTGCCTTCTCCCTCAGCTCTGATTGATTTTTTACTTCCCCGCTTGTCCAAGCAATAATTAGGATCCCTTTTTCCATATTAAGCAGCTGCTGTCATCACCGCTTCACGGTTCTCCTAATCACATTTCTCCTTCTCTTTATCCTGGAGGCAGGTTTCTGACAGGTCTGCTCTTTCCATTTCCCTGCACAAAAAGGCAGAAGGCCGTTGGAGAGGGAGACTGGGGGTTGCAGGGGTGTGGGGTGGCTTTCTGAGAATGTGACAAGGCCGGTGTGACTTCCAAGGTAGAGCTGTCCAAGATGGAATAGAAGGTCACATCCAGTCTCTCGGCAGGGAAACTAGGAGAGACATTTATGACCCCACGGCCCACAACTCACCTGTCCCTGATGTCTGAATCCCCTCCTTAGAGATTTAGCCCTTTGAAAAGGGCATGTTAAAAATACAAATATTCCTGGAGGGAGACTAAACTGCCCCTGTGATTTCCAGTAGGCACGTGTGTTGATCCCTGCCTGCTTTGCCTGCCCTCTCCTGCTCTGCTCTGTATCACAGCAGCTGCCCCCAGAAAACTACATTTCCCAGGCTCCTCACCTGCTGGCTTCCTGTCAGGTTCGGCCAGTGGAAGCCTCTGGCTGGAGACTGGTGGGAGGGAGATGAGGAGAAGCCAGGGTATTTCCTCCCTCTCTGATTGTGGTCCCTGCCTGTGGCTGCTTATCTGGCACTGGTCACATCTCTGCTGTGTCCTCCACAGTTCCAGTTCCAGCCTGGGAGGCCCCTTGCGCAACCCCTTCCCCATATCCCAGCTCCCACCAAGCAGCCCCAGATCCTGGGCTGGTACCATCACCTCTTTCCCTTGTACCTCCATCCTAGGCTGGGGCAGATTCCTGCCATCGGCAGTCTCTGGGTTGTTTCCCTATCTCCTGTTTTAGCTCTTCCAATGCCTCTGTAACTTGTTCTGTATATTATATTCCCTCTATTGAAACTACCTGGGGAAAGTTCTCTTTTCCTGCCTGGACCCTGACTGACACAAAAACTCACACATAAAATGTTCAACGTGGAACTATTAATTCCACCTCCCCCAACACTTATCTCTTCCTTCCTCAGTCTTCTCCAGCTCTGTAAATACCACCACTGTCCACACAGCACCCAAGTCAGAAAACTAAACACCATCCTTGATTCTTTTTTCCATATATCCAGTCTATCACCAAATCCTTTTGCAAGTATATATCTTGAATCCTTGGTTTCCATCACCGTCATCATCTCTCACCTGGCCTGGAGCCTCCCAACTGGTGTCCAGTCTTCTTTTCTTGCCTCCTCACAATCTTTTCTCCACCTAGCACCCTGAATGGCCTTTTAAAAACAAAACTCAGATCCTGTCCCCCACCCCCACCACTGCCCCCTGCCTAAAACTTCTCAATGGACCCCATTTGAATCCAGACTCAATCAGGATGTGTCCATTCATATGTAATATCACCTGTTTCTGGATGGCTTAAGAAAAAAAGGCTCTGCTGAAAGATATCTGGGCCCTCAGAATTGATGGCAGGAGACTCTAGGTTTGGAAGACAGGCAAGAAGCATCTTTTGGCAGGAACAACCAGGACAGAGCATGCCCAAGGCTGCTAGGCCCCACATCCCCCATCACTGCCCAGAAGGAGCCTGACTTTTTCCCATCTTTGGCTACTTGAGACTCAAAGTCCAGGGCAGGAGGGAGGTGTCAGACAAACCTGCTCAAGTGTCATATCCTAGCCAAGAGAGAAAGAATCTAACTCTCTGGCTTCCCTCTCTCAGCCCCAAAAGAGAGGGAGGATGAATGCTGGGCAGCCAAAGCAAAGCATGATAAATATCCACAGGTGGACTTCAGGCACTGCATGATCCAGCTCCTGCTTCCTCTTCATCCCCAGCTCATCCACCCCTCACCACCTCCCCTCTGGGGGTCACTCCACACCATGCTGACCTGTCAGTTTCTAAAACATAGTCAAGCTCTTTCTTGTCTCTGTATTCTCTAACAGGGCTGCCCCTCACAGAGGAGCAGTGCCCCATGACCCCTGGGGCTGCCCTGAAGCCCTCCTGCACCCCCCACTTTCCCTGCTGGAGGGGTGTGAGGGGTGAGGGAGCTAATCCTGTATCCGGTAGGTGCCCAGGCCATGCTGCAGTCAGCTGTGGTGAGTGAGCCTAACCCAGCCTCTGGGGCAGCATATTTTCTGAGATGGGGATGTTGTCAGGGCCACTTAGAGCCTCCCCCCTGGAAGGGAGCACCCTCAGGTGCCAGCCGCACCCTCCTCCAGGCCCAGCATTTTCTCCCAGAGGCAGGGCCCATCCTCAGTGGGCACAGAAATCCGGTCCCTCTGAGTCCCTTCTCCCCAGACGCGCCTCCTTCCGCCCCCCCCCCACCTCTTCACCATCAACAGCTGCAAAATTTCAGCGGAGAGCATAAAAGACAGGTGCTTGTCTTTGGCTTTATTCTTTTAAGAAGAAAAACAACGAAGAGACAAACCCTCGGAAATCAATTGGTGGGGGGGTTGCGGAACCCAGCCCTGCGTTCCGGGGAAATGTTAAATCAGCGAATTGAAATGCCAGAGATGAAAGTGGGGCTGCTGGGTGGAGCCTGTCACACCCGCGCTGACAGTGACAGTGTGGTGATGGTGGGGGACGCAGGCAGTGCCAGGCTGTGAGGCTTGACGTCAGCGCCCCCATTCTGCAGTCTCCTGAGCTCCCTCCCCTGTGGCTCCCCCTCCTCGTCACGCCCTCCAGCTCATACAGGATGGGTTGGAGGAGCTCTCTTGTCAGCCCCTCCCACCACCGCGCCGTGTTTAAGCCCCCTACACCCCTCGTCATTTAGGAGAGCGCTCCCTAATGGTGGTGTGATATTGATTTATGATAATACGTATTTGGTTCCCCACCCACCCACCATTTCTGGCGCAGATCTCCAAGAACCCTTGAAATTTCCTAAGTGATAGGAGAAAGGAGAGCATCGTTTGTTATAATATTTGGCCTTTTGTCCCCTGTTCCTAAACAGCCCCCGCCCGAGCCAGAAAGGTGAAGCGAGTCTTTTTTTTTTTTTTTTTCCTGGAGTACAATCGCGTTACAATGTTGTGTTAGTTTCTGCTGTACAATGAAGTGAATCAGCTATATGTATACCTATATCCCCTCCCTCTTGGACCTCCCTCCCCCCCATCCCGCTCATCTAGATCGTCACAGAGCACCTAGCTGAGCTTCCTGTGCTTCATAGCATGTTCCCACTAGCTATGTATTTCACACGTGGTAGTGTATATATGTCAATCTTGATGTCCCAGTTCGTCCCACCCTTCCCTTCCCCCCATGTCCACATGTCCGTTCTCTACGTCTATGTCTCTATTCCTGCCCTGCAAACAGGTTCATCTGTACCATGTTATTCGTAACAAGCCACTTTCGACCAACCTGAATTTATGTTAATGAAGTGACTTTTGGAAAACCCCTAAAGCCTGGGGGCTGGTTGCTGGTTGCCAGGGGAACCAGCCACGTGATTAGAGGGTTGGAAATTTCAGCCCCTCCCTGCCCCCACTCCAGGGAGGAGAGAAGGGCTGGAGATGGAGATCAATTGCCAGTGGCCAATGATATAACCGATCATACCTATGTAATGAAGCCTCCATAAAAAAAATCAAAAGGACAGGGTTCGGAGAGCTTCTGGGTTGGTGAATGCACTCACACACTGAGAGGGTGGTGAACCCCAGTCCCCTGGGACAGAAGCTCCTGCACTCAGGACCCTTCCAGACCTCGCCCTATGTATCTCTTCATCTGGCTGTTCATCTGTATCCTTAGACATGGAATTGTTTGCTGGTGTTGGAAAAAATACAGCTGGTGCCAAGGTGGACTCAGCAAGAAATTGTGGCCTCCTTGGCTTTCTAGAAATCACCCCTTTCAGGACCCCCCTGGATGGGAAGTGGTCCTCCTGCCCTCCTCTGTCCCAGAGTGTGTTCAGCCCTCAGGAACTGGACTGCATTCCTGTTTCCAGAGCACTGGATACATAGCCCCCTGGTCATTGACTATGACCATGGATCTACCGGACTCAGGAGGATTCCAAGTGGATTAAGTTCTCAGAGGAAAGAAAAGTAGAGAAAGAGATGTGTGACGTCTATGGAGAGGGACCCATCAGATGTAGCTACTCACCGCTAGGCTGTGAGACGGGGTGTGAGGGAGGAAACAGAGAATGCTTGGAGAAGAGAGCAGAAACCCAGAGCAGCAGCCAGTGAGATGGAGCAGTACCCCTCCCTGGGTACCTCCAGGGTACCCCTCCCTTGAACCCGAGCTGGGCCCAGGCCGGAAGCTGTCATGCAGGACCTCTGGGCAGCAGCTTGTGAGTTTGAGGAAAGGCCTGCTGCCCACCCCACGCAGTTACCACCACACCCAGAATGTTTAATCCTCTAATGAGCTGTCTCATCCCCACGCAGCATCTGCCCGTGTGGATCCGTGGGAGCCTGGCCTCACTAAGCAGCTGTGAGTCGTTTAGGACAAAGTGGGAGCCTTCTCTTTGGCACAGTGCTGAGCCTGTTGTGATGAGCGTTGAGGGAAAATGATGAGGGGACAAATTGGACCCCCCATATGGGCCTGACCAGGCCAGAGGCTGAGGGAAGGAGCTGGGCATGGCTGCCAGGCTGGGTCTTATTTTCAGGGCTCCTCTCCCTTGGGCCCCCACGCACAGCAGGAAGGTTGTAGCAGAGCCTGCCCACACTCCTCTCCCCATCCTTCCAAATCTCTTGCTCTCCCAGCTCCCGGCAGGGCCACTCAACCCCACTTTGCCGCTGAGTACCCTTGAATGAGGGGTAGTCATTCCAGAGACGCAGCAGGGAATGTTTTTCTGCCCTTAGGGGAAAAGGGAAGTATGTCCAAGTCCATTCGTTTCAATTATTCGGCCCTCCAAGTTCCAAAGCTGCTTGAAGGTGTGCCCTGGGCTGGCCAGAGAACCTGGTTAACTGGGTACGGCCTGGACCGTCAGCACCACGGACAGCGCCTCAGTCCGGAGCCACCACCCGGTGCCTGCAGGTTGGAGGATGGGGGAGGGGGGGTGGCGGTGAGAGGCATAAGACAACCCCATCCTCAAGGCCCTGAGAGTTCGTCCTTTTCACTGCAGCTTGAAGGGACATCGGATAAGGAATGTCATCACCAGGCCCAGATGCCTTGTAATCAACCATTCTCGGTGCCCTGCATGGAAAGGCAATTAAAGCAAGAATTAAAAAGCCATAGCATCATTTAAAATCCAATAACACGGCTGGCCTGAAATGTGTCCTCAGTCTCTGGGGAGGGTGGAGGTGGCGTGTGGGGAGGTGCTGAGGACAGAGGAATGCGGCGACGAGGGAAGAGAAAGAGTCGGAAAGGGAGAAAATGGTGGCGTGGGAACGGAGGTTTCTGAGTCTCACACGCCTTCCCACCACATAGCCAAAGTCTGCTCACCCCACTCCCATCCCACCCTGCCTTGGAAGCCCTCCCTGATGACTGGCCTTAAGGAAGTCCTCTCCTCTGGAGTCCTCTAGAGCTGACTCCCCTCTCCTGGTATTCAGCATTGATTCCTGGCTATTCGTCTTCCTTGTCAACCAGAGCATGTGCTTCTGTGGATATGGACTGTGATTACTTTATCAGTCCACACCCAGTGTCTTTGGCTGAAACTTTTTTTTTTTTTTTTTTTTTTTAGCGCTACGCGGGCGTCTCACTGTTGTGGCCTCTCCCGTCGTGGAGCACAGGCTCCGGACGCGCAGGCTCAGTGGCCATGGCCCACGGGCCCAGCCGCTCCGCAGCATGTGGGATCTTCCCGGACCGAGGCACAAACCCGTGTCCCCTGCATCGGCAGGCGGACTCTCAGCCACTGCGCCACCAGGGAAGCCCTGGCTGAAGCTTTTAACATAGTCCCACCTTTGCACCCTATCACCTCCCCACAACCCAGCAAGTCCATCCCTAAATTGAGAATAATAAAAACCATGATCCTCACGAGCCTGTGTGTTAAAACACAAAGCAAGTCTGGCCATTTCCCCTGCTTTTGTTGCCAGTATCTAGAAAGGGCTCATGCACATCCCTTCATGTAAAAGCTCTGAATTTGCTTTTCACCCCTAAGAGACCCAGAGAATTTCTAATCTACTAAAATGACGTTAACCCTTTTCACATCAAATAAAGCCTTCCTGCAGGTAATCTTCCTGTCACAAGCTGACTGCCTTGATGTGACTTGGAAGTGAGTGGGGATACTCGGTTCCCTTTCATTTTCCCTCCTCCTCAGTAGAACCCTAAACCGGAAGGATTCAAGTTTGATAGGAGCTATTCTTGCAATTTATGCCTTCTGTCCCTTGGGAGCTTACTCGTGTCTATTTTAAATAAATTCCCTCTTTTTTCTCTCCTTTTTACAAAGAACAACTGCAAATCTTCTCTGAGGATAGCTTTTCTTTGGGGTGGAATTCAGTTCTGACAGTCAAACATTCATGCGATAGGCCCTGGGTGAATAACGATTAAACGAATTATCTCTGTGATTGGGTCTTGCCTGAGACCTGGGGGGTGTTCCCTCAAAGTCCTGCAGTGTTTTGGGCTGCAGTTTCCCAATAACTTGGTTGCTCTTTCAAGAAAAATCATATTCTAAGAAGTGGAAAAGGAAACAGACAGATGAGTGCTCCCAGGGACGGTGAGGGTGAGCTCTAATGCCCCCGTCTTCAGGGCTGCTCTGGGCAGCTCTTTCTCGTGTTAGGTCTAGGGGAGAATAGTCAAGGCTTGCCACTATCTAAACTGCTCTCTCCAAATTCATCTTGCTGATGTCCTGGATCCTATGGTGTGAGCACAAGATCATGCCTCTGTCTTGCCTTGCTATCCCAGCTGGGATTTTAGGACCTACCCATTTGGCACCTCCTTCACTTAGGTGTGGTGCACGATAGACCACAATGGTTCAGGACCTGAGGACCACGCTTACTGTGGTGGGAGACCAGGTCTCTGCTCAGCCAGACATTCATGAAGAGGCCGGAGCTGTGAATGGCCCCTTTAGCAGCAAACAATGCCCCCGAATTCCTGGGTAAACTCACCCTCCTCCATTGCCCCCCACGCTTGCCCAGACCCCACCTGGCCACCCAACCCTAGCGCTGGACCACAGAGGAAACAGAATCCTCCCCCTTTCCCTGCCACTCGCCTCCAGAGTGGGCTGGTGTGAAGGAGGCTGCGTGACTGCCACAGCTGTCAACGGCAGAGGCTGCATGTGGCCCGCTGCTCCCGTTAGGAGCCATTGGCAGCCCCCCAGATCCAAAACGCGTCAGCCCAGCAAATGTGGGAAGGTCAGCGACTGAGGTTCAGTGATGCAATGGAAAAGAAGAAGTTGGGACAGCTAACGCCTTTTACCTGAATCTACCCTGGATTAGGCTGACATTTGAAATGACTTTGGCTCCCATCCACACAGCATAAAACCTCTACCAAGACTTCTCTCCTTCTTAAACATGAAAGCATGAATTTTTCTCAAGCACCAACTTCCCTGATCATTTATGAAGATGTGTCAGCTGTCTCTGCCTCCTTGTTCTAGCACCTCGTGCCCTGGGATCAGGGAGCTGGGAGCTGCCTGCCCCAAAGGGGTTGAAGAGAAAGGAGGTGCTTCAGCTTATGAGAGGCCAAACTTTCCTTAAAATTAATTCATCACTTGCAAAGCCATCTGCTTTCTCTTCACACACATCTATCATCTCCATAAAAATAAATGCATATAACTAAAATTCAATGAAAAGGAGACCCGGTGTCATCAGTTCAATTCACAGAAGGAACAGATCTCACCAAAGTCCGGGCCACAGACCCAGCTCTTAGCACCCGCGTCCTGTCCCTGGAAGAAAAGTTATGTGACCTCTTCTTCTTAAAGTTTTATAGCAGCAGCTTTCGTGATAAACCCCCATAAATAGAAAGGGAACCCAGAAGCAAGTTGGTGACTGGGACATTTCTAGGAGTATATTAACCACCCAGGGGTGTATTGACCGGGAAGTCGGCAGGAATGCTATTGTGAAACTCAGCCGAGTCCCGAAGTTCTGTGCACACTGTCAACAGTCCAGGCGGCTTAACCGAATAGATCTTATCGGATTGTTTCGGGTCCAGGTTGTGGTCGAGTGTGGGATGGACTCTACAGGAAACCGGAGACACAGGAATGTTCATTGAACATGTAGCAGATGTAACACACAAACAAGAAGCTCAACAAATTGGAAGTTAATTCTGGGTGGACCCTCTGCTTGTCTGTGTTCTCCTCTCCACTGGCACTGCTTCTCTACCAGGGGTTCTTGGGCTACAGTGGTGTCTGCTGTGTATCATTTCTCAATGAATCATTTGTGTTCTGAAAAAGGACCCTGAGCCATAGAAGGAAAAGAGTAAAATACCCCACAGGTCACCGAAGCCTGTGTCCCCAGGGCCAGGGCACAGTCATTGCCTAAAATACATCTCTTGGTGCTTTGCCTGCCCTAGTTTTAAATGCCGTCCCCATGGGCTAGGAGTTTTGCCTGTGAACCCAGTCGCACACCCCCAGCTCTGTGGGGAGCATCAAGGGCTTGGAACCGAAGGGGAAGCAACAGCTATCCCTCCCCCTCCCCCACAGCTCCCGCACTTGAGAAGCGGGTTCTTTGCCTCTCCTTGGCCTTGGCATAAGGTGAGCAGTGCACGTTTAATTCTTCCCAGAGTTCTGGGCAAGCTGACCTTTGGAAACCTTTCATTTTTCATTTTGATGCCATAAGCTTTGGCACTCCCAGCAATCCCGGGCTATTTTTGCTCATTTGAACTCCGTCATCCTCTAGACGCCCTCTGCCTCTTTGAGGGGCAACAAGACAGTGTTCAAGCCGCCACACTTCCCCCCAGGAGCCCCCAGTTGCAGTTTTCCTTCTCTGCCGGCCCCTCCCTGTCACCCACATCCTCCGTGCTGTGTCCTCGGGGCCTCGATGACATATGTCCAGCAGCTCACCTGCCCGTTTCCAGCTCATAGTTCTAACCTCCTGACGTCTTCTTGCATTAGGTCTCTGTCGATCCTGATGTTGGCTACATCTCCCAATCTAGTCTCAGCTGCAAATGTAATTAACATGCCGTTGCCTCCCTGTTCCAGGCCATTAATGGAGATGTTACCTGGGTACCCCGCAAACGATATTTTCAAGGTCATGAGGAGAGGAGAGCTAAGCTGCTAATACCTCTGCCCAACACGGGGGAAAGAGGCAATCAAGTGCCCACATGTGGTTTGAGTCATTTCCTCTGGGTTTTGGGAACTTCCTTTCTCTGACTTGCGTTAGGTTTTTATGTCTCTCCTCAGCTTCAGCCGCTGCACATCCAGGGCAATTCCCATTTGGAGAATGAAGAACATCAGATTATGCCTTCGTCTTATTTTTGTCCATTTTCTAGCAGGAGAAACAGCCACTAAGTGAACATTTGGAGGGAGAGACGGTGTACATGATAAAGACAAAGTTGTCGTTATCAGGCTTGTTATCCGTCCACCTCTCCATTCCTGAAGGAGTAACCGTGACAGTGGAAAATACACATTGAGGCCAAGGCACCTGACAGCTAGGGGAAAACAGGCCTGTTCTTGCTGAGTCGGTTCCTAAAGGGCCGACCCACAAGATCTGCCACCAAGAGGGACATGTCCTTGTGGCTGGTGCCGCTAACCCTGTTTGTGACCCCATAGCAGACCTTGAGCCCCCCCCGCCCGCCCCCTCCCCCATAGTCTACATCCCTCTCTGCATTACGAGGAGTAGCCCTTTGTGAACCCCGATTTGCCTTCCTTCCACACCAAACTGCAGATATCATAGCGTAGCACTGCAAATTGCTTGGATCAGAAGTACTGAATCACAGAAGCAATTCAGGATAATGCTATTTACGCCCAGAAAATTGATCCCAGGTTATTTACTGTTTCCAGCACTTCCCTTCTCCCCATCCCTCATTGCAGGCCTGTCTCCGGTTTCCAGGCTCCTAATCATTTCTCAGACAGAGTGTCTTGAAGGTGTCTCTGGACAAGAGCCCAGACTGGCCCAGCAGAGTGTGAAGGGGCGGGGGGCGGGAATAGCTTCGCATCTCCCCCGTGCTTGGCGGACAGGCTTGCCGCGCCCTCCCACCCCCCGCCAGCTGCAGTCCTTCTGGGGTCCAGATCTGGTCTCTCCAAACCTAAGAACATACGAGAACCATCTATGCGTGTGCCAGTTGGTCATCTGGGACTGCGTCACGGTCAGATGCCTTGCCAGGCAGATGGCTTAGGGAGAGAGCCACAGGTTTGGAGAATTTGTACCTGGCCTCTGTTGTGGGCCTTCCCCAGCTGTAAACATTCATGTGCTCACTCATCAGATACTGAGAGGCAAAAAAGCACAGTGGATTCTAAAGCCAGACTCCTGAGTTTGAACCCTGGTCCTGCCATTTTAATAGCTGTGTGACGTTAGGCCAGCTGTTTCAGCTCAGTTTTCCCACCTATAAAATGGGATAGTAGCCACACCAGCCTCATAGGATTGTTGTGAGATTTTTAAAAAACATATGATGTCTGGCTGATATTTATTACGTATCAAACAGCTTTCACACTCCAGACACTGTCGAGGTCAGGGGTCAGCAAACTTTTCCTATAAGGTCCAGATAATAAATATTTTTGGCCTTGTGGGCATTAATGTCTCAACTATTCAACCCTGCTGCTATAGCCCCAAAGCAGCCATAGACAATAAGCAAAGAATGAGCATGGCTGTGTTCCAATAAAACTTTATTTATAGACACGGAAATGTGAATTTCATATCAATTCACCTGTCACTAAATATTATTCTTCTTTTGATTGTTTTAATTATCAAAAATGTAAAAACTACTCTTAGCTCAAAGTCTATATAAAAATAGAGGGCGAGCTGGATTTGACCCACATTGGCTGACCCTTGGTCGAGGCGCTGGAGTTGCAGATACTATGTCCTGCCGTAGGAGCCCATGAGCTTCCCTGAGCCTGGGAAGGGCTCCTTCACAGCCCTCAGGCTACTATGCCCCCACCAAGCTCTCTGACCTTGTCTTAAAAGTCTCTCTCAAAACGGGGACACTGAGACTCTGATCAGGCCAGGGTTAAGAAATGGCAATTCAGTTCCAAGCCCTGGCATTTTGAGCTTTAATTCCTCTAAGATAGATAAGTTTCAGACTCCAGAGACCCAATGCACAAGTGTGTCACCAATCCAGCGCACTGGAAGAGGTCTAACCTTGCATCTGGAATAGAACACGGAGCCCCAGCTGGTGGGAAGCCCTGCTGAGCAGGGAATTTAGAGGTTATCTGGGTTGGGTTTGAAGCACTGCAAACATTTGTTTCTTTCAGAGGGCAAAAGCCAGAGCTGATAGAAGGACGACAGGATAGGTGTTCCTGGGTGAGGAGCAGGGGTTCTGAATGTTTGGGGCAGCCTCTCTGGAAGACAGTAATGGCCAACAAGGTTCACCTGGGGAAAGGCCTCTGCCCACTAGACTCTCGGAACTTCACACCAGTCTGCCCAGCCACCTCCCCACTGGTCTCCCAGCCCCACCTCTCCCTGCTCCAACGCCTACACCCAGACACTGAGTGATCTTCCACCATGACACATTTGTTGTATCCCCTTCAAGACACCGTGAGGACCCCCGGCTTCCTCCTCCATCAAATCTAAATCCTTCTGCTTGGTTTCTAAGGGTCCCAGACTGACCCTTTTCCAACCACACAGTGGACCTCCCAGAACACCACCATCCTCTGCACCTGTGTGTGTCCTGCATCCCAGAAGCCCCCGCTCCCACCCTCTGCCACACCTGGTCACATCCAGCCTTGGCCTTTATATGAAGAGATCTTGCAGTAGGGTCACAGAAGAGGGATTTAACTGTGCTTCAGTTTCCTTATCTGTAAAATGGGGAAAATAAGAGCACCAACCTCACGGGGTTGCTGAGATTTAATTAGAACATGTGTGTCGAGCGTTCCCTGAGTGGTGCCAGAGTCACCACTGTATTTGGAAACGTCACCAGCCAGCAGCAGCCAGTCCCGTCTGACTGCAGAATACGTTCACCTCTTCCCTCTTTGAATATTTTTTAAGTTACCATTTGAATGACACAATTACCACAAAAGATTTCCAGGGTAGGTGTCCCTTCTCCCCATTTAGGCTACAAACCTTTTGTACTGAAAGCATTACACCTTCCCTGGCGCTCTACGGAGACTCTGGGCCTCCACGGCCCTGGGTCTGGACTGTCATTTGCTTTTCCCTAATCTATTGAAATGCTGCCACACACTCTGGTGTCCTTTCTTTTGTGAGGAGCTTCAGGGGAAAAGGCTGAAGACAAGTTATCTTCCTAGTACAGCACTTTGACAGGCCAACAGAGAATCTGATCAATAGAGCGGCCTGGAGACGGTCAACATTATATATTTAAGTAACAGAAAGGGCTTTTGTTAAAATGACCCTCTGAGCGGCAGTCGAGCTCTAAGTGGACAGGAGAGTGCCATCTGGGCGGGGGCTGGCCTCCACCAAACCCTGACTTTCACTCAAGGAAAAGGCCTTCCAGGAAAGGCCCTGACGTCCACAGCGTGGCAGGCCCTGCCCATTGTTTCCACGAGCTTCAAGAATCCAGGCTCCCCACCCAGAGCCCCCAAAGGTATGGCCAAAGGTTAATGGGCTCCAAAGGGAGGGCAGGAGGTATATAAGGGACCATCAGACCAGTCAGACACCAGTGGACAAGCAGATAGAGGCTCCGCCTGATCCACTCAGACCTCACTCACACTGTGAGTAGCCAGAGAAGGTGGGCGGGGGAGGTATCAGCAGTAGCCTGAGGATGGGATGTGAGCCGAGCTAGCCGCATCCAGAGCTCTCTGGGGTGAGCTGACCCGCTCCTGTGGCCCTCTGCCACCTTCAAATACCCACCTGGGCTTCAGACTGAGTGCCCTGAGCTGGTTTCCAGCATACGGGTTAAAGCTGCACACAGTGGGCAAGCACAGGGCTGCCCGGAGGCGTGCAGGCTGGAGGGAGCAGCAGGGGGTGCAAATCCTGGCAAAAGTGAAGCTGTCTGTGGTCGGTGGTGCCATCGACTGCAGGCCGGGAACCCAAGCCAGAGCCCAGCCTGGATGCAGGGCCATCCCACTTGGCATGGGATCTTGGCTCTGGGAAGTTAAGGGGAAAGGCTGGGTCCCTAGGGAGATGACATGGCAAGACTAGTGGGGCCCAGGGTTCCTAAAGGAGAGAGAGAGAAGAGACAGGTGTCCCCTCAGCCAGAGCCGAGCGCCTGAAGCCTGGAGCCCCACTCCCGGTAACGGAAAAGGAAAATCAGCAGCTCATCATACAGTTAAAAGCCCTCGCTCCTACTCTGAGCTCCCCAGAACGCAAATGAATGTAGGTGACAAGCCGGCTGCCAGTTGGAGCACGAAAATGAGCAGCAATTGGATTTTTGCCTTTTTTTAATTTAAAGTTTTTATTGATTCTTACGGAGTGAATTAAATGTGAACACCAGAATGAAAAGGGATCCATAGCATCTCCGTGAAGGAAATGGGACACCATTAATGTGACACAGCTGTCTCCTCTGAAAGGGAGCTGGGGCCCCAGAGACTCCACAGGGAAAGGAAAGGAGGAACAGTGATTCAGAGCACCCCACCCTCACCCGGGCTCTGTTACCTCAACAGAGCACAGGGCCTCAGTTTCTGAGACGTGGTCTTCAGTGGGTGGGTGGTCCTTCCCACCCTCCTGGGAATTTGTATGCAGCCGGCATAGGGGGCTTTGGCTGTCTGAGCTCTCGTGTTCTTTCTCATGGAGTTTTAGCGACATGGAGAGACCAAGTAGGACAGGGCAGTGGGAGAGCAAGAAGACAGAGGGGCCTTCACACAACCAAGGAGACGGGCCCTAGCGGAGAGGCAGGACGTAAGCCCACAGCCTTGGAAGATTCTCTCCAAAGGGAGAGTCGAAGTTGGACCTACAGGGAAGCTTGGAGGCCAGTCTGGGGCAGGACCTTCTCCTCCCAATGGAATCCAGCCCTCCCAAGGGCTGTGGGAGCCCTGAGGTGACCCCCAGAAGCTCTTTATCTGAACCCTGTAATCCCCCCACCCCCACTGCAGCAGAGGCTGCTCCGGTCTCCCTTCCCTGCTCCAGGGTCCTGCCCCCTGTGGTGCCCTCCTCCCCTTTCTGTGGGCAGAGGCCACATGGAGAGGGTATTAGGACGAGCGCCGGGCCTCAGAAGGCCAGGCCTCCGGCCCACACTGCCTTCAAATGGGTCCCTTCACCTCCCCAGGCCTCCTTCACTCCCTAGATCACACCTGCTCCCAGGTGGGCATGAGGAGTGTGCGGGAGAGGGCTTGGAATGGTAAGGAATCAACCAAGGCCAGCGTCCAGCAGGCCACGCCCCCCCTCCACAGGACCATCCTGCCCCGGCCCCTCTCTCAAGTCCCTGCACTCCTGAGGTCCTCACGCCCACCTGCTCCCTGGTGTCTTGGCAGCCCTCCTTCCCGCCAGCCATTCCTGACACACCCACTTCCAGGATGTGGGAGGGCCTCACACATGCTCACGCTGGCACCTCGCCAACACTGGTGGCATTGGTGCGGGTTGTCACGGGGGAAGTTGTTTCTGGATGGCGGCCAGCAGGCAGCTGGACTCGCTGGAGCTGGGAAAGGGTTTGTTCCAGAGCCGGTGCTGGCCCAGAGGGGTGGGAACCCTGCTCTGCTCTTAGATGCTGCTCCAAGCTGAAGTCTTCCATCTGGCTCTGCCTCCGCATGGGCAGAGGGTCTCCGCCCTTCCTCTCTAGACCTGGGGTCTTGGCCCAGTGCTCCCAGGGCAGAGCTGGAATCAGCTGGGCCTGGGTGCATCCCTTTTATCATCCTAATCGGCTCAGGGAGCAGGCAGGGCTCTCTGGATCTTGGGACTTGGTTCTGCTGACAATCTAAAAGTTTTTTTAATCTGCAACATGGGGTCCCTCCTGCTTCATTAGCCCAGCTGACCCCAGGAGACCTCGTCAGTAACAAAGGGAAGGAACAAGTGGAATGATTCTTCCCCGGTGTGTGCAGGGGGCAGGGCAGCCTCTCCCAGGTGCTTAGGGCAGAGAGGGGGCTCTGAGTTCCTCTGGTACAGCCCCACACCAGACCCAAGTCCAGACAGGGTAAGTGGCTTGCTCAAGATCACACAGCTCCAGGTGGGCCATGGACCAGAGCTGAGGGCTCCTGCCTCTAACGCAGCAGCGTGTCCCTGTACCCTACATTGGTGACAGGAGCTCCCTGTTTTCATCCAGCTCCAGGATGCTGTCCCGCGAGACCGTGGCCTTTCTGCTGGTGGTGCATGCAGCCACCATGCTGGCTTCCCAGACGGAAGCCTACATTCCCATCTTCACCTACGGCGAAGTCCAGAGGATGCAGGTAAGATATTCCCAGGGTGCCCGCCTCCCCAGTGTGGCCGAGTTGACCCGCAGCCCTGCTCAGCACTGAAGTCACATTAGTTTCTCTGAGGCATAAGTGTCCCTTCAGTAAACCCACGTTTAATCAGCTATGCCAGGGACACTGAGGCGAATATGCAAAACCAGGACCTCAGATAACCCCAGACCCCAGCCGTCCCCACGGCCACTTCCACTCTTACACTAGTGCCACAAAGGTATCAGTGGCTCCTACGGGCGACATCTTTTCCCACCCCTGCCCATCCTTCAGGGGAAGTTTTCAATTAACAAGCCAATAAATATTTGTGGAGCATCTCTGCAGCACAAAGGGCCACCCCGGGTGAGAGGCCAGACACGCAAGGAAATCTCAGAACCTCCCGTCTTCAGGGAGCTGGCTCGGGAGCCAAGACACAAACATATGAAAGATTCACTAATAACAGAAAACAAAAGGGAGATGTCACAAGGCAGGACGTGATTAATTGTCCAGTAAGTAATGCTGCTGGTATGCGCTGAGTTCAGGGCAGGAGAAAACATGGTGGGCTGGTGCGGAAGAGGGGAACCTGAGCTGAGGGCCTCGAGAGAGAAGGATGGGGGACAGGTGGGTGCAAATGTCTGAGCAGGAAAGAAGGTGCCTTTCCAGGGAGTGGTGGCCAAAGCCTCCTTCTCTTTAGAGCCCAGAAGAAAACAGGGCAGGCTTAATGGAACTCAGGCAGCGGAGCCTAAGGAAAACTGGGCTGCTGGACCTGCCTCCCTGGGCCTTTTACTTTAGACATCAAGGGGTTCTGAGTGTCTCGCCACCTTTGTTTCTCTCTTTCTTTTTTTCCCGCACTACACGGCTTGTGGGATTTTAGGTCCCCAACCAGGGATTGAACCCGGGCCCTCAGCAGTGAGAGCGCAGAGTCCTAACCACTGGACCACCAGGGAATTCCCTGTTTCTCTTTAAATGGGATGAAGTAATGGACGTTCATGTCCCACGTGTCTGAGACCAAGGCTCCAACAGGGATCCATGACTGAGTCAGTTCTCTGGGAGGTCACGTGGCCCTGAGGCACAGCCTCTGTAGCAACGTGCTCTGTCCCGGGGTAGGTTTCCACACATCCAGTGAACAGCATCCTTTACAGAGGCCAGGCTGGACCCAGCTCCCCTTCTTCGGGGTGGACATGCAAAGTGATGGAGGAGATACAGAGGATCCCCTAAACCTACCTTCGTCCACCACTTGGCTCCCTCTGCAGGAAAGATTACCAGCTGTTCCAGAATCACCATGTCCCAGGGTAGGCCCAGAGCTGAACCCCCAGAGTGTCCTCAGAGAAACCAAAGGAATGGGGGTGTATCTGATCTCAGTGCTCAGGGACCTAGCAAGCAGGATGCCCGGCAAGATGTGGGGCTGGACAGAAAGAGTCAAACTCAGTATTACACGAGCTGGCAAAATGGCAACCAAAGGACGCTTGGCATTAATCTGCTCCGTGGTTTTCCTCCTCATAATTGCCAGGCACTGGCATTTTTATGAAGAAGCTGCAAACTCCTTCCTCCATAATTCATCTCCCTGTCTTGCCTCATAAATCACCTCCCAGGGACTCCAGTTTCGGGGCCACCCCACGGCGCCCTCACCATCTCTTTTACAGGCTCTTTGCTAAGAAAAACACATTTTCACACTTAATACGCAAGAAGGGTGGCCATTATTTTCAGCATTTTAACTTAATTAACAGTAACAACCTGGGTGTAATGTTTGAACTACAAAGGAACGGATTCCTCTTCGAGTTGACTTGTTGCTGGGCAAATCGAGGGCCATTGTCAAGCCGCTGGGTGTCTGAGACACCCTGTGAGAGGTGCCTGGGAAAAGGGGTTCTTTCGGCCTGAGCGGGAGCTCCGGCCACTTAGCACTCTGGGTAGAGACTCCAAGGGGCCATATGGGTGGTTGAGGGAGGGTGAGTTTTGTACTGTTTTGTGCTCGACCCCTAGGCAAAGGAGCAGTACGAAGGGCAAAAGAAATCCCTGAGTGTACAGCAGAGGAGGTGGGCCCACTGGACCCCGCAGAGCCCTCGGAGGAAGAAGAAAAGGAAGTTACCAAGGCGAGCAGACAGGGGGGCAATGCAGAGAAACCCAGTAGGGGGATGGTCCCCAGCCACCACAGAATGTTCTGTGAACCAGACACTGAGGCAACAAGCTCCATCCTAGGAGGGGGAAACAGATACCAAAGATGAGACAATAAACCATTTTAGGCACCAAATAAGGAGGTAGACTAGAGAGTGACGGTGGGGCTGGGGGCACTGCTTTGGCTGCGGGAGTGGAGGGAAGGCCTCTCAGAGGAGGTGACATTTGATCTGAAGCCTGAAGCATCAGGAGGAGCCACCCATGCAAAGAGCTGAGAAGGAACATCCCAGAAGAAGGAGCAGGGAGTGCAAAGGCCCGGCTCAGGAAGCCCCTGGTGGGTCGGAGGCCCTCGAGGCCCAGGGAGTGCTGAGAGAGGTCAAGAGGCCAGCAGGGCCTGGTGGGCCAGGCAAGATGCCTGGGAGGCTGTTGGGGGTTCAGAGCAGGGAGGTCATCTGCTCCCACTCAGAAAGAACGGGGGCGGCAGGAGTGGAGGCAGGAGGCCGCTCAGAAGGCAGCTGTGGTCCTCAGGGAGAGGCGACGGGGGTGCCGTTTCCTGCCCTAGACTGGAGCCGGGAGACAGCTACTGTGTCAGGACCCAGGGTCCAGGGTCTTGAGCACCCAATGAGGATGCACAGATTGTCAGGGCTGGAGAGAGCCTTGAGTTTGTCTAGTAGGACTCTTTAATTTCACAGACTCATTTATTCAGACGGAGAACACTTACTAAGCCTCCGTTACGTGCAAGGCACGCTTCTGGGCACTGGGGATAGAGTGACAAACAAAACAGATAAATCCTCTGCCCTCATGGAGCTCATACTCCCAGGGAGAACAGAAACAAGGTACTGGAAGCATCAGCAACAGACCGCAAACAGGGTAAATAAGCAAACTTTACAGTAGGTCGCGTGGGGATAGGTGATGTGGAGGGAAGTAAAACAGGGAAAGGAGATGGGGTGGGTGGTAATTTTAAATAGGGTGATCAGAGCAGGTGTCGTGAGTAGATTGGTGTTTGTGCAAAGACCTGAAGAGAGGGAGGGAGTGAACCATAAGGATATCTGGGGGAAGAACTTTCCAGGCAGAAGAAACAGCCAGTGCAAAGGCCCTGAGGCAGGAGTGGGCCCAGAGGAGAGCGGGAGAAGGAGGGAGGGAGAGGAGAGGGGGAAGGAGAGAGAGAGAGAGAGCGCTTCAGCCCCGGGTGGTCATGGGGGAGGCAGAGCAAAGTGGTCAGACTCTGGAAATATTTTGGAGGCACAAGCCCACAGGATTTGCTAAAAGAATGGATATAGGATGTGAAGAAAGAGAAAAGTAAAAACTGACTTCAAGGCTTTTGGCTGGAACACCTAGAAGGAAGGATTTGCCACTTACTGAGCTGGTGAAGCCTGTGGTTGGCTCAGGTTGGCAGGAAGATCAGGAGGTCAGACTGGACCTGTGAACTGTGAGATGCCTGTTGGGCACCCAGATGGAGATGTTGCACCGGCAGGTAGATATGCAAGTCTGGACTTTAGGAAAGGTTGGGGCTGGAGACATAAATGTGGGACTCATCAGCAATTATACAGAATTTCAAGCCAGGACAAGGCGAGATCCTTGTGGGGGTGGTGGGTGGATGGAGAGAGAAGAAGTCCCAGGACTGAGTGTGGAACACTTTCCTGTAAAGGGGTCTGGAAGGGGGTGGGGCAGACTGGCAGACCGATATCTAGAGAGAGTGGGGGCCTTGCCAAGGTCACGCAGTGGTCAAGGCAGAACAGAGCTGGACTCCACACCTCCTGCCTCCCAGTGAACACTGGCAGTGATCTTTGCACCCCCTTGGGTCCCCACAGCATGCTGTCCACAGACAGTGAGGTCACACATGTGGCACAGAGTGTGACCTCTGTGCTGTCACTGCAGCGGAGGAAGGGGGGGCACTCCTTCCTTCCCGCAGGCTCCCTGGGTTCTAGAGGAGGGAGCCTGGGAGGGAGTCATCCGCCTGGCAAAGGGGGAGCTCACTCAGAACTGCCCTCGAAAGGCACCTGAAACAGAGTTTATGGCACTGACTCTGAGGTTCCCACGGTACAGGTTATATCCGATGTAACATCTCAGGAGGCTTGGGGTGGATACCTCTTGTCCCCTCTCCTTATCCTTAGAACCATGACATGCAGGCCAGGAGGTCCTTTCTGGGTCATCCAGTCCAGCCTCTTCATTTTAAAAGTAAGGAAACTGGGGCTTCCCTGGTGGCGCAGTGGTTGAGAGTCCGCCTGCCGATGCAGGGGACATGGGTTCGTGCCCCGGTCCGGGAGGATCCTGCATGCCGCAGAGCGGCTGGGCCCGTGAGCCATGGCCACTGAGCCTGCGCGTCCGGAGCCTGTGCTCCGCAATGGGAGAGGCCACAGCAGTGAGAGGCCCGCGTACCGCAAAAAGAATTAAAAAATTAAAATTAAAAAATAAAAAATAAAAGTAAGGAAACCATTCCCACAGCAAGGGAACAGCACAGGCAGGGCTGGAACCGCCAGCCTGCAGAGCCGCCCCTAAGGTTGTCCTTCAGGCCTCCTGAGTCCATTTCCCATCCCTGGTGTGTCGGGTGGGAGGGGGGGGAGCAGGCCTGGGACTCCTCCATCGTGGGTCTCTGGAGAGTCAGGGGTTCTTGGCTTGTGCAGCGAGACCATTGAACCAGGAAGCTCTGAGGGGGGGAGATCAGTTGGTGCCCCTTGCTCTGCCCCAACAACCTCTCTTGGTGGAGAGCCTCCAGACAGCTCCTCCACGGTCTCACGTGTGTCCCCAAGGTGCTAGAGAAAGCGTAGCCTATGGGTCCCGGGAATGGACCCTGGAGCCAGGCCTTCTGGGTGCACTTCTCCCTCTGCTATTTAGTACCTGTGTGGCCTTGAGCAAGTTACTTGACCTCTTTGTCCTCAGTTGCCTCATCTGCAAAATGGGGATACTAATCCCCATTAGTGTCTACATCATAGGGTCATTGAGAGGCTTAACCTATGGAAAGCATTTAGAGTGACACCTGGCACCTGGTACACTCCCACGTGTTAGCTATTATCATTCAGGAGAAGGAGAGGGGACTTTCCTTCTCTGATCCCAGCTTCCCCCACCAGGGTGAGGCTGGTTGATCCTCCTCCCTCCCTGCTGGTCTCAGCAACTTCCAGGATCCAGCCCCCAGGAGAGAATTGGGGAGAGGGGCCAGAATTCCCAGAGGACCCCAGAGGATCTGGAAGAGTGGCACGGCTCCCCCGCGGTCCCTCCAACCACCTGTAGGGCACCCAGGGGTCAACGGCGCACTCTGCCTTCCTGTTAACTCTGCCTTATTTCACAGCTGACTGCTCCCGTGGAAATTGGCATGAGGATGAACTCCGGGCCACCCTGAAAGGTCTGCTGCGTGAGGTGTTGCTGTCCAGCCAGAACGGTAAGCGGAGCCAGGGCGCCTCCGGGTTCATATTCCTGCAGCGTAGCCAAGTAGGGTTTGGGGGCTGTGATTTGTTTTTCTGCTTTGCTCTTGAGAACCTGGAGCTGCCTTCTGCCGCAAGCTTCCACACCCTACCCCATCTCCGAGGGGAGCCTAATCACAGATTTGGTGGGGGTACAGGGAGGAGGCGAGTGGGCGGGCCTCGGATGGCTGCTGGTGGTTGGGGAGGCCCAATTCCCCAGCCAGTGGCATCTCCAGGCCCTGCCTCCAGGGCTCAGACCCCTTTCCCTAAGGCCTTTCTGGCAGAGGACCACAAATGACAGCAACCCCGACCCCTCCCCCTGCACAGATCTGTTCCTTCCCTCTCCAAACGCCACTGAGGCTGGTTGGTGACTCAAATGGAAACCCTGGCGCAGTCTGGCCACAAAAGCCTGCATTTCTTTTCCCCCCATCCATTCTGCAAATTGAAGTCCTGAGCCCCATTTGGCCTTCCCCGGGTCAAGGTTGGCCTGAGTTACTTGTGCAAAGCTAGGTCTTATGTGACAAACAGCCACCAATTTCTTCTCCTAGTCCACAGGAGGAGAGGAGAAAGGCCAGGGGAAAATGTCTGGGGCGGAGGAACTGAGAGGTTAAATTACTAGCCTCAGACTATGGAAAAAGCTAGAGGGAGAGTCTGGCCAGACCTCCCCACGTTCCTCAGACCTGCAGGCACGTTTAGAAGGTGGTTTCACAGATGGACCTGATGACACTTCTGAGCTGCAAATTTCCTTTGCTTTTCTCCAGCAGCCAAGTGACAGGTCACCTGGGGGAGAAGCTGGATGGAACTCGGATTCCCCCCACCCCCCGGGAGGCCCCGGGAGCCCATGTGCATGGCCCATCTGCTGGGCTTGGAAGGAAAACACCCTCTCCCAAGCAAATCCCCCTCCAGCAAATAAATCATGAAATATACAGAAATGACTCTTTTATTTAATATTTTAATTTCCAAAGGTCAGAGTCAGGTCATGCCATAAAGGGGGAAATAATAAAGCTCAGAGAGAGTTTGGCCATAAATGGTGCGTATATTAGCAAAGCATGTGCCTTTTGTAAGTTCTGTGTGCAAATATTAATTGAGACCCACGGAATCGGAAGATTTGCACTGGCCCTTCCGTTCTAGGTAAGGAAACTGAGTCCCGGAGAGATGGCATCTTTTGCCCATGTGCTGAGTCAGTGGCAGAGCAAGCACAGGAGCTCAGGCCTCCTGAATCCTGGTCCATTTTCTATTTACTGACTCGAGGTCTAATGGACCAGAGCCTTTTAAGGCCTCTGCGCTCAACCCCTTGCTGGGTAACTTCCAGCTAGCCCTTTAACCTCAACGAGCCTTTGCAAAAGCAAGGTGGTAATATCTGCCTTGAGATCTGGGGACGGAGGCACCAGCAAAAAGCACATTACTATTATTATTATCACCTTGTGACTACATGCTCCAGCATCTATGGCAAAATTACACAGCCAACCCATTTATTTCTGCGTTCTAAACAAAACTTGATGGGAAATTTCATTCTAATTTAATTTTACGCTAATGACTGTTCATTTATTTATAAACTGCGGCCATTTAGGAACCCAAGCTCCATCCATAGGTTACCAACAATTAGACGACAGTGCCCATTCCGTATCTCCACCCGCCCCAGCCACTTCAAGGGCTTAGCCGTGGATAACAGTCAGAACAAGACGACTTCAGCCCTTAAAAAGGACCCTTGCTTGGGGTGCTCTGAATGCCCCTCGAGGAAGCTTACACGGGACCCAGAGCCTGCACACAGCATGTTCACACAGTTTCCAGTGCACGTACTGATCAACCCAAGCACAGCTGCCGGATCCCGGGAGATGCTGCCCAGACACCCGCTAATAAACGGGGAGAGAGGGTTGCAGCAGGGCACGTGAAGGGAGGAAAAGCCACAGGAATCTAGCTATAAAGCGTGCGATTGGAGGAACTGGATCCAGAACTCCTCCTCGCCCTTCCGAGTTCACCAAGTTCCTCCGTTATCAGTAACGCTCTCCAAGAAGCAAAAAAATAAAATGTTCACTGTCTCTTTCCTTGTGGAAAACACAGATTTCGCGTCTTTTCCTTGCCCTCTGCTGAGATCTGCCCCTACAGTGAGACCACCTTCCCCCACCCCCAGCAGGGGGCGCCCATTTCTGGGGCGGGGGCCGGGGGGGGTGTCCCAGCATCCTCTGGGGGATTTTCCCGAAGCTTCTGAGGATTGAAATGGGTGCTATGGAGGGAAATGAGACACCTAGGAGATTCCACCCCGGATGGCTTGCGTCTTTGTCACTGGGAATTGCTTCAGCAAGCACAGCACCTAGGAAGCGTGAGGATGCTGTCGGTTTCGCAGAACAGCCCGGCTCAAAGCTCAGCGCTGCAGCCGACTTGTCCCCCACCCTCGCCCGGTGGCCTCTGAAGTTCTTCCCAGTAATGAGCCACAATGGGGACCCAGCCACCACCTGCTTCTTCATGCACAGCGCCCCGGCTGCCTGTTTAGATATGTCGGCCCCTTTCTTCTCTCGTTTTCCTCCTCCTCCTGCCACTGGTTCGATTTCTCATCATCGGCTCAAATAATTCTTTTTCTCCAATAAGCGCCTCCATTTCCAGGACAGCAGACTCGACTGCTTACAGGACATGCACAGCCCTGGAAGAAATTAAAACTGGATCAGGGGCAGGGGGGTAGCTTGGGGAGGTTCTGAGCTGAGCCAAGGAGAAAATGACCATGTTTTCACAAAACAGAAGTAAAGAGAGACACACTTTTTTTTTTTTTTTTTTTTTTTTTTTTTTGCGGTATGCGGGCCTCCCACTGTTGTGGCCTCTCCCATTGCGGAGCACAGGCTCCGGACGCGCAGGCTCAGCGGCCATGGCCCACGGGCCCAGCCGCTCCGCGGCATACGGGATCCTCCCGGACCGGGGCACGAACCCGAATCCCCCACATCGGCAGGCGGACTCTCAACCACTGCGCCACCAGGGAGGCCCAGAGACACACTCTTGACTAAAGCTAGAGGATGCCTAGACCAGGACCCAGCCAGCATCAGAGACAGGGAAGGTGCCCAGAGGAACCAGTAGGGCGAGGATGCGGCTTCTCAACATCTGGCTGAGATTTATCCAGCAAAATCTACGAGTCTCTCCAGATAACTGGCAACTACAGAGAGTTACAGATTACCCGTTTTCATCTGGAATGTACTTTTACACTTAGGACCACGGGTAATTATAGGGCGACCTGAGCCTAGTTTCACAAGATGGAGATGATGAGGTATTTTCTTGGTAACCACGTCGGTGTGATTTTATAATTACTGAGCTACGTGGATTTGCCATGAAATTGAATACTTAAAAGCAAAGAGTAATTGCCTGATATCTGTACTCTATAATTTAGTGTAATCTAATCATGGACAAAGCCCAAAAGAAAATGTTCTGAAAGCATTACATTTTTCTTCATACACAATTCATTATTGACATTGGGGAATGTATTCCATGCCTCTAAAGGAACTCTTACCCACAGATATCAAGGTGTGAAAGTGGCCAAAAGAGTGAGAGTTTTGTTTAATTTTCAGCTGCTGATGAAAAGCAGGTAACATAACTGCTCAATAAACCCATTCTGACACTTTTCTGTGACTCTATTTGCCCCTTCATTGACCTAGAGAGATAGGGCAGGGTACTGAGATGAGGCAGCAAGATGCTGGGCAGAGCTGGGGCCGTTCCAGTCCAAATCTGAGCCAAAAATTGCACCTACATCGTCCCCCTTTCCAACCATACTCTCCCAGTGCCCCCACCACGGTGTGATGCCACCCATGCTATGGTTCGAAGGAAGCCCAGAATAGCCAAGAGAGATGCACGAGGCCGGGGACAAGGTGGATCAAGGGCAAGTCCATGGTCTGGAGCATCTTTAAGGACCTGATAAATGTGTGCAGGGCTTTTCGCAGGAAGAGAATGAGAAAGGAACCCACTAAAAGATTTATGGCTGTTATTATTATAAGGCTCTGCCGAGACAGAGAGAGGTCGGCAGGACAGCAGGCAGCATGGCAGCCCCTTGGGAATCCAGAGCATCCTCCAAGCGGCCCCTCATCTCTACTAAATGTGTGGATGTGGTTATGAAGTAGATTTAGATATTGGAGCTTGTTTTCCCTCTTTTGACTTTAAGAAATCAGGAAGACCAACCGCAGCCTGAGGTGCTCACCTTAAAAAAAAAAACCACAACAAAGTGATGAGAAAGGAGGGCACACAGGACAGCCGTTGACTTTGCAATATTGCCCTCTTCTTGGAAATGTGTGTTCCCATACTCGACAGGCCCAGCAGCAGAACTAGAAGAGACACAGATCTGAGAAGACCCAAAGGGGCCTCGTGGGCAGCTCCCAACAGGACACAGGCAATGGTGGCAAAGAAGCACTAAGATGGAGCCCTTCGGAGGGGAAGACCTAAGGGTCAGTGTCGGAAGTGTGGGGATGGTCACGTGGATAAAAGCTGATGGGCGGGGCTTCCCTGGTGGCGCAGTGGTTGAGAGTCCGCCGGCCGATGCAGGGCACACGGGTTCATGCCCCGGTCTAGGAAGATCCCACGTGCCGCGGAGCTGCTGGGCCCATGAGCCATGGCCGCTGAGCCTGTGCGTCCGGAGCCTGTGCTCCGCAACGGGAGAGGCCACAACAGTGAGAGGCCCGTGTACCGCAAAAAAAAAAAAAAGCTGATGGGCAACAAACTGACTTCACTGAAGCTGGTAAAAGTGCTTTGAGGGTGGAGAATGTTGATGGAGGACCCTGAAGGGTTATCAATCCAGGGAAGGGGTGGACTGGATCGGGGAGTTCAGGAGGAAAATGTAGAGGCCCGAGACCTGGGAGGAATGATTGACTCATGAGGTTTTCTTCTTCTTTTTTTTTTTTAATGAGGTTTTTTTCTTTTCTTTTTTTTTAATTTTCCTTTTTTCTGATTTTCTTATTTTTAATTTTTAAAATTTTTTGGCTGCGGCGTGCGGCATGAGGAATCTTAGTTGCCTGATCAGGGATCAAACCCGCGCCCCCTGCAGTGGAAGAGCGGAATCTTAACCACTGGACTGCCAGGGAGGTCCCTCATGAGGTTTTTTCTGACTGGATTTTCCAAACAGATTGTGAGGCTTCTTCTTGGAGGGATGGGGAAGGGAAGCATGACTGGCAAATATGCTGTAAGTGGTGGCACATTACCCCAAAGGCCTGCTAGACCCAGCGAGGCAGAGGTGGAGCGCCGGGGGATGGGGCGAGGAAAGGCACTGCTGCAAACATGATGGGTTCGAGGCTGAAGGGAAGACAACGGGGTTCGGGTGGGGCTGGGGGAGGGCTGGGGGTCATTTGTCCTTGGGTGTATGTAGCAGCAGCCGGGACCCCAAACACAAGGAAAGCTGACAAAGCCCACACTGGGGACCACCCCAGGGGTGGCCCCGTTTTGGTATTTTTTTAAATCGCCCGAGATCCACTGTGTGGAAATAGACTGTAACTCTGCGAAATGCTGTAACATTAGCTTTGTTTAAGCATCAGTTTCAAGCCGTCTTAGAATACATGGGGCCAGTATTGATGCTGAAAGGCTCATTCTTTATATGTTGAACTGCACAGCTGCAAGGAGAAGCACAAATGTTACCAACTCATTTGTCATGCAAACAGTGCTTCAGAAAGAAAGAAAATACTATTATGTGGTATATGTGTTAGGCAATCACTATATCAAATTCATGGTATTCCATGCAAACACAGGCAGAGAAAAGGAAAACAACACTTGGTGAGAGAAATCGCACCACATGGGAGCAGCTAAGTCGGGGGAGATGGCGAGGCTAAATCGGAAGCCTGACCAAGCAGAGGTTGTCGTTTCCCCCGCAATGTGGCCAGTGATAAATGCTCCGTGATAGAGCAAGTGGCAGGAATGCAAACGCTGGCAGAGGTGCCTTGTCCAGGGACCCAGGGTGGAGAGACAAGGTGGGGGTGGGCAACGGGACCATAGGGGAGGAGGCGAGATTGGGGGAAGGCGAGAACTGAATTGGAGGGTTAGAAAGAGAATGGGACTTATGAGACCAGCAATAAGTGTTTGGGAAAGGCAGTTGATGATCGATGTGGAAGGAATACAAAGAGGGAGTGGGAGGCAGAACGAAGACCACAGCGTTACTTCCATTTGTCACCACTCCCCATGCTTTCCTTAGGGGTTTCTCTGTCGGGTGGGAGGTTCTACACAGCACTGACGCTGCACACAAATGGGTTAAGTGCAAACACTATGGAGCATGTGTCCTGAGCACCTTGTACAAATTACCTCTTCTAATCCTCACAGCAATCCTATGAGGTTTACTGGCCAACAGGCTAGAAATGTTAGTTGGATATGATCGCACGTCTAATAGTGGTGGAGTTTGGATTCAAGAACCCCCTACTTGGGCTTCCCTGGTGGCGCAGTGGTTGAGAGTCCGCCTGCCGATGCAGGGGACACAGGTTCGTGCCCCGGTCCGGGAAGATCCCACATGCCGTGGAGCGGCTAGGCCCGTGAGCCATGGCCGCTGAGCCTACGCGTCCAGAGCCTGTGCTCCGCAATGGGAGAGGCCACAACAGTGAGAGGCCCGCGTACTGCAAAAAAAAAAACAACCCTACCTAAATCCACAGGTGACACAAGACTACGTCTTGGGGTCTTCTCCTACCTATCTCTCCCTATGAAAATCCCACCATCCGGCCACACGGCCTCCTCGCACAGGCTCAAACTGCCCCTAAGAGCCCAAGGGCATTTGCCTCTTCTGCCCCCACGATGGGATGCAGTGTCCTCCTCTGGCGGGAGATCCTTTCCTGCCAGCATCTGGCCAAGGGCAGGCCCTGCAGCCCCTTGGGGCTCAATGTCAGTGAGTGAACAGCCAGGAAAACACAGAGGCCTGCCGACCATGACCTTAGTTCAGACCAGGTCCCAGAGCATGCCTGGGGTCTACGCCACAACCCAAACAAAGCCCTTCCCTGAACGCATTGGTCCCCAAGCGCAGAGAGAGGCAAAGGATTCCATCTCCCCACTCTTGGCAGTGCTTGTCTTTCACCATTGTCGACTAAAACGCACAACTTAAAAGTTGAGAGTTATGTTTTATTCAGCAGACATTCTTAGGACTTCAAGCCCGGGAGAGAGCCTCTCAAATAACACTGAGAAAACGTTTCCGACGGGGAAGAGGGGCAGTCAGGATATATAGGAGTTTTTGCAGTAACACCAGGTAGTTGGAACAAAAGATAGCTGTCAATAAAAGAAAACCAGATAACTCAAGTTAAGGAATTTAGCACTTTTCTATGTATGGGAAGATGCAAGAGTCTGGGCTCACTTAAACCATTCTTTCACATGCACCTCAGCTATCTGGGGCCAGTATCCTGTGTTTTCTCATCCAGTTTCCTCAAGCTGCACTGTGGGGAGTGGCTGCTAGATGGCGGGCATCCCTTGTTCCCTTCTTGAGTTCCCTCAGGGCTCATCACTGGGGTGACTGTAACGTGGTGGCTAGATCCCTAGTTTACTGATATGGCAGGCAATATTTTCTTACCATTAAGTAATTCATCCATCAAATCAACATGACTTTATCGAGTGCCTACCACGTGCCAGGGACTGTGCAAGGGGAGGAGGATTCAGAGGTAGACACCACTTGCTCTTACAGACGAGAAGGACTGAGCAAGGTGGGAAAGAAAAAAGGAAAACAAAAACAAAACGCCAATAACCCTCAGACCTCCCCAACATGGCAGCCTTGGAGGTTGATTCTGACCTCCTCATCATGGCCCGCCCATTGGGCGGTGCAGACCTTCTCAACATGGCGGTTAAGAACGACCTTCTCAACATGGCGCGGGCCCCGCCTGCTCCGCCGCGGCCGCCGGCGGGAACAGTTCCGGGTGCGGTGTGCGCCGGGGGCAGGCGGGGGGTGGCGTCCTGGCCATGGCCGGCCTCTCGGACCTGGAGCTGCGGCGGGAGCTGCAGGCCCTGGGCTTCCAGCCAGGACCCATCACCGACACCACCCGGAACGTCTACCGCAACAAGCTGCGCCGCCTGCGGGGCGAGGTCCGGCTGCGCGGCGAGGAGCGGCTGCGGGAGGAGGCCCGGGCAAGGGGCGAGGAGCGGCTGCGGGAGGAGGCCCGGGCAAGGGGCGAGGAGCGGCTGCGCGAGGAGGCCCGGGCAAGGGGCGAGGAGCGGCTGCGCGAGGAGGCCCGGCTGCGCGAGGAGGCTCCGCTTCGCGCCCGGCCCGCTGCGTCCTCCCTGCGGTCGGAGCCCTGGCTCTCCCCGCTGGCCTCGGGCCCGGCCTACGCGACCACTGGGGCCTACGGCGACATCGGGGCCTCCGCCGCTTCCTGGTCAAAGAGCCGCGGCCTCACCTACCCGTCCCGCCCCGCGCCGCTCAGACGCCGCGCCTCGGTCCGGGGCAGCTCCGAGGAGGACGAGGACTGCCGGCCACTCGACAGGGCCGCGCCGGGCCCCGGACACGGAGTCCGTCGGTGGTGGGCCTCGTCTCCGGCCCCGGTGCGGCCGTCCTCCGCCCTCCTCGGTCCCGACCCGCGCCCGGGCCTGCGGGCGACGAGAGCGGGCCATGCGGGCGCGGCGCGGGCCCGGCCCGAGGTGGGGCGGCGGCTGGAGCGCTACCTCTCCCGGCTCCTGCTCTGGGCCAGCCTGGGGCTGCTGCTCGTCTTCCTGGGCATCCTCTGGGTGAAGATGGGCAAGCCCTCGGCGCCGCAGGAGGCGGAGGACAACAGTACGTCCCGGGCCGGCGCAGGGGAGGGCCTTGAGCGCGCGTGTGTCCACCAGGATAATCCCCCCACCCCCATCCCCACCCCGGTCCTCTCAGCACCAGGCTGAACAGTTCCGGGGCTTGTCAGATGTCTATGGCCGTCTTCTTCCCTCCAGACTTTGACTTTCCTTCCTCCAGTTATGGGAGGAGAGGGCTGGGATTCCTGCATCTGCAATAATTTCTGTCTTCACTTCCTCCTATTCTCATTTTCTGCCCTAGCCCTCCCTACTAAGCTCCCTTTCAACCACGTGCTGGAAGCAGTCTTTCTGTGGTCACTTTTATTCTCCCTCTCCAAAGAAATCTCTCTTAACACACCCCTGCAAAGGTCCACCCCCCTTGCTTTTGAGTTCTTTCTTCCCTTTTGATTTCTTGCTCTTTCACACATTAGTGCCCGTTTGAAGGCACCCCAGGTGTCACTGCTCACAGATAGGCTCTGGTTTGGTTTTGGTGCAGCACCAGAAAAGCCACATACTCCACTTCTTTGGACCACAGGACCCTCATTTGTCAAAAGATTATACTAGCCCTGCCTCTGAGACAGGTGTGGAAGAGCCTTTTAAAGAGTTTAAACTGATGTAAATGATGGCATTTATCACTGCAGCACCTTCTTGGGGTGTGTTAAAAGAGAGGGTCCCGTGACTCAAGGATGTTCCCAGCCATGCTTCTGTCCACAGATAGTTCCGTGATAAGACATGCCAACAAGAAGTCTGCAGGATACAGTATGTTAACGAATAGTTAAGGGTTTGTGTTTCCTAAAAGGAAAATTTGCTTCTTCCATAATTCTGGGCTCTAGGCTAATAGGAAACAGCACAGAGACCATTTCTTTATAAATTTAAGTATAAAATGACTCTAGCTCACTGACTTTTAATATTCTTTGCAAAGAATGATTGTGATTAATACTGTTCCCAGCCTCTAGCCCAGGCCACATCTTTCCACGCCTAGCAGGAACAGCCAAAATGCAGGGAAAGGCGAAATTATGTCTTAGCTGTTGCAGCACATGGATATTTGGGTGTATGAACACGTCTGTGGGCACGGGGATCCCAGGCTCGTGCACACACCCAAATAATTTCTTGTCTATGAGAGAAGTTTAATCCACCTGCTAGAGAAATTAAGCAGTCCCAGGAGTGTCATGGTACTGTACTGGTACTAACTATAACTATTTACATTGGTGACGTCAAAAAACGGTATACTGTCGTATTCACTGCTGAGATGCTTTAAGACAGTAGCTCCTGGATAAATACTGGGATTTACCTGGAATTCCCCTCCCATGATAGTGTCAATCCCTGTTTAACATAACGTGTACAATTTATAAAACCATCATACGTGTTGTCTTGTTTGAGACTAAGTCTGAGTTAAGCAAGGAAGGCTTTAGTGATCCCATGTTATGAAGAAACAGGTTCAGAGTGGTTAAGTGAATAGTTGCCTACTATCCTGTGGCTAATCATTTTCCCCTGGGATTAGAACACAGCTGTACTAATCCCTAATCCAAGACCGAGAACCCCTTACGTTTTTTACTGTCCGCATTTTTTAAATGCCTCATTTCGATGACATCTTTCTATATCCCCCCCCCTTATGTTGGTAATGTTTTACTTACCCTGAATTTTGAGAGTGATCCCTTTTTGTACCCTTTCCCACAACCCGCACTTTTAATTTCCTCTGTTTCTTTTCTTGGTCTCAGTGAAATTATTGCCAGTGGACTGTGAGACAAAAACAGATGAGGTGAGTTTGAGTTTCTCTAGCTTTTGCTCTTCCTCCCAAGGATGTCGGCCTCCATCAGGAGGTAAACTTGCCCAGAAAAACATCATAATAGGATCGCTTTCAGGAGTGCTTCCTGTAATGTACCAGAATCATATTGTGTTTTGTGATGTATGTGTCAGACTCAATTGTCGCAGTGAAGGAGTACTTGAAACAGAGAGGATTGACCTTCCAAGATCCAACCCCCGGCTTGTTATGGGAACTCTCCCATCAATCGCAGCATTAAGGACTTTGGTCTTCTGCCTAAGTCGATCTGGGGGGATGCAGTAGGTTCTGGTCAAGGGACCTCTCACGCTCCCCTTGCTTCAGGAGGAAGGGCTGGCGGCTTTTTAAGCGTCAGGAGGCCAGGTTCTCAATTCCACGTTCTCCAGTTGTACGTCTGTGGCTCTGAAAATGCTGTTCTGATTTGAAACGTCATCGGGGAGTTGTTTTAAACACATCTGAAGTGGAGTTAGCCCTCTTAGTCTATAGATTTGTTTTATGAAGCTTTAATGTTCCCTACAAATAATATTTGGGGAAGGTGAGCAGCCCCATCCATTTACGAGTCATGAAAACAGCATTACCGAGGAGCTGGGGTGCTCCGGTACAGGTGGTAATCTGGGGAAGATACGAGGCAGTACATTTTCAGGTCATAAATCCTGCCAGGAGGAGCCTTGTGCTGCCAGAGGGCATGATTTAGTAGTCTAATTATTAAGTGTGCAACGGCCTGGCCTCCTGAGCCCTGAGTGCACATCTCTGGCAGCCTGGGGGCTGGGAACCACCCACGGTCATTTCCAGGCCCCTGCGTTGACTCTTTCCTGTGTTAACGAAGGGGCATCCTGACGCAGACAACCGGTTTTATTTCCCTTTGGCTTCTGCTGTGTCATATTTGGGGAGTGTTTTTAGTACACGTATTTATTGCTTTCATCCACCAGATGTCTGTGCTTCTCTATTGTTTTGTAAAAACAGACTCATAATAATTATAATCTGCCTTCTATCATAAAAACTGCAGTTGATGATTGAAGGAAGTGGCCCAGAAACATGGCCAGAAGGGGAAACTAGAATTTTGAAGAGTGAAAACAAAAACAGGGACCAAAAATACTTTTTCTGTAAGACTTCTCTGGTGATGTTAGTTTCATTTGTCTTTTATTTAGAAACGGGTTCCCTGGTTTCTGTCTCTTGGTCCTTCACACCTCTGAGTGTATCAGGCCCAAGACGAATGACAGATATGCTCCCGGGTGCTCCTCTGCGCTGGACGCACCCGGCCCCACCTGAGTGAGCCAGTCGGGCACCATCCAGGTCCTCACTAAAGACTTGCTCAGTGAGCACAGACAGGCAGGGCCTGTGCCACGACATCACAGGCTCCCTTCAGTTGCAATGTTGGGCTCGGTTGAGCTGGGGTACCCTTGGCCTTCATGGTGGGTGGACACAGGAACAGGCGTGTTGGGAGGTGCTTCTCAGCTTGGGTGAGTTTCTTGCTGAGTCTCATTCCTTGTGTGGCTCAAGCTCACCCAGAACCCAGAGGGGCATTTGGGTTTCAGATACACGCATTCTTTCCCTTCTCAGCTGACTGTGACTCTTTTTCTTTCTGCCTTTGTCCTGCTGAAACCCTGGGGATGGGCTGGGAGTGGGTGTGTTGTCTTAATCAGGCTGTCTCAGTTGTCTGGTACCTTCTGTCCTTTAGGTGATATCAGCCCTGCTTTGCCTAAATGTCTGTGAGTTTGGAACAGTATTAATTGCTACTGCTTTTTTTTTTTTTCCTGGTTGCGACAATAATAGATATTTAGAAAATTTGAAAAATATTGACAGAAATCGCTCGTGCTTCTGAGACCTAGAGATAATCACCATTAACGTTTTGGGAGCATTTCCTTCTCACCTTATCTCTCTGTGTATGTGTGTCTGTAGAATTGGGATCTCTGTATATTTAGTTACATTTGACACTTAATTATCAACTTTTCCCATATTGTTAAATAGCATTTAAAAAGTAGTTGGGGTTTCTAACTCTACTAGGAGGCATGTCAGTTGTTTCTGGACATTTATAGTCATGTGCGTAAATCTTGGTCGCATCATTTCATACCTTGTAAAGGCATTAGGGTCTTCAGGCCATGTGAAGGGACAAATCTTGGCCTCTGAGACTGTTAGAAACCAAATTAGATCAGGGCAACAAATGAGCCCCGAGAAGGAAAACGACCTTGGTTCCTTCTGTAGCTGCAGAGCCAGGTCCAGAACCCAGACCTTCGACTTCCAGTGCAGGACTCTGCCCAGTGACAACCCTCAAGAGGCCTGGAGTTCGAGGGGTGGGGGCTTGGAGTCGACTGGCCACACTCAAGTGGCTCCACCATCTACTATGAACTGTGGGTTCTTGGTGGCCCACTTAAGGTCTCTAAACCTTGGACCCCTCGCCTGAGAAATTGGGGTACAGTGAGGAGAGCAGCGAGGATGCAGTGCTCCCTCACATATAGACCACTCAGCATGGCACCTGGCCTGTCGTCCACTCTCAAGGAAGAGCGGTCTTTTTTAAATGTCCCAAATCCAGTAAGTCTAGCAAAACGGTGTCCCCACTGTTACAGGTGCTGAAGGAGTGAATGTGCAGATATTCTGATTTTCTCAGACAGGTGACATTTATTTTCTCCCTACAGTTGCAAGATTCCTCGAAATTTTCCATTTCCAGGGAAACGCAGTCTAAGATTAAACATTTGCATCAGATAATCCACAAAGTAGACAATCCACAGGCAGACTGTAGACACTTGGCTCTCCAAAAACGGACAGGAATGGCCCACGTGGGAGACCAGACTGCATTGTGCAGCGTTTGCTCTTCCCTCCGAGGAGACTGGGCTCCTGCATTTCCCCACAACCACACCGCCTCTGCTCCACTGCCCCACCAATGGCCTTTATTCCAATGGGGACCACGGGGCAGAGGCCCAGGAGCCTCCAGGATGGTGGACCCTTAGTTACTGTGTCTGCTGTCCATCTGCCTCTGCTTTTACGGTGTTCTTTTCAGTCAGTTAACCCAGTATTTATCGGCCCTATTCCTGGGCCCACCCCTTTGCAGAATTTGTTGTCGTTGTTTTAAAGTATGAGGTGTACCTTGCTGTTGAGTCCTTGACGGTGTAGCTGAAGAGGTAAAATCAGACAGATAGGCCCCCCTCACCCACCCCTCCTTGCTGACCTCTTGTCCCATGCCCTTCCAGTTCTGTCAGGCCAAGCAGAAGGCGGCCTTGCTGGAGGTGCTGCACGAGCTGTACAACTTCCTGGCCATCCAAGCCGGTGAGTAGGTCTCCCGAGGCCCACGACTCCTCATGAGCGGGTTGTGGGCTGAGATGCCGCGTCATCTCCCAGAAGACACGCTCAGAAGCCCAGTCTCCCCTTCCCTGCCTCCCCACAGATGCATCTTGTTTAAGCCTTGCATCTGGGCAAAACGCATAGGTTCCTGAAGGATCCCAGGGGTCCTGGCACGTGCATAGGCCTTTCAGCAGATGTGCCTCCTTCTCTGGGATGCCCCCCACCTAATGTTCTGGGGGTCAGTGTTGCACTGGAAGGGCCCAGGCCTCAGGTCTTCTCAGAGTTTGGGTCCCCGAACCTGGAGGGCCTCCCTGTACCAGGTGGTTGGCCCAGCTCGGTGCAGAGGCCTCTGCAGGTGGAGCGGTCTGAGCGGTGGGCCAAGCACCTTCAGGCCCAGCCCGCCCTCCTGGGCCCTAGTGTCCCATGTCCCCATCTGGCTGTGGGACACCGGACAAGTCCCTGACATCTCAGGGCCTCAGTCTCCCCATCTGACTGAATGATCTTGGGTCTGTCTTTTCTTAACCAAATGAAAGCCAAGTGCTGTTCTCTAGATGCCCCCCTGAAATCTCCTCCATCCAAAAGGCTCCCCCACTGTTTTCTTTGGTAAACATGTTCCTTGAGGCCAGAGATTGCACCTGCATTATACTGTGTCCTGCCCGACACCTGGCATCCAGGAGGCTCTCCAAATCACTGATGACGTGGGTGACGGCTCAGGGCTTGTGCCTGTGTTAAGTGTACTCGACGCGAGAACCAGACGTCAGTCTGTGGGAGGCTCAAGGGGCGCCTCTCACCTGTAGGGCCAACCCTTGTCTAAGGCTGTCGCCGGGAAGTCAAGGTTGGGTGGACCTGTACTGGGCCCTCAGTCCTCAGGGCCAGTCTTGTGGGCCTCAACTCTGCCACCTCCTCCCTCCTGACTGCTGGGAGACTGGGGTGGTCAGGAAGGCCTCTGTGAGCTCCTCGGAGGAGAGGTAGGAGTTGGGGCTCACAGCATCACAGTCATCTGTGGCCCAGGTGCTTGGCATATAAATTCTGGCCTGAGGGGGTGTTTGAAACCTTTGTGACTCAATTGTGGTCCAAGGTCCAGCAACATCAGTGTCACCTGGGAGCTTACTGGAAAATGCAGAATCTTAGTCCCATCTCAAACCTATTGAATCAAAGTCTGAATTTTACTAAGACCCCCAGGATATAAAGTCGAGAAGCTCTGCTCTTAAACTGTGGATCCTAGTAGACAGTTCTCCTCTATCCCACCCTCCTTGTGTGGTCCTGGCTCATGCCATCAAGGGGCCTAGTACCCACCGTCTTCCCACAAGCCAGGCAGGGGCAGCCCTGAGAGTACGCATCTCAATGAGACAGGCCGCAGGGGCGTGCAGGCTCTGTATTCAGCCATACTCCCTCCCTCCACCTCCTGCTGGAGGTCAGCTATGGACAGGGCACTGGCTGGCCTTTGTGGGATACAAGGTGACTCAGCCCAGAATCCTGCCTACAGGCTGCCTGTGGTCTAATAGAAGAAATAGGCCACCTACCCCCCTGACCACTGAGTGGTATAAAATGCCATTGGATGAGAACCAAGAGGCCAGAACTTCTGGGAGGCACAATGCCTTTTAGCTAGAGTGGTCAGGAAAGCGTCACAGGGGAGGTGGCATCTGTGCCAGGCCTTGAAGCCCAGGTGGGATTAGTTACATCTTTGTGGGGGAAAGGTGGGGCCAGAGAGGCAGGAAATTATAGGGTCAGAGATGGAAGCAGCTTTACGAGGAAGGAGAAACAGAGGGAATGGAGTTTGGAAAGGCCAATTGAGTCCCACCCTGGCTGGCCATGGTTACCAGGCCTCCAGGAGTCCCTTCTGAAGGCAGTGAGGGCCGGGAAGGCTTTTGAGCAGGGGGTGATGGACGGAGAGCCAGGTGCCAGGGAGGCAAATGGGGCAGCGGTTTGAGTGGAGCAGTGTCAATTTAAGCAGAATCATTTTAAAGCTTTGTTGACCAAACATGGATGAGAAAGGGGAGAGGAGGAAACCAGGAGACCTTGGCAGTGGTCCTGGCAGGCCTAGGCAGGGCAGGGTGATCTGGGTGGGGCGGGAGCACAAGAGAAGCCAACTGACTCTCAGGGGACCCAGAAGGATGAGATCAACTTTGAAACAGGAGGATTTGGCTGTGTTAGGGGGTGAGGGGCAGACTTCAGTTCATTCTCAAGATTTTTAAAATATTATCTTCAGCCACTCCCTCCCCAGCACACACACAGACTGGCCATCACAGCCCCCAGGCTGTGCCAGGTCAAGGGCAGTCAGGCTGTGTATGGGGGTTAAGGATCTTGTACTGGCCCAGCCCTGCACTGTCCCTGCTTCCAAGGGATCTAGTGGTGAAGCAGCACCTGGTGGGTGAGCCACTGTGGGTGATCAAGAGCCAAGGGCTGTGGCAGGGCCCCAAGTCCAGCCGATTTGGCTAAACAAGAGACCCCTAGGGCTGGGGGCTTTTCAGAGGGGATGGGCCTTGGGCCGGGCCTGGGAGCCTGGGCAGGACTAAGGGGGAGGCTCCCAGCTCCATCCTAGGTGGGAGCCAGCCACCCAGGGTGCTCAGAAGAGAGCTTTGGAGCACCATATCGGGGCCCCAGCACATAGACACCCCTTCTTCTATGGAGCATTTTGGACATCCCTCCCTAGGGCCCCTCAAAACCTGGCATTCTAGGTCACCTGCCTGTGTCATGGGTCAAAATCCCTGCAATGCAAAAGCCTCCCTGCCTTTCTTTTTTCCCAGGCTGCGTTTATTTATAGTGCCATCCCAGTGCCTTCTGAAGCTGTCTGTCTGATCCTTTTAGGGATCAGTTGCAAACAGACCTTGGTATTGGGCAGCTTTTTAGTCATTTAATGCAAATCGCTGCACTGCTTTGCAGGTCAGGTTTTAATGATCTGGAATCGATCCAAGCTAAGTGGCTTTTGATCTTGCTGCAGAGTGAAGATGCCCCACAGAAGCTGGAGCCGCCGGGCCACATGTCCCGCATCAGAGCTGATGGCTTGATTTTTGCTGCAGTTTTTAGTTGGTTTCAGGGTAAATTTTTTTCACCTCTTCTTTGTATTTGAATGTGTGTTTTTTCCCTCCTAGGTAATTTTGAATGTGGAAATCCAGAGAAGCTAAAAAGCAAATGCATTCCTGTAATGGAAGCCCAGGAATATATAGCAGTAAGTAGGCTGCAGTGCGCGTCCGTTCCCGGAAGGTCCTGGTGCTTTTGTATTGATTAAAGCCCTGCGTTTTTTTTTTCCCTTTTTGTTTTGTGTTTGCTTTCCCTTTTTCTAAAAAAAATTTTTTTTAACTCAGTTGAGTGTTAGGTTACCTTAAGTTAAGGCAGTGATGGGATGACTGGGCCCAAGGTGAGCTGTGAGCCAGAGCCAGGCCTGCCGCAGCTCGTTCCTGACCTGCTGCTCCCTGACCAGCCGGCGTGGGCTGCTGCCGCTGCCCCTTTTTTAAGTGGCCCTGTGACTTGCTCTTCCTTTGGCTCATTTTTTCCCCCCTTCTCAGCAGCCTTAAGACATTTAACCTGTCATTCTCTCCCCTCAGGATTACCGTCGGGGTTGCTCTGAGTCCATTTGATTTTCACTGTGGCCTCAGGGTGACAGAATTACAGATTTTCGGAACTGGCAGAAACCTAAGGGGTCACCTCGTCCAATTTTCATTTCACAGATGAGGAACCTGGAGCCTAGAGAGGGGAGGGACTTGCCCAAGGCCACACAGCCGGGACTGGCCGCAGGGCCCCCAGCCCGACACTCTTTGATCTCACTGCAGATGAGCTGCCAGCTATCTGGCCTGGTGCTTCAGTCCTTGAGAAAATCACGTGCTTCTGCTGTCTCAGACCTGCATCGTTTTCCTGTGTGTGCTTCCGCATCACCTGCTCTGGTTATAGCCTCTTCCCTGGTACCATCAGCTACAGGCTTCCTTCCTGCCAGTTTGCTGGGCATTTAGCAGAACAGGGCCTTGGGGCAGGCGGAGGACATGGAGAGGGCTTCCTTAATCTAGCAGCAGAATAATGTCGCTCCAACTGCTCCGCCCAGATGGAAGACTAATCTCCCGCCCCCTCCCACAGAATGTGACCAGCAGCTCCTCCGCCAAGTTTGAAGCCGCACTGACCTGGATACTGAGCAGTAACAAGGACGTGGGCATCTGGTGAGTGTGGGCGGGGCGTCCGGAAGCACCTGAGGCCCTGTCATCGCCCATCAAGGTGTCTCAGGCCGGGAGGTAGAGGGCAGGTCTCCCAGCCAAGTCGTCTTGGGCCAGGCCTGAAGCTGGGCAGCGGAAGGAGAAGCATTAGGAATGCAGTGTACAGAGCAGTTTCAAAATGAGACACAAAAATCCAGGTGTCAGGGGGATCGCCTAGCAGTCCAGCTAAACCTGTTTCAGGTAACAGTCTGGGCCCCTTTCCTTCACGGGCCCCGCACAGTTTGCCGGAGATGGCATTTTTTTGCACTTCCTTTCCTTGGTGCTAGTTTTCATTTGTAGATGAAATGATTCTGTATGTTGGTTTCACTCAGTATGGAAATTGCAAAAGGAAAGACTGGGTTTTATTCCAGCTGGGCAGTTCCACCTGTTTCTGTCTCTGGCGAGCACGGTTAGCAGAGACAGCGTGCCCTTCACCCTCCTGAAAGGCCCTATCTGGCTGCTCGGCCCAGGGGTGGGCGGGCACCAGCCACTGCCTGATACCGGAGTCCCCTGCTGGAGAGACACTCGCTTCATCGCCCCCTCCCACCCTTCAGGGTTTGTCGGGGTCTCTGTTCAGGTTACAGCTGCTGATATTAAAGCACACTCTAGGGTTTTGTTCTCTTTCTCTCTAATCTACCCAAATTACTGATTCCATCAGCAGTGCATCCAGCAGAAGCCCCTCGGGCAGCTCAGCCTAAAGCTTGATAACTGGATGCATGGCACGATTAAAATTCGTTGGCTTAAAAAAAAAAAAAAGAAACTTCCCTGAGTGGCTGAGCGATTTTCCTGTGTGTTGGAAAGGCAAAAAACACGGATTTTATCCTTGGCAGCATGCACTGAAGCTGCTAACGCAGAGGAATGATGACACTGCCTTTTCACATTGAGGAGGGTGGCCTGTGGGGAGCTGAGCCTGGCTCCCACGACCAGTGTTAGAAGTGGGTCGTGAGACTTTGCTGTACAGCAGAAATTAACAGAACGTTGTAAATCAACTATACTTCAATTTAAAAAAAAAGAAGTGGGTCATGAGAAATCCGGACAGTTTGGGCACCAGCCATTCGGCTGTGCAATCCAGAGCAGGAGCTTGTTGGCTCGCTGGGAGAAGGTCGAGTGTCGGCAGTGTCCCCACGCGTCCTGATGCCTCCTCGCTGGGGCTGGGGTCTGGCCTCCAGGAGCCTGGCGGTGTTCGTGCTCCTGAGTCTCGTGGCACCCCACGGTCTCTGCACGTAAACAGCTTATGTGCCTCCTCATCACCGAGGAAAGGCACCCCCTCCCAGATTCTGTTTCCATTCTTGCCGTGCTGCACAAAGCCGGTGATTCCGTAAACATTTCCGTTTCTCTGTGCTGGGCGGGGGGCATCCAATTTACACTTTAATCTTCCGCCCGACAGAGGGAGGCGTCACTTCGGCAGGGGTTCAAGCCTGCTGCCGTCTTTAAAGTTTTATTCTTTCTAAGTAGCCAACGTGGGAAATTTCTGGAAAGAGTGCAACCAGGATAGCGAGTCCATTTTATAAGCAAGTGGAGACCTCAAAGCCCCGCCTTCCTCCTCCTTCTGCTGATAGTGAGGCTTATACAGCCGCTCCTCAGAGCTGTTGAACGTGTCTACAGCCCTGTGTCCTGTTTCAGGTTGAAAGGGGAAGACCCATCTGAGCTGGTGACCACGGTGGACAAGGTGGTCTGCCTGGAGTCCACCCGCCCCCGCATGGGTGTCGGCTGCCGCCTGAGCCGCGCCCTGCTCACGGCTGTCACCAATGTGCTCATCTTCTTCTGGTGTAAGTCCCGCCACCGTGTCACCCTGTCCCTCCCACTGCGCCTCCGGGGAGCCCAGCTCAGCAACACTTCTGGGCATGGGTGATGCGGTCTCTCGGAGTTCGTTTCTGTCTAGTGAACCTGAGGTCTGTCTCACGAAACTGAGGAGATGAACCAGTCAGCCTCTGCCCCGGGTCATCTTTCCCTTTGGAGACTGGGTGGCTGGAGCAGGAAGATAACTAGAAGACATCCTGGATTTGGGGCCGGGGGCCATCAGCATCCCCGAGAGGGTGCTGGCTTGGGCTGGAGGTGGGCATTGTCCTTTCCGGCACCCCAGACCGCAGGCCGCTCCGAGGGGGAGGCCCAGCAGGAGCTTGGCCTAATTTTACTCCCTGAACAATGTAAGCACCTCCTCAGGAGCTACAGACGCCCAGTGAAAGCAGGCAGGGCCCAGGGTGCCGAGTGGCAAAGCAGAGTCTCCCGACATGAGGGGCTGCCTTTGAGCAGAGGCCTCGGGGTGTCTCTGAAGGCCAAAGGCCGCGACACAGAAACCACCAGCTCTGCAGAGAGCTGGGTTACAAATCACAGGCCGTCTGGGCGTGCACATGGCTCCCTTCCCCTCGCTGGCAGGCACAGACATCATTATCGGCAGCAGCATCTGGAATACAAAGGGCCCGGCATGTATATATGTATGAAACGCCATGTTCTGGTTCACAAGGGAAGAGATGAAAGCCCAGAATGAGGTTGGGAGGAGCCGAGATCCAGACGGCTGGGGAGGCCTCTGTGGTGACAGCCGGAGGGAGGAAGATGATCGCTTAATAGCCTGTCCTCCCTCTGCATTTCCCAGTCCTTCATTACCTGCTTACTAGCCCTGGGTCTGACACACAGTAGGTACTCAGAACCCTCTCAGCCTCCAGTGCAGTGACCTGCCCTAGTGAGACAGCCAGTGGGCGCCTGGCCGGGGAAGGTGGTGTGCATGATTAACAGTGCTTTGTTCCCTCCCAGGCTTGGCCTTTCTGTGGGGCCTCCTGATCCTCCTGAAATACCGGTGGCGGAAGTTGGAAGAGGAAGAGCAGGCCATGTATGAGATGGTGAAGAAGATTATAGGTGCGTGGCCCCCAGTGAAAGGGCTGCTGGCTCCCGCCAGAGGGTCCTCACCCTAAACAGTGCCCTCTGTCCTGCAGATGTGGTCCAGGACCACTACGTGGACTGGGAGCAGGACATGGAGCGCTACCCATACGTGGGCATCCTACACGTGCGTGACACCCTGATCCCGCCACAGAGCCGGTGAGACCCGGGTCGGACCCCACTGAGTGCCACGGAACGAGGCCCAGAGCCTCGAGTCAGTCATGTGGGGAGGGGGGCAGTTCAGCCCCAGGATCGCTGGAGGTGGGGCACCATCCACACCTCTTGCCATCAGCTTATTAAGGCAGAGTGCAGACAAGAGGTACAGAAGCATGGTCCCGCTCCTCTGTAGAGATGGCGCTTTGGGGTGCTTTGGGGAGCAAGCCCTAGGACCCGACCCCTCCCCTCCCCGCGGGGCCTTGCAGGGAAGGACCTGATGGGTTTCCATGAATGGAAGTCCAGGCACAGAACAGTAAGGGCTCTGATTTCATTGCTCTGATTCTCATGGTCCTGCCCTCTGTAGATGTTGTTGGCTGGCTGGAGTTCCTGGTGACCACAAGATGGTGGCCAGCAGCTAGCCGGAGCAACACCTGCCTTGCAACAACCAGCAGAGGGGAGACGGGCTACCTGTTGCTCTCATGAGCAAGGGAAAACATTCCCAGAAGCCACCAGGGACACACCTCTTTGAGGCTCCACTGGCCAGAATTGGTTACTTGTCTATTCTTGAATCAGTCACTGGCAAGGAGGAAGAGATTGTTTTTCAAACATTTTTAACCATGGTGTACAGTCAGAAACACATCTTACCTAAGGTGTCATGGTCTAGTTCCCATGCACGAAGGCACACTCACGTAGTTGGAAACATGGTTTCACAGCAGGGAATGGGGTCAGCTTCCAGGGTGCACCGCTCATGGGAGGGGGTGGCAGGCCGTTGTCATGCACGACTCCAGGACCACCTTCCAAATGGGCTGCGGATGCTGGGTAGATCCCTGACAAAACCAGGAGTAGGGTAGATTTGGGGGACAGAGTCCCAGGAGGCAGCCAGCAGGGCCCACTGCGGTGTCACCTCAGACTTTGCCTCAGTCTCCGGCCAGATGCCATCCTCTCTCGGATGGTGCTAAGCACTCACCCTCGCTGGATGCTCGCTGTGAGCTGGGCACTGCTCTGAGCCCTGCACAGGTGCAGCTCGCTCACTCCACCCTCAGCATGGCCCTCGGAGGGAGTACATTGAGGACACCACTGTACAGATGAGGACACTGAGGCACAGGGAGGTTAAGAACCTGCTCAGAGACCCAGGGCTGGTGCCACTTCTGTGTTCCCAGTGCCAGGCTCTGTGGTCGAGGTCACCCCGTTCTGTCAACCCAAGAGGAGCTGGAAGAGTAGAGCATCTAAGGGCCCCTTTTAAATGTGAAAATGCTGAATAACGCTCATGCCCACCCCACCCCCTGGACAGTGGCAGGCAGGAAGCTTAGAGCAGACCAGCCACGGTGTGGGGCTTGTGCTAGCTGTTGGTCCCCAGCATGAGTCTGCCACACAGCCCTCCAGCTCTCAGGGGAGGCCACTGGTAGATCCAGACTCCCCCCTAATTCCTGGACCTGCCAGAATTCATCATCATGTGACCATGGGTAACGCCATGTCTGAGCTGTAATACAGAGATAATCCCACTGCCTTGCAGAGGGCTGTGTTGAAGAGAGGCCATCATTCATTCATTTTCTCAACAAATGTTTATTGAGCACCTACTGCATGCCACACTCTACTGGGTCATGGGGAGACGGGGAGAGGAAGAAGCAAAAATCCCTGCCCTGCTGGAGCATTGGTTCTGGGGAGAAAGAAGACAAGACGCATAAGGAAAATGTGTTGCCACTAGGTAGTGGCAGGTCTTAAGGAAAGGGGAGCAGGGTGTCAGAGAGGTGGCCTCCCACCTCACCGAGGCAGCACGGAGCACTTGAGCCCTCATCAAAGGGCAGCACTCATGGTCATTTTAATAAGAGCAGGAAGTGGCACTGCAGCTTATCAGGGGTTTGAGCCACCACACCTCGGCTCCTGTGCATCAGCCGAGACTGCAGGCGGGCAGCTGCCCCGCAGGGTCTGGACCCCTGTCCGTGAACCCAGGAGGCTCAGCCGCCCGGTCAGTATAGCCGAGCTCTCGACTCGTAAGGACCCATCAGCTCCTGTGGGCCCTGTGTGGGCACAGTCCTGTGGATGAGGGCCCACTTGTGGGAGGTTGGGGGAGATAAGAAGAGCTTGTCCAGGGAGGCACACGGGGGTGGCTTGTACATCACCTGGTAATGGGCAGCCTGGGAAGGGGGCTGGGGATGAGGCCGTGGCCCCCACATGGTGCCAATACCCCCACCTCCGGGACTCGGTGTGAGGGGCTCAGCCCCCAGGGCCTGTGTGGCAGGGCTAGACCAGCCAAGTGGGGGCTGCTGAACAGCCGTGGAGTTTGGTTGGCAGCAGGACCTCACCACCCCGGGAAGAAAGCCCCACCACCCGACTCTGCCTCCTGACACACGGGCCACCCCGGGAGTTTCCCTCCATTTGCGCTCCCCCAGCTGAACCCCCTGCTTCCGCACATACCCATATTCGCTCGGCACGTGTGGGGTGCTGGGGAGTGGTCTGCAGTCAGACAGGAGGCCGGGGCTCACCAAAGCATAGGTGTCAAAGCAGCCCTCCCCCACTGCCCTGGAATCTTCCTGTCTAGTTTGGAGGGGGAACGAGGAAATAGGGGGCTGTCCGAGGGGTCCAATGCCCCGGGGATCCGGCAGAGCAGGAACTCTGGTGTCTGCGGAGGGGCCCTACCTGGTGGCTCAGGTTCCAAAAGCAGCTCCAGCGTCTTGGCCTCCCCGGTTGGATGCCTAGTTCATCCCCATCCCGAAGTGCTGTGGAGTCTGGACTCAACAGCCCTGTGGCCACTCTTTAATTAGCCCACACGAGGCATTAAAATGCAGCCTGCACTGGAAGCGGGGGTTGGGGGGGGCGCCTGGCCGGGCTGTAGCAGTAATGGGTCCCAGCAAGAGTCTTCCCACTTGGACACCCGGTTGGGGTGGGGGGCGCAGCGCTCCAGCCCTTTTCAGCTCCCTTTAATTGAACGCTTTTGGAGCAGAGAATGTTGAGGAATCATTTCTCTGGGGCCCATGAAATTTCTCTCCTCTGCAGGGGTCCAGTTAGTACCTGACTGCTCTTCTTCCCACAGATAAATTCTGTGTGGGCTCTTGGAGCTTTGTGCCCCCTTTTGTACAGAGGGCATCCAGAGACCAGCTTGCCTCTCTTGGCAGCGCTGGGCACAGCGGCCAAGGGCGCCGCTTGCCTGCTGAGCCTGCACCCCCATCCCTCGTTGCAGGAGACGCATGAAGCGGGTCTGGGACCGGGCCGTGGAGTTCCTGGCCTCCAACGAATCCCGGATCCAGACAGAGTCCCACCGCGTGGCCGGAGAAGACATGCTGGTGTGGAGATGGACTAAGCCCTCTTCCTTCTCTGACTCAGAGCGATAAACCCTGGGCAGGGGCCTGTTCCCAATCAGCCTGTCCCCGGCCAGTCCCCTCCAGGGACGTGAGAGGGCCACCATCCTGCTGGTGCTGAGTTCACACTTGCCTTGACTTTCACCCTCCTCCTGACCCTGGTTCCAAAGGTGTCTCTGTGAGACTCTTCAGAGACGAGCTTTCAGAAGGAAAGCGTGGGCTTCCTCGAAAGGCCAGGGGAGAAGGCCAGGTGGGCAGCTGCCCTCTGCGTTGGTCCGCTCCTCTCTGCCCCATTTTGTTGGCAGAAAGGGGAGAAGGGTTTTTCATGAAAAGATAAAAGCTCAGCAGCCATGAGCCCCTGCAGAGCAAGTGTGCAGCTGGGTGAGCACGCGGCAGGGAGGTGGGCCCCGTGCCCGTGGGAGGTGGGTCGGGGTGGCAGCAGGGGTTGGGGAGCAGCTCGGTCATGTGCCTTCGGAGGGTGTTATGTGGGAGCTCAAGGGTGAGGGGAGAAAGCCTGTCCTGTAGCTGGATTGGGCCTCTTATCCCGGAGGGGTAAGGTGCTAGAAATTAGAACAAGTATTGTAGGAGAACTGTCTAGACACGCGGCCCTGGGCACACGGGGCCTCAGGTCGGGAGGAATGAGCAGCTAGGGTGGCCCCGGAGGAACCTGGAGTCGGCGACGACGCGCCCCCCCAGAGCAGAGAGGAGGGTCGAGCCGCCGCCAGCCCCTATCTGGGCGGCCCCGCCGAAGGCGGCCTCCCCAGCCCAGGCCTGCAGCCGCGGCGCGTCACCCGATCGCGCTCCAGGACCTGGGGATCCGCGCACTTCTATGGGCGAAGATCGTCTCGTTTACGGCGACCACGCCTCCCCATCCCGCGCACTTTGGCGGGAACTTCAGCCAGCGGTTTCAGTGCGCGGGGTGCGGCCGCACCTCCTCCCCATGCTGGCCGCCGGGAGCGATCCCGCTGCGCGGACCTTTGCCCGCCCGCCAGCGCCTCCCCGCCAGGCGGAGCGACCTCCGGAAACCTCCGCGGGGACCTTATTAGTTAAGGGCCGAGAGCCTCTCCATCAGAGCAGCATCTCCACAAGTTCTCGTCCGCGGCTGGCGGGAGAGGGGGCGAGCCGAGAAGACGGAACAGCTGCCTCCAAAAGGCATTAAGCACCTCTCTCTGGTCTTATTGGTTTTTTGTTTCCCTAATAAAGCGCCAGTCTTTCTCATTTGAGCAATACTCTCTCTCATTTCCTCTGATGTCTGGGTGATCGGCGGGGCTGGAATCCGAGCGCCGGCGCCGTGGCAACGCAACAGTCTCATAATCAGGCTCCAGCCAGAAGAAACTGCAACAGGCTTCACTGTCAGGGCTGAAACTGTTGGATAAATAAACTATTTATTAAAAATGGATGTGTTTCTCGTCCGTGGTTCTTTTCCTCTCCCCTCAAAGCAATGTGTAAGGAGAGGCAACGTCCTGAGTCATTAAGCGCTGGCCCAGGAGAGGTCAGCTGGGAGAGAAGGTGGGAGCGGCCTCCCTGTGACGGGTTCTTGGGCAAACCACATACCTCGGAGCCTTGGTTTCCATGTTTATAACACGGTGTGACGACCTACCCTGCAGGGTGAACTCGCAAGATGCATGCCTGGTTCCTGTGGGTGGCAAGGAGTGGGGGCCAATAGAGCCTCTTTCTTCCGGCCCCATTTCTGCCTCCCTCGAGGCCCCAGAGGCTCCTGGAGGTGCTCAGCACCAGCCCTGGGAGGGGGAGGAAGGAGGAGGCGGGTGAGGTTGGACGGGGCCTCTTGGCAGCTGATGGTGTCACTGGGGAGAACAGCACAGCCCGGGGGACACATGGGGGTCCCCCACCTGCAGTGGAGGCAGGGGTTTGCTGGGAGTGCTTTGGGGGTCCTGCCGCTTTCCACCAGCACTGCCTCTACCCTGGGGTCGCAGCGAGTGAGCTGCTGGCATTGGGGGTCCGCGCCCCATGTGGCGGGGCCTTCGTTTTCTCAGCCTGGGAGGAAGGCTGCTCCACCACCCTGTCGGCCCGTCCACACAGGTCCGACTGGTACGTGAGCGCCATCCTGCTATCCTCCCATTAGCTGGAAACTCGGTGGGTAAATGGGTAGTCAAGGACCCAGAAACACAACTCAGAAAAAAATGAGCCCATCTTTCCTTTTTCTGGTTTTCAGTACAAGATTTTTGCGCTGCCGTGTTTCGTTTTAAGCTGAGAAGGGAGTTAACGCAAGGCTCTATTTTGTGACGCTGTTTGGACAGCAGGAGGGAGATCAAAATAAAGAAATAACAAAAGGCCCCCAATGTCCAGCCTCTTCCTTTATGGTAGAGAGCGCCTGGCACAAAAGCCCTGAGCAAGGCGTCTCGGCTCAACTCTGCACCCTTTCTCAGCTTTGAAGGGCCAAGCCCCCTTTTCAGCGACTCTGATTTCAGAAGGAACAGCGTGGGGTGGTGGGATTTGCCCGAGGAAGGGGTCTGAGGGCATCATTGGGTGGCGGCCACTGTTGAGAAGTTTCTGCTGCTCCGCCCAGTCCCTTCCAAGGCTCCCCAAGCTGCAGCCCTGTCTTCCTCGGTGACAAACGCCCTCTCAGACTTGGGGGGCACCAATAAAGAAGCTTGAGGGCTGAGGGAGGGAGAGGTATACCCCACAAATCTCGCCCGTGGACGTCCACCCAGGAGCTCCAGGCCACCTTCCGGAGTCTCTGCTTGGGAAAAAGGTAAACACGGCCATTTGTCACTGACTTATCATAAGAACTGCTGTAGCAGCTGTTCCCCCTTAATTAATACACCGTTGACTTTGAGCCTTAAAAAAAAAAAAATCCTTTCGTTGAGGCAGGTGTGTGGACTCAAATCCATTATCCTGTCAGCTGCCCCCAAAGGGAGGGATCAGGGGAGCAGTTATGCAGGAAGTCAACCCAACTGCTCCAAAACAGCCCTCCTTGGGCAGCCAAGACAGCTTCTGCACCCCCATCCCCAGAGAAAGCTCAAGAGAGAAGAAGAGAATCTGGACAGAGTGTCCCATGATGCGCCCGGGAAAAGAGAGGCAGAGGGGTGAGTGGGGGGCACGATGCTGCCTGGTGCTGCCGTGTTTCCAGGGGGTGGGGGTGGGGACACGGCATCCTCAGGACCAACTCTGCCCTTTATTGGCAGGGACCTTGGGCCAATCAACTTATCCCTGTAGCAGGGGAAGTTACTAAGAAGGGCATGATAGGGACTTCCCTGGCGGTCCAGTGGTTGGAACTCTGCGCTTCCAATGCAGGGAGCGCAGGTTCAATCCCTGGTCAGGGAATTAGGATTTTATATGCTGCATGGCGCAGCCAAAAAATTTTTTTAAAAAAGATGATAAAATTATTCAACACAGTATAGCGTGATCACCGTAGCCCACTGAAGCCTCAGGATGGCCCCATGCCGCAGGTGCTGTTGTTACCCCTCCTGGTTGGGGTTGGGGGGGGGAACTGAGGCGTGGCGAGGTCAGGAAGGTAATGGAGCCGGGGTTTGAACCCAGACAGCCCAGCTCTCTTCCCTTCTCCAAAGAAAGGAAGAGGAAGCAGCTCTCAAATCTGTTGTGCTGCTGTGGGTTTGCCGGAACAGAATAAAACCACTTCATTCCAGACAAACAGCCAGGACCTCACAGAGGCTCTGGGAGGCTCCTCTGACCTGCCCTCTCGCTCTCCCCCAACTCGGGCCACACACCTTGCCGCCCTCGCCCTGACCAGGCCCACTCCTGCCTCTGAGCCTCTGTGCTAGCTGTTCCACCCACCCTGCTGATCCCTCCCACCCCCAATCTACACGTGGCTCACTCCCTCCTCCAGACCACCATCCCCGTGGGGAGTTGTAGCTGCCCTCCCACCCTGCACACCCTCTAGGGCCCAGTCCTCCTGTATTTCTCTCTTAACACTAGACGTGCTACATATTTTACTTCTTCATGCACCTGCCCCCTGCAGGTTACCAGCCTGTTACCTGGCTCCCTGAAGGGTCCATAGCCCCACCCTAGGGAAACACTGGCCACAGTGGGAATCGGGCTGGACTATCAGAGCCAGGGTGGGGTTCTTGGGCAGAGAAGCAGAGAAGGAACCAGCCTCCCCAGACAGGAGGGGGTCTGTTTGCTGGAGTTCCTCCTGGGGGACACCCAACAGAGCCCTGAGGACCTGCCAGTCCACAGCATCCTAGGACAGAAGGAGCTGTGGTGAAGATGGTCCAGGTCCCCTACCTTTTGCCAGGCACCAAAGCAGACAAGCCCCAGGATTTGTATAAGATATTGATTGGGGATGTCCTTCGTCCGAAATGTGTCTTCTCTGCAGCCCTGGTGAGTGGGGGCTTGGAGCAGATTTCATGTGTTTCAAAAGTGATGAGATGTTTCTTCCTGCCAAGAGTGTGGGCTGATCCCTGGCTGAGGCCCCTGTGACATCTCGGGCCATCCTCTCAACATTGCAGGGGTGAGGTGAGACTCCAGCCAAACCGGGGAGGTGCTACCCAGCACCAGGGATGGAACCAGCTGCTCAGGCCAGGCAGACGGGCAAGAACAGCTCAGAGCAGGGTCTCAGGAGCACGGAACTACTGAGCAGGCTCTGAGAAGAAAGGGTAGGAGAGGTATCACTGGTGATTACAGCCCGATTTCTAAGCTGCTTCTGTTTAGTAAGGAGACAGGGGAAAGTACAGTAATTTTCTTCAATGAAAACAGGCAACAGAATTCCCTTTGCCTCATTCCCCTTGCAATTAAGCCCTTCTCTGCAAATGAAATGATTTGGTTTGCATGGGGACTAATTTAAGCACACTGGAAGGGCCGCTGAACTTTCTGATTGCAAACACCAACATGTGCAAAGCAGAATCCCAAGCAGCGATGCCAGACTGGTGAAGCGGCCCGGCATGAGGTTGGGGCTTCCCTGGGGTAACGTGGGGTGAGCCCTTGGTTGGGAGTCCCGCTCTGCCCCTAAACCCATGACCCTCTCCGTGTGGCTGACCCCCTTCCCCCCTCCAGCCTCCATCCCCGCATCCCAAGTAAGGAGGTTGGACCAGACCCCAGGGGCAAATCCAGAAGCTTCTGGCACATCAGTGGATCAGGAGTAAACGCCTGGTGTTGTCTTACTAAGTCTGTATGATTATTGTAACTTCTTCATTTGAAATATTTTGACTCAAGAAAAGAGGCTTAAATAGTACAGAGATTTCTCCTGTACCCTTCACCCACTTCCTCCAATGACCCCACAGAACCATGGTACATTGTCAAAACCAGGAAACTGACCTTGATACAATACTATTAACTCGGGCACAGACCTTATTTAGGTCTCACCAGTTTGACATGTGCTTCGTGTGTGTTTCTATGAAATTTTATCACACAAAATCACTAAGTTTCGGGTGGTTTGTTGCTTGTGATAGAACAGATACAGGTATGGACAAGATCTCCAGGAGTGTGTGTTACAGTTAGAAGTGACAGAAACACAGACAAACCTCAGCACAAGGTGCAAGCATTGGCTCAGGTAAGCCAGTCCCCTGAGAGGCAGGGGTGGGCGGGTCTCAGAGCAGCTCCACCCAGGTGCAGGCGGAGCATCAGGGCCTGGGTGTGGCCACATGTTCTCAGAGGTCTCCTCCACCTGGCTACTACCGCTCTGAGGACATCGAAGGGAAGGAGAGACGGGAAGGGCTCAGACGGACATGAGTGGGGGCCCGCCTCCCAGCCAGTCACTGGGGATGGAACCAGAGGCTGCTCAGAACTGAACCTGGGCCTCCCCTGGGCCAGGGCACATCCTGTACTGAAGGTAGGAGGTGGGAGGAGGGCCTCTCAAAGGAAGGGGTGGAACACTGAGGCTGGAAGAGGAGAGAAAATACACGCACTGTAGAGCAGAAATGTGAGAGACAAGGGCCAAACCCTGGGCACACAGACCTTAGGGAGGGAGGTGTACGAGCCCTCCACGCTGGGCTCAGAGAACCAGCATCCAAGTGGTACGGTGGGAACTCCAGTGACTGAGGGACAGGAACGGCTAGTATGCAGAGGTGTCACTGAGGCCATTTGCCAAAATTCCTGCCACAAGAAAAGATCACACTTCCCTACTCTCTTGAAAATTGGGCCTGGCCATGTGACTTGCTTTAGCCAATGAAATGGAAGTGGCAATGGCCCTAGGAGGCAGAGGCTTCGAGAGCTGGTACCGATCTGCCTCATTTCCTCTGCGGTGGGGCTGCTGCTGGGGCTGCCTCTGCAGCCTGGGTCCTGGAGCAACGACGGCTTGGATCGGAATCCCCAGCGGACCCACAGTGCAGTAGTGTGAGAAATCACTGTATGTTGGCATAGGCCACCCAGAATCTGGGGGTGTTTGTTACTAACATCAGCTGACAGATACAGGCGACTAACTTTGGCCACCTGCCCAGAGGGAAGAACGAACGGCTGGTATTGCAGTAGGGGAGAAGGAGGAGCCTGCCTGAGTCCTCTACACGCTGGAGGCTGGGAATGGACTAGAAGATTCTGGAAGATCAGTTTAGGCCCTGGGATTATTTTCGTTCTGCTAAAGCAGTGTCTGGCAGGCTCTGTAGTGAGGATCTGGATCTTTCCAAGCTGGCTACCCCTGCTATGCAATTACTCCAGAGACAAGGTCTGGGGTCCCCTGAAGAGAAGGATCACAGAGACGTGCACAGCAGGCGCATGCGAGGAGTCCTCACCCCGGGCAGTTGGGCTGGCTCTACACTGACAGCCACAACCTAGAGGAGGATGTGCTGCCTGATTAGCAGGGGAGGGAGGACCACACAGCCGTCCCAGAGAGCCAAGACCCAGGCTGGCTGGCCGGCCAGCCTTGCCCTGAGCTTGGTGGAAGAGGCTGATAGGGTGTGGCCAGGTCAGAGGCTGTTTAAACAGTGGCCAGTAGAGTGAGAAGGTGTGGATGTTCCCAGAGAGTCCCATCCCCCACAGGGACATGTGCACAGTGAGTGGCTGCCCTCTGTGGGGCACAGGTGCCCAGTGTCCCCACCAGGATCTTGAAGGTGGCTGGACAAGGCTGACAGGACCCAGACAGAGGGAAGTGTGTGTGTGTGTGTGTGTGTGTGTGTGTGGACAGGCGTGTATGCACGGCTGTGCTCCAGCCACCCAATGGGAGGAGGGGGCTTCATCTGAGACAGACACTCTCAATGTACTTTATCAAATTTGCAGATGCCACATAGCTGGGGGGGACGATGGCAAATAGGTCAGATGACAGAGCTGGGATCTAAAGGGAAGATGACAGGCCGGAGCGATGGGGTGGATCTAACGAGATGAAACTTAACAGGGACAAACATGTTTAGTTTGTTTTATTTATTGATTTGTGCCCTGCCTCCATGCACGAAGGAATGGGGGAGGAATAGTGGGTCACAGGAGGAGGGCAATGAAATGCCTGCACTCAGGGCCACAGACCTGACTGTGCAGACCTGGGGGTGGGGAAGGGGCCGGGGCTGAGCTCCAGCAGGGGACTGGGGGTTTAGGGATCATGGTCAGTTCTATGGGAAGCAATGGGGAGGTTGGTCTGTGGCTGCATCAATAAAGGTATAGCACCCATGATTGAGGAGATTAGCGGGGACCGTGAGTCAGAGCACCTGAGTCTGAAGCTCCATGTGGTCAGGCCGTCCCGTTGGGCAGGTACCTTTCAGGCAGCTCAAGCCTAACTTCCCTCCATGCTATCCACCTGGTAATCAGGCCCCCATGTCCATCTCTCCTTCCTATGGCCAGGGCCCCCCCAGGCAGCCTCTCCCTTCAAACACGTCCCAGCAAGAGACAGGCCTGGGACTTCCCAAAGTGGTCAAAGTGGGGGTGGGGGCAGACTCAGGTCACTTCTTCCAAGAACTCTCTCCACCCTGCACCCCAAAGCTGACAGGGCCAGGCTCAGAGTTTTGGCAGCTCAGCTGAGCATTGGGAGTGACATGTCTTTCTCCTGTCTGGCCAGCACCTCCCAGTTTCTCTGAGGGGTCTCTTACTGGCCCCCTCTCTTGGCTGTGACTGGGAGAAGATTCAGCAGGAAGATGGTCCCTTGCTCCAAACATCATAAGGGAAGGGTTAGGCTAGTTCTGATGACCCCTGAGGGGCAGGGCTGGGCCTTGTGAGCAGAAGCCTCAAGGAGACAAACCTCGGCTCTGTAGGAGAAGGAAGGCCCTTGTTATTTTGAGCCTTGGGCTGCCTTGATAGGTAATGATCCCCCCATCACAGGAGGTATGTAAGCAGAGGCTGCACGGGCATTCAACAGAGATGCTAGCATGGAATAGATGGATGGAACTAGATGAGTTTGAAGGTCTTGCCCTACATGAGCTGGCATGACACTAGGGAAGCTCTTGGTTAAAGCTTAACCAAGGTGTTTTTTTTTTTTTGTGGTACGCGGGCGTCTCACTGTTGTGGCCTCTCCTGTTGCGGAGCACAGGCTCCAGATGCACAGGCTCAGCGGCCATGGCTCACGGGCCCAGCCGCTCCGCGGCATGTGGGATCTTCCCGGACCGGGGCATGAACCCGCGTCCCCTGCATCGGCAGGCGGACTCTCAACCACTGTGCCACCGGGGAAGCCCTTACCCAAGGTTTTTGATCCATGGGAATCCTCCTGAACGTGACACCTCTCCTCCTCTCACTGTTAGAAGATACCTGGGGAAGAGGGCTTCCTCCATACCCCTTGTCTGTCTCGGGAGGGCTTTGTGGAAGGAGTTAATCCAGCTGCAGGGGCTGGGGGAGAAGGTGTGAGTTTATGTGGGGTAGCAGCACCTGGCAGAGAAGTAAGAACAGCTGGAGAGAGGGGCCAAGCGGACAGTGGGGGTGGGATGGGCACATCCCTAGCTGGCAAGGGCCTGGGCTCTGGATTGGAAACCCAGGTTCTGTGACTTCCTGGCTGTGTGACATACTTAGGTGACACACTTCCTCTGGACCTCAGGTTTCCCATCTATATAATGGGGATGACATAGACACCAACTTCACAGGTGTTGAAAGGATTAAATGACATTTTGCAATGTGCCTGGCGCATAGACAGTATTGATAATGATGAGGATGATGAAAATGTATAAACAGATGGAATTCACCAGTATTCAGACTTCAGCTCATTACAAAGGACTTGTCCAAGAAGCAGAAACATCTCTGCCCTGGAGCAGGCTGCTGCCTGGGGTGATGAGCCCCCCGTCCCGGGAAGTATTCAAACCCTGCGCTTGATGCCTGTGCAGGGAGGGGAGGCCTCCCAGGTGTGTGAGGATGGCCAGCAGGGGTCAGCAGCACAGCAGGAATAAGGGAGGTCACCACTAACCTCCCCACTAGCTGTGGGGACAGCAGCAATACCCGAGTCAGGCAGCCTTGCTTCTGGCCCAGGCTGAGGCTTGTCCAGCAGGTCAGGCCAGAGTCCTGACACCCAGTGGTCTGGGCAGGGGCGATGGGAAAAGGAGGGCTCTAAGTTTTCCCATAAGGAGCCCCGTAGCTGAACACACAGTGGACCTTAGGGGGCTCTGGGCAGACTGGGGAGACCACAACAGTGGTGCTGGCACCCCAGGAGACGAAGCTCTGGGTACAGCCACCAGAAGGGTCACTCGGGTAGCGGACCCGGCCATCTGTTCTGGTCTCCACAGTGGGGGCTGCCAGGATCCGTCATGCCCGCCCTGTGTTGAGCCCTCCCTCAGCTCCACTGGGGGCCTCCCGGGGCCAGGAGACCGAGGATGAGGAGACCAGATCCAGGGAGGGGCAGGGACTCAGCCACGTACCCAAAGATGGCACATCTCCCTTCCTGACCTCCAGCCTGCAATTGGGCTGCTCTGAGAGTGGGCAGGGAGGGGGAGCCCAATACATCCCCTGCAGCCCGCTCTGGTGCACAGAGCCCCCGGGTGGGCTGCTGGGGGCTGAGGGTATGTGAGGGGTTCATTCCTTCACTGGCTCTGCTGAGGCCTCCCCCCTTAGAGAAGGCAGCTGCCACCCCAGACCGAGGTAGGGAAGCCAGGCCCAGGTGTCACAGCAGTCAACCAGACTCAGAGGTGGCTGGGGTGCCCTCTGCCCAGCCCCTGCCTCTCGGGAGGGCGTGCAGGTCACTCCTGGCCCCCAGAGCCCCCCTCACCTCCCTCTGGGGAGGGTGTACCAGGGCAGAGCAGGAGGGAAAGGGGTGGGCTGAAGGTGCAGCAGAGGACCAGAGAGCAGACCCTCCCGGGCTGGGGGCCCACTTGGAGCCACAGGAAGCTAATGACCCCCACCCCAGGGAATGCTCTGGTAACTCGTGGGGAGAATGACCTGTCCAGCAGCATCCAAGAGGGAGCCTGAGGCTTCAGGGTGACTCCAGGGACACAGGGAAGCTTCCCTGGCAAAACCAAACCAAAGCCAAAACAAATAAAACCTCTCCTAAGAGGAAAAGGCCTAAAATTCCACCATTAAAAATTCATTCCTTTAGGGGCTTCCCTGGTGGCGCAGTGGTTGAGAGTCCGCCTGCCGATGCAGGGGACACGGGTTCGTGCCCCGGTCTGGGAAGATCCCACATGCCGCAGAGCGGCTAGGCCCGTGAGCCATGGCTGCTGAGCCTGCGCATCCGGAGCCTGTGCTCTGCAAGGGGAGAGGCCACAACAGTGAGAGGCCCGCCTACCGCAAAAAAAAAAAAAAAAAAAAAAAAAAAAAAAAAAAAAAAAAAAAAAAAAAAAAATTCATTCCTTTAGCTTAACACTTTGTCCTTTTTAAAAATGCAAACCCATCAGAGCCTCACTTAAGAGTAGGTTTGTCAAAGGAAAGAAGAGAGAGAATGCATAGCATCCTGGAGAAGAAAAAATGTGAGGAGGCCAAGGGAGAGAGCTGGGGAGTGGGTTTCTCAGGATTTACTTCCCTGCCTACACAGCATTGGGTGAGGGCCAGCTCTAAAGACACCTGCAGGGGAGGGAAGCTAAGCCTCCCAGTGCTGCTCCTGGGTTCAGGGAGTGAGAACAGACAGAACAGACTCACAGCCCTCCAACCAGACACCATTCATATGTGCGCACGTCCGCACATCCGTGGGCTCTTGTGCACACCTGTGCGTGTATGAGAAACGACATGTGCGGACATGCTCCCACCCCCAGCTCTCACCCTCCAGCTCCTGTGCGTGACATGGAATACAGAACAGAGAAGGCTCTGGGCCCAGATGACCCTCCGGGGAAGGCAAGGATGGAATGGTCTCTACCGTCCCCTCCCAACACCTCTCCAGGGTGGCTGCCCTGAGCTGCATCCCCCAGGAGTTGCTTTCTGATTTAGAGTTACTGATTGCAGCCAGTGAATATTTTTGGAGCGTATGCAGGAAGCTGCTGAAGGCCCTTGTGGCATCTGAGAGGCGGAGCGATTAACCCATTAGCTAGGATTAGCTTCTCACGTTGACATCAGCCTGGGACCTCCCTCGTCCTTGCCCTCTGCATCCACAGCCCCGCCCCCCTGCCTGGATCCACCTGCGGGCTTCAGCTGAGCAAGGGGGTCCACCTTGGTGCATTAGGTTGTTATGCCGGGAGACCTCTTCCTTTCCTTTCCTTTTCTTTCTTTTTTTTTATTGTGGCAAAACATCCTCCCCTCCTTTTTAAGTAAATTTAACTTTTATCAAAGTAACACATGGACATAATTGTAAAAATCAAATAGTACTTCATGGCTGATGAAGAAAGCTGCCCCTGCCCCACCCCCAGGCCTACTTTCACCTTTGTTGTCCATTTTCTTCTGCTTCTGTCTCATTTCTACACTCTGTGCAGATATTACAATTTTGTGATCTTTCTTTCTTTCTTTCTTTCTTTCTTTCTTTCTTTCTTTTACTTTTGGCTGCGTTGGGTCCTCGTTGCTGCATGTGGGCTTTGTCTGGTTGCAGCGAGCAGCGGCTACTCTTCATTGTGGTGCACGGGCTTCTTATTTCAGTGGCTTCTCTTGTTGCGGAGCATGGGCTCTAGGCTCGTGGGCTTCAGTAGTCGCAGCACGCAGGCTCAGTAGTTGTGGCTCGAGGGCTCTAGAGCACAGGTTCAGTAGTTGTGGCTCACGGGCTTAGTTGCTCCGCGGCATGTGGGATCTTCCCGGACCAGGGCTCGAACTCGTGTCCCCTGCATTGACAGGCGGATTCTTAACCAGTGCGCCACCGGGGAAGTCCGTGATTATCCTATTTTAGGTTTTATCTATTGATTTCTTTTATTTATTTGTTTACTTATTTATTTTTGGCTGCGTTGGGTCTTCATTATGGTTCACAGGCTTCTCATTGTGGTGGCTTCTCTCATTGGGGAGCACAGGCTCTAGGTGCACAGGCTTCAGTAGTTGTGGCATGCAGGCTCAGTAGTTGTGGCACACGGGCTTAGTTGCTCCACAGCATGTGGGATCTTCTCGGACCAGAGCTCGAACCCGTGTCCCCTGCATTGGCAGGCGGATTCTTAACCACTGTGCCACCAGGGAAGTCCCTCTATTGATTTCTTACTGTAGATTAGAATTTTACTTCCCGTTAAGATTTAACTAATCTATTGCTATTTCCCCTCCTCCTCCTGCCTCATACTTCTATTGCCATTTTTATTAAATCAGCATCTCCTGTTTACATTCCTGTCACAACATGTACATATGATTGAATCTGAGTCCTATAGTGCCTCAGGATTACATTTTCTCTCCTAGGAAACTTCTTGTTTCCTGAAGTTAATAAGTTGCCTTTTGAGGCTTTTTGTTTGTTTACTCCTTGAGATTTCTGTGTAACTGTCATCAATCTATGCCAGACTCTCTGACCAGACTTTAAACCTCCTCTCAGGGGAATTCCCTGGCAGTCCAGTGGTTAAGACTCGGCGCTTTCACTGCCAGGGCCTGGGTTCAATTCCTGGTCAGGGAACTAAGATCCTGAAAGCCATGCAGCACAGAAAAAAACAAAAAAAAACAAAACAAACAAACAGAAGAAACATCTCCTCTCAAGGTGGTCACATCCCTTTGGTAATCTGACCTGCAAGGCTCTCCAAGCTTGCAGAACCTTGAGGCCCTGGGCCTCCCCTCCACCACCTTCCAACATTAGATTCCCTGCTTGCCAGGTGCTGGGTTGCTCTCTTTCTTGGTTTCTTTCCTCATTTTGGTGGAGGTCATCTTTTAAGAGCTTTCTGACTCAGGCTGCATGGGAATTAGATTTTTTGACCCCTTTGTAGCAGACTGCTGGCAGCCACCAAGATCTGCTTTCCCTCCTTGCACGTGCTAGCGGGGCTACCTGGCTGGACTGTGTTTCTTGCCTTCCTTCACAGTTGAGTGGCATGAAACAAGAGGTTGTCACTGGAATACATGTGAAAATGATGACTGCTTCTTCTGGACTTGGCTTTGAGTCATTGGACCTCCTTGTATTGCCTCTCCCTTGTTCTGTCTGTGGGAGCCTTGACCCTGCAGGCAGGGCCTGGTCCAGAGCCCGGATCTAGAAGTAGGACATCGCCAGCCCCTGGAGCCCAGCTGGGGAGGGGATGTGGTCTTGCCACTGCTCAGCTTTCAGCCCATCCTCCTGCATCAGGTGTATAAGTTGCCTCATTTCAGAGGCCCCCCGCCCTGTTCCTTGTTGAATCCCTTGACTGTGGGCCTTCCCCAAAGTGGAGAAAGCTGGACATTAGTTGGTTACCACTCATCTGTCTCTTTCTGTCTCCCAAAACTGATTCTCTCCCCTACAGCCCTCTCCTGGTTCATCCTCTCTGTCCTTGTGGCTCCTTCTTTTTGACCCCTTTGCTATCACTTAGTAGGGGTTGTGGACCTAGTGTTCACTCCACCATGTGGACTAACTGCAAGGACATCTTTGATTCGTTTTTGTAAACCCCCTGAGACCCAGCCCAATGCCTGGTATGTAGCAGGTGCCACCTGGATAAACGAATGAATGAAAGGCAGAGAGACACGACCCTCTACTCTCAAAAACCTCACAGCCCCATGGGGTGGAGGATGCAGGTTGGAGGGAGGGGAAAGCAGATAGACAAATCCCTGCACCAGAACTCAGAATGGGACGGATTCTGCAGGCGGCCATGCAGCCAACAGGCTATGGGAATTCGGCTGCCAGGTCGAGCATGCCACCTGCACCAGCGGGGAGGACAGAGGAGGCATGAGAGGAGGCTGGAGGGGGTGGCCGGTCAAGGCTATCTGGGCAGCCAAGCTCCAGGCACAGGCAGGGCGGCGGGGAGGTCCAGTGCAAGGCGGACAATCGGCCCTGCCCCACTGCTCGGCCCTGCTGCAGCCTGGGTGGAGGCGTGAGGACGGCTGTGCCCCAAGAAGGCCGGGTGCACAGAGAGGATGGGGATGCCCTCCACGTGAGACGTGAGGGCCAGTGCCAGCGTGGGAGTGGAGGGGAATGGAGGGGAAGACTGGGGCCAGAAGCAGGCAGGGTCGTCAGATAAAACGCAGGAAGCGCAGGGACTTGCCTGGTCTAGCCCAGCCCCCAGCCCTGCTCTGGCCCCCCAGACAGCTGGGCTGGGCCTTCGTGGCATCGCCCTGGGGCCGCTGTGGCTGCCCTGCCTGGGGAAGGTGAACTGGCTTCTCACATTTCAGGCTTAATTTTCTCTGCTTCCTCAGAAGGGCTGGAAAGGACACCAGAGGAACAAAGCCCAGAGGGCCAGAGCTTTGGGGATGAGCTGGCCCAGGCCTACAAGGGCCTCCTCCTGCCTCAGGACCTGGGGTCCAGTCTTCCGCCCTGGTCTTGCCCAGAGGGACAGGCAGTAGGTGGCCACCCAGGCTGAAATAGGGCAAGAGGTGAGGGAGAGAAAGCTTACGGGGCCCTGTGGGATCCTCGTAGCCAGGCCCCTGCTACATCTCACCTGATCACTGCTGTAGCCCCCCATAGGGCCCCCCAGAATCTCAGAGCTTCTCAATCCAGGGCCAGGAGTCAGGAGCCAGAGCTTCAGTTTCCTTACCTGTGCAATTTGGGCACAACAATAGCACTTCCCTCATACGGTGATGGGAGGATTAACTGGAGTTGATAAAAATTAGTGGTTTGAACAGTGCCTGGCACTTAGCAAGGGCCTTACACGTGTCTGCTGACATTGCTGTGAAAATATCATGATTTGAACCCCTGTTCTTGCCGCCAGGCCCCAGGCATTCAACCTGCCCTCCTGGGTTCTCCCAGGCCCCTCACTGTCTGTAGCAGCCTCCAGGGCCTTCCTGGGACAGAGAAGCAGGCCTGGGGAGCGGCTGCCCAAAGAACAAACTCCCTGACCACCAGCCTCCCTGGGCCCTGCTGGCATGGGGTCGGCTGCCCAGGGACAGATGGGGGCAGGCCAAGAATGGATGGCTGCTCCAGCCCCACTTGCCCAGCTCAGCAGAAACCAGGGCCAACGACAATGGGCTGGCGGCCCCCAGCTGCAACCAACTTCATTTTCTGCCACAATTAAATGATCGCCCACGTTTGCTCATGCTCACTTATTCAATTACCTTTGCGGCCCTGAAGGACTCGCGGAGAAACAGGCATAAATAATGTGCGTCAGCCATAAATAATGTGTGTCAGTCGCCCCGCAGCTGTCACCCCTGCCCATCACTCTTACAGGCCCAGCCTGGCCCTTCCTGCAAGCCCCACACCATCACCCTGTGCATCCCAGTTCTCCAAGTAAATCCTCCCCAGCTCCCACCACCCACGTCTGCTAGTCAATCCCTGGCCTGAGAGCAGGTGGATCTGGGCTCCCACCTGGCTCTGCCCACCCAGCTGCGGGTCCCCAGGAGGCCACCCGCTCAGTGGGCCTCTGGCTCCTTATCTGAGAAATGACAGAAAAAGTTCGTGTGAGCTATGAAGGGTTGCCCTTGCCAGGAAGTATGGTCCTGGCTTCACAGTCAAAATGCAGCACCCCTTAAAGTGGGGAGAGACGAAGGGTCCTCTCTTCACTGCCCCCACCCCTACTCCAGCCACTCTGAAGGCTTCTGGGAACGCCATGCGCTTCTAGGCCTCTGAGCCTCCGTGGATGCTCTTCCCCTTGCTGTTCCTTCATTCAGTTCTCTGCCTGGGGACTCCTATGCACCCTTCAAGGTCCAGCTTGGATGCCTTAAAGGGCACCCCCCAATGGCAAGCTGACTAATCTCTCCCTCCTTACACTCCCACAGCACCTCATATGTGTCTCTGTGGTACCCATGGGTCCTGCATTGGGGGTACAGCCTAAGATTCAACTATTCTGGGCCACTGTCCCCATATAACCGTGTCAGGGCATGAGACTGAATTCAGGGTTGGAAAGTGTGGCCACTGTGGTTCCCCTCCCCAACTGAGGCCCAGTTCACACGAGGACTTGCTGGCATTTATAATAATAATAATAGTCAACATTTTGGGGGGCCTTTTGTCAAACACTGTGCTAAACATTTTTTTACTTGTACTACGTTATTGCAATGTCACAATAACCCTAAGAAAATTATCCCCACTTCACAGATGAGAAAACTGAGGCTCGGTGAGGTTAAGATGCTTGTCCAGGATCACATCACCAGGAAATGGCAGAGCTGGAACTCCGAACTGAGGTGTGTCCACATCTCAGTCCACACTCTTCACCAGCCCCCCATCGCGTGCAGTGCGGGCTGAGGGTTCAAGTCTGGCTCCTCCACTGGCCGCTGTGTGACTCTGGGCAAGTCCTTTCATCTCTCTGAAGCCTTGCTTTTTCTCTCCTCTCCTGTAAAATGAAAAGGTTGGCCGGTGACCTCTGAGGGTCCTGCCAGCTCAGATGTTCTGAGAGTTTCTTTCTTTCTATAAAGCATTGCTCTGACCAGCGGAACCAACAAAGTTGTGAAAACTAAAGGCACGAATAGTGGGTTCACCTCCTGGGGAGCTGCTCTGGGGCAGGCCGCCCCCTGGTGCCCCTCCCCTCATGCCCAGAAAGCAGGTGGCAGCCTGTGCCCTCCAGGAGGGCAGTCCTCCACCCTAGAAACGGTGGCAAAGTCTCCGGGCTTCAGGGCAGGGCAGGGCATGGTCCTTCCTCTGATGGCCTTTGATGTCAGCCACCGGGGAGGCCTCATAAAAGTTAAAGGGCAAAGGAGGCAGATGCTGCAGTCCTGACGTGTAACCGGTTCCTCAGTGATACCCATTGGCTCTTGCTCGGGTTAACAGCCCACAAGAATCCGCCCCCCTGAGCACTGTCTGGCGAAGGCGTCCTCCCAAAGTCCCAGCCAGATGTGAGCTGGGGACGTAACCAGCCCTGTGCCAGGTCCCCTCCCTGTGTCCCCATGGGGGGACCGGATGACACCTCCCTCCTTCCACTTCCGCAGCCCAGACCTGGCTCTGGGCTTGGCTGGGGAAGTGGGGGGATCACCCCGGGTATCCCCCCACCGACGGGGGATGAGTTCCTGCACCACGGGTGTGTGATTGTGGGGCTGCCTGGTGAATAAGATAGCGGTTGAGAGCGGGGGACCCCAGGTTCAAATCCCAGCTCTGCCACTTACCTGCTGTGTGCCATGAGGCCTCTCTGGGCCTCTGTTTCTCAGCTGTAAACTGCGGTTAATAATGGCCCCAACCTCACACTGGATGTGAGGGTCAAATGAGGTTACGTGTGCGTGTGAAGAGCGGGTGCCCACCGACTGCTCCTGCCCCTGCTGAATGGTGGCCGTGCTGGTGGCTCCCTCAACGCTCTCCCCTCCCCCTGACATTACTCCCAGGACTGGTAGGTGACACCCCTGCTGTGTCCTGGTCAAGGGAGCCCAGCCTACTGACAGAGGGTTTAACACCTGCCCTCCTGTGTGCAGTCTCCTCAGATTCCAGGGTTCCCTGGGTCAAGTGGAGGCTGAGGAAGTGGAGTGGCTGCCGTGGCCTGCGGCCCTCCACCCCAGGGGTCATAGCTCATCAGCCATCTGGGAGCCCAATAGAAGCCCGGGCAGCCTCTGATGCAGAGCCCGGGTTGGGATCCAGGCTACAAGTTCCCAGGTGGGGTCCAGGAGCTCAGTCAGGCCAGCACAGGCCCAATCCAGGGGGAGTCACCAGCTGCCCAGCGTCCTCTGACAGCGAGAAGCTGCCAGTGACCGGTGACCTTTCTCAGCGTGTGGTCCATCCTGGGCTTTCTAGGGAGGGAGTGGCAGCTGATGGAGGAGGTGGCGGCCAAATCCCAGAGCGCCCAGCGGTGGTGGTGGGGGAGGGGCTCTGGACAACTCAGGGAGAACTGGGGAAGCAGGTGAGAGAGATCCACACGTCAACCACAAAGGAAGCCGAGGGGCTCCCTGCCTGGGACCTTGCTCTGCGGTTCCCTTTGGAGCACCCAGGGCCTATGTAATGTCCCTCAGGGCCCAAGTCTCTGGGCAGAATCCCATACCCCTGTCCTCCCCAGAGCAGCCTATCCCAAAGGCCCACTAATTAGGACATACCTGTTCAGCCCAGCGTGCTCCCCCACCATCGACGTGCTCACACACCCACATCTGGATGCTCACCTGCACCCGCCGGCATGCACACTCACACACATGCACACACACACACATGCACACTCACACACTCGTACTCACACTCATACATACACACAAGTACACATGTGCACACACTCACACGCATGCACACTCACACTACACTCACATACGGCCTGAACACAGCAGAATGAGAACAAGAAGTGTCAGCAGAAACAGAAAAGGTAACAAGAGAATGCAAGAGAAAAAAAGAAAAACCAGAGACAGAAAAAGCCAAGATAGCCCAGGTAATAACCTACAGGTAGGAAAAGGAGGGAGACAGAGAGAGACTGTGGAGGGGATCACGCAACTGAGGGTGCTTCTGCTCTGAGCCTCGGCATCCTGGCCTGTAAAATGGGGCTCCTCACACAGAGCAGGGGCGGTGGGTAGAGGAGGTGGTCTGCACACTTGTCTTGGAGGCTCCCACACGACCAGGGAGGGGAAAGGGGAAGAAGGGGAGGGCGGTATGCCAAGCCTGGGTGCAGCAAGAGGGAGGAGGGGCTTTTACCGGAACCTGGGCAGCTCAGCAGCATCTGTGGCCGCCATGATGTTTACCCTGTGGGAAGGGGGTGGTGACATGTCCTGGAACGCAGAGGGTTGTTGTCGTCTCTAGAACAAGAAACTGGGTCATGAGGGGAGCTGCTAAGGAAGGATGTCACAGTGACCAGGCCAAGGACTCCATGCCTGGGGCCAGGAAGAGAAGAGGAAATCCCCGAAGGCTCATGACTCCACACACCCCCAGCTGTGAAAGCCAGAGACGCAGAATGAGTTCATGCATTAATTCATTCATCAAACACATACTGGGAGGCTGGCACTGTGCCACATGCTGGGGACATAGTGTGAAACAAAATGAGCCAAGTCACTGTCCTCAAGGAAGGGAAACACACAGGAGCAAATAATCACACAAGTAAGAGTGAGACCACATCTGGGATAAGTGCTTCTAAAGAAAGGTACTGGGTGGGTGACCGTGTTGGAGAGGTCAGGGAGGGCTTCCTGGTGGAGGTGATGCTTGAGCTGGCATCTGAAGGGTGAAGAGGAGTTAACCAGGCAGAGAGGTGGAGGAAGGGCATCCCGAGCAGACGGGACAGCAGATGCAAAGGCCCTGTGCAAGGTGTGGTTGGACCACAGAGGCGAGATGGGGCTGGGGAGCTGGGCCCTGGGAGGCATTTGGACTTTATTCTTAGGACCAGCAGCCACTGAAGAGCATTAAGCAGGTAAATGACATGACCCAAATTGTTCCAAAACATCAGTCTGGAGAGAATGGCTTGTGAGAGTTGAGAAGGGAGGACAGCACGAAGAGCTACTGAAGCCATCGTGCCAGAGACAGCAGGGTGGTGGCCACAGAGATGGAGCAAAGGGGACCAATTTGGGATATGAAATCCACAAGATGTGGAGCTGGATGAACTGGTGGGGAAGGGAGCAGTGCAGGGATGGGGGTGGGGGTGTCCTAAAAGGTCAGTCGAGTCTGTGGGGGGGAAAGGTCAGGAAGGGACCAGCCCACCCCTTTGCCCTGAGGATGGGCCCCAAATAGTTGGAGTATGCTTATGAGCCCCAGGCATTTTCTGCCTTCAAATGGTGACATCTGAGAGCTAGTCTGGAACGTTCAGTGCACGGAAGAGCCTGGCTGCTGGTCAGGACTGATTTCCTGGAAGAGAGTTAAGAGCCAGACCCAGTGTCACAGGGTCCCAGACGGGGTGGCATTGGAAAAAGGCGGAGCAGCAGGCATCTTGCAGGGGAAGCCAAGCTTCAGGGAAATGACCATGGAGAGAACTTGGATGCAGTCAGAAAACAGAAATAGAGCAGCGTATCCAATTGCGTAACAGAAAGGACAAGATCATGGGTGCTTTTGTTTACTGCTGTGTGTTTCGGATCACATACTGGGGGCTCAAAAAGTGGGTGAATGAGAAGTCAGCGTGGAATCTTGCTCTTTACAACAGCAAAACAAAAACAGAAACCAGGTACTGGCAGGTGAACCGACCCTCCTGAGGCCCTGGGTCCACCCAGCATCTGCCCCTCACCAGCCGTCTTGGGGGGAGGTCCCTTCCCCTCTGCCCGACTAAGGGCCTCCTGCTCAGCCTGTGGTGGCCCTAAGTTTCCCAGAACAGAGATCTGAGTCCAGCCAGCAGGGAGAGAGGAACTGGGGGAGGGCTGGGAGGAAGGGAGGTCACGGCCAGGTAACCAGAGCCCGGAGCATAGCTGGGCAGTGAGGGGCCAAGCACGCTGGAGGCTCAAGAGGCAGCCTGACCGTCTGCTTTTCCTAGTGAAATAGGATCCGCCGGCCTGGGCTGGGCAGCAACTGGGGGTGCACGGGATCCTCACTCCACTTTAAACCAGGCCTCAGGGTGCCCTGGGAATCCCTGTTCTGTCCTGCCCTGTCAGGGGGAGGACCCGTGGCGGCAAGGGGAAAGGAGGCTGGCCACAGGAAAGGCAGCTGGGCTGTGGGTGGCCAGCCCCACGCCCCTTCTTTTGCCTACAATACATCTATTGAGCAGCACGTGCTGTGCCAGGCCCCAGAGTGGGTGCGGTGGGCACTGAGTGGACAGTGATCTAGGGCACCTCTGGGACAGGGACCAGGAGACCAGGTTCTAGTCCTGCCTCCTCTCCGTGCTCACCTGCTGCGTGAGTGAGCAGTGAGGGAGAGACTGCCCCGAGTGCGTGCTCCACGGACGTGTGGAAACTCGGGGAGGGGCGGGGCAAGCCATGTGCCTCAGTGCTGCAGCAACAGATCTGTAGGGGGGGCGGGGGCCCTTGTTAGACCAGGGGGTGGGGGAGGGGACCCTGGGGAATGCGGTCCAGAATCAGAGAGAGGCCGGACACCCCCAGGGGGAAGCTGGCAGAGGGGGCCGGGCAGAGCCTCTAGCCCCAAGGCTGCTGCGGAGCCTTTGAAAACCGAGCACTCACACATGGAGAAGCCCCGAAGGGACAGGCTGGGGTCAGGGCAAGTGGGCTGCTCAGCGCCCAGAAGAACGGCGGCCAGAAGTGCGGGGTAGCTGGAGTCACCTGAAGGGCGAACGTCAGACCTTTCTAATACTTGGCCCAAGGTCACTTAGACCTGAAGCCTGTCCCTTGCTGAGTCTCTGCCCTTTGCCCCCACCCCACCCCATCTCTCACTCGTCATCAGACCTTATCAAGCCTGCCTTCTCAACACCTCAGGGACCTTCCCGCTCCCTTCCACCCCACTGCCCGCTCTCCGCACCAGGCTGGGACTCACCTGGAGGACAGCACCTGGGGCCTCATCACCTGCCTGCCCACCTGTGATCCACTCCTCCCCAGTCCGCTCTTCTCAAAGCGGAGCGAGCCCTCTAAGCACACACCGGGGCCCGGCCCTCCCCCCAACCCCTGGCATAAAGCCCTTGAGGGCCTCCCAAGAAGCTGAGGACAGAGAACTGTGAGGCCTGCCTCCCCACCCCCTCCCACCCCCCAGCCTCATGTGTCATCACGCCCCACCCCCTGCCTGCTCCAGCCACCCTGAGTGCCTCCACCTCCCCGCCCCCCACCTCCACCCTGGCTGCCTCTGGACCTTTGCATGTGCTCTTCTCACCACCCTCCCCTGAACCAAACCTGGATGACCCTCCTTCTCCTTCAGGTCTGCACAGGTCACTTCTCCCAGGATGCCTTCCCTGCTTCCCCCAGGCTAGTGAGGGGCCTCCCCTAAGCCCACTGTCCTCCCACCAAACACTTAACCTGGAACTGCCCTTTGACTTGCTGAAGCCCCTGACTGTAATCTCCCAACAACAGGCACTGTTCTGGCAGGTTCCTGGGTCAGCCTAGCAGAGTATCTAGCACCCACAAGGGCCTCAAAAAAATGCTTGATTGTCCTCAAGCTGATTGTTGATTAAATGTCTTGCTGCGAGACTTTCCTTCTCTCCAGTAGCCACTGCTTGGGTCAAACTGGCAGTGAGGTTGTAGGGAGTGGGGTGGGGGCAGGGAGACAGGGGGAGGGAGAACATGACCCCCACCCAGCCTTACCCCCTGAACAGGGAATCAAAAACTAACCAGGGGCCTGGGGCAATTGACTCTTGGTGCACAGGGCCTGACATCCATCCAGACAGCGGGCAGAACCCTCCTCCTCTTCCTCCTCTTCCTCCCCACACCCTCCCACCCTCTGGCTCTGCCCCAGAGCCACACAACACCAGCTGACAGTTGGCCATGCCAGCCAGCCCCTGCAGGCCCTTCCTGAGGGTCAGGTGACCTCTCCTCCCCAGGCCTCTGCAGCCCAGCCCTCTGGGCAGACCTCTCCACCAGTGCTATAGTGGATGGTGACTTCTCCAGGCTGGGACCCTGGGAAGGGCTTTTGCCCAACACCACAGACGGCGGGCACTGAAAGAGGAGATTACTTTCCACTGGACCCTCTCTTCCACACATTCCCACAGCCCCGCCACTAGTGAGGCTCTGGTGAGTGCTGCCTCGGGGGATAGGGATGGGCAGGGAGGGCCCTGATGGCGCCTGAGTGAGGGGAGAGAGGGTCTCACGGCCACAGGGCCTGTTCAAACCATGGGGGACTGAAGGGATGGGCCTCATCTCTGTCCAGGACCCCATGACTAGAGGTCCGCTCTGTGGAGGTGCCAGTGTGTCTGTGTGTGTCTGTGCTTTGGGGTGGGGGTGGGGATGTTGGCACAGTTCAGCAACATAGAAATTCTGTCCTAGGCTCTTCCCCCATCTCTCTCCTCCTCTCTCTAGAATCATTCCTACCCTCTGCTTCCTAGGATGTTCTGGAGTCTGGAACTTTGGCTCCTGCATGAAGGTGGGAGGGCCTAGGCGAGCCGGGACTATAGGGGAAATTGTGGGGTCAGGTGCATAGGTTGCAGCCATCCTTTCCACACCACTCTGGGTTTAACCCTTCACAGAGGCAGCTGTCCCAGGAGAACTGGGCAGGATGGGCCCTGGGAACAGCATGTCTTGTCCCAGCAGCCCTACCCTTCCGCCTGGGAGGGGCCACAGGGCTAGATGATGTCAGCACCTACAGGCAGTGGCTGGGGCCTGGGTGCGGGCGCCCCCAGTGGAGGGAGAGTGTGGACGAAGGCCATCAGAGATGTGTCACCACCAGGGGCCCCCAGTGCCGTGGGCAGTGGCAGAGTCTTTAGGGTCGCCCTCCCCATGGGCTCTTCTTCCCCCACTCCAGTAAAACAGACTTGAAATTGAGCCTGCCACCGTCCTCAGACTCTCTGGGGGCCTTGAAAACATCCATGGTGTGCCCCTCCCCAGGGATTCAGATCCCACAGGGCAAGACCTGGGCTTCTACAGTTTTTAAAAGCTACTGGTTTATTTTTTAGCCTTTTTATTGTGAAAGACTTTAAGCCTACAGGAAAAAATAGAGGGAATGACACATTGAAATGTGCATAACCTGAGTCTGGATTTTCACAGTTGTTTGAGTTTTGCCATATTTGCTTCATTGTATTCTCTAAGGCTAAAGTATTTTGAAGTAATCTATGGACATCACCGCACTCCCCTCAAAGACCTCAGTACAGGTCCTTACATAACCCCAGTGCCTTACCTCACTCACAAGATGATTGGCTCTCCAAAGACGGCCACATCCAGGCCACATTCCAATTTCCCCAATTGCCCCCTAAATAGTTTTTAATGCTTTGGACCAGGATCCAATCAGGGGGCATCAGGTCAGTGTGTCTTCCGAGCCTCTTTCAATCTGGTAGCATCTCTGCCAGCCTCCACTCTCCGCTCCCCCATTCTCCCCCCACCACAATGACTTGCTGAATTGAAAGGCCAGCTGTCCCATGGGAGGGTAAGAACAGGACTGGGTCAGCAGTTCTCACTACAGAGAGGGAAACTGAGTCCTGGAGAGGAAGGGACTGGGAGTCTAGGCAGAACCGTGTCTCCTGCCCCCACTGTGCAGTTTTCCTGCACCCTTGCCCCGTAGTGCTCCCACAAGGCCGGCTGCTTATCAGGGATCTGAGAAGCTCCTCTTCTGCAAAGGGGCTGTGGCTCTGCCCCAGGGCATCCTGGGGGCGGCAGGCCGGGCTGAGCCCACCCATGGCCGGCAGCCTGCCCCTGCTTTTTCCTGCTCTGAGCAGAGTCCCTAAAGAAATCCTTCCCATGTGGCTGCTATCTTGTTCATCAGCGGCCGCCAAGGGAACAGCAATCAACTTTGTGAGCATCAAGCATCGGCTTGTTCAGGGACCTGGGGGTAGGGGGACGCTGGCCCAGATGGCCAACGAAGGGGGTGTGGGGTCCACCCACCCCCAGGGGAGGAGCTGGTGGGTTGTAGATGCTGAAGACCACTTCCGCTCTGCTTGGATGGACCCTCCATCACCCTCGCCCCACCTCCTCGGCAAGCCCCTGTCTCCGGTTTTGGGGTCCCTCCCCTGTGAATCGAAACTGGCACCGCACTCCTCAAAGTGTGCCTCACCCATGTCAGGAAGCGCCCCGGCCCCTGCCAGACAACCTTTAGAAAAAGCAGGTAGGTGACAGGAAGAGACGGGAACGTGGGGGGATGTCCACCTTGATGGTAACTTCTAAGCTCTTTAAAAACAGCCATCTGGGACAGGCAGGGGCACTTCAGCCACCGTCCAGGCTCTCTGAAGACAGGCCTGGAAAACCCAGGGCAGTTGGGGAAAGCGGCCCCTGATGGCTGGGCCAAGGTGCTTGCTGGCCCAAGGGCCTCCTCTCTGGGAGGTTCTGGCCCGTTTGCTGCTGCCCTCTGCTGGGCAAAGGCTCACCCTTCAGACTTGACCAGCTCAGCCCTGTGGCCTGTGGTGACCACACACTCCCAGACACACACACACACACACACACACACACACGCTTCTCCACCCCACTATTGTGTTTTGACCTTAAAAAGCTGTTTCTTCTTAGAGTCCTAAAGATGCCATACTAACCACTGGCAAGACCGTCTATCTCTGGCTCATAAGGCAGGTGGCTGGTTATGTGACTTAGAGAAAGGTGTGGGGAAGGATATCAGAGGCTGGGAAATGTGCAGGTCTGGATGTTTAGCAGTATCCAAGACCCTAGGCACAGCTTCCAGGTGGAGAGGTCCCCAGGAGCCAAGCCTGCCTGGGAGGGGCCGTTGGAGTTGTTCCCAGCCACGGCCAGGGGGGCCCAAGGTCCCAAGGTGCTGTCATGAGGTCTGGCTCTGTCGGAGTTGGGAAGGGAGAAGCCCTCCCCCGGGGCAGCCCTTCCAGGGCGCTCGGCTTCTGAGTCATTTTTACACCATGCGTCTCCCGCCCTGACAGCAAGCTCAGAACATCACTGCTGCGGCTAAGGACATTTGTCAGGAGATGAAGGGCTTCTAAACTAATAATCGCTGTATTAAAATCGCATTTGGTCCTCAAGCTGGAGGAACATTGGAAAATTTTAAATGTTAAGAGAAAAGGAGAGGGGGGAAAAGAAACCTTCCCTCAAAGGATAACATCGGCTTGGAAATAAGTCAGGAATATGAAGTATTGCTCTGTGATTCTGTAAATCAAGCCTTCCCCAGGAAATAGATGCTCTCCAAAGCCTCATCTTTCAGCCATGGCTGAGAAGGTGATGTGTGAATTCCCCCAGCGTTCAGTATTGATCCTACTGGGCCGGGACTGCGCAGATGGAGGAGCTCACCACCCCACAGCCCTTGAGTCATTCATAGGATGGATTTTAAAACTTGATTTTTCCCCCCCAGAAAATAATCTTGTGCCTTCCAGGCCCTGATGGCCCCAGATGATACACAGCCCTCTGCTGTATGAGAAACTCCAAAATTCTCCTGCCCGTTACGACCTCAGCAGTTTTAAATGGTTTTCTGGTCCTCTCGTCTCTAATAGATTAAAAAATGCTCCCTTGGGCATCACAGATACACTGAATGGTACTTGTACCAAACCTCTGGCTCTGAGCTACCTGCAAAACGTACCTTAGAGCTTCAGAGGCGAGAGGGCAGGCCATAAACCATGCTGCTTCTGAGTCTGCAGCCCAACACATTTTATTTTGCAGTCTTCTTTTGCTGCAAGCCGCTTCTCAATTATCTCCTCCCCAGAACGCACCCCTCCCCCTCGGATGTACTGGGATGCGGTCCCGGAGGCTTCCACACCTTGGCGATCTCAGGCAACCCCCCTCCTGCCTAGACTGATGAGGGGGCCAGACAGGCACCTCCAGTCCACGTGGCCCAACCTCCTCTGCACCCACTCCATGCCCAGACCCCCAGCAGCATTCACCTCGGCCTCCCCACTCAACCCTCCCTCTAGTCCCATCTCCCTGTCTGTCCTTGCCTTTCCCTGTCGCTCCCTGCACACACACGCCCCCAGACAGGCCTTCCTCAAGTTCCCCCAGGCTGAGCCTCCATCTCTCTCGTATCAGACCCCTTCCTGGACCCCTCACTCCACCCCTGTCTTGGCCGACAGCAGTATCTCTTCTAACCTTTTCAACTAAGACTCATTTTTCAACATAATTTGTTCCCTATGAGTCCCCCTGCAATACTCATTAGACTTTTAATATCTGTTGATTGAGAAAACAGATGATGATAAAAAAAATACTAGGAATTCAATAACGCCTTTAAATCAATTTGTATTTTGGTAAAAACCAAAGCATTTTGATACATTTGAGAAATGATCGAGCTCCGTGGGTATTACTTTCCTAGTCTGCAGATAATGCTGGTGGTGGTGACGTGGCTTTCGGTCAGGGCTCAAGAGACCCACGGATGGGAGCCGTCCACCCACGGCAGGTGAATCCACACTACCCCCAGAGGGTGGCGCTCCCGCCGCCCAGTCAAAGACAAGTCTCCCGTTCCTGATGTGCACACCTGAGACACACAGCGTAGAGAGCGCCTCAGACAGGACCCTGGCCCCCACTTAGGGCTCAGGACTCCCAGAGGGAGCCAGAGCGGCTGCCCCTCCCTTACAAGGGAGACCGCATGTTGGGGGCAGAGCAGCCATCGGCCTTAGAATGAGACAGACTCACTATGGCTGAATCCCAGCACCAGTGCTCACTGGCTCTGGGCCCCGGGAAAGCTCTTCTACTTGTCTCCATCTGAAAATTATTCTCCTGAGAAACAGAGATGGGCATTGTAAGGCCCGTGCTCCATAGTAGATGCTTCATAGGAGTAACTATGATCATAGAGGATATATTTGTGCAGTGAAATATTTGAGTGCCTGAGGTTGCTCCATACAGGGTATCCGGCTGTGAGTTGGTGAATTAGTCAGGATGGACTAGGTTGAGCTGCATAACAAAATACCCCCAAACCTCACTGCCTAATATAGCCCAGATTTTTTTCTCTGTCATGCATAGTCACTCAGGAAGTGACTGTGCTTCCAACATCACCTTGGCCAGGGAAAGAGGATTTAGGACACTGCTTTCTCTAAAAGCTCCCACCAGAAGTGGCATATGTCACTCCCCTCCATGCGATGTCGGCCAAAGCAAATCACACTTTGGCCAACGTACCTTCAAAGGGAAGTGAAATCATACCACATTCCCGTAGGAAAAAACAGAATATTTGTGAACTGTCTTGCCAATAACCACAGTCAACCAACTAGTTTCCAGATATAAGGAGCTGACAGCCTCTGGTAAGATAGAGATCATGACTCATTTAGTCCAAGCTGAACCCTTACAAGTTTGATTTGTGGTTTCACCTGCCACCTTCCCTGAAATGGGAGAGGCGAGATCTAAAAGAGGTGTATCTTCCGTAATTTTTAATGAACTCTGGTTTAGCCTGTGGGGAGAGGTTTTATATACAGAAAGGATCTCAGGAAGAGGAACTAAAATGTGCCGACTGGTGGTGACGAGCCACAGTGCCTTCATCCACCTCAGCTTGATGGGTGACATCTGTCACTGTGCCTGACGTCCCTGGTACTGTCATCCGTCCCCACTCTGGGAGCCAAATACAACTGCAGGCCCTGCCGTCCGTGACCCTCCTTTCAAACCAGGGAGTGTCTTGCAACCCAGCGCAGGCTGGCTGTCACTCAGGCCCCGCAGGGCTGCACTGACACAGACGGTCCAGGGCCTTATTTAACGACCAGCTTGATGGCCGGGCCCCCTCAGAGAAATTAGCCCTTGAGTCTCCTGGGGTGATGCCCAGAGTCATTTCATTCATTCAGGACATGACCCAATGACAGGGCAGGAGGACACAGGGATCTGGGGGCATTTGACAACTGTTCCCAGGGGAGGGGGCACTAGGCCGAGCTCCTCTGGCTGGGAGCATCTCATCCTCCTCCCTCCCTCCTTCATCCTTCCTCCCACTTCTCCCTCTCCAAGGAGCACTAGGGAAGGATGCTGGCCAAGAGATCTGGGCTGTGGGTCTGCGGGAGGAGGCATGGGCTGGAGAGAGGGACATTTGTCTCCCTTCAAAGCACTAAAGGGGGCCCTTCAGTGTGTCAGAGGGGTCACCTGTCTCTGGTGACCGCCTCACCTGACTTCCCAGCACCCAAGCTGAGTCACAAGGGTCAGTCCTGAGAACAGCCCACACAGTGACAAAGCTCAAGTGATAGAGACGCTTGGGAAGAGGACTCCACAAAGGAGGGCTGTGCATTCTGTCATCTGAGCGTCCTGACAAGGCTGTGGCAATGGGCGGTAAACCAAGACTCACTCAGACAGTTACCCACTTCATCCCAGGGGCCTCAGCAAGCTGGTGGGGACGCCTGGAACAGACCCGGGCACCTGACTCCTTGCCCATTATTCTTGGGAAACAGAACGGGGCCCAGAGGCATTGCTCAAAGGCCAAGGCTTGGGTCAATGACAGGAGTGCCTACGTGTGGCAAAAGGAAGGTCTGGGCTAAGAAATGTCTGTCAACCTGAATTATTCATTTGGGACTTGGCAGGAAGGATGGGATGAATGGAGGTCTTCTCTAGCTCAATCCCACAGCAACAGACAGGAAACCTCAGATTCCTTGGGAATCCAAGGTCAGCATCAGTGCCAAGGGGAAGCCGCAGAGTGCTTCTCCGAGCAGCAGCAAAACCCACCTGCCTGCCTCAGGCAGGTACCCCGGGGGCTGAAGCCACTGCCCACCCGTCCTCCTTCCGCCCTTTCCCACTACCTGCCTCAGAACCTCAGACCACACAGCTCTGGAGCTGGAGGACCTTCAGATATCCCCTAAGCTACACCCTAAGATGACCCTTGAGTGGAAGGGCCTCACTTTCCCCAGATTCAAGTCCAGCTTTTTTTTTTTTTTTTTTTTTTTTTTGCGGTATGCAGGCCTCTCACTGTTGTGGCCTTTCCCGTTGCGGAGCACAGGCTCTGGACGCGCAGGCTCAGCGGCCATGGCTCACGGGCCCAGCCGCTCCGCGGCATGTGGGATCTTCCCGGACTGGGGCACGAACCCATGTCCCCTGCATCGGCAGGCGGGCTCTCAACCACTGCATCACCAGGGAAGCCCTACCCCCAGCTTTTTTAAAAGTACAAACTGGTTACCCAGCAGACACCCCACCAATGCCAACCCACACCAAGTCTGGGGCAGGGGAGTTTACGTTGCTGTGTGTGAGCCGTCTCGGAGGCCTGGGGTCTTCTGGCTGATCCTGGCTCCCTGAGAAGGTTTGGCCAGGGCTCCTGAGAACATCCGACCCTGGGGATGGCAGGGATGGGAGGCGGAGGCGCTAGGAATGACAGTGCCTCTTGGGTCTGGCTGACACCCCCCCAGGCAGAAAGCTCCAAGCAGGTCAATACCAAGGCCCAGCTCCAGGGGTGCCTCACCTGACCCCTCACGATGGCTTCTGCAGCAGTATGGATCCCAGCCACCACTAGGACATGCAATCACTGTCATCAGGTAGCGGGAGGGCAGGCCAGGGGGCATCAGGGTAGGAGAAACCAGGCCTGGGGACAAGAAAACCTGAGTCCCTGTCCCAGCACAGCCAGTGACTTGCGGGTGACTTTGGCCAAGCCCCAGCCTCCTTGAGGCTCAGTTTCCTGACTCTCAAAGTAGAGAAACAGCAGCCCCCAAACCCTCTGCATCATGGTAGGTAAGCATGCTCTGAGCTAGTGTGCCTGGGTTCAAATCCCTGTTCTCCCCCTAATAGCTGGGTACACACAGGCAAGTTACTTAACCTCTTTGTGCCTCATTTTCCTCATCTGTAAAATGGGGCCGATAACTAATTACCTCATAGGGCAGTTGTGAGGCTTACATGGATTCATCTATGTAAAACTCCTGGAACACTGCCTGGCTGTGTGTTTGTTACCATTTATTGTTATTTTCTCCCCATGCCACCACTGGTAGGTGACATCCATGTCCTTAGAGCTCCTCGGGGGGACAGGGGGTGTGGGGAAAGAAGGGCGGTGGGCCTCCCAGCACAGCAGCATGAGGGCCTGACTGGGACGCTGCCTGGACGCCGCCAGAGCTGGGCTTGCAAAGGTGAGGCCAGGCCTGGTTAGCGCCAGGCACTGAGGAGACAGCGTGGTGCATGGGGCCTCGGCTCCTTCCAGGAGTGGCTATAAATAAACTTTACAACCTGGCTGTCCCTCTGCTTACCAGAAGTGCCTCTTCCTCCCTGACCCGGGGACAGGTGAGCTGGCAAAGTCTGACACACAAGTGAGCCCGGTCAGAGGAGAGGTGTCGGGCTGCCTTGGTTTTTCTCTTCCTTCCTCCTTCCTGCTTTGGCCAAGTTTGCAAGGAGGATTGGGTTTGCCAAGGAACTGTGATGTCTTGTCTGATAACCAGACTGAAGGTATCAACTCATCCTAGGGCTGATTCCCGATTTTCCTCGCATCTAGATGCCTCCCAACTTCTTTCCTCAGCTCCTGGGGGCAGATCCCAAGCAGGGCTCACCTCTGGGTGGTCTCAGAGCAGGGCTGGGGGGAGCCCCTCACCATCAGGCTCCAGTCCTCCTCGCCCCAAGGCCTCACCCCAGCACCCCCAGCCTCCCCAGTCACGCTTCAGCCACGCATCCAGCAAAGCAAATGCACACACCAGGCAGAAGCAACCCCCTTTCCCTTCCTAAAGGGGAGCTCTATGGCCTGCCACATAGTAGCCAATTCGGGAGTGGCACCGTGGAGGGGAGTGTCGGGCCGGGCTGAGGCTTTCAACTCCGCCTGGTGCTGGAGGTCCAGGTGGGTGGTGGGAGCTTCTCTGAGCTGGAGTCCTGAACCAATTGACAGGTACTGCTGTGTGTGGAGCCAGCCTGCCATGCCCATGGTCTGGACTGAAGGTCAACAGAGGGTTAATCACGCCCAGCACTGCCTAGCCTAGTTGCATCCTTGGCCGGCCAGGAGTCCAGCAGAGAAGAGAGTATTAATAACTCCGTGGTGACAGGCACCACTGCGGGAATGTCCTCTCGAACAGGATGAATACGACAACAAGAGCCTCCCCTTGCAGTGTCTCCTTGGCACTCTCCTGAGACAAAGTCAGGATGTTGTTAGGGGCCATGTTTCCAGCCCAAAGTTCCAGCATTTGCCTGAGGTCTGGCAGGCCCTCTCTTAGGGAGGGTGAAGGAGGCACACGTGGTGGGGGACCAGACGAGGAGCCCCCGCTTAACTTCTGCCTGTGCTCCTGGCCTGAGGTGGGCCCCAGCAAGCCATCGAAGGCCTTGCTTTCCTCATTTGCAAGCAGCAGGGATAAAGTCGGCCCTCCCAGGGCCGGTAGGAAAATATGACCACCATGGGAATAATGCTAGAAATAATCATGATAAATCACATTTATTGAGCACTTAGCTCCGGGCACTGGGCTAACCTTTTCATGGGCTTATATCTCAGTTCTGAACCCTAAGTCCATGAGATGGGTATCATAATTATCCTGTTCTACAGATGGGGAAACTGAGGCCCAGAGAGGTTTAGTAACTTCCCCAGGTCACACAGCAATGATGTTGTGGAGCCATGATGGTGCACAGCAGATGTATATGCAATATTAAAATGAAGCATGCCTGTACCCCTCCAACCCCTGCAGGATGGTGAGTCCCCACCAGCAGGGACTCTGTTTTCGTTGGGTTGGGATCAAAGTTCCCAAAGGAAGGCAGGCAACGGGACATGAGAAGTTCAGACACATTCACTGCACTCTGAAAGCTTACAGTTTCAGGTATTGTTTTTTTGTTTTTTGAACGTTTTAATATTAAAATTCAAAAGGCACAAAATGGTGTTTTGTGAAAAATCTCCATCTCAGCCCTGCTCCCCAGAGGCAGTAACTGTTACCAGTTGCTTGTAACAGATTATTCCAGAAGAAATCAATGCCTATTTACAGTCTTGTTTAACTACCTGGGGGTCTTGGCTGGCGACTTCAAGTGCTGCCCCCACCAGCACACCACCTCCCTCACATCTTTCCCTTTCCTCCTCTGCTTTCCAGGGAACCCCGCCAAGAGCCCTCAGCCAGGAAGACACCTGTGCTATGACAGTGATAAAGGCCAAGAAGAAGAACGTTGAGGACTGCTGACAGCCCCACCTTCTGTCCGGGAGCTGCTACCTCGACCTCGGGCCCTCCCTCCTCTTGTGGATTTGCGAGTTGCCCCCTTCCCACGCTGAAGCATGGTGGTGCAGGACAGCATGGACACCCCTGGCGTGCCACTGGAGCCCTTCCTGCACCAGGTCGGAGGTCACCTGAGCGTACTGAAGTATGATGAGCACACGGTGTGCAAGCCCCTCATCTCCCAGGAGCAGAGGTTCTACGAGTCCCTGCCACTGGCCATGAAGCGCTTCACTCCGCAGTACAAAGGTGAGTGTCTGGGCAGTCCCCTGTGCTCAGTATCCCCGCATGGGGCCAGCACGGGGCGGGCGCACACACCTACCACCTCCTCAAGCACAGTGGTGTGTTGAAGTGTTGCCGTGGAGACCTGCCCCTCTCCACAGCCCAGCTGGCCTTCACAGCCCCAGTTTCTCTGAACTGTTTGAGGCTCCAGGCCTGGAGTGTTATGCCATTTGGCGTCCTACAAATTAGCTCAAGCCACCAGGCTTTGAGGAATTGAGAATGGGATAAAGTGATTCCCCAGCCCCACCCCGCCTTGATGGGGCATCCTGGTCTGTGCTTTGGGAGTGCCAGGGCTGGGTCCTGTGACTGTGGTTGGTAAACATAGGACAGGTGGAGACCTCCTTCACCTCCCTCAGGTGACCCAGGTGCATGGCAGGAGCCTCGGGTCTGAGACAGGTTATGGAGGGGCTGGTTCACAGTGTGTTTGGGAAACCAGAATTCCCACCCTCATCGAGGGGCAAAGCCGGGGCGTTTCTGCGGTGTAGCTGGGGAAACGGTGCACGGAGCAGTGTGTGTTCTGGATCTGAGCACAGAGTGGGTTCTGGGCAGAGAAGGCTGGTGGGGGGAGGGCTGCTGTTTGCTGGCCTCCGGACAGGAGCACTCTGTAGGCTGCCAGCATCCGCGGGGCAGGCTGTTTTGTTTACATCCAGCCTTCGGTAAAAGCGGTTCACAGGGCTCAGGGCAGGACTCTGCCAGCCGCGGGCCCACAAAGGGATACATACTCAGAGAAAAGACCTCCTTTAGAGGATTTTAGACCTCTAATAAGTCAGTGAAAAACTTACCTGCATTTCAGTGATGTGGATAACTGGGAAGGATGGGGCCTGTCTTCATCGTTGTTTCTCAAAGTGGGATGCAGGATCAACCAACTTCACCAGAATTGCTGGTGTGTGTGTGTGTGTGTGTGTGTGTGTGTGTGTGTGTGTGTGTGTGTGTGTGTGTGTGTGTGTGTGTGTGTGTGTGTGTGTGTGTGTGTGTGTGTGTGTGTGTGTGTGTGTGTGTGTGTGTGTGTGTGTGTGTGTGTTTAAATGCAGGCTCCCAGGCCCCATTCAAGACCTCTGAATCAGAATCCCTGGGGTCAGGGCCCTGGAATCCGTATTCAGCATGCTCCAGATTCAGACCCACTGAGAGGGGCCGGAGACCTTGAGCCCTGGGCATCGCTTCAGTCATGGGCTGACCAGCACCTCTGAGAGTCTGAGATACGACAAATGAGAGACAGGGGTGGATGGCTGGTGTACAGCCTTTGCAGGCCTCCCGGGGGGGCCTTCTGGGGCCACAGGCCGGTGCTGTCCATCAGCTGTGGATCACTGCCCATCTTGTCTGAGCACCCGCTGGAACTAACATCTGGCCCTCCACAACTGAACTCAAGCCAGCAAAGGGGCAGCAGGATCTCAGGTGGGGTGGCCTCCTGCCCACAGCATTTCACGCTGGTTCAACACAGCTCTGGAGCTGAGACAGGCTGCCAGGGCAGCCCCAGGCAGAGTGAGGAAGTGAAAGAGGCCGGTGGGTTTCCAGGACCACATCCCGGTGCCCTCCCCGTTCCCTGTTTGCACGAACCATCCTCCAGTTTGGGGGGACGGGGCGCAGGTGGGTTAGGACCGCACCACTCTCTCTGGGGAGTCTTGGGCACTGTCGACTCTCCAGACCCCTCCTCTGCCCTGCTTCCCTCTCAGGTTGGGCCCATCCTGGTACCACCCGCCTTGGGGCCCTGCTAACTTGCTAGATTAATTTGAGTCATCACTTCCTGCATCAGTCTTTGCCTTGGGGCTTCATTCAGGAGATGATGTTTGCAAACAAAGTCGGGAGGGGCCGGGTCAGGGAACCACAGGACATCTCTCAGGTGAGACCACACAGCCTGGCCGAGGGCGAGGGTGTGGCAGAGCCCGTGGGCTGGCGTGACAGGAGGTGTCGATGATGCAGAAACGCTGATTCCCTCACCTGCCCGAACACATCCACGTGGTGCCAGCATCCAGGCACCACCCAAGGAAACGTACTTCTGAGGACACACTAGAAAGGGCTCAGAACTGGGACCCTCAAGCCCTCAGACGCCAGGGGCAGTGAGCTGAAGTCAGGTTTGGGATGGGAAAAGGTCCCTCGAAGGACCTCAGGCTGTGCGGGCATCTTGTTTCACCAGAAAAGTAATATCAGCCAACCCTTAGTGTTCACTCAGTGCCAGACACACTGGAAGCAGTTTCCCTGACTGACTCGTTTAATCCTGACAACAGTCCTCTGAGGAAGGTATTTCTATCATCCCCATTTCACAGGTTAGCAAACTGAGGCACAGAGAGGTTACCCAACTTGCCTCAGGCCACTCAGCTAGTGAGGCAGAGCCCGAATGCAAGCTTGGCTCCCACGTGTGGGCTCTCGGCCCCCGAGGCCGGCTCCACCAGTGACGATCACTGAAGAGACAACTCCTCAGGTGCCAGTGCTCAGGGGTCACCCAGCCCAACGTGGGAGGGGATGTGACTTGCCCAGGGTCACTCAGCTAGTGACCGCAGGTCAGGGGAACTCGGACACCCACAAAGCTGCCACAGGGGTCTCCCTTTTCTTTCTGGTGGGAACAACCCAGAAAGAGGGGCTGTTCCTGACGTGGCCGCCGCATGCCCCGGAGCCCACCCTCTTCCTTCTCACTCCCTGCACGGTGATGGCAGCGGATTGCTGGGCAGGCACGTCGTTCCCAAGGGCAGCCTCCCTGCACCAGGAGCTCATCCTGGACCCCTTGCTGGGTTCCTTGGGCATGACAGCGTCTTGAGGCTGTGTCCGTCTGCCTCCCAGTCTGCCCATCGGCTTTGGGTGAGTGAGGACATACTCCTAGGTCAAGTTGGTAGTGGATGAGCCAGATTCATATCACAGACAGCGGCAAATAAATGTTCTCATGAGCTTAAAAATAAATACATGACAGAATATTCACGGAAGCTGCTCGGCCAAATCGAAATTGCTGAGATGCTCTGGGCACGTCAGCCAAGGCAGTGAGCACTCATATCTGCCCAGCTGACATGGTCACAATGGAGGTGCTTGGGGGGCTAGTGAGCAGGCAGACAGGGCCGGGGTCCCCCACTCTCCTGGCCAGGCAGGGGCAGCAGAGTGTTGGGAGCCCGTGGGCCGCCAAGTCCCCATGGACACCCAAGGCAAGCTGGAGGCCAGGCTGGAGCCAACAAGGCTCTAGACTAAAAGAACAATCCAAGCCCCAGGGAGTCTGGATTCAACTGACTTGCTGCTCTTGTCAAGGGCAGGCAACCCGAGATTGTTTACAAGGCCGCTATGTGCTATGGTCCCAGGTTTCAGAGGGAAGGGCTGGGCTGAGCCGAGAGTGTGTGAGAGGGAGGAAGACAGACCAACGGAGACACAGAGCCAGGGAGAGGCATGCAGGGAGACCGAGCGGGAAGGCAGAGACATGGAGTCTTGTTGGGTAGCTCTAACAATATGAGAAATAGAAAAGACTTTCGTATCTTATTGGTTTGGGGTTATTTGCACCTCTGCTTGCCTCCATCTATTTAGACATTCAGAATGGATTAGATGAGACAAGAGCTGGAGCCTGGAGAAGTGGGTGAAGGTCACATTTCTTGTCCCTCCAGGGAGGCCTCCTGGGCCCAGGGCTCCCCAGGACCGTGGTTTCTGGCAGGCCTGTCACCTTCGCCTCACAAGTGGGAAAGGCCAGGCGGCCGCTGGAGGGTAACTTGGACTTAACAAGATCCAAAAGGGCCTTGTCTTTGGCCAGAACCCCTTCCTGCCTCCCCAGGAGCCAGGAGGCTCCAAGCCCCCCAAGGACAAGCACAGAGACCAGCCAGCTCCCCCTCTTCTCACACCTGGAGGGTAGGCTCTGGGGCCTGTGGGTGGTTCCCAGGTCAGTCTTCCTCCCTGGAACAAGCACAGCGACCCTCCCACCAAGAAGTCAAGGCTGGAAATGTAACACCGTATCCTTGGGCTTCTTGGCGCTTCCGGCCCTCGGCACTCTCACGAGGTGGTGGCATCGTAGCCTCTCCGTTCGCTCCTGTGGAACAGAATGACCAGAACAAATGTGACTGGGGACACAGCAGGAGTGTGCCTCATCCACACACGGGTAAACATAGCGTGATGACACAGGAGTCTCCCAATTAAGTCCCAGGCTCAGTGTGACAGCCTGTTCCGTCTCCCATATTCACGGCTGGCGTGGCCTTCATCCCTTACCAACTGTGTGACCTTGGGTGAGTTATCAATCTCTCTGAGCCTCAGTGACCACAGTCAAGTGCCTTGCAGGCTTAGTGATCAACAAAATGCACATAATGCTGGCACACAGTAGGTGTAAAAGACCAGGCGGTGGTTATTACTACTGTACTTGTGTCCCTGACCTGCCATCAGCCCCCTACTCTCATGAGTAGGACAGCCCTGGTGGGCTCGGTCTAGGGATGCAGGCTACTGTCCAGGTAAACTACAGAATGCCAGGTTCAAGTGCGCTGTTATGGTTACTATCATGATTACTTCACGGGACACTGGGGCCTGGGATGAGCTAAGGAAGAGCAGAGTTTTTTAAGGAACTGGAGGGAACCGAAGGTCACGCTCAGGCTGCAGAATTAGGGCACTGGGAACCTGAGATGACAGGCCTGGCCCAGGGAGACCACTGAGCTAGGCACAGACAGGCCTGGAGCGTGACTCGCTGACTTATAGAGCAGCCCTGAAAATGAGTGTCTGCTCTGAGCAGCCCAGGAGAGCCGGGCAGGGCCACACGAGGGGAAATCAGCTGCCTTGGCTGCTGGTTCAGCAGAAATGACCACTTAAACGCTGAGAAGGTGACCAAGTGGCCGGGGGAGGAAAGCAACACCTGGGAGGATGTGACCACAGACAACCCTCCCATCTGTCAGGGTCCCAGCGGAAAATGAGCAGTACATACCAAGGGAGTTAAGTAAAGAGAATTTTTCAAGGGACTGTTCACAGAATCGCACACAGGATTAAGGGGACAACTGGGGAGACTTCCCTGGCGGTCCAGGAATTAGGACTCCATGCTTCCACTGCAGGGGGTAAGGGTTCTGCCCCTGGTTGGGGAACTAAGATCCCACATGCCATGCAGGGCTGCCAAAAAAAAAAAAAAAAAGGGAATAACGGGATGGTGAGGCAACCAGGGAGCGGCACGACTGGAAGACTATAACCACCCCCAGGCCTGAAGGGCCGAGATGAGGGCATGGTGGAGCTGAGCAAGAGGGAGGCTGCAGAGAAACACAGCCATGGCAGAGCCACGCCGCAGCAGGGAGGGAAAAAGTGGGATAAAGCCCCAACCTTTCTCCACCCCTCCCCCCATCTCCAGCCAGTATCCTTCATTGGCCCAAATGTCAGGCAAAAGAGCCATTGGTGCATGCCAGAGTCAGCCCCCAGGCACAAGATGGATGGAGAATGGGTTGGTAGAAGAAGGAGCAAAGAGAGGGTCCTCACGGCATCAGGTGCAGGAAGAACAGGGAACAAAGGACTCTGTAGAGAGCCGGTTCTCTCAGAAACATTCGTGTGGGGCTTCCCTGGTGACGCAGTGGTTGGGAGTCCGGCTGCCGATGCAGGGGACACGGGTTGGTGCCCCAGTCCGGGAAGATCCCACATGCTGCGGAGCAGCTGGGCCCGTGAGCCATGGCCGCTGGGCCTGTGCGTCTGGAGCCTGTGCTCCGCAACAGGAGAGGCCACAGCAGTGAGAGGCCCGTGTACCGCAAAAAAAAAAAAAAAAAAAAAAAAAAATTCACGTGACCGTCTCCTGGGCCACAACCATGAGTATCTTCCACCTTCACCAGAACTCTGGTGAGGCTGGGCACCCACAGAGGGAGGGCTGGACCCTGCCACCAGAGCGAGAAGTCCAAAGAACACCACAGAGCCATTAACATACAGGCCAGAGCCAATGACCTGACCTGGTCAATGTCCTAAAGGAGAAGCTCGGCGAGCGCATGGGTTCAGTGGGTGTCCTCACATCCTTCTCTATCACAGCCAGCGACTGGAGTCGGATGTCATGCCTGGATTACAAACACCGGTGGTTAGGAGGTACCACTGGAGAAATCTCACACGCCTTCTGTTTTCTATCAAAGAACCACATTCTGTCCATAATCTTCACGTGCTGTGCGTCTAACCAAAGGCAATGGCGAGCGTCAGTGTGAAAGCCTGGGATGGGGGGGGAGGATGAATGAAGGAGCAACCCTAGAACTAGGAGGCTGTTAGAGGAAGGCTTCCTGGAAGACGCTGCTCAGATGCAGGTTAACAGAGGGGAGAGCCAGGGTGTCGAAGGAGGCAGAGGACAAGGGGCAGGAATGAGAGGAGCCCCCGGCTTCCCTCACTGCCACTCAGAGGTGGGGCCCCTCTTTGCAGAGGACCAGCTCGGATGCCCCCAGGTTGGGCCCCGGTGGGGTGCTGCGGGGTGCCTGGGTGGTGTGCTCGCGCACAGAGGAGTGGAGATGTGAGGACGAAATGTACGCGGCTGCTTTGTTTCAAGCATGAAGGGGCAGGGAGAGGTGACGAAGCAGAAGCTGTGCCAGCATCCATACGAGGCCATTTTCTGCAGGCTCCGCAGCTCTGAGCTCATTCTGGAACAGGATCGGGTTCAGGCCAGTCCCCGTAGCTCTTCCTTGAGAGACAAGTTGGGGGAGGGGGGCTGTTGACCACTGCCATTAAACTGTAGTTCAAAAGGACATTACACTGCATCCACTCCGTAAATGTCATCTGGTTTCTCCATCCCTCCCCTTCTGCAGGCACCATCACAGTGCACCTCTGGAAAGACAGCCGAGGCCATCTCAGCCTGGTTGCCAACCCACTGAAGGAGAGCCGGGGGCCCTTCAAGGTCTCCACGGAGTCGGCGGCCGTGGCCATATGGCAGACCCTCCAGCAGACCACCAGCGGCGGCGGTGCCCTCCCCCTCCCCCAGTGGCAGCACACCCAGCTGGCACACTCACTCAAGGAGAGGTGAGGGCCACTTGGCAGGATGACAGAACCCGGGCAGCACGTCCCTAGCAGGGACCAGCACTGCTCCCACCTGTGCCCAGGCCGATGGCTCCCCATTAGGGCCAGAGCTGAGAAAAGGAGAAATTCGGATGAAGGCTCTGTCTAGAATAAGCCATGTGACCAAAAAAAAAAAAAAGGAATGCATTTTCTTTGGTGCCACTTCTAGAGGGAGGATTTCAATGCATTTCATCTCAGAAGTGGATGCACACGCCGAGTCCTATACAGAGCAGACATTCAGTGTATATTTGTTTCATCAAATACCTGTTTCACTGAGACCATGAGGTGTCTCTGGAGGGGGAAAATGTGCAGAGCAGAAACCCCAGAATAGTTGACATAAAGGAAAAGTGTGGCTAATGCCTCTCTAAAGTCATCTTCCTTAGCGGTCGAGACTGGAGAAGTGAGAGGTCAATTGCAGTGCTCCGTGGGGCCCTGGAGGCTCCGGCGGCTCAGGATGCCCAAGGTCCTTGGAGAGTTCTCAGATTAGCTGACCTTTCTCAGATGAAAAGGATCCCTGGGGATTTTTTTAAACACTCATGGGAAACAAAAGGGAGCTAATACAATGAAAGTACCTCCCTTCCCCAAGGATCTAATTAAACCTCCTGGTTTGGCGTCAGGAAGCGGTGCATATTATCTCCATGTTACAGACGGGGAAGTCAAGATGCAGAGGGCAGGAGAGGGTGGACCAAAGACCTATGATTCTTCCCACCCCCCCACCCCCCGCCATGGCATCTGAAGCCACAGTAAAAGCCTAATCCCCAGCCTTCTGATTCCAGGCAGGGTCGCCGCCTCTATACTGTGTTGCCTCCATAGGGAGGTAATGACCCAGGTCATTTACAAGTGAATTTAAACCGCCTCAGCCCCGTGGGGAGGTGACATGCTCCGGTGAGTTATTCTGGAATTTAGAGAGACCGCTTCGAGGCCTGCAGCGTGGCCTGATCTGGTGCCCCGGGGCCTGAGCAGGGCCGGCAGGGCACTCGGAGGTCCTGCAGGCATCCTGAGAGTAGCCAGGGAGAGTCCACATCAGGGTCCAGCCAGGAGAGCCCAGCCAGTCACAGGGGCCCTGACTGTTGTGTGCTCCCCTTGCCCGCAGCCCAGCCACAGCGCTCCTGAGGTCCGAGCTCCATCTCAAGGCCCAAGTCCCCTCCCTGGTGGAGGTTGTGAACGGGAACCAGACAGAGAGGAGAAGCTTTAACCCGTGGGGCCTGCACTGCCACCAGGCCCACCTGAGCCGCCTGTGCGCTGAGTACCCTGAGAACAAGAGGCACCGTATCCTTGCCCATGACCCACCCGCCCGCCCAGGCACCACTTCGCACGGTGCTGTCAGGGGCGCGGGGCTGTGAAGGGGGTGATAGACAGACGTTTGGGGGCAGGGCCAAGGGAGGTGTGGGTAGGGAGAGAGAGCCTGATGTGAGGAAGAGTGGGAGGCACAAGCCCTCCCACCTGGGACCTAGGAGAAAGCAGATCTCTCCAAAAGAAAAGCCAGAAGCTGGGGAAGGAGGACTGGGGGAAAAGCTGAACAGAGTGCCCCTGTTTGGGCCACTGGCTGTGTCTCTGCCACCTGGGCAGTGGGGATGGGCAGGGCTGGGGTCTCTGTGGGCAGATAGGAAAGATGACTGCCATGCTGGGTGGGGGTAGGGGTGCGGGTTCAAAGGGTGGGTGGGTCCCTGCGCCCAACCTCCCTTTTACACCTCCCACAAACTCAGTGAGCAAATTCAGGCTTGAAATGCCCCCCTTTTGTCACCTCTGGGCTCCTTCCCGCAAACCGGTGGCTGGTTTCTCTGTATTTACTAAGACACATCTGCAACCCTCATCCCTAAGAAGCTTTTGCAAGGTAATTACTCCGCTGAAATTAATATTCCTGCAACTCATCTCCGAAGCTAACATCAGCCCACTTCTCCCAAAAGGTATTGACCCTTTCAGTGACTCGAGGTTTTAGCCTTATGATTTTCTGCCATAAAATGTAAATTGGGCATGGCCTGCCAGGGATTTCACTCCTGCATTTAAATTACAATCTCAGAGCAAAAAGGAAAAGGAAAAGAAGCTCACATTCTCATCAACTCCCCCTAAATAAATGGACTTATGAAAGCAGCCTGCAAAGTTAATACCTTGAATTCTTCACAGCGACTGACAGGCTGGTCTGTAATGAAAGAAATGGGAGTGAAGGGATGGGGCTCAGAGGAGGGAAACTCCAGCCAGCTTCAGAGGCCTGCTAACTGCCTCCTGTGGGGCAGTGGCCTTTATGTCCTCAGAAGCCTTCCTTAAAGTAGCATGACCAGGGTTCCTGCTGCTGGAAAACGTCGTGTCACAGTACAAGCATCCCTGCATCTTAGACCTGAAGATGGGGACCCGGCAGCACGGGGACGATGCATCAGAGGAGAAGAAGGCCCGCCACATGAGGAAGTGTGCACGGAGCACCTCGGCCTGCCTGGGCGTGCGCATCTGCGGCATGCAGGTAGGTGGGGGACATCTGCGGGGCTGGGCAACCTGGCATGCCCGCTAGGGGCAAGGATGTCTCTCATCCAGACGCTGCTGCCCCCCGCAGGACCCTTCATTTTGTGGGAGCAACAGAGATGGCGGCCAAGCACCTCTTTCACCAAGAAAACGCGTATCCTGGTCTAGGACACACTGGGTTTTTTAAAGAGCGCCTTTCAGGATAGTGATATCAAAACCCCACCATTTTGGGGGAATGTAAATTGGTGCAGCCACTATGGAAAACAGTATGGAGGTTCCTCAAAAAACTGAAAATAGAATTGCCATAAGAAAAAAAAAAAAGAATTGCTATATGATCCAGTAATCCCACTCCTGGGCATATATCCGGACAAAACTGTAATTCAAAAAGATACATGCACCCCTATATGCACAGCAGCACTATTTACAATAGCCAAGACATGGAAAGAAACTAAATGTCCATCGACAGATGAGTGGATAAAGAAGATGTGGTATATATATATATATATATACAGTGGAATACTACTCAGCCATAATAAGAATGAAATAATGCCATTTGCAGCAACACGGACGGACCTAGAGATTATCATACTAAGTGAAGTAAGTCAGACAGAGAAAGACAAACACCATATGATATCACTTATATGTGGAATCTAAAATATGACACAAATGAACTTCTATGAAACAGAAACAGACTCACATAGAGAACACACTGTGGTTGCCAAGGGGGAGGGGGTGGGGGGAGGGACATATTGGGAGTTTGGGATGAGCAGATGCAAACTATTATACATAGGATGGATAAACAACAAGGTCCTACTGTATAGCACAGGGAACTATATTCAATATCCTGTGATAAACAATAATGGAAAAGAATATATATAACTGAATCCCTTTGCTGTACAGAAGAAATTAACACAACATTGTAAATCAACTGTACGTCAATAAAATTTTAAAAACCACCATTTTAAAACTTATCTCAGGGTCTCTGGCAGTTGGAACTCTCCATGTGACCACGTTGGTCCTGCCCATGTTGAGAGCAGACCTTTGATGACAGTGTGCAAGCAGGTCTGGGAGAGAACTGAGAGGAAGTTTCTCTGCGTGCTCCGTTGGTTCCTCGTTCTCTTGAACCATGAAGCTGAACCCTCTCCTTCTCAGATGCTGGCAGGCAATCTGCTCTTTGAATCCTTATTAGCCATTCCCTGTTCTTTCTCTGCCTTTTCTGCTGCTTCTTGCTACCTCTTCTCGTTAACAAAGTGGGAAGGTCGTAACCTGCATAGCCCAGCAAAGGAACGGTTAATTTTTTATTGCCCCGACTCCACACTTCATTTTTGCTGTTCTGATGTGGCTTATAGCCAGGGCTTCAGGAGAACAGGAGGAAATAAACTTCCTCCAGTGGCTCACTCTTAGAGTCTATCTACTAAAGCAAAACCAGACACGGATTTGAAGGTAATCGTTATCGCTTTCCTTAATTGAAACTGCCACCCCTTGAAGCTGGAAGTTGAGTCTATAAATGTGTGGCACAGATGTCCCTAGGAAGGCTTGGAATGCAGTCCTCAAGAGAATGGAGTGTGACAATTTGTGGAGTACATAGAATCTCTCTCTGGACCTCAAACCTTCTGAAATTGATCTGATTTATTTAGAAAGAGATGCCTGTCTTATGCTTAGGACGGCTAATTGTAACAGATGATCTCCAGACCTCCAAAGGCAACACCAAGTCTGTGGTACCTTTCTGATTTTTTTTTTTTCAATTCCAGTTTTCTGTAAGCATATCATGTAATCTGAAGGCAGGGAAGACCTGAGAAACTGTCTTGGTCAGGTACGGGCAGCCCTTCCCAGGTGTGCCAGGCAGAGGTGTGCCAACTCACCCTCTGGTCATGCCAGCCACTGACCTCCGTTCAGCCTCTGCCTGCCTCTGCCATCTGAATGAAATGGGAGCGGCTGCCACTGTCTCCCCCCTCAGCATCTCTCCTCCATCTGCTCCCTTCCGGTGGCCAAGCCATGACAGGGGAGGGGAGAAGGGCTGATGCTAAGGAGAGGAGCCACCCACCCCACAGAGCTGCTGTGAACCTTCCCTGCTTCATCCAGGCTCCTCTCACCCTCACTGGCTGCCTGAAAACTCCATCCACACCTGATCTAGCCTGTCTTTTCATCTCCAAACAATTCACCCCACTCTACCCCCAGAGCCATTATGGTTTTCTTAGAATCTGCAGAGAAAGGACTTCATAAACTTTGTTGGGGGAAATTTTAATCTACTTGGCTTTCCAAGGCCATTGGCTGTGATTTCAGATTCCCACTAAAGCTTTCTCGCTTGGGTTTGCTAATATTTAAAGAGGGCCAGAAGCCAGGGTTTAAATCATGGTTTGGAGGTTGGCATTGGAAATTCACAAGAAAGGAGATCCAAACCTTTTCCTGGTGGGCGGAGGGTCACCTTCATAGGATGAAGGATCTTTAGACCTTGGATTCCTATTAAAGGCTTGCACAGAAAGCATTTTAACATGTAAAAGTTACACTGGTGCTTGATGAAAGACCATCTTGCCAGTCATCGCAGCCATTCTTGCCCTGCACCTCCAGAAATCTGTTTATAGGTTAGGTAGCTTGTGACGCTGCCACTGTAGCAGATGTGATTTTTTTTTTTTAAGTTTGCAATTCTTCACATTTTCTATCTTCTTTTTAATGTAAGGTTTATCAAACCGATAAGAAGCACTTTCTCTTCAAAGACAAGTACTATGGAAGAAAACTCTCAGTGGAGGGCTTCAGACAAGCGCTTTATCAGTTCCTGCACGATGGGACCCGGCTCCGGATGGAGCTGCTAGAGCCCATCCAGCGCCAGCTCCAGGCCCTCCTCTCAGTCATTAGGAGCCAGAGTTCATACCGGTTCTACTCCAGCTCTCTCCTCATCATCTATGATGGGCAGGAGACTCTGCAGACGCCCCACGGCAGCAATGTCGTCAAAGTTGACATCCGGATGATCGACTTTGCTCACACAACATACAAAGGCTCCTGGAATGAACACACCACCTACGATGGACCAGATCCAGGCTATATCTTTGGCCTGGAAAACCTCATCCAGATCTTCCAGGATATTCAAGAAGGAGAATGAGGCTTGTTGGGCCCATCCGGATTTTTCGGGAGGATAGTTCTCTAAAGGGGCCTGTTGGTAGCTAGGGTAGCCTACACACCCCTGAGATGCGTCTGTAATAATTATATCTACATTCAAAAGCCATCTCTATACATGGCAGGCTATACGAACAGCTGCTAAGGAAACCAGCTCTGGAGGTGATTCACGTACCCTGGCATCTTGCACTCGTGCCAGTCGTCGTAGGCTGCACAGCAGGATGAAATGGTGCCTTTCTGGAGTAACGGGTGGGGTGCAGAAGAGTTAGAGGCCAGCATTACAGTGAGATTCTGGAGTATTTGCATTGAAAGATGCTTTCTTGTTGTCATGCTGCAGTCTCACAAGCTGTAAGGCAAAAAAACAAAACAAAACCAAACCTTACTTGAGGAAGCCTGGAAGAATGAGTTCCCTAGTTATCGTTTTTCTGCTCACATGGGCTGCTGGCTCCCAGGGCGGACAGAGCTCACGAATGTCTCTTACCTTCCTCAGAGGCACTGTTGGTGGGGCAGGTTGAACTGGGACAGATCTGCCCATCTCACCAGCTTTGTCCCCAGGTTCTGAATGGACAAGGACAATCCCAGTCACAGTACTGGCAAACCAAGACCCCAGCTTCCCCATTTTGGCCCGTGGAGAGGCGGGTCCTATGGGAAGTGATGATTTTGTCAGATTCTGACCTTGAAATGCAGCTTCCCGTGGGGGTGAATTGCGCATAAGGAAGATGTGAACTTCTACTCTCCACTTTCTATTTATTTATTTAGGGGGTGGGGTGGGGGAGTCCGAAGAGAGGAGCCTGGAGGACCCAGGAAACCAGGCAATGTTTACGAGATGGGTGGACAAGTGTAAATACAGAACTGAGAGCAAACGGTTCTAATTAATTCCTTCTTCTGCAGCGTGGAGACCTATTATAATGCCCTCGAGTCAAGCACTGAGATACATTACCCAATTAGGCAAATAAATTTGTTAATAAAATTGCTGAGGTCACCAGTGATTATTTGGTGTGCATTATTACCCTTTCTGTTTGTTGATTCTGATCATCTTACTGTATGGTAATTCCCATTTATGGGTGATTAAAGTATACACAGCAAGAACACTTCACCGATTTCCTGTAATCCTTTGGGGAACCTGGGTGAGAAATGGTGGCTAATAAAATATCTGCGTGTATCACAAGGCGGGCACCAGACCTGAGAAGTAAATGGTCCTTTCACGTGAACCTTATGCAGTGCAGAATGAAACCATTTTTGTATTCTCATAGCTAATTATCATCAACTTTCAAAAATCCGCACCAAAAAAAAAAAAAAAATCCACACCAATAGAAGGAAAGAATGCCTGCACAGTAAAAACTTTTGTTTAATTTTAGTTTACATTATATGGATTTCCAAGCAAGGTAACTTACCTACTCATGATTGGCTGAGGTAGCGATGTGACTGATGTGCATGCCCTGCATCCATGGTGGAGAATTGAGTCAAAGCACGCTGAGTGGCAAAAGCAAGTCAGCCGAAAACAAAATATTTGCTAATGACAAAAGGGAGCCCTAAATACTGCTTTTTCTGGGTCACTTCCTTGCTTGAGAACCTGGTACCACATCAACCAAGTCCAAATCTCCCTGGCTGAGCTTCTGATTTCTGTCCCCATTCTCTGCCTTTTGTACTGTGGGAGCTGCCTGAGGCTGAGGGGAATGTCAGCTGGAATCTAAGTCTTTTAGGACTGGCCACCCATGTGGCTAACCATGCTGCAACGGCTCTCCGTGGCTGGCTCCTCCTTCCTGCCGACGTGATGACCCGCTACCCCTTTACCCCACGGTGCCCTTCACGGGCGGCCTTCTTCCTCCTCTGCAAATCTTCCGAGGCTCAGCCCAAATGATTCTCTCCTCCTCCTGAAGATGTCACTAACAATAGTGCAGTTTGTTGCAAGGGACAAAGTTGGCTACCGTTTTAGACTGTTCTTCCTAGACTCCTGGACTCAGAGGGGCAACTGTGGTCTAGAAGCTTGTGTGAGGCTTTGCAGATTCAGCAACTTGGCTGAATGAGTCCACCCAAGTATTGCAAATCTGGGTAGAGGGAGAAGAACAGAAAGATTCAGAGAGAAGAGAAAGTGATGGGTGTGTATGTGTTTGCTCTCCAATCTGAGTTTACTGAAAAATGGCAAAAGGGTGAGGGAGCCTCAGGTATCCAGCAATCGGCAAGCGCATCCCTGTCCTGCTCAGCTGTTCCCTGCTGATCTCTTCGCTAAGTGCTATGGATGATCCAGCTCTTGGGAGCTTAGATTCTAGTTGAGGAGGCAAGAAAAACACAAATGAACCGACCACAAACCATACAGTACATACCCAATGATACAGCGGATTAATCCACATGGTACAGAGAATCCATCCTGTAATAAAGTTGAACAGGTTTGCGGAGAGCTGAGTCATCACAGAAACTTGGAGGAGGTGAGACTTCATCTGGGCCATGAAACGTGACAGGAGTGGGAAGGGGCTGGGGCATTGGTGAGGGGTGAGGAGTGGAAGGAGGGGAAAATCCAGCAGGCTCGTGTGAGTCTGTTGACAGACCAGCCCAGTCAGAGTGGGGGGGGTTTGTGTCTGGGAGTAGAAGTGAGTAGAAAGATGGAGTGAGCCCAGGTGGTGGAGACCCTTGGAAATCTGGCCAAGTATCTCATTCATTTGTTCGCGATTTCATTCATCTGTCCTTCCTTCCCTCCATTCATCCGCCCAGCAGATATTTTCCAAGTGCCTGGTACATGCCGCACAGTGCCAGGGCCTTATAGGAAACCAGGAAGTGTGAGGATTGTGGTGTTATCCTTAAGAACCTTATGACTTAATGAGAGAGTAAAGACCCTCATGTGAAAATATCACGGGTGCTTCAATGGGATGGAGGCCGTTTGCTTAGCAGTGTAGAGTGCTACACAGGAGAGCAGAGGCAGTGAGGACTCCCTGCCACATGGGGTGATCACAGAGGTGAAGATGAGCCTTGAAAGGGAGGCAGGTCTGAAAGGTGATCAAGAAGAGCGGGTGTTCCAGGAAAAGGAACAACAACCACAGGAATGGGGAATCAAGCATTCTGCTCGGGGCACAGTGAGTGGCCTGTGTTGACCACAGAAGGATGATGTACGGGGCACCGAGGGAGATTAAGATGGAAATGGAGAAACCCCAGAATGTGAGAGTTAGAAAGGGCCTCTGAGCCTTCCACCTCTACTGCTAGCTCTCACCTGGAGCACTGCAAGAACCTCTCTTCCCCAGACTGGGGAGCTCTCTTCTTTTTTGAACTGAGAAACACACAGGTGGTAGTCAGAGGAGGATAACTATTTGCAGACAACGTCCAAATATCAGTGGCTTCACATTTCGATCCACTTGGGTTGGCAGAGAGCCTCTGCGCCACACAGTCATCCAGGGATCCAGGATCCTTCCATCCTGTGACACCACCATCTTCAACCACAGTCCTGAAATTTAGACAGCATGGAGAAGGCAGCCCTCACATCCCATCCTGTGGCCCTACCCAGATGGAGTGGGGGGTCTGAGATTACTTTAATTGTGTGCACAGGATGACGAAATGGGTTTGATGAGAGCCTAGTGTGTCTCTACTGTAACCTCTTTCTCCATAAACCTCACATCAAATTGATACCTGACCTATGAGGGGAGAAACAGAGACATAAAGAGCAAGTGGGGGGCGTGTGGGGTTAGCAGGGGACTGGCAGCACCAGAACTGTGGGTTCTGACCCAGATCCTCCCCCAGGCCGTGTCCTCACACAATGAGTGTGCCCAGAGTGCTGGCAGATTGACTTAGCCTCTCCCCAACCTCAGTTTCCTCATCTGTCCCATGGGACCTCTGACTCGGTCCTCAAGAAAAATGATGGGGAGGAGCAGCTGCTCCTGACCCCCCCCCCCACCGGCTGGGGTGCAGGGACAAGGGCAGCCTGGGAGACAGTCGGGCAGCCTGGGAGACAGTCAGCCAGCCCCAGCTCTGTCCCTCTGGAGTCCCCTGTGTGATTGAAGAGGAAGCTCAAAAACAGCGTGTTATTACAGCTTTTCCATAATGCAATGTCATCAGGAAGGCCTGGGCCTCTGGGCAGCACCCTGGCAGCCCCATCACTCTTCCCAGCTGCACGGAGCCTTTTAGACCATGCTGGAAAGGGCAGGAAGCAGTCTAATAAAACACATGGCAAGGCAAGACCACTCTCAGCAGCTCTTCAGAATGATCTAAACTTTGGACTTTTGATTTAAATCTGCATCCTCTGTGGCCAAAACATAAAAGAGAAGATGAGGGAAAGAACAAAAGTGAAAGTGTGGGTGCCAAGAATCAGAGGGGAGGGAGGGAGGGAGGAAAGCAGCTCTGGGATGACACCAAGTCAGGCTCCGGCCAGACAGGCTGACTTGCACCCAGGTTGGCTCCTTTCCATTAGGCCTTGCTCAGAACCCCTGTCACTAAGCTGCCCTGACATGGGACAGGAAGTTTGAGAGCTCATCCTAGAACAAACTCCAGAAATCTACCCGCCCCCGATTTGCCCTTCACCTTTCTTCCTCAGACCTCTAAAGAGGGGGTGGGAATGTTCATTGCAGCTCTATTTACAATAGCCAAGACATGGAAGCAACCTAAGTGTCCATCAACAGATGAATGGATAAAGAAGATGTGGCACGTATATACAATGGAATATTACTCAGCCATAAAAAGAAACGAAATTGAGTTATTTGTAGTGAGGTGGATGGACCTAGAGTCTGTCATACAGAGTGAAGTAAGTCAGAAAGAGAAAAACAAATACCGTATGCTAACGCATATATATGGAATCAAAAAAAAAAAAAAAAAAGGTTCTGAAGAACCTAGTGGCAGGACAGGAATAAAGACGCAGACATAGTGACTTCCCTAGTGGCACAGTGGTTAAGAATCTGCCTGCCAATGCGGGGGACACAGGTTTGAGCCCTGGTCCAGGAAGATCCCACATGCCGTGGAGCAACTAAGCCACAACTACTGAGCCTGTGCTCTAGAGCCCGCGAGCCCATGTGCCACAACTACTGAGCCTGTGCTCTAGAGCCTGCGAGCCACAACTACTGAAGCCCATGAACCACAACTACTGAAGCCTGCGTGCCTAGAGCCCGTGCTCCACAACAAGAGAAGCCACTGCAATGAGAAGCCCGCGCACTGCAACGAAGAGTAGCCCCTGCTCGCTGCAACTAGAGAAAGCCTGTGAGCAGCAACAAAGAACCAACACAGCCATAATTTAATTAATTAATTTTAAAAAAAGATGCAGACGTAGAGAATGGACTTGAGGACACAGGGAGGGGGAAGGGTAAGCTGGGATGAAGTGAAAGAGTGGCATGGACTTATATATACTACCAAATGTAAAATAGATAGCTAGATTTCATATATATGTGTTAGCATACGGTATTTGTTTTTCTCTTTCTGACTTACTTCACTCTGTATGACAGACTCTAGGTCCACCCACCTCACTACAAATAACTCAACTTCGTTTCTTTTTATGGCTGAGTAGTATTCCATTGTATATATGTGCCACATCTTCTTTATCCATTCATCTGTCGATGGACACTTAGGTTGCTTCCATCTCCTGGCTATTGTAAATAGAGCTTCAATGAACATTTTGGTACATGACTCTTTTTGAATTATGGTTTTCTCAGGGTATATGCCCAGTAGTGGGATTGCTGGGTCATATGGTAGTTTTATTTGTAGTTTTTTAAGGAACCTCCTTACTGTTCTCCATAATGACTGTATCAATTTACATTCCCACCAGCAGTGCAAGAGTGTTCCCTTTTCTCCACACCCTCTCCAGCATTTATTGTTTCTAGATTTTTTGATGATGGCCATTCTGACTGGTGTGAGATGATATCTCATTGTAGTTTTGATTTGCATTTTTCTAATGATTAATGATGTTGAGCATTCTTTCATGTGTTTGTTGGCAGTCTGTATATCTTCTTTGGAGAAATGTCTATTTAGGTCTTCTGCCCATTTTTGGATTGGGTTGTTTGTTTTTCTGTTATTGAGCTGCATGAGCTGCTTGTAAATTTTGGAGATTAATCCTTTGTCTGTTGCTTTGTTTGCAAATATGTTCTCCCATTCTGAGGGTTGTCTTTTGGTCTTGTTTATGGTTTCCTTTGCTGTGCAAAAGCTTTTAAGTTTCATTAGGTCCCATTTGTTTATTTTTGTTTATTTTTGTTTTTATTTCCATTTCTTTAGGAGGTGGGTCAAAAAGGATCTTGCTGTGATTTATGTCATAGAGTGTTCTGCGTATGTTTTCCTCTAAGAGTTTGATAGTTTCTGGCCTTATATATATGGAATCTAAGAAAAAAAAAAAGGTCATGAAGAACTTAAGGGTAAGACGGGAATAAAGACAGACCTATTAGAGAATGGACTTGAGGATATGGGGAGGGGGAAGGGTAAGATGTGACAAAGTGAGAGGGTGGCATGGACATATATGCACTACCAAACGTAAAATAGATAGCTAGTTGGAAGCAGCCGCATAGCACAGGGAGATCAGCTCGGTGCTTTGTGACCACCTAGAGGGGTGGGATAGGGAGGGTGGGAGGGAGGGAGACGCAAGAGGGAAGAGATATGGGAACATATGTATATGTATAACTGATTCACTTTGTTATAAAGCAATTATACTCCAATAAAGATGTAAAAAAAAAAAAAAAAAGAGGGGGGGACAGGTAGGCTAGGAGACCTTGGTTTATTCTAACATCCTTTCTCTTCAGATTCCTTTGGTGAGAGATGACTGTTTGCCAGGAACTGTTGTTAAATAGTGACTAGTGCTTGGAGGGAAAAGGGGACAAAAACTGATAGGGCTGCTGCTTTGGGGACCAGGGAAAGCTTCTCTGAGGTGGCACTGAGTAGAGAGCAGAGTGAAGGTGGGGAGGCAGGTCCCTGGGGCAGATGACAAGATATCTCAACAGAACTGAGGGGTCTGGATGTATTAGGCTGAAATTTAAGACTCCAGCATCTCCCAGCACACCTCCAACACGTACGTATCTTGAAAAAAAGCTCACCTCCAGAAAAAGGCAGCAATCTGCTGCCAGCGTGACCCTTCCAGGGGCATTAAATGACTAGGTCCTCCAGTGCAAGTCTGGACCCACTTTTAATGGTAACATATCTGGGTACTGCAGCCGATCATTTCCTCCAGTTGAAGAAGCTGAAAGAAGAAAAATCAGGCAATCGTGCCCCACAATACAGCTAAGTATTTAATTCGTTTTTAATGTTTACATTATTAACAGCAGCATTACAAAATGATATTTTTACTTTCAAGCGATTTAAATGTGCGATTCTGTGTTTCAATGACTGGGATCATTATAATCTGAAAAACTGAAGCAGCGCTCCCTCCCTCTGTTCTCCTCCCCCTGATGGTGCCTGGCTTCTATAAAGAGCTAGTAGGGCTCCATAAAGCCCAAATACCCATCCTAAATGGATCGGGAGGTGCAGCCCCGCTGGGGTTTTTCAAGGAGCCAGGGGAGGCTGCATTCAGTGTGGAATGAGCGACAGTCAGCAGGTGGGTGTTAACATGGTCATCAACTCCCGGAGGGGCTGGCACTGCCAAGCCACATTCCAGGCAACGCCTATTAATGTGCACAGAATGGCACCCGGTGACTGATAAGCCAGTGAGCCCAGACTCTGGCTCCAATCACCCACACGCATGGGGGGGGCGGGGGTGACAAGGTAAAACAAGGCCAGAGAGGCCCCCAGTGCCCACTGGGAAAATACAGAAACACACCATGCATGCAGTTCACAACGATAATGCTGCTCGGAGGCCTGAAGAGGCATCTGATGGAGGGGTAAGTGCACAGGCTCTGGAGTCAGTCAGCTGGGGTCCAGGTCCAGGCTCTGCCACTTACCCACCCGGTGACCTCGGCAAGTCCTTGTCCTTTCTGTGCCTCAGTTTCCAACTCTGTAAAATGGGGATAAAAGTGATACTTTTCTCTGAGATCCATTGTGAAGACCAAATGAGTCAATAGGAAAGCCTTTAGAACAGTGCCAGGCACACAGCAAACACTCAGTACGTGTCAATTTATCATTATAATTCCCATTTTAAGATGACAAGCTGAGGCTCAGAGTGATTAAATAGCCCACCCAAGTTTGGCTGCTCCAAAGGCCTTTGCCTTTGCTGACGCTCTACCTGGAAGTCACTTTTGCCCCTCATGTGACTCAGATCTCTCTCAAACACAAGCCCCTCCAGGCCACCCAGACTCCACCCCCACCCCAATCACTGTGAATGTAGCACCCTGACTTGACCCCTCCCTGGCACTTACCACATCTGAAATTATCTTGTTCATTTACTAAAGGACTGAATACGTATAAAGCATTATGATTATTATTGTTATGGTTATGGTATGTTTGCTTGGTTGTTTCCTCCCACTTAAATGTAAAATCCGTGGGATCAGAGCCCTCACCTGTTTCGTCGACCACAGGGAAGGAGCTCAGGGCTGGCTTTGTGGGTTTGTGATCTGAAGGCAAGCCCCCCACAACCCCGTCCCCGGGTTAATGCTCTGCTCTTACTGTCTTGAAATTTTTCGTAATTTTTAAATAAGGAGCTTCACATTTTCATTTTCCATTGGGCCCCCACAAATTGTATAGATAGTCCTGGATGAATGAATGAATGAATGAGCGAGTCCACATTCCAACCCACATCTATCAGCCTCCACAGCCTCACTACTGAACCATCAAGTCAGACAAGCCTGCAGTGGGGGGAAGAGAGGTGGGCACTGAACAAGGGCAACCACAGGCTGATCCAGAAGATGCTGTGCTGGGGAAAGGAGAGCCTTAGACAGAGGCACTGGTTCGGGTTTCCCCTGCTCCACTTGTTCTTCTCAACCTCTCCTTGTGCTTCTGCTTGTGCCTCAAGTTAGGTGAAAGCCATGTTACTCTTTCTCTTGCTGAAGACAGAGGGACCTCTGTCCCTGCCTCCCAAGACACCTGTTGGCCAGCCAGGTGCTCTTCAAAGCCACAGCTGTGATGGGGCCTCAGGCAGAACGACAAGGCCTCGGGGCACCCAGCACAGCCCTAGGTGCTTGGAGCTTGATACTGATAGTAAATAGATGTAACCCTCCTCTTTGGGCCTCGGGACAGCCATCAAAACTATGTGGTTATAAATATGTTACCCAGTCCAAGCTCACTGCATGACAGGCCAATAAATCGAGAGATGAGTTGTTGGGGCATGGAACGGTGACTTTATTCGGAAAGCCCGCAGACTGAGAAGATCGTGAAGTAGTGTCCCAAAGAACCACTCTCCCAGAGTTAGAATTCAGGCTTCTTTTATACTAAAATGGGTGTGGTTGTTTGCTGCAAACTTCTTGGTGCCGGAATCCTTTGTTCTTGCAGCTGTCCACATAGGTCCAGTCGTAATGTTCCTGTAAACCTCCAACAAGACAAATGGTATTCTCTGTTCTGCAACTTTTTATCTCTGTATGAATGGAAAGTGTTATACCTTTAAAGGTCAGAGCCTTGAGAATGGGCTATCCTGTATATCTCAGGCTATAGGCAACACTCTTGTAGCAAAAGCAATAGATACAAAGGTTAAAGTAAAAGAAACAGATCCAATGTGGACTCAGATTTGTTCTTCCCTATTACAAATACAGCTGTGGTGAGAGTGGAGCAGGTAGGTACTGCTGGGCTGGGAATGCGTTGGGGGTGCCCTTGAGCGCCTCGTTTTCCACTCCCCCTGAACTCACCTCAAGTGGGCATCACACACCCTGGGTCCCCAAAGGTTCTCATTCATAGGTCTTTACCCTTAAGGACTCCAGACAGTTCAGAGCTGTTCTCTGTTAAAACCACTCACTGATTTTTCCTCCTCCCTCTTCAGCTCTCCCATTCTGCCTCAGGCCTGGCTCTTGCCATGGAAGGAATGTCCCTCCATTCCCACTTATCCAAATTCTAACCATCCTCAAGGCCCAGCCCAAATGCTATCTCCTTCGGAAGCAATCCCTGATCTTCCACCTCCTAATCTCCTGAACAGCTAGAAGTACTAGTTCTTTCTCCAAACTCCTAGTATTCCCTAACACTTCAATGAAAGCCCTTGTCACTTTTAACTTTGTGTTTTGGTTATGTATTCACTTCCTGACTCAGGGCAGGAGTCTCCTGGACTTATGAATTAGGCAAGGTGAGAAGGAGGAGGTTTGCGGAAAGCCAAGTGTGTGCACAGGATGGTCCTGGCTAAATTCAGGCAGTAAAGATGCAAAAGGGGGCTGAGGCTTTCTTAAGGAAAATCTGGAAGGTGGGGGTATATTTTGAAAAGAAAAATCAGAGCATCCCACATGATATGCAGCTGGAGATGTAGAAGAGAAGGCTTGGTAAGACAAGTTTTTCCAGGCTGAATCAACCCAGATGACGTTGCTCAAGCAGGGAAAAGTAGCTGGCTTGGGGAGGGGGTGCTCAAAAGGATACTGATAGAAGCTGGGGAAAGAGGGACAGAGCTGAGTAGCACTAAAGAAGGAATTGTGGCAGATCACCAAATGGTAGCGGCAGGTACAGGGACTGCGAGAAAGGGGAAGGGGGGCTGCGAACCACGTGTGCGTGCTACGCGATTAAGTTCAAACACATCTTCATCGAATAACCACTTGTATTTACATGCAAATGTATTATGCAATTAGCAGAGGTCTCAGAGGAGGGTTTTTTAGTCTGGAGCTTGTGCAGTCACTGAAAAAGAGAAGCAAGCTATCCCCGGTATACTCCACGACTGACTTCCCCCTGGGAACCAGTCTGGTTCCAGGAGGACGAAGACTGAATCAGCTGGCCCTGCAGAGACAGGCGAGAAGCGGCCATCCCCAGAAAGCGGCGGAGCGCCGGCTAAATGGCGCATGCTCACTCCTCCCTCCCACCCCACCTCTTCGGGAAGCCGGCGATGCTTAGTGCGCAAGCTCCATCTGTCCCCGCCGACTCCTCCCTCAGGGGCGGAGACAAGCAGGGCCCAAAATGGCGGCTAGCCGCTACAGGCGTTTTCTTAAACTCTGTGAGGAATGGCCAGTGGACGAGACCAAAAGAGGCCGGGACTTGGGCGCTTATCTGCGGCAGCGGGTAGCGCAGGCCTTTCGGGAGGGAGAGAACACCAAGGTGACCAGACTGTGGGGTCCGCCTGCGGCGGGGAGGCGGTTGGGGCGAGGGGAGGAAAGGAGGAGGCAGAGCGGGGCCCACGAGCGGGCTGGCAGCGGGGCCCCGCGCATGCGCGCGCCTTTCCTCCGTGGCCGCGCGTACCCGGGGACCCTCTTAACGCCCGGGGAAACTGCGGAGAGCGGTGATCCTATCTTCTACTCAGTACTTTCACCTGGCTGCACGTTGGAGGTTCCTGAGGAGCTTGTTAAAAATCTAGATACCTGGGACCATACGACCTTGTTGAATCAGAAACTCTGGGGGTGAGGCCTTGGCCTCAGTGTTTTTAAAAGCTCTCGATGATTCAGGGTGCAGCCAGGGTTGAGTCCCACAACACCAGTCCTAGGTGGTGACAGTCATAGGCTTATTACTCCCCTGACATGATGCCATAACCTCGAAGTGTTGTGCAGTGATTGAGCTGATGCCCAAGGACCTATGCAGGGTCCCCACTAAGCCTTGGTGTGCTTCCCGGGCCCTTGTAAGCCCGTGCGACAGGTTTGAGTCCTCACCCCGTGCCCATGTGTGTGAGTAGTAGACCTGTGTTCTTGCTGTCCTCCAGGTTGGCGCTGCACTTCTGGGATTTGTTCATTCATACAGCACATACTTATGGAACACCCACCATGTGCCAGGAACTGTTCCCGGTGCTGGGGAGACAGTAGTTAATTCGATGAGGTCCTGCCCACACGAAATATAAGTTTACGTCCTAGTTCGGGACACAGTAAGCAAGTAGACACACACAGGGCAGGGCAGAGAAGTACTGTGATGGATATGAAATAGAGTAGCATGGTAAAAGGGTAATATTAGTTAGGATAGATAAAGGCTTACTGAGGAGGTGACACGTAGATGAGACCTAAGGGAAGACGACGAGCCAACAATGAACACTTGGTGTTCTTTCAGGCAGTGCAGTGGTCCTGAGGCAGGAAGCAGAAAGCAAGCCCAAGTGGCTGAAGGGTAGTGAGTGAAATGCCATTTTCTAAGAGTTGAGTCAGAGGAGGACAGGAGTCAGGCACGATAGGGTTTTATAGGCAGGCTCTGGTTAGGGGTTGGATTTTATCATAAGACCAGTGAGAAGCCTCTGGGGAGGTTTAGTCAGGGGTTTGATGTGACCTAGTTTACTGTTGTTTTTTTAAAGATCACTCTGGTTGTACCAGTGAATGGATTATAGGGAGGCAAGAATAGAAACAGTCACTCTGGTAGCCCAGGCAGGAAATGGTGGTGGCTTGGATGAAGATGGCAGCACAGGAGATGGAAGTGGCCACATTGGGGTTGCAATGTGAAGGTTGCACCAACAGGACTTGCTGATGTATTGGATATAGGGTAAAGGGCAAGAGGAACCAAGGATAACACCTAGATTGTTTGGGCCTGAGCAACTCGGTGCAAGGTGGTGCCGTTTACTGAGATGGGGAAGACGAGATGAGGAACAGGTGGGGTGTGGGAAGAACATCTTTAGTTTGGTGTTAAGACATGTTAAACTTGAGATGCAAAGTGGATTTACTTCCAAGTGGAAATGTCAAAGTAGACAGTGGGATATTTGAGCCTGGGGCTCAGGCAAGAGGTCAGACACCTGAGATGTGACACATACACACACACAGCCTGAAGAAATGACTTCTGCAAAATTTGGCCACAACCTGTCAAAGCAGGAACATGGCTTTTCGACAACTTAGCCCAACCCAGACCCAAACCAGCCCACCTGATGGAGCAAGAACAACATGCCCAGTGGCATCATCGAAACCAAGTGCTGACTGGGTGGTGGGCATGGACGGAGTGTCTGGCTCAGGGCTTTGTTGGGGGGGGTTGGGGTGTCACACAGCACTGAGGGCCTTCACACTTCTTACAGTGGTCTTCACTGGCCCGTAGTATAAAGATCTTGAAGGCAGGGGTCATAGTCCCAACTCTGCAAATCCCATCGCCCATAGACTTTCTAGGGCTATGCTCCCTTCATATTTTCAGTGTGAGCTTCCTGAGAATAGAGACGGTGCTATTTTTATCTTTCTCCCCACAGTGTCTAGCATAGTTCCTGGCACATAAAAGACACTCGGTAAATGTCTGAATGAATGGGTAAACAAATGATTGGTTATGGCTCATGAGACAAAAATCATTTGAATATAGTTGCAGATGTAGCAGAACTAGATGGAAGGAAGTAGTGAAGAGTGAGAAGGGAATATTTCTGTGCCTTGAGTGGTGAGAATTAATTTGTGAGCTTACTCTGTGTGGGGAATTGCAGGAACTACAGAAGAGGGACATAACCTGGTCCTTATCACCAAGGAGCCTACAGTTGGACAGACACGTGACTTGCTTTAATGAAACTCGGATGGTGAAACCAGCCAGCAGAGAAGCTGACAGAGGCTAGATCCCTGGGGAGGTGAGAGTATGACATTCACCTACTTGACTGTTAGTGTAAGAGGAGCCAGAAAAGGAGGGTAGAGCTTTCTCTTTTGGAGTTGTCATCTTTTGTCGTCACCTAGGGAGATAGTTCTGATGAGTAGAAGGCCCACACGAATTTGAGTCATGGCTGCAGATGCAAGTCATGGCTCGGTTGATGGTTCCAGAGCAGCTGATGAATGCATCCCTGGTAGAGTGAACCAGTGCATCATGATGGCAGCAGGCACATGACTCAGGACCACTGTTGTGGTACCTCATCCTGATGTCATCCAAGAATGCACCTAGGCTTAGTAAATCTTGGTGGTAATTTTCAGAAGGAGCAGTCCCTTGCTGGAATTGAGAACAGTGCTGTGAGTCACTCCCACTGACACCCCCGGATCATTTATAAAGAACTTGAGAAAGAAAGGTCGTTCATTAAGCTGGCAGCCAGGGCCAGGCACTCGACCCAGTCAACTGATGGGTGCGGAGCTCCCCCTCGGTTACGCCATGTGCCAGAAAGACAGGACTAGACAGGGAGGCAGCTCTCCTCCGCCGCGTGTTTGTTCCTGTAGAGGAGAGGAGCAGGCAGTCCTGCTCTCGGCCTTGTGGCTTCCTGCATCTGAACAATAACGCTGAACGCATGCATGGCACACTTGCATGCACGGTCTCATTTAGTCTATTCCTTAGTGCAGCTGAGTTGAGGTCACCATCGCCGTTCCCATTTTACAGGTGAAGAAACAAGATCTGAAAAGAAAAACAACTTATTCGGGGTTCCCCAGGAGTTAAATGGCAAGACAAGTGAGCGTTGTCTTCTTTGTGCCTGAACTGTCCTCAGCTCCCATTCCTCCCAAGTTATTTCTTCTTGTTAGAAAGGCCTCTTGTTCCGTGAACTTCAAGCCCTCCCTTCCCCTCACTTCCTGCTCAAGACCTCTTTGGACCATGGACAGTTATGGCAAAGAATTAAACATCCCTCTGTTAACCCACCTGCTTTTCTTTGGCCCAGCCCCTACCTACCCAGTGTGGATGGGGAGAAAGATGGTCCTCGGGTGGGACACCAGCACAGAAAAGCCAGAACCACTAGAAAGCAAATTAATCATTCAGACTTGAAACCAGGGTACAAAAATAACTGCCTCCATTTATTCCACCACAGATTGCCCTTTGGGGAGTCTCACAGTCCACTCCACCCTAAACCCACCAAGAGGGAGGTTGGAAGCAGAAACACACTAAACACCTCTTACACCCTCTATCCTATTGTGCAGTTTTTTAAAGCTAATGTTTATGGATTTTGCTCCCTTTCAATTCAGTTTCCCTAAGAGAACGCGTGTTCCCTGCAGCCCCAAGAGCTTAATAAAAGAATCACAACATGGGGGAAGGTGGCAAAACAACAGTAATTGTTGACTTAAGTACAGGGGAAGGTGCAAACTCTTCTAATGAGTTCATTAGATGCACAGGCAGCTTCCTAAAAGGTCCCTGGCAGCACCCACTTATCCAGCACAGGGCACATCTCTGAGGAGCCACCCAGGAAGGGGCTCGCCCACCAGGGAGTTCTTGTATTAAATACCCAGGTTGAAATAATAATCAGCCCCGTTTGAAAGGAGTTGAACTTTGTCTTGGATTGGCAGTAATGTAGGTGATACGTCCAACTCCTCAGAGGGGAATTCAAAGGTTTTCTGTGATTCTGTTTTCTCAGTCATCCAGTTGGGGCCTGGTCTGTGGCTCAGTGTGGCGGGGTGTAGCCCTGTGTGTGTTGGCAGTGGTGATGCCATCCAGCGTTACCCACCCCCGTGTGTGGGTCCTCTGAAGTCCAGTTTTTGAGGAAGGGCCTGAGAACAGATTATGCGATTTTTAGTTGTAATATTGAGCCCACTGCAAAACAGCTGTTGTGAGGAGAATCATGTCAGAGAGGGAACGCAGGCATCTCCATCTCTTTTTCTCCCCCAGTTCCGGATGGAGCTGGAGGGAGTTAAGGTAGTGTTTAGACCAAGGCATGGCAGTTTTCTAGGCATGTTTAGAGATGTAGGTGCTCCTCCTGGAGGGCTAGATTATCCACAACTTTCAGTGGGTCACCACCTAGAGGTCTTTGGGTCTGCCTGTTGCCTCCTGGAGTAATGCAGCTTTGTGAGGCCTTCACTGTTGTCTGATCCAGCCTATGTCCCGCCCCCTCACCACACCCCAGCGTGTGCCCTGGCCCCAGTGAGGGCTTCTTCTCATTGCCTCCCAAATTGGTCATAATGTAAATTGTTCTTTTTTTTTTTTCAAGTATATTTGATTTATAGTGTTGTGTTAGTTTCAGGTGTACAACAAAGTGATTCAGTTATATTGGGTTGGCCAAAAAGTTCATTCAGGTTTTTCTGTAAGATGTTACCTGTTACCCCCTATATACTATATATAAACTATATATGTATATACTATATATATGTTCTTTTTCAGATTCTTTTCCATTATAAGTTATTACAGAATACTGAATATAGTTCCCTGTGCTATATAGTAGGTCCTTGTTGTTAATCTATTTTATATATAGTAGTGTGTATCTGTTAATCCCAAATTCCTAATTTATGCCTCCCCTGCCTCCCCTTTGGTAACCATAGGATTGTTTTCTATGTAGGTGAGTCTGTTTCTGTTTTGTAAATAAGTTCATTTGTATCATTTTTTAGATTCCACAGATAAGTAATATGATATTTGTCTTTCTCTGAGTTATTTCACTTAGTATGATAATCTCCAAGTCTATCCATGTTGCTGCAAATGGCATTACTTCATTCTTTTTTTATGGCTGAGTAATATTCCATTGTATCTATGTACCACATCTTCTTTACCCATTCATCTGTCGACAGGCATTTAGGTTGCTTCCATGTCTTGGCTATTGTAAATAGTGCTGCTATGAACATTGGGGTGCATGTATCTTTTCTAATTAGAGTTCTACTCTTTTCCAGATATATGCCCTGGAGTGGGATTGCTTGATCATACGGCAATTCTATTTTTAGTATTTTAAGGAACCTTCGCACTGTTCTCCATAGTGGCTGTACCAATTTACGTTCCCACCAGCAGTGTAGGAAGGTTCCCTTTTTCCACACCCTCTCCAGCATTTGTTATTTGTAGACTTTTTGATGATGGCCATTCTGACTGGTGTGAGGTGACACTTCACTGTAGTTTCGATTTGCATTTCTCTAATAATTAGTGATGTTGAGCATCTTTTCATGTGCCTATTGGCCATCTTTATTTCTTCTTTGGAGCAATGTCTATTTAGGTCTTCTGCCCATTTTTCGATTGAGTTGTTGTTTTTTTTTGTTGTTGAGGTGTATGAGCTGTTTGTATATTTTGGAAATTAAGCCCTTGTCAGTTGCATTGTTTGCAAATATTTTCTCCCAGTCCATAGGTTGTCTTTTTGTTTTATGGTTTCCTTTGCTGTGCAAAAGCTTGTAAGTTTGATTGGGTCCCATTTGTTTATTTTTTCTTTCATTTCTTTTGCCTTGGGAGACTGACCTAAGAAAACATTTGTATGATTTATGGCAGAATGTTTTGCCCGTGTTCTCTATTCTAGGAGTTTATAGTGTCATGTCTTATATTTAAGTCTTTAAGCCATTTTGAGTTTATTTTTGTGTATGATGTGAGGAGTGTTCTAACTTCATTGATTTACATGAGGCTCTCCAGCTTTCCCAACACCACTTGCTGAAGAGAACGTCTTTTCTCCATTGTATATTCTTCCACCTTTGTCGAAGAGTAATTGACTGTAGGTGTGTGGGCTTATTTCTGGGCTCTCTATTCTGTTTCATTGATCTATATGTCTGTTTTTGTGCCAGTACCATGCTATTTTGTTTACTGTAGCTTTGTAGTATTGTCTGAAGTCAGGGAGGGTTATGCCTCCAGCTTTGTTCCTTTTCCCCAGGATTGCTTTGGAATTCTGGGTCTTTTGTGGTTCCATATAAATTTTAGGATTATTTATTCTAGTTCTGTGAAAAATATCATGGTTAATTTGATAGGGATTACATTAAATCTGTAGATTGCTTTTGATAATATGGCCAATTTAACAATTTTAATTCTTCCAATGCAAGAGCATGGGATATCTTTCCATTTCTTTGAATCATCTTCAGTTTCCTATATCAGTGTTTTATAGTTCTCAGCATATAAGTCTTTTACCTCCTTGGTCAGGTTTATTCCTAGGTGGTTTTATTTTATATATATATTTTTTGATGTGATTTTAATAGGGATTTTTTTAACTTTCTCTTTCTGATATAGAGAAATGCAACTGATTTCTTTATGTTAATATGTATCCTGCTACCTTGCTGAATTCATTTATCTACTCTAAAAGTTTTTGTGTTGAGTGTTTAGGGTTTTCTGTATAGAGTATCATGTCATCTGCATATAATGACAATTTTTACCTCTTCCCTTCTAATTTGGATACCTTTTATTTCTTTTTCTTGTCTGATTGCTGTGACTAGGACTTCCAATATTATGCTGAATAGAAGTGATAAGAGTAGGCATCCTTGTTTCATTCCAGATTTTATTGGGAAGGCTTTTAGCTTTTCACTGTTGAGTATTACATTGGCTGTGGTTTTGTCATAAAGAGCTTTGATTATGTTGAGATATGTTTCCTCTGTACCCACTTTGGTGAGAGTTTTTAATCATGAATGGATGTTGAATTTTATCAAATGCTTTTTCTGCATCTGTTGAGATGATCATGTGGTTTTTGTCTTTTCCTTTGTTTATGTGGTGTGTCATACTGATTGATTTGCATATGTTGAGCCACCCTTGTTAACTTGGGGTGAATCCAACCTGATCATGGTGTATGATCCTTTTTGTATGTTGTTGGATTTGGTTTGCTAGTATTTTATTGAGAATTTTTACATCTATATCAATCAAAGATATTGGCCTGTGATTTTCTTTTTTGGTGGTATCTTTGTCTGGTTTTGGTATCAGGGTGATGGTGGCTTCATAGAATGACTTTAGGAGTGTTCCCTCCTCTTCAGTCTTTTGAAGAAGAGTTTGGGAAGGATCAGTTTAAGTTCTTTGTATGTTTAGTAGAATTCCCTAGTGAAGCCATCTGGTCCTGGACTTCTGTTTGCAGGGAGCTTTTTTTTAAATTACAGATTCTGTTTCACTTCTAGTGATCAGTCTGTTCAAATTATCTATTTCTTCTTGGCAATTCCCTGGCGGTCCAGTGGTTAGGACTTGGCACTTTCACTGCCATGGCCCGGGTTCAATCCCTGGTCAGGGAACTAAGATCCCGTGAGCCATGCAGCATGGCCAGAAAACCCCCAAATTATCTGTTTCTTCTTGATTCAATTTTGGTGGGCTGTATGTTTCTAGAAACTTGCCCATTTCTTCTGAGTTGTCCAGTTTGTTGGCATATAATTGTTCATAGTATTCTCTTATGGCTTCTCGTATTTCTGTGGTATCAGTTGTTATTACTCCTCTTTCATTTCTTATTTTGTTTATTTGGGTCCCCTCTTTTTTCTTCTTGGTGAGCCTAGCCAGAGGTTTGTTGATTTTTTTCTTTCAAAGAACCAGCTCTTGGTTTTATTGATTTTTTTCTATTTTTTTAAATCTCTATCTTATTTATTTCCTCTCTAATCTTTATTATTTCCTTCCTTCTGCTGACTTTAGGTTTTGTTTGTTCATCTTTTTCTAATTCTTTTAAGTGGTAGGTTGGGTTGTTTATTTGAGATTTTTCTTGTTTTTTTGAGGAAGGCCTGTATTGCTATGAACTTCCCTCTAAGAAATGCTTTTTGCTGCATCCCATAGATTTTATATGGTTGTATTTTCATTGTCATTTGTCTCAAGGTATTTTTTAATTTCCTCTTTTTTTTTTTGTTTTTTTTTTTTTGTTTTTGTGTGGTACGCGGGCCTCTCACTGTTGTGGCCTCTCCCGTTGTGGAGCACAGGCTCCGGACGTGCAGGCCCAGCGTCCATGGCTCACGGGCCCAGCTGCTCCGCGGCATGTGGGATCTTCCCGGACCGGGGCACGAACCCGTGTCCCCTGCATCGGCAGGCGGACTCTCAACCACTGCGCCACCAGGGAGGCCCTAATTTCCTCTTTGAATTCATCATTGACCAATTGGTTTTTTAATAACGTGTTGTGTAGTCTCTGTGTAATCGGTTTTTTTTCTCGTTTCTCTTTCTGTGGTTGACTTCTAGTTTCATGCCATTATGGTCAGAAAAGATGCTTGAAATAATTTCTATCCTCTAAAATTTATCAAGGCTTGTTTTGTGTCCTAATATGTCGTCTACCCTAGAAAATGTGCTATGTGCACTTGAAAGGAATGTGTATTCTGGTTTTTTTGGATGTAGTGTCCTGAAAATATCAAATTAAGTCTAACTGTTCTCTTGTGTCATTTAGGGTCTCTGTTGCCTTATTGATTTTCTGTTTGGAAGATCTGTCTGTTGATGTCAGTGGGGTGTTAAAATCTCCTACTTTTATTTTATTCCCATCAATTTCTCCCTTTATGTCTGTTAGTACTTGTTTTATGTATTTAGGTGCTCCTATAGCATATATTGGGTCCATATATGTTAATGAGTGTAATATCCTCTTCTTGCATCAATCATTTTGTCATTATATAGCATCCCTCTTTATTTATGGCCTTTGTTTTGGGTTTTGTTTTTCTTTTAAATTTATTTATTTATTTATTTATTTATTTTTGGCTGCGTTGGGTCTTCGTTGCCGCACACGGGCTTTCTCTAGTTGCAGCGAGCAGGAACTACTCTTCATTGTGGTGTGCAGGCTTCTCATTGCGGTGGCTTCTCTTGTTGCGTGGCACGGCTCTGGGCATGCTGGCTTCAGTAGTTGTGGCACACAGGCTCAGTAGCTGTGGCTCTTGAGCTCTAGAGTGCAGGCTCAGTAGTTGCGGCTCATGGGCTTAGTTGCTCCACGGCATGTGAGATCTTCCCGGACCAGGGTTCAAACCCATGTCCCCTGCATTGGCAGGTGGATTCTTAACCACTGTGCCACCAGGGAAGTCCCTATGGCCTTTGTTTTAAAGTCTATTTTGTCTGATATGATATTGTGACCCCCTGCTTCTTGTGATTTGTGTTTGCGTGAAATATCTTTTTCCATCCCCTCATTTTCATTCTGTGGGTGTCCTTCGCCCAAAAGTGGGTCTTTTGTAGGCAGCGTGTTGTAGGCTTTTGTTTTATTATCCAATCTGCCATTCTGTGTCTTTTGGTCAGAGCATTTAGTCCATTGACATTTAAGGTAATTATTGACAGGTATGTATTTATTGCCATTTTAAATCTGGTTTTCCAGTTGATTTTGTATTTCTTCTTTGTTCCTTTCTTTTTGTTTTTCCTTTTGTGGTTTGATGGTTTTCATTTGTATTACACTTGAGTTCTCTTCTTTTTGTTTTTTTGTGAATCTGTTGTATGTTTTTGATTTGTGGTTACCCTGGTTTTCAAGTATGTTAACCCATTACTGTATCTGCTTGCTTTAGACTGGTAGTCATATAAGCTTAAACACATTCCAAAAAATCTACATTTTCTTACTCCCCTCTCCCAAGTAAGAACAATATGGTTCTGATGTCCTATTTTACATTTTCATGTTTATCCTTTTGCCATTCATTGTAGTTATAATTGCTTCCACAAATTTTTGTGATTTTTTTTTTTTTTTTTTTTTTTTTTTTTGCGGTATGCGGGCCTCTCACTGTTGTGACCTCTCCCGTTGTGGAGCACGGGCTCTGGACGTGCAGGCCCAGCGGCTATGGCTCACGGGCCCAGCCACTCCGCGGCATGTGGGATCTTCCTGGACCAGGGCACGAACCCGTGTCCCCTGCATCGGCAGGCGGACTCTCAACCACTGCGCCACCAGGGAAGCCCTGATTTTTTTTTTTTAATGTATGTTCTGGTTTATTTAAGTGATCTACAACCCTTTCATATATTTGCTTTTCCTATTGTGATTTTACCTTTCCTATAGATTCTTTCTTCTATTTAGAGAAAACCTTTCAGTATTCTTTTTAGGTTAGGTCTAGTATTGCTGTATTCTTTTAGTTTTTGCTTGTGTGAGAAATTCATTATCTCTCCTTCTATTATAAATGATAATCTTGCTGGGTAGAGTATCATAGGTTGCAGGTTTCTCTCTTTCAGGACTTTGAATATATCTTGCTACTCCCTTCTGGCCTGCAAAGTTTCTATAGAGAAATCAGCTGATAGCCTTATGGGGGTCCCCTTGTAACTTACTCTTTGTTTTTCTCTTGCTGCCTTTAAAATCCTCTCTTTATCTTTAACTTTTGCCATTTTAATTATGATATGTCTTGGTGTAGGTCTGCTTGGGTTCATCTTGTTTGGGACCCTTTGTGCTTCCTGTACCTCGATATCTGTTTCCTTCTTTAGGCTTGGGAAATTTTCAGCCATAATTTCTTTAAATACATTTTCGATCCCCTTTTCTCTTTCTCCTTCTGGGATCCCTGTTATGCCTAGATTGGCATGCTTTGTGTCCCATAGGTCTTTTATGTTGCTTTCATTTTTTTTTTTTCATTTGTCTTTTTGTCTGCCATTCTGATTGGGTGATTTCCATTATTTTGTCTTCCAGATCACTTATTCATTTTGCATTATTTAGTTTTCTGTATATTGCCTTTAGCTCAGTTTTCATCTCGGCAATTAAGTTGTCTGATTTTGATTGCCTCCTCTTTATAGTTCTTAGTTACAGTGATCTGCATTACTGTCGATAGCTTTTCTTAGCTCCTTCAGCATTTTTGTTACCTTCTTTTTGAACTCAGGGTCTGGTAGACTGGAGAGGTCTGTTTCATTGTTTGTTCTTTTAGGGGATTTCTCTTCTTATAATTGGGAGTGGTTCCTCTGCTTTTTCATTTTACTTATATTACTCTGACTCTATGAATTTAGGGGAAACAGTTATCTACTGTGGTCATGAAGGGCTGTTTATATGTGGAAACACCCCTGTGTAGCCTGTGTGAGTCTAATATTTTTGGTGCAAAGGCTGTTTTTGGTATGGATGCCTGCCATGTCTTTCCTCAGGGTGTGCTGGCCCTTCTCCCCTTGATAAGGGGTGTGATTGGTGTTGTGGTGACCAGAGCCTGCACTGGATGTTGGGCAGGGCCTCCTCTTTGCTCTGTGGTTGTCACAGCCCTATCAGGGGCAGGGTCTGCTCCCCAGTTGTTGAAGTAGAAGCCCCCAGATCCGGTCCTAAACTGTGGTGTGAGGTAGGTGGGACAGGAGCGCTCCCACTGGGAAAGGAGCTGCTGTGTATTCCTCCCCAGGAGTTGTCTGCCTGGACATGCACTTTGTACCATCTCCTGTCACCTGGTGTGCATGCTCAAAAAGTACACTGTTGTTGACACTGCCCTCCGCCCCACCTCTGCTGTGGGAATACCAGTAATCAGCTCAGATATCAGCCCTGCTTCTGCGTGTGCATGCCCACAAAGTTTGTTGTTGCTGGCACTAGACCTGCCTCAGCTAGGGGAGTGCCAGTAATCAGCTCAGATGTCCTGTAGAAGCTGCCGCTGGCATAAATTTGCTGAAGTCACGCACCTGCCAGGAATCGGTTCTGATTTCAGCCCTACCTCTGCGTGTTGGCAACCCACGGGCGCTTGTGTGCTCCCAGAGCTCATAATGGCGGAGCCGTGCCTGCCATGAGCACCCAGAGAATGAGGCCGCTGTGGTGGGGTCATGCCCCCCCCGCTTCACACGCACATTGACAGTAGACCTGGGCTCCATCCTGCGCACAGCACCCCCAGCCTCGCCCTGGACCACACTCCAGGCCCTTCAGGCTGTCTGTGTGCAGCCAGAGTGAGTCCTCTGAAGCCCGAGTTCCAGCCCCCAGCCGCTCCGCACACCAGCAGGCATGTGTCTTGGGCTGGGAAGTGCAGCAAGGTAGCGTGGACTGTCTGTGCTGGTCTCCCTCTGTCCTGCCTGCCACAGGCCAGCTGCTGTGCTCTCCTCTGAGGCTCCCTATCTGTCCCAGTGGACCTCCCAGTCGGTGAAGGGGGTTCCCAGGGTAAAGGAACCTTTCCCCTTTGAAAGCTCCCTCCCGGGGCACAGGTTCCGTCCTGATTCCTGCTTTTTTTTTTTCTTTCATCCTATCCGGTTATGTGGTGATCTTTCTTGCAGCTTTGGTTGTATGAGATCTTCTGCCAGTGTTCAGTGGGTATTCTGTGAGAATTTTTCAACATGTAGATGTGTCTTTCATGTATTTGTGGGAGGATGTGAGCCCCACGTCCTTCTATTCTGCCATCTTGATCTCTGCTCCCAGGTTCTTAACCTTTGAGAACCTAGTGCACTGTGGACCAAAGCCCAGACACACAGCTTGTCAAGAATCTGGTGGCTTCCCAGGCCTTGAAGCACTCCTTGGTGCAGCTTGAGACCCTGCCTGCCTGGACCATCCTTGTCCCTCTGCCTTTTCATGCCTCTTTCTCCCAGTCCTTCCTCTGATCCCCATTCTGCCCAGCTCTGAAGTCTACACTCCTCAAAGTAAGGGACTCTGACTCCCCATCACTCTGTGACCTGTCACTGCAGTGAAACGCAAACCTGTCCTGTAAGGGAACCACACCTGCCATGTGAGCCAGGCCTGGTAACTAGCTCCTGCTTCTGATCTCCTGTAAGTCTTGGCACTCAGTTACACTCTGTCCTGGTCATTTTTTATTTTTAATGTGTATGTATCTTGTCTCAGCTTGATTGCCAACTTCTCTGGAGCCGAGGCTGGGTCTTCATGTCCCCTCACAGCCGCCTAGCAGAGCTCTCTACATAGTAGATGCTCAAGAAATAGATTTTCAGTTGAATTCAAGGGAATAGACTCCCATAATGGAATGAACTCATTTCGGAAGTTCATTACCAAGCCATGAAAACCTTTTCTCATAGATCCTCCTGGACTGAATCCAGCTCTACCTTAATTAGCGAAGCAATTTGCAACACTTTCCCAAAAGTGCTTATGCATCCCTTTGTGTGACTGGAATAGGGGCCGCTGTACCAATTGCTGTCACCACCCAAAATTCAATTTTGAAAATCAACATCAGTGCCTGTGGCAGTGATGTAGATTTGTATGTATAAAAGTTTAATATGGTAAAGAGAAATTTACTGACTGCTGAGCGGGGGAAATGCAAAAGCAGCCAACATAGAGCCCAAAAGGACACTTTGTCACTTGAACATCTATTTTATTCACATTTAGGAAGCAGAGCTGACTTTTTCATAATATCCCAACTGCTGCCTTGTTTAAACCCAGCTTTGCCATTCGTCCTAAAATGTCCATAATCTCATTAGGTGTGAATGCAAAATCAGGTAGTTGAAAGCTTGTATATGAGAATATTTCTAAAAGTGCACAGTACACTTCATTGGGAAAACTGTATTTCAAAATTCAGCGATGTTTGCACTGGAGTCTGTGAATAAAGTGTAGGATGTAGGTATGTGGTGAGGCTTCCGGAATTAGGTATTTCTACTGATGTACTTTTAAGTAGTAAATAAGACTATTTTGTAATTGCTGAGCTTGGATTGGGTGTGACTAGGAACCCAGAATTGGCCTTGGCTCCATCTCTGCTTAGGCAGTAATAACTTGGCTTGAAGTTGCCGTACCTCAAACTCTCATCACCTCCACTGAGCTACTTTTACAGCCTCGTACAGACATCTTCCGACCTCAGATGAGAAATTGGGTGACAAGGTCATTTTTTGGTGATTTGTTATTTATAGGTGCTTCTCAGATTATTCTTTGAGGCTCCAGGCTTTATGGAAAGTATCTGGGAGACTGTCTCTTTAATACTGAAGGACTTTTGAGAGGTTCAGGGAACACAGAGGGTCACTTTGGTTTTTGAGCAATGCTCTGTACGGTGACCCCATCCTCTCTCTCTGTGTCCCTCCCCTCGGCCCTACTTCTCTGTCGGAGGTGGGAAAAGCTGGGCAGGAATGAGACACCCTGCTCACCCCACCGAGGGTACAGACGGAGGTGGCTGAGCAGCCCTCCTGCCAGCTCTCACTGTTAGATTTGGAGGAAAGGCAGGAGGGGACTCCTTTTGGCAGCATCTCTGAAGGTGAGGATCTGGTGGGAGCGCAGGTCTGGTGAGGACGCGATGTGTTGGTGGTCTGCCGGCAGTGAGGGAGCCCGGGAGAGAGGCGCTGGGCAGAGTCAGTGCTGTGAATGCCTTTCTTAATTAAGAGCTGGGTTGGGAGGGTGGTCGGTGGTGGTGGGAGTGGAAGGTCGGGTTGCACGGCTATCAGGTGGAGGACAGGTGCTGCAGACAGCCACTCGCTCGGCAGAGACCAAGGGTCAGTGCGTGATCCCCGCCAAGCTGATCATGAAACACTTGGGGACCACTGAGAGCCATCAAGCTCAGGGCCGGAGGTCCAGTCAGGGACAGAGTGAAGCTTCGGTGATTTTCCATCCCTTCATCACTTCCACCTCCAGCCATTCCCTGCAGTCACACCAGCAGCACTGATCCGCTGATATGTCCTAATTGCTGTCCCCTGGGCGTGTGCATGAGCTGGTCCTGTGCCTGGAGAGCCCCCACGTCCTACCGGTAGCTTCCGCCCACCCTCGCCATGACCCTTGGCAGGGCTTCCTTGGCTCCGCTGATGGTGTCAGGGGCCCTCCACGCACCCCTCATGCCGCTGTCACCGGGATCATCCTGAAGTCTTCTTTCGCCTTGTAGTTAGTGCAGTAAAGGCCTGTGTTTACTATAACTGTTTACTACTAATAGTAACCAAGACTAATCCCTCACATTCATCAGTGTTCCTGGCCCTGAATTCAGAGCAGTCCAGGCATTACCTTACTTACCCTCACATCACCCTCAGAAATAGGGACGATTATTATCTTTTCTTTTAAAAGAAAAGTTAAGTTGGCCAGTATGTTTCAAAAATGTCAGTGCTGGGAAGACAAAGAAAGGCCGAGGAGGTGTCCTGGCTGCAAGGAGAAAGAAATGTGACAGGTAGTGCAGGAGGCGATCCTGGGCCTAAAGGACTTTTTTTTTGCTGTGAAGAGTTTTACTGAGACAATTGACAGAGTTGGAATATGGACAATGGAACAGATAGAAGTGTTGTATCAATGTTAAATGTCCTGAATTTGGTCATGGAACTGTGGTTATATGAGAGAATGTCATTCTTAGGAAACATACTGAAATATTATGTATATATAGATATAGAGAAGGATAAAGGAAAAGTGGGAAATTTTTTTTTTAAGTGTCAGGGGCAGAGGGAGATGGAGTGATTTGCCCAATACCCCTTAGCTGGTAAGGGATGAGATCCAAATGCAGGCAGTTGGACTCCACAGCTCCCCACAGCTGTGCACACCTGCTCTGACATGGGCCGGGCACACTGTAGGTTCTCTTAAATTTATAAGCAAACACATCTGTACAGGTATGAAGAGGGCAAGCAAATGATGAAAGGCACAATTATCTCTTGATAATCTACATAATATTCTTTAAAAGTTTGGCTGGTGTTACCCTCTTTTTCCTTTTGCGTCTTGTGCCTTCTGTTCGTCTGTCGTCTGGTTAGCTCTTAGTTTTGCATGCCCTGCTGAAGACAGAACATTCAAAACGCTTTCCCCCAAAGTGTATGCTGCAGAATTCTGTTCCAGCTGGACTTTCCTTGGAAGTGCTGCCCGATGGGGAGTCAGACTCCTGTGTTAATATCCGTTCTTCTTTTTCAGCCTGTAGCCCCAGTGCACTCAAATAATGCCTTTGATCATTAGTCAACAAACACTGGCTGCCTCCTCAGCCCGTCACCCTTTCTCTTCTGATGTGGCTACCTGGGCGTTCTCATGATGGGTGGCCTGAACCTGGGGATGGATTGAGTAGAACTCAATGACAGGATTGTCTTTCTTGTTTGCTGTAAAGTGGGGACCTTATTTGACATGCACATGGAGGCAGAAGTGGAGCTGCCTATTAAAATGCTTAACTACTGATTTATTTATGCTCTGCCTTCTTCGAGAAAGGATTTAAGTTGGAAAAATCCATCATTTGAATTCTGGGAAAAAAACATTGAAGAGAAAGTTTCATTCTGGGGAGCTTTCAGAATTCTTGGCAGAATAATGTAAGGAACTGTAGCTAAATAATGGCAAAGGCAGAAGGAAGGGAAAACTTTTTAAGAGGTATGAGAGGGAAAAACCCACCTCTCACCTGCATGTTGCCCGCGTTCCCTGGAATTTCCAGCAGGGCCATCCGGAGTATTGCTTTGTTTCCCCCTTTTTATTTGCAAGGCTTCCTAACAGGACCTAACTGGGTTCTCCCTCTTGGTTCTCCTCAGTTCACCTGTTTCATCCTAAAATACTACTTTCTTCATGTTTCTTTCCTTGTAAAATTCAACAGCTCCCCACTTAACCACAGATGAAAGCTCAGATGATTTTTTTTTTGCCTTTCATAAAAGAATCTTTATTTAATACATTTCATATTGAAGGTTTAACTCAAAAAGCTCTTTCTTTTTCTCCCACCCAGGCTCTTTTACCTGCATGTTCAGGCCCTCAGCCAGATGGTCTGGTGTGAGGCATAGGTATAGCATCCCTGCCTCCTCTGCCCTGCTCATGCGACCGCCCCCACCAGGAAGGCCCTCTCCACTCTCCCCGGCGCCTGTGCATCCTTCAGAAACCAGCTTAGTCTCACTTCCATGATCCGCTAACCTCCTCTGACTTCTTGTGGCCCACATTGCCCCTGGCACTCCTGGAGTGTTGTGTTTTTACCACGGGGCTTGCTGGTTCACAAGTCACAGGTGTTCAGCAAATGTTTGTTTGCCAGTTGAGTTTTCCTGCAGGTTGGGGAGCTGCTGAGGTGGAGCCATTATTCCAAAAAGGTGATTTCTGACCGTGGGACCTGTGGTCAGAGAAGCCAGCTCTGAGCCGCAGGCCTGCTTCCTGTCCTTCCTGGAGGCATACGGTACAGACCCGTGTGGGGGCAGGGCTCATTTGCTCACTTTCTTGGAGGTTTTGTTTTTCAGGTTTCAGAGCCTGAGGCCTGTGATCAGATGTACCAGAGCTTAGCACGGCTCCATGCAAACTACTACAAACACAAGGTGAGTGGGCCACAGTCTTTTGTGTCGTCCCCAGCCCTTCGACTGGAGATGACCAATAAGAGTGAGTGAAATCTGATTATACGATGTTCTGTAAAGAATTGTGGTTTTGCTACTTTCAAATGTAACCAGTAATTTCAACCAAGCCAACTAAGGCACCTGGTAGAGGCTTTTAGGTCACCTAAATGAAAGCCATTTTTAATTTTGAAGAAAAGCCATGTGTTTTATATGCCAGTGGGTGCTTCCGGGTGTGTCTGACAACTCTTGGATCTCACACATATTTTCCCACCCCCTCTGATGGAACTGGTCTTCCCCACACTCTGGTGATAAAGATGGGGTGACTGGGAAAGTCCTGTCAGACAAAGCTGGACCTCTCCTCGGCCCTGACATGATTGCTGTCAAATTCTGTTTAGTGTGTTTTTTCCCCCAGGCTTGAAAAATGTGCTCAGTAACCACAGATTTACATGGCCAAATGCCTAGTCTGTATGAAGAGGGGATTTCTTCTAAATCCTCACTGCTCAAAGTGTGGTCCGTGAGCAGCAGCATGGGCACCACCCGGGGGCTGGTTAGAAATGCAGAATCATAGGCCCCACCCAGGCTCCCGAGGCCCAGCCTGCATTTTCCACAGGGTTCAGGTGCGTGTTCAAGTCAGAGCCGCCTCTCCAGACCGGACTGGTTTGGCCTCCAGGTGGCGTTGCGCTTCTCCTTCTGGCCTCCAGACACCCATGGCCTGTGAACTGCAGTTAGAGCGTGGCTTCTCTCCAGGATCATCCAGTCCCAGGTTGTGCTGCAGAGCTAATCTTCTCTCCCCTCCCTCTCTCTTTCCCCTCTGCCCCGTGTGACCAGTACCCTCGCCCCAGAGACACAAGCTTCAGTGGTCTGTCCCTGGAAGAATACAAACTGATCCTGTCCACAGGTATGGAAAGCACAGCTGCTGCCCTTTCTGGTTGGTTTGCAAATGAGTCTTTGTGTTTGAGCGGCCAAGGGGAATTGTCTAATAAGACAGTTTTGCTTGATGGAAAGTCTTGTGGAATAGCCCACAGGAAATTCTGAAGCTACAGGGCTCATGCTTTTTTGGCCACAGAACATGGAGAAGGTCAGAGGCATTATTTAAAAAAAGCAAATCCATCTTTAGAGCTTTTAAATTCAAGGCTGGGCAGCAGGGAACAAGGGAATATGTATTTGCCAAATGGAAGTAGTTGAAATCAGGATGGAAGGAAAATAATTTTATCTTTATGGTCCTAAGGGGGCTTTATAAACACGAGGGTTTTTAATTAAAACAAAAAGCCATTCAATAGACGTGTATGGGGATATCCGCCTAAGAGCTATCTGACCCAGGGGACGTGGTCTGTGGGTTAGATATGGGTTTAACTAGGTATGTTTTGGAGTCCTTGATAGACCCTGATTAACAAGAAAGGAAAAACCCTGTCTAGCCCGGCCCCTCCTTACTTCCCCATTCTCCATTGTCACTGAAGGGGGACGTGGGGGGTGGTGGCAGGGGAAGACTGGGTTGAAACAGGCAGGTTCTGGAAAATTAACTATTTTTATTGCCAAGGATACCACATATAAAAATAGGCTAACCTTTTCTGGGAGGGCATGGCCCTGAAACATTGCCTCCTGGTACTCTAGAAATTTCTCTTCCCTATTCCTCTGGCAGCCTTCAGCAACTAAGGTTTGAGAATTTAGGCTTCCAGAAAACTCCTAACCTTCTGAACAGATTAAAACCTGGTGGTGTCATCTGCTATTGTGGGTTGACTCTGATACTATTTTTATATTTACTCTCTGGAAAACTGGGGTAGAGATATTTTGGCCAGGCAGAATCACTTTATTGGCAATTTTTTAAAAAAATGTGTGTGTGTGTACACACCCACATACACATATAAACAAATGGTACCCCCATGTCCCTGGGCCCATGTAATTACCAGCATCAATGCACAATGTCATTGTGAGGACCCCGAAGAGTTTGAGCAAAGTTTGAACTTGGAATTAGAATGGAAAGAAGTTCCAGAGGCTCAGCCTCTGCCTCTTTGTTAACTCTCGGGACGGCTGAGTTCGGAGACAACGGGCCATAGCCAAGGAGTGGGAGATGTACGACTCCCCACCACTGGCCTGTGCTGCAGCTTGTCCTGGCTGGGAGTTCAGCCTTAGGAAATTAGCTGATAATTTGCTTTCACAGCAAGCCTCTTATTTTTGTTGTGACTCCGTGGAATAAGCTTACTGAGTGTTTCCTCTGAGGGCAGGACACCTTGCAGTGTTTGTCACGAGGATTTGAGGGCCTGGCAAGTCTGAAATGTGGCCGCAGTCTACGTCCCGAGTGTGTCCATCCTGGCTTGGGGTCCCGGGAGTCTCTGAAGGAGGCCTCGGCATCCTGTTTTGTGCCCCACGAAGGAACCTGCACTTCTGGAAAAGTCCCAGGGTGGAATGCTGGCCGGGGTACAGTGCGTGTCCTAATTTAGTCAAGAGCCCACTGACAATAAATGTTAATAGATGATGTGAGTTACCTTTTTGTTCAGAAAAGCTATTCTTTTTCTCCAGAAGTTTTATTAAGAGATGAAAATCCAGGCTCTGAAATTTAAATAATGTGAAAATCTAAACTTAAAATACAAGTAAAATTAGGTATCATAGAACTTTAGCCCTGGACAGACTTTAGACCAGTGGTTCTCAACCCGGGAGCGATTTTGTCCCCCAGGGACCTGTGGCAATGTCTGGAGACCATTTTAGTTGTCACAGCTTGCGGGGGGGAAAGGGCAGTTTGCTACTGACATCTAGTGGGTAGAAGCCAAGATGCTCCTGCAGTGCCAGGTCAGCCCCACAACAAAGAATTATCTGGCCCCAAGTGTCACTGGTGCTGAGACTGAGAAACCCTGCCTTGGTTCCTTTAGGGGGGAGGGGGGAGGGGTGGATGTATGTTTTTAAACAGAGGCCCCACTGGCTCCCACCAGCTCCTGCTGCCTTCACGCCTGTGAAGATGGCTGCGTTTTCTTGAGTGTGGGCCAGGTGCCAGGTACGTCACCTCCATTATTAAGAAGACTCACAACTTTTGAGGCAGGTGTTTTGATCTCCACTTTGCAGATGAGGAACCCGAGGCTCAGAGGGTTAACTGATTGCTTGAGGGGATCCAGTGTGGAAATGGTGGGCAGGGATGGGGGCCCAGGTCCAGCTCCCTCCCGGGTGCCTGCTCAACTCCACAGCGTGGGGTGGACCCAAGTGTCTGGGGTCAAATCCCAGCTCCACCACTTCCTAGCCGTGTAGCCTGCTCAAGTTCCTTAACCTCACTCTGCCTCAAGTTTCCACATCTGTAAAATGGAGACAGTAAGGTCTGTGTGGCTCAGGCCAAGTTTTGAGATAATCCTCTGGGCCTGTGGGTTGTGTAGCTGATGCTACAGTGCCTTTTCTTTGCTCACGTGGAGCACAGCGGAGAGGGCCCTGCTTAGATGCTGAATGATGATTGGATGTGAACAGAGGCCACTGTAAGGACGGTCTCTGGTACCCGAGTGCTCATCCACACTTGCATTTATTTGTCTGTTACTCTGCCTGATTTGCTGATCAGAAGTTGGGGCTATACTTCCCTTTCTTAGCAACATACTGTGAAAAGCGAGACATGCCTGTGTGGCGAAAGCCCTGTGGGGCCAACCTGTGTAATCATTTTAGACTTCAGCCTTTTTTTGTTGTCTTCTCCTTTTGCCAGATACCTTGAAAGAGTTTAAGGAGATGAATAAGGGCATGTGGAAGAAACTGCAGGAGAAGTTTGCCCCGAGGGATCCCGAGGAGAAGCATAAGGCCTGGGCTCGGGCCTTAGCACGCCCACGTACCTAAGCGTAAAGTCATGGACGTTGCCATTGTCAATAAAATGCCCTGATTTCCCTGTCCTTGTAGTTCGGGAATCTCATCTGGCCTTCACAAGAAAGGAAGCCCTTGTTGCTGTAAAGAAAGCTCTGGCCTGAGGAGGGACGCCAGTTGAGCATCCGCCCGCCCACCAGTCAGGCTAGGATGTCCTCCAGGAGAGGAAGTGCGGGTCTCCGTCTGGGCCTGAGAAGGGAAGGTGACGGGGCCTCTGGGCAAGGTGCTTCCTGCATGGCCCCAGGAGCCCCACCTGCCAACAGAGGTCTGGCTGGCTCCTGGCAAGATCCACAGGCTCCCTTTTGTTGTAGGAGCTCCTGGGAGAGAGCCAAAAATAGCGGTCAGTACTGAAGAAGGCGTCCTGTTGCAAACAGAAAGCAGCAGGAGTTGTATGACAGAGGGATGAGAAAAGCCTGCTCGGCCCTCCTCCCCACTGACTCAGAAGGCCAGAGCTCGGTCCTCTGCCCCTGACCTTGCAGAAAAGCCATGTTCCAAGTTGGCTTAAGGGGCAGAGTAGAGCTACCAACAGGCCAGGCAGGGCCTCGGCTTGAGTCGGCTTCAGCACTCGGGGCGGGTTCTGTGGGAGGCCACATGGCAGGCCCCCTCCCCTGGCCGGGGACACGCACAGCGTCACCTTATTACTCCACGGAACCTTAGCTCTTACCAGTAGACGTTTACATTCCCTACTTCAGGTTTCTTGTCAAGAGCAGAGCTGAGAGAAGGGGTAGGGCAGGGCCGACAGCACCCCTAGTTGGGAAGAAGTGGGAGTGGGTTCTTAACCTCATTGTACCTGGACTCCTCACTGTGTTTGGAAATGCATAAAATAAAATTCATAGGATTATGATAGAAACCAGTTATCCCATAGTACAGTTCTGTCCCGGAATCGCTGCAAGACAGGCTGGCATTCAGCATCTCCCACGAGCCCAAGGTTAGGCCAGCAGGCAGGGCTCGTATTCTGTCCTCTGCCAGCCCCACGTTACCACCCACCCCAGCCCCTGGGGAGCATGGGAGCCAGCCTCCCTTTCTAACGGACTAGATTAATTAATTTATTTAAGGTAATTAACGTATTAGTTCTCGGGCCAAAGGATTTGTAAAACATTACACCAAAAGGAGAAAACACAAGCAGTCAAAAACAGCCCCTGTTAACACGCCCCAGCCCTGTCACCTGGGCGTGTGACTCTTCCCCAGGAGGCCCAGGAGGAGGCAGGTCTCAGGACCAAGCCTATGGTCACCAGTCCGGCCGGGGCCGTGCGGAGAGGGTGGCGTGGACTTGGACACTGAGGTCTACGCACTGTATACGGCAGTTCGGAGGCACGGGCGGGCCACACGGCCCTGGCCAGGGCTGAGCCTGGCCCCGTGAATAAGTTAAATAACAAAGCCCTGAAGTCACTAGCGGCAGCATCGCCGCGCCCCTCCGGAGGCGGCGGTGACCGCAACGTAGTGCTTGGAGTGAACTGGAGGCCCCGGTCCTCACCACCCACCAGGAGGAGTACAAAGGCACGTCAGCCACAAGGGACAAAGCAATAGTCCTCTGAGAGGACTGAGACATGAAGGTAAGCCGAGTCCCACCGAGTTTCTGAGGTTGTTTTTAAGAGCTTGGTCTGGGCAGGACTGTCGGCTCTAGTTTCCCCTCTAAGCTGGTCAGAGTCTACATTGGCCTGGGGCGGGGTCTGGCAGAGGTGGAGCTGCGGGTTGGATGGGCACCTGGCCTTGAGGGGCTGAGGGGCGGTGTTCCCACTCTCAGCTCTCCAGTGTCGCACGTGGCCTGACGGGCCTTCCGTGGCTCCACTCAGCGGCTCATGCAGTTCTGGACATCCACGAAGCCCAGGCGTTGCCTGCGTTTCCGCTGCTCCGTCATCTAGATTTAAACAGATGCCATCAGGTTGGATCAGGCCGCCCAGAGTCCACCCTCCCCCCGGCTGCGGTTCAGCCCTGGCGGCAGGCCAAGGCACCCCCAGGGTGTAGCACGGATGTCAGCCCCAAACCCTTGTCCTCAGCGCATCACAAACCACTGATTTGGTGCAGCTGGGAAAGCACCCCACCTAAAAGAGGGGCTGCCGATGTCAGTCAGTCACTGCCAGATGGAGCGGAGGATGCTCTGGGCAAGAGGGGATCGATCTTGAGAAGCGGAAAGAAGCCTTACCCAGCCATCACCAGTCAACGCCTGAGGGGGACTCGCTAAAGCAAGGGAGGCCCCAACACCGGCACGAGGTTCCGCTCAGCCGTCTTTCTGGGGCGCAAGGATAGGGGCCACGACCCCGTCTAGCTTTCCACAGAGGGGAGAAGTGTGTTTGGAACCTGTCTTCCACCCCAGACCCAAGAAGAGGAGCCAGCAGGAAAGGGGGCAGGGGGAGCGTGAAGGCCCCAACACCCTCCCCCATGCCACCAGGCAGGCCCTGAGGCTGCCGGTGTGCTGCCAGGACAGGGCTAGGGGCACACCTGCTCCTTGAGCTCGTTGAGCTGGGCAGTGAGGTGGGACACCAGCTTCATGGTGGAGCTGAGCTTGTCCTGAAGAATCCGGATCTCGTTCTGCTCCCCCTCCCCCTCGTTGCTCACCAGTGACATGGCCCGCATCCGGGGGAACCAGTCCAGGTTCTTGTTCTGAAAAACATCACCAGTGGGGTGAGCGAGCTTGGGTCCAGCCTAGGAAGGCCTTGTTTAGAAAAGCAGTTGTGTGGGGGGAGCCTGCTACCACACCCTTGGCCAAATTAATCCCCAGGGATGTGTCACGGGAAAATCTGAATTGACCTGGGTCCTCCCCGGGGCCAGAGTGAGCTGGCAGTGACCCTGAGGGGGCGGGGAGGCCACAGCACTGAGACAGGCCAACCTCGGTTAGACAGCCCGAGTCTCTCCCTGGTACCAACACCACCTGTTTACTCTCCTAACAAACACCCTGCGAGTGGTGGAAGGCAGGCCTCTGCACCCAGACCCTGTCTCTCCTCCCTCCCTCCCTCCCTCCCTCCCTTCCTTCCTCCCGCCCCGACAGCACGCCCCACACCCCAGGAAGATGCCAGTCAGACAGATGGTGCGTTGAAGGAGCAGGGCTCTGCCGAGGGTGGCTGGCATCTGACACATGAGGCAAAGCCACGTTCCCCGGGACAGAGGCAGAGCGGGAGGGGACACCGAGCAGCTTTCTAGTTCCTTGTGGCAAGCTCTGAATTCTCAGATCAACAGATAATACCTGCGCTCAAAGACCAATCCAAATACAGACTCCAAAGATGCATAGAACCCTCTCCCCACCTTTCTTGCCTTTTAGGCGGCGTTTTCTCTAACGTGCGATAATCTAAAGATGCACTACGTCTGACGGGACTGATGGGCATCCTTTACCCTAAAGGCGCCCAGACCTTTACTCACTGCCTTCACTCCCTTCGCCCCTGCATTGGAGTGATGGTTGATTTCTCCTAAGTTTGACAGTTTAAAGTTCATCCAGGCGCCCTCTTGGCCTGCGACCACCCAGGCTTCAGCAAGCTGCCCTCCCTCTCGCCCAGCTAGAAAAGGCCCCTCAGAAAGGGCCACTGAGCAGTCGCCACAAGCAGGGCCACCTCGCATCAGGCACCCACAGGCCCCGGACACCACGCACGTCCTCTGGGGGCTTTTTTCCAGAGGCCCCCCTGCAGCACAGCAGCTGGCGGGGCTCCCGAGTAGCCGAGGTCGGCTCCAGCTGTCCCTTGTCCCCTGCTGCCTGTTAACAAGTGTCCACAGCTGTCCTGACCACCCCTCTCCCCGGGCCCACACCTTGATCATCTGGGCCACGTAGCTCTCGGGCCCCGTGTAGTCCGTCTTGTTCTTCACACGGACCAGCACAATGAAGTACAGGTAGTTCCACATGTTGTGCTCGAACTTGATGTGCTCCTCAAATGACACCGTCTTGTTGTCAAACTTGTCCCTCTCCAGACCTGCGGAGGCAGGAGGTGGGGGTGAGGGTACACCCCCTCCCCTGCCTCCAAGTGACCCGGTGGGCAGGCATGGCCTCCCGATGCAGTGGGGACATTGTTCTTGGGCTGAAAGTTCTGATGAATGCAGGCGACAGCCCACTCTGGGCTCTTTAGGTCACTTCTATTTAAAGCAGCAGCCACACAGCCGTGGAGCCCCTGCCCTGCCGCAGCACGGAGGGGACCATGGGAGCAGACGCCAGGATCCCGGGGGCCGGGGGGCCGGAAAAGCTTAGATGAGGGTCCTGTCCTACAGGGGCCCACCTGCTTGCCTGCGGTGGCTGTGAGGGGACCTGCACTTCATACCTAGGGGGTGGGGAGAAAGGCTCTGGCCTGAGACCAGAGGTTTGAGGCCACTGACCGGGCTCGTTGCCTCATCTGAGACCCAGAGAGTTTAAAGGGAGGATTTCTGAGGCCCTTTCCCACTCCCTTCTATGACTCCAAGTTCGGGTAGGGTCCTGTTCTCCCCAGTTCTGGGATGAGCGAACAGCCACCAAGCCGTCGGCCCCAGGGCAGGGCTCCCCGGCGGCCACGGGAATCTAGGAAGGGCCAGACTGAGGCCGACGACGACGGCCACAGCCTCCTCAGGCAGGAGCCCAGCCTCACCACAGATGAAGCACGTGGTCTTGAGAATTTCTTCCTTCTTCTGCTTCTCACTGCGCAAGTCGGCAAAGGTGTCGATGATCACCCCAAAGATGAGGTTCAGCACGATGATGATGACAATGAAGAAGAACAGGAGGTCGTAGACCACGCGGGCCGGGAAGAGAGACTCCTACGGGGGGAAGGCGGGGAGGCTGGGGTCAGCAGCCCCCATTGGAAAGGAATAAGGGCACCTGGCTCCCAGGGCCCTGAAGATGGCAGAGAGGACCCAGCCTCACCACACAGAATGAGAATCACAATCAGAGGCCCTGAGTGTGGATGAGGACTCAGCGGCCGGGACGAGGCCCTCGAGGAGTCTGGGGTGGGGACATGGCCCGCCCCTGACTGCTGGTTAGGGGAAGAGCAGCTCTGAACTCCTCTGCCTGCCCTCAGGACACCTGGTCTCACTCGTTCTAGAAACCCTCTGGCCAAGAAGCTTCTCACCCTCGTGCCACTAGGGACAGACTGCCATTCGGAGAACGTGGGGCTGCCCGAGCCAAACCCTGAGGCCTCCTTATGGAGCCAGCCCGGCGTCCCCACCCTGCCTACCCTGGCTGCGGGCCAGGGCTCTGCCTCTCAGCTGAAGCCACTGTGGCCGGGGACCCGCCCGCTGCCTGACTCACGGCTTCCCTAGCCCGGGAAAGCCGGATGCCAAGGTCTTTCCTCAGAGCATCTACAGTGAGCTGGCGGGGATGCCTGGGTAGACAGGGGCCTGGATAGCTCAGCTACACCATAACCGCACGGGACTGGGAGGGACAGCGGGGAGAAGGGGACGCAAAGGTGCAGGGACTCGCAACCCTGAAGATGGAGGGAGGCCAAGCTGCTCCGCCGGCCATGACCTGAGGGCGGGGCTGGGCCCCCGTGGACTGGGGAGGGGGCAGGGGGCGCTCACGTCTTTGGAGGGCTTGCGGAGAATGTCGCCCACACCGCCACCATTGCGCAGCCCGTGGTTCATGACGGTGACGATGCACATGAGCAGGGTGTCACAGGCCCGCTCCGCGCTGTCCAGCTCCTCATCCTCTGCAAGCAGGGCGCGTGCTCAGCCCTGGGCCAGGCCACCTGCCTCTGCCCCCACCGCACGTGACTCCCAAGACGCACTGCCCTCACCTGCCAGGACCTCGGGCACCACGACCCCTGAGACACAGTCCATGTTGTCCCCACTGCAAGTGTCCACAATTGTGGCAGCTCCATGTGGCATCCCCAGGGGGCTGGCTGGAGGGGACAGGATCAAGATCAGGAGGTCCAAGGACTGTCCTCATCATCTCCCCAGTTCTGGGCCCAACATCACATCCTCCAGGAAGCCTGCCCTGATCCTACCAGTTCCCCACTGCCTGGCTACAGTGAAGGGTCTCCATGTACCTGCCCCCGCCGGGCTGTGCTCCAAGGGCCGGGAGGGGGGCCTGCACCCCTAGCCCTGGTGCACCGGCAGCTCCCACAAGTACCGAGTTTAACATGAACCACAGGGTCTTTAAACAAGAGCGACCCAAGGCGCTCCCACTCCCTCAGTCTGTCCAGGGAAGAGGGAGGCAGTGAGCTAGACCCCCACCCAGAACCCAAGAGGAGAAACTGAGGCAGGAGGCCTGGTGGGATAAGCGCTTCCAGGCCCTGGTCCCAACTCCAGCCACTTGTGCAGGCCCCTCATCCCCACACGCCCGCCCAGGAGAGGTGCCCCCAGACCTCTGGAGTGGTTGCTGGGCAGCCGGTCGACCTCGAGAATGAAGTCATCCTTGAGGAAGAGGAAGCCAACAATGGAGAAGAGGTAGACCAGGATGAGGGCCAGGAGGGCGGTCAGCAGGATGGAGCGGCCGTTGCGGGTCACACTCTTGATGACATTGAACAGCGTCTCTTCGCGGTAGATGAGGTCAAAGAGCTGCAGGGCAGAGATGGGGCCGCCGCTGGACCCACGGGCTGCCTGCCTACCAGTGGTTCCCCCCGCCTCCCCCAGCGGCGTCTGCTCTTGGGCAGGTGGAACCAGGCTGGCGGGCCTGTTGGGGCCGTCGTCTCCGAGGAACCTGGAGTTCCAAGGCCCAGGAAACGGAGAGGTCCAGGAGAAGGCTAGAGGGTGGAATGGGCAGCGCATACCACAAGCAGCAGGAGAAAGATGGCCAACACTTACGGTGTGCTTGCTACGTGCCAGGACACACTCTACACAACTGTTGTGTGTTAGCTCACTTCATCCTCACAATTATTCTAAAGGGCAGGTGCCGTTAATTATCCCCATTTTACAGATGAGGAAACTGAGGCACGGGCAGTTAAGAAACCTACCCAAAGTTACACAGCTAGGAGGGGCCACACTGGGATGTAAACCCAGATGGTCTGGCTCGAGAGTCCAGGCTTGGACTCCCACTGTACAGGGGAGATGGGGCCATGAGTAGATATCACGGCCTTGAAGGCCAGGATGGGGTCCAGCGGAGGAGGACACTGGAAATCCACTCCTCCCAGCCCAGCAGCAAAAGGCCTGGGGATGGGGAACTGTTAGCAACTGGCAGGAAGCCCCAACTGCCTGCCCCTGCCCCTGCCCAGCCCCACTCACGCCTCACCAGGATGCTGTAGAAGAGTTCATGGGCAAAGAGGCCCAGGACACTCGTCAGGATGTAGCCCACGTGGTACAGGAACTCCATGTCCATGACCATGGCCTTATAGCCCCGGATGAAGGTGCCACGGTTGCCCACGAAGCTCACCACGAACACGATCTTGTTGGTCAGCTGTGGGCAAGTGCAGGGCATGGGGGTCAGTGCCCTACCACCCACCCTGAATCTCCACCCCTGTTGCCAGGCCCAGCCGGTGCCTAGAGCAGAGGCGAAGCCTGGGTCTTCAGGGGAGTGGATCTGAGCTGGTCCTGCTCAGCCTGGCAAACACAGCCTTAATGGAATGCTTCCTGAAATGCATCTGGGCTTCTGGGACTAGAATAGAGGAGAAGTCCCTCGGGTCCCCAGCTCCAGGAAGAAAGTGAGATGCAGATAAAGGAACAAGTCAGAGAAGACCGTCCTTAGCCTTTACGGTGACTAGGTCAGTTAGGGAAAGGCACCCCCCACGTGCTCGAGACACTTTATTTCTACCTGTCAGGAAACTGTCATAACACATAAATCTTTGATGTCCGCAATATGCCTTCAGGCAGTGCACAACAAACACTGGGAACCCAGCAGCCCTGAAGCTGGTGCTCCAAAGCGGCTCCTGGCTGGCTGGCTCTGAGTGCCTGCTGCCCCGAGTTGTCCAGGGGAAAGAGGAGACACAGAGTGGTCCCAACCTCGGGTCTGTAATGAGCTTGGGATCCCAACACGGGACCAGGGGGAAGGGGCAGAGCAGCGGGCCAGCTTCAGGTCCAGCTGCGCGACAAGCCCAGGAGGGGTTGGGGGTGGGCGGTGGGGGCCCTCTGGCACTCACGTTGAGGGCACCCAGGATGCTGAGCGTGGGCCCAATGCCCAGGTAGTAGATGGAGCGCAGGATGAGCGCCACGATGAGGGGGCGGATGCTATAGCGCTTGGTGAACAGGGCCGCGATGGAGAAGCAGATGAGGATCCAGAACAGCAGCGAGATGAGGGGGGAGCCCAGCACACCTGGGGGCCAGGGAGCAGGGACAGGGCGGCTTGCTCAAGCCCACCCACCCAACAGACCCCAAGAAGCTACCCCTTTCTGGGAGCCTTCCCTGTAAATTCCCGCTCGCCTGGCTGTAGGGCCCTGCCCATCACACCTGCATCTGGAGGCCTAAGGTAGGAGGCCCTCTCCATCTGCTGCTCCCGTAACTGCTCTCTGCCTTGCATGTGTGTGTGCTGTCTCCAGAGGTCAAGGGCCCTATCCATCCCCGTGATGAGGTGCAGAACCCAGAGGCCAGGGAAGGGGGTGCTTCTCCCCACTCTGCATCCAGTCCCCTCAGAGCCTGGCCAGCTCACATCAGAGGAGGGAGCATGGAAGGCTCAGGGCCGCCACCTGCCAGCCCTGTGTCCTCACCTGTGGATGCGCCCTCCACGTAGGGGTAGAAGAAGGCGATGATGATGTTGATAAAAACCGCCAGGTTGAAGGAGATGCTGCCCCACAGGGTCATGCGGCGGGAGAACCAGTAGATGAGTGGCATGCCTGGGGGAGGAGGTGGCGGGGCCAGGGTAAGGGGGGCCCCTGATTAACACCATCTGCCCACCCCATACCAGGCCGCAGAGCCTGCACAAGCTCCAGGTCCCACTTCAGGAGGAAAAAAACGTGATCGGAGCCCTCCTTGGGGCAGGGGTGGGACTCCCACCAGTAGGCGAGGGAGGCATCAGGGGCATCAGTGAGCAGCTCCAGCCCCCCACCCCCGCCCTCCTGCCGGCCCGCGGGGTCCTCACTGCGGAGCTTGCGCTGCCACTCCATCTCGTTGTGCAGGAAGGAGGACTGGTCGAAGAAGTCGCTCACTTTGCTACCCTGCTCATCCTGCTCGGTGGTGGTGAAGAGCCGGTGCTTGGTCTCCTCCGTCAGGAACTGGCAGATGCCGGGCACCGGGAACACGATCTGCTCCATGCTGCGGTCCTGCCGCACGATCTGGACGCACACGGGCACCTGCTCACATCTGAGCCGTGGCCCCCGAGGGCCCAGCCCTCACTCCTGGCCCCCAGCTGTTCTCAGGTCCCACCTCTATCTGAGACGTGTGGTTCTCATAGTAGGCCAGGGGGTCCTCCTCTTCCTCCTGTGCCGGTGCTGAGGACTTGAGCATCTGTGACAGCTGCTTGTTGTTGAGGCTGAGCTGGGGGGGGGGGGTGATGCCGAGGTCAGGCCCGCCCCCACCTCCATGCCGGGGCCCAGCTCTGAACTACACCCCACTGAGTGACCCCCAACTAGACCAGACCCAGCCCCGAAGTGGGAGACAATCCTATAGGACAGTCAGCACCCTCCACAGTCCTGCCCAGGTGCACCCCTAGGTCCTGCTCCAGGTGCCAGACGCCCCAAACCCACACAGCAACCTTGCTCCCACTCCTCTGTCCGGGTGACATCCCTGGACCGGCTCCCACCGGTCCTCAGCCCCGCCCCCCAATTCTGAGCTGGCTCTTTACTCAGGTTCAAGCCAAGGCCTTGGGCCACAGGTCTGCCCTAAGTTCCTGGCCCCGCCCCCAGCCACATCCCAGACTCCAGCCAGGATATGAGGTCTCAGCTCTGCCCTCAGCCCCGCCCCCGAGCCATAGTCACGCCCTCCAACTATCCCATCCAATCTCCCACCCAACCCCGCCCCTAGATCTAAGCCCCGCCCCACGCCCAGCCCTATCCTCTGGGCCCCCACCATGGAAGAGATGCCCTCGGCCTCCTCCTCTTGGATGCGCCTCACGGGCTTCAGCAGGTGCTGCAGCTGCTTGTTGTGCCTGGAGAGCTGAGTGAGATGGCAGCGGAGAGTCACTGGGTCGTGGTCGCCGGTGGGGGCGTGGCCGCTAGGGCGGGGCCGTGGGGTGGGGCCGGTACCTGCAGCGCCAGGATGTAGATGTTGTGGCCCACTTCACGAGGGCTCACGTCCGAGTTCTCACGCTCCTCCTCCTGCAGGTAGGCCTTCTTGATGACGTCCACCTGCCGGGGCAGGGGCTGCTGAATGCCCTCTTCCTGGGGCGTAGGGCGGGCTGGGCTCTGATCCCCAGCCCCGCACACCCCACCTGGTCCGCCTCCCCACCTGACCCCCAGCCCAGCCTCACCAGCTCCTGGGGCCGCAGGCTGATGAGGATGCGCTCGGCGTTTTCACTGTCGTGCCGGCTCTCCATCAGAGCCAGGAGCAGCTTGGAGGCATTGTCCTGGGGGAGAGGAGGGAGGGACAGGCCACAGTCTGAGGGCCCCCGCCACCCCCTCCACTGACTACTCCGTAACAGCCTCTCTTGGCCCGTAAGTCCCGTGGCCTTCTTGTTCCCCACTTACCCCCAGGGCTTGCTGTGAGAAGGGTGCTGCGTATCCGGTCCACCCACAGGCCACCTTCCCCCACCCTGTGCACCCCCCAAACAGCAGACACGGACACAGGAGGCCCTCGGATAAACCCAGAACATGTCTGCTTCTAGAGCAAGTGTACATCCAACACGTTTGCTCACACATGCACTTGTGTGTACAAACATGCACACATCACACACCTGCACATCACCCATGCTTGCACACACGATGCCCACACCGCGCGCACACACACACACACACACAATGCTAACATCACACACACCAGCATGTACACTCAACATATACATCACATGCACACCCACGCATGCTCACGTGGGCTGCCAAGGGCCCTACCTTGAGTTGCAGCACCAGGTCCATACGGTACTTGCACAGGGGACTGATGTCATTGAGAATCAGCGCGGTGATGATGTCTATGCCATTGGACTCGTGCGTCACGATGCAGGTCTGGCGGGAGGCAGGGGTGGGGGGTGACACGGGGCCTGGGCCCCCTCAGAATCGTGGCAGCTCAAGGGGCCACGGTCTGTCCCCTGCCCGGCCTGCTCCATCCTCCCCCATGTCCACGCTGCCATGCGCCGCTCCGACGGCTCACCTGGTTCTCGTGGCAGGGGCCCTGGCAATACTCGGTGAGGGTCTCCAGGGTCTGGATGACGAGGCCCACGTTGTCCTCGTTGATGTAGAGCCCCAGCAGCCCCAGACCGCCCGTGGTGCTGCCGCACATGATGTCCAAGAACTGCAGAGTCTCGCACACCAGGTTGTAGTTGGTCTTGTTGTTCTGGCAGCGCAGGAAGTTCTGAAGAGCACAGGGGGGGGGGGCGGCGTGGCACCGCTGCAGCAGGGAGGGAGGGGCCGGCCTGGGGACCGCGATGCTGCAGGCTGCAGGGGTGGGGGCCTCACCGGCCTCAGAGCAGTGGTGCCCAGGCCAGATGCGGGGCACAGAGTATGGGCGGGGTCGGGAGGCGGGGTCAGGTGGGGCAGGGCCTCACCTGCAGGTCCCGGTTGTGGTTCTCGCACAGCAGCTGCAGAAAGCGCAGGATGGGCTGCATGATGAGCACGGACGTGCCCATCTCGTTGCTCTGCACGCGCTCGCCCACCTCATGCCCCTGGCGCAGGCTGGGCCCCAGCGAATAGCGGGATGAGGAGCTGGGCATCCAGAAGGAGGCCACGCGGCCTGCAGGGTGAGGCCTGGTTAGGCTGGGGCTGCTGGGAGCAGCCAGACCCTCACCCTCACCCTCCGTTCCCACCCTCAGTCCCCAGCCTGCCCACCTTGCCTTGTGCCCACGTCCTCATCCCTGGGGCCCGTGACCCCACTCACCCTGCACCCTCTGAGCCTGACCTTTGGCGGCGGGGTCTGCTGGCTCCCGGTCCTCACGCGGCTGGCTGCCCAGGTCGCTCATGTTGACGGCCACTGTGGACTTGGTCTCCTGCTGGGCCCGCTTCATGCGGTCGTGCAGCACCTTGAAGAAGCGCTCTGACTTCTTGTCGCTCGTCATCAGGTTGTAGAAGGATTTCTGCGGGTGGCCAGTGAGACGGGGGGCAGCCTCAGCGCCAGGCCTGGCTCTAAGCAGCCCTCGGTGAGAGCCGGGGGGCTCCATGCTGTGCTTCAGGGACAAGGTGGTGGAGACAGAGACGCCCCTGTGCCCTGCGCCTAAGGCTGGGGTGGGGGGCAGTCAGGACCAGCAGAGGTGGAGGAGGAAGGGCCAGTGCCAGTGATGCTGGAGGCCTGCACTAGCTTCCTACCCACCTGCATCTGCCCTTGACCTTCCGTCAGTTCCCCACACAGCAGCTAGAGGGGTCTCTCTGAAGTCTAAGTCACGTCCCTTCTCTGCTCAAAACCCTGAATCTTCCCCCAGGGGCAGGCCTGGGCCCACGGTGCCCACAAGGCCTCGTGATGGCCTGCCACCCCCCTGACCCCAGCTCCTCCCATTCACCCCTCCTCCACCCCCTCCAACCACATCAGCCATTTCCCCTTCACGGCCTTCTGCTGCCCGCTCTGCCCCGGGCGCCCTGCCCCACTTCACGTGCTCACTTCTGGGTCCTCATTCAAACGGTCCCCTCTCAGGGGTCTTCCCATCACTCCTTCTGAGATACCCCTGGCCCAGAACTCCTGAAGCCCCCTGCCTGAATTATCACCAACCAGCATGCTCTCCGTATTACGCAGGGACTGCAGTTCGGGACTGTTGTCCCCACTAGGATACGAGTACCAAGAGAACATGGGTTTTGTCCCTTTCCTTCACTGCTGAATCCTTAGCGCCTAGAACACTGCCAGGCACACAGAAGGCACTCACTAAATGCAGACTTACGGGAAGAATGAATGAGTGAATAAATAAATGAGTGGAGATAAAATAATCAGAGAGGGCTTTTGGAGATAGTAGCCCTTTACTTGGACACCAAAGGCTGAGGATGTGGAAGAGGAGGGAGGAGACCTGAGCAGAGGCTGAGAGGCAAGAATGGTGGACTAATAGGGGGCGGGATGGTGGGCGACAGGCCCAGGCCCGGCTGGAGCAGGGCGGGGGTGTGGGATAGAAAAGGGCCACGTGACACGGGGGCAGATATGGGAGGGCAGAGCCTCCCGCGAGTAGCCGGACTTGCACTGGCCGCCAGCACCCAGCCCTGCAGCCCCACCCCCATGGCCCAGGGACTGGCACACTGTCCCCCTCCTGAGCAGGGGGCACCACCCAAGGAGGTGAGCCCCTGGAGCCCCGCCCCCCTCCACACCTGGATCTCGGTGTTGCCACCGTCCAGCAGGCGGATGGCCAGGCCAATGCTCTCCTGGAAGATCTTCTCGTTCTTGGTGCTAGTGATGAGGTCACACACCAGCTTGGTGGCCCCCTCCTTGTCCAGCCGGCACTGGGTGGCTGCGATCGCTGACCAGTCTTGGTCCAGGCCTGGAGTGGGCAAACTCGCCTAAGGGGGAGCAGGTGGAGGGAGGGGAAGGAAGGGCCCAGAGCGAATGGGCCTCCCGGAGGCACAGCAGGGGAGACGCGGTACTGACCGGTGCCCACGGGGTCTGGGAGGTCCCCCCGCGAGCTGGACTTCCGGTTCTGGAGGTAGTTTTGCAGCAGCATTTTGCGCAGCTGGTTGCCCTGCAGGGAAGGGAGCAAGGCCTACAGCAGCCCGTTTCACCCTCTACCCCCCAGCCCAGCGGTCCTGGTCCTGAGCCCCTGGACCTCGTGGCCAGGCCCACCCGGCATCCAGCCGACCTGGGCACTCACCCGGTCCCCGTACTTGGTCTTCTTAAGCAGCATTTGCTGCAGCGTCCTCAGCACCTTGACACACAGCTTCTCCTCCGACTCCATGAGGTCCTTGGTGTGCTGGATCAGCCTGGCCGGCGGGGAAGGAGGGCACACTTGGGGTGGACCCCTCCCCCCTCCAGCTGCTGTTCCTGACCACGGCCCTCTGACCCCATGGGCTTTCCCCGTCCTGGGCCGCTGTGTCCCTGCCGCCCCCATGCCCCGGCCCCGCATCCCACTCACTTGGACAGGAAGCCTCCACTCTCACAGCGCTGGTGGGCCTCAGTGCCCTCCAGGAAGAGCAACTCGGGCCAGTGCAGGACGTCCACCAGCACGGATAGCTCGGCCTGCACTAGGGGCTTCAGCCGCTCCTCCAGGGCTGTGATGATGTCCTGGGGTGGGTGGCGTGGGGAGGGCAGGGTCACCGCTGGGCGAGGGGCAGGCCACCCAGGCCCAAGGGATGACCAGGGCGTGACTGCCGTTGCCCCCACCCCAACGCCAAAGCGCCCCACGGACTGGCCTGTGCCTGTCTGAGGGGCCCTGGGCCCACGGAGCCACCCAGGACAGAGCATGATGTCTGTCTGCTCAGAGCCCCTGGGCATACCCTGGCTTCCCTCCCAGCCCCTTCTCTAGCTCTGTGTGACCTTGGGCAAACCCTTTGCCCCCTCTGGGCCTCGATTTTCTGCCACATGGGGATAGTAACTCACCATACCCCCTCTAGAGGCCAGTGAGACAGTGGACAGAGTGTGTTCTCTAAACACGAAGGTGCTGTTGGGAGCGAGGGGTGTACCGGCCCCCTTCACGAGCACCAGCCCTGGAATGGTGCCCCTCAGTCCCCTGCCCCTAGCAGCCCCCAGGAGTGGACGGGCTGACCAGCCCCTTCCCAGAGAGCGTGGGCAGCACAGGGAGGGACACTCCCCAGCCCCACGCCCACCTGCAGCTTCTCGATGATGTTCTTGTAGTCCCACTGGTTGGGGGTGGGTGTGACACGGGGGAAGGCCCGCGGGGCCGTCTTGTAGTTGGAAACGTTCCGCTGGGCGGCAGCTGCACAGCTGGCACCACTGCTGAGCAGCGAGCTGATGTGGGCATCCAGGTCCATGGGCAGCAAGATGGCCCGGCCCTTGGCTGAGGGGAGAGGGGACGGGGCGCTGGTGGGGGGTGAGGGCTCAGCCAGAGGGGCCAGGCTCAGCGTCTGTCGCACTGGGGGACAGGGCCTGGGGTGCAGGGGCCCCCACCCTGGCCCCCACTTGAAATGAGGTGCCCTCTTCCCTTTTTAGGGTAAAAAGAGGGAACTTTTGCCTCTTCGTTTCCACCCTGGCTCCACTCTGACCCCTCCCCCCTCCACTCTCCCGCCTCCCCTCTCCCCTTCCCTAACTCTCCCTAACAATCTACAGCCTCCCTCCTGCCTGAGACCATTTGTAAGCCCAAGAAACTCTGCTCGGGGGAGGTCACCCAGCACTCTCCTCCGGGAAACTGCCTCAGAGGAGAAAACAGCCTTTTCTCAATTGCCAAGACGCCAGTGAGACACCAAGAAGGACTTACTGAGCACCACCTAGGAGCAGCTGATGGGCGAGCTTCGGGATAAGGTGTTTACTGTGAGGGCAGGCATCCCGAGGGAGGAGAGAGAAGGGGAGGGGAGGGGCTGGCCAGCGCCCCGGCACACTCACCCACCATGGCGAGGGTCCGGATGCAGGCCTCCACGGAACCCTTGTGCTGCTGCTGCAGCCACGGACACTCAAGCAGCCGTGTGGTGGACTGCAGCAGCTGCACCACGATCGTCTGGTGTGTCTGCAAGAGGCAACGTGCCTGCTGCCACAGCCCGGCCCACACTCCACCCTGGGCGGCCCCAGGCCGGCGACCAGAGCCTACTGAGTCTGGGCGTGGGCGGAGGGATAAGGCCTCCAACAGCTACCATGGGCTTTTGTGCCGGTTGGAAAAAGGCACCCCCTTTCCTCTCAGCAGTGCACAACCTGCGCAACTATACATGGCAGCCCTGTGAGAACTCCCCGAGGTCCAAGCCTGGGGCTTATAACCCTATTGCTGACCCTTTTCTTCCTTTAAAAAAATTTCAAATAAATTAATATTGTGGAAAGGGGATATATTTACATGGTTCAAAAACCAAAAGGTTATAACAAAGAATATACTTCAAGAAGTCTTGGGGGCTTCCCTGGTGGTGCAGTGGTAAAGAATCTGCCTTACAATGCAGGGGACTCAGGTTCGATCCCTGGTCAGGGAACTAAGATCCCACGTGCTTCAGGGCAACTAAGCCCGCGTGCCACAACTACTGAGCTCGTGTGCCTCAACTAGAGAGACTGCGTGCCACAAACTACAGGGCCCACGTGCTCTGGAACCTGCGCGCCACAACTAGAGAAGGGAAAACCTGCACTCTACAACTAGAGAGAAGCCCGCGCGCCACCACGAAAAATCCCACACGCCTCAAAGAAGATCCCGAGTGCCGCAACTAAGACCGAACACAGCCAAAAAATTAATTAATTAATTAATTAATTAATAATAAATAAATAAAATCTTAAAAAAAAAAAAGAAGTCTTGACCCCGTCACCCCCATTCTCCCATGCTCTAATGAGAGGTGGCTAATGAGAGGTGGGGAAAGCTGATACACATCACCGGAGTCCCAAAGGGGTCCCAGGGTCCAAACACATATGTGTCAAAACAAGCCCATCCTGGCTGGGAGGGTGGGACCCAGTGTTTTTTCGCTCAGAAGCACTATCCCCGCTCCACCCTCAGTCCCTCTACCTATAGGCAGCCCTTTGATTGGTTACTTGTGTGGCCTTTCAGTGTTTCTTTATGAATTAGGTGGTGTAGCAGGGTCCTTCCTCAAGGGAACCTGGGTCTCTTCCTTTCAAGGGGCTCTGAGCTGTGACCTGGCTCGAGTCTGGGAATTTGGGGATTGAGGGGCTGTGACTCTCAGGGATTCAAGTCCAACACCTGTTCACAGCCTAGAGCTCTTCTGCCTCTACAGATAAGAAAGGCTTTAAGAAGACTGTCTACCTCTTTCAGTTCTGGGGACACCACGACCAACTAGCCAACACTGATGATTCTGTGCATCAGATTCTCCTGCTTCGGCTCTGCTATCCACTGCAGTAATTGCCACACTCTGTCTTCAGTGCATAAGGGCTGCCAGGTGTCCCCGGCCACCCTGGGACCCATCATACCAAGTGAATTTAGGAATTCCTGTTCTATGGTAATTTCCCCTGTAATTCCCAACCCACGGAAACTGTGAGATAATAAACGTTTGTGGTTTTAAACTGCTATATTTGGGGATAATTTGCTACACAGCATTGATAACTAATACACGTTTATATTCTTCTGCTGTATCTTTATAAGCTACAAGCAAATATGAATATATGTATTCTGACTCCCGCCACCCCCACCCCCCCGCCCACACAGAAGCCGCCAGCAGCTGGAGCTCACCTGCAGGGAGGTGCTATTCTCAGAGAACGGGGAGCTGAAGAAGGCGTTGATTGTGTCCAGCACGACGGTCAGCACATACTTCTCCAGGGTGGGGTCAGACAGGCGCTTCTCACGCTTACTGCAGACCTGGGGTAGGAGAGACTGATGCCTGGGGGCCCCTCCACTCCCACCCCCTGGAAGACCGCTGCACCCCCCGCCATGGTCTGCCTGCCAGCCCACACCCCGACAGGCACGGACCCGAGCCATGTCCAGGGTGAAGTTCTCAAAAAGCGTCCAGATGTGGTTGCTGGTATAGATCTCCTTCATCTCCACCTCCGTGTCCACGTAGCAGTGGTTCACAAAGTTCACGTAGGCCATTTTCACCTGGGCAGGCGGGGCCGGGAGGTCAGGGCACGAGCCGGGTCTCCCTCTCTGCGCTTCCCTGATTCCTCCCGACCCTCCCTTTGCTCCTCTGCCCGAGTCCCCACCACCTCCCCACCTCCCAAGCCCTGTCCACTTCCCCCACTTTCCCTCCCTCCCTCCCCCTGCCCCACCCAGCAGGGCTGAGGGGCTGGCTCCCCACCCCCACACCCTCCCCCAGCCCCCGGGATCCCCATGTGCACACAGGCCCCACCTCGGTGATGCAGTCCTCGTGCGTCACCACAGACACCACATCCTCCAGGGGCAGCAGGGACGTGCACTTGATCTCGGTGTAGACGTTCTTGCCCTCGGCGCAGGCGGCCAGCAGGTCCACCAGGGAAATGTGGTACATGAGGGGGCTGTGGTCCTCCACGCCATCCCGGGCGGTCTTCATCATGTCCAGCAGGTGGGCCAGCGAGGCCTTGTCGTTGTAGAACACGACCACATCGTCACCTGCGTTGGTCAGCTGTGGGTGGGAAGGGGGCACATCAGACCCCCTCAGTCCAGCAGGCTCGGGGCCCCAGCCCTCTCCTGTGCTTCCCAGAGAGAGACTGGGACTCTGGGACTCTGACTCCAGCCCTCACCCGACACTCAGGAAAACCCTCCCCTGCTTGAGTTTCTGGGGTTCCCTGGCCCTTGGGGCCCCAGGCTGATGTCTCAGGCCCTCTGCTGTTAGCTAGGACACCGAACCCCAGACTCAGGAAGTCCCCCCTCCTCTAAGGAAAGAAATCCCACTTGGGCTTGTCTCAGAGGCGCCTCCTCCAGGAAGTCCTTTGCAATCCCACCCTCTCCCGGCTTACCCTCTCTCTCCCCTGTGCTCCCATAGCTGTAATTTAAACCCTCGAGGAGCATATACTGCATCCCTCTGGTGTCGACGATTAGGTTAGTCACGGTAATATAATAATAGCAATCAATAATTGACACTGCACAGCACGTCCAGACACGACGTCTCATTGATAAGTCCCTCGTCTCACTTGAGTGTTTGCTCTTTTCTCTCCCTGCTCCTTCCCACTCTGAGATGCTCCAGAGCAGAGAGCATGTCTGTTCCAGATTTAGATTCAGCCCTTCACCCCTCCACTTGTTTACTGAGTGCCTACTATGTGCCAGACCCTGGGGACCTAGCAATGAGCACAAAAGCTGTGATCCCTGTCCCCCTGGGCACGCTGCCCTCGGAGCTTTCATTTGACTGATTTCCCCCAGGGACACATGGTCCTTGGCACATAGCAGGTGCCTCATGATTTGTAAATAAATGACAATAAATGATAAATGAAGGAATGAGTGTTTGAGTTCTCTCAGGCCCGTTATCTGAGTTCTACAAGGCGCCTAATTTCTCCTGGGCCTTGCTTGAGTCCTGTTCGGCCGCAGCCCAAGTTCTGCTAGACCAGCCTCTGTGTCCTCAGTTCTCCCCCAAGTCCCCTCCACAGCCCAGCACCCCAGGGCCCCTCTATGACCCACTGTCTGACTCCTCCAAGTCTGGGTCCTGCCTGCCCGCTGCCCGAGCTCCCCGAGCACCCCTCGGCCGCCCTCACCTCTGTCATGATCATGTCCTGGCACTTCTTGACGTACTTGCCCTCGGCCTTGATGACGGTGTGCAGGAAGTCCAGGTACTGCACGTGGCGCCCGTGGGTGGCCAGCAGGTGCACGAAGTGCTGCAACACGGGCTCGCCGATCTCAGAGCACAGCTGATAGTTGTTCAGGAAGATGTGCTGCATGGTCTCCGCCTCCAGTAGCTGCAGGCGGGCAGGGCATCCGTCAGAGAGGGGGATCGCGCAGCCCAGCCCTGCCCTGGAGTCCCGGGCCCCGCGCCCTCACCCCTGGCGTGAGGAAGAGGTGCAGGTGCTTGTGCAGCAGGGCCTGGTTGCCGGTGTTCCCAGCGCAGAACTTCTGCAGGAACTGGTGTGTGTAGCGCAGGATCTCCATCATCTTGGCATCGCCCTGGACGCAGACAGGAGGGGAGAGGGTGCCGGGGCCGCCACAGTGTGAAGGCCAGGCTGGGTCTGGGGCCAGAGCGCAGATGGGTGTGGGGGTGGGTCAGGGCTCAAGATTGGGACCCCAAGGTGGCCAGGTTCAAGGTGGGTCAGGATATGGAAACGTGTGAGGGACTGAGGGTCAGAGGCTGAGATGAGGCCGGAGTCGGGGAGCAAAGCTAACGGGTCAGGGTCAGGTGAACACTGAGGGGGTGTCAGAGTCAAGAGTGGGGTGAAGCTGGAGAAATATCAAGATCAGTCAAGGGGAGGGGTCCATGGTTGAGATGAGGCTATGTCTGGAGTTACGGGCCAGGGTGGGCTTGGGGACAGTCAGGGTAAGAGGTCAGGGTGAGGCTAGGGTATAGAATCCAAGTCATGGGCCAAGGAGAGACTGGAGTCAGATTAGGGTTAACATAGGTCAGGGTAAGGAAGTTGAGGGTCAAAGGTTAAAATGATGCTGAGAGTATGAGGATTAGACCAGAGAGGGAAACAGAAGCTGGGGTCAGAGTCAAGAATCAGGGTGAGACTGGAGCCAATTCAAGGTCAAAGTGGATCAGGATGAGGGGTGGAAGGTCAAAGGTCAAGATGACACTAAGATTGGATTCAGGGGTCAAGGTATGTGGGGCAGGCCAAGGTAAAAGGTCAGGGTGAGGCCGGGTTAGGTCAGCATCAGGGGTTAGTGTGTGGTTTGGGTTGGGTCAGGGCTCAGGGTGAAGCTGCCCTGGGGAGTCAGAGGTCCGAAGTCGGGTGTCACCTTGTCATAGGGGATCTGCAGCAGGTCCAGCATGACCTTGTGGGCGTCCATGTTCTTGAGCAGCCGCTGCTGTTTCTTCCTCATCTGCTCCCCGACGCCACACATCTTGTTCAGCCGCTCCAGGATCTGGGGGAGGGGAGGGTGAGCCTAGGGCCCCTTCCCACTTCCTCAAGCTTCCCCTCTGCCCGACCCACCCCTCAGCTGACCACAGCCAAGCCCCAGCTCACACCGGGGACAGGAAGAGGGAAGGAGGCCACGGCCGCTGAATCAGATCCCTGCAGCAAGGCAGGAAAGAACTAACAGCCCGATTCCACCCATCAAAGCCAACAGAACAACATGACTGTGAAATGGAATTTCATTAAGTTCCTCCAGCTTTAAAATAATTCCATCTGGACCTTGGCAGAGTCATTTTCAACACTCAAGGAAAGCTGGAGGATATCTTCCAAGGCGGCGGGGAGCGGAGGCGGAAGAGGCCGGCCCGCAGACCCACGCCCGAGGACCCGGCCACTCACGCCCTTGACGATCTGGTAGTTCTCACTGCTCTTCTCCCCAGGCAGGTGCAGAAAGCCCTCCTCGTCCGCGGGCCGCTGGGGGCACAGGGAGCGGGGTCAGCCGGGCCCAGCCCTCGCGGGGGCCCTGCCCCCCTCCCGCACCCCACGCACCTCCTTCTTGTCTTTGGCGGCGCCTGCCTCCACCTCCTCGCCCTTGCCGCTGCCCTTCTTGTCCACCCACAGCTCCGACTTCTCCACCATGGTCCGCAGCCGGTCCAGCTCCGACTTGATCACCTTGTAGTTCTCCACGTCCTGGGCTGAGATCAGCAGCTGCACCTGAAGGTCAAGGACAGGCGTGCCTGGTGAGAGAGCATCCCCAGGTCCACTGCCTCATAGAGACTCCCGGCGCTGCGCTATCCCGGCCTCTCTGCTCCTGGCATCTCCACTCTACAACTGCTCCTCTCCACCGAGCCAGATCCTACTCAGAGTTTATGGCTCTGTTCTAAGTCCACTGCTTCCAGGAAGCCTTCCCTGATGGCCACAGGCTTCCCTGCACCCCCGGTCATGAGCTGCATCATCATCTGGCTTCAGTTATTCACGGACTCGTGTCACGTGCTGCTGTGGCCTGTCAGTTGTTCACGCAAAACCTGAACAGGGCAGGGCAAGGCATACTGACATCACTGAATGCTGGGAACTGAACCCTGACTCCGATCCCACCTTACCCGCTCTGGGTCAGTGGGTAAGGGAAGAAAGCTAAAGCCCCCTGGGCCTCAATTTCTCCCACCTGTAAAACAGGAATGAGAGTAGAAACCACACTGTCGGGGCTGCTTGGAGAATTCCACGAATGCAAGCCCAGCGCTCAGTGCCTGGTACACGGCGCTCACTCATTAAATACCATTCCCCTCTCACAGGGAGCGGTCGAGACCACATGACATCACAGTGACAAAGCCAGTCCCCTTGGTGAAGGCTGAGTGCGCACTAGGCATGATGCAAAGCACTTATTAGCAAAGGTGCACGTGACAGAGTGTGCAATCTGTAAAGTGCTGTCCACCTCATAAGACACGACAGGCCTGGAGCCAAGCTGAGAGGAGATTGAGGTGGCCAAGACGTAGCTCCCCCTTTAAGGAGCTCAGCAAGGCCAAACACCCCAGGGAGGCATCTCGAGCTGCCCCTGGGCTGTGAGCTGCTCCGTCCTGGCATCCCCCACTAGCGTCCAGTCTGTGGCCCGCCTGCTCGGTGCCTGCTGGCTCCCGAGAAGCCCCCTCGGGCCTTCCTCCCGCTCCCCAAGGGCCGGGCGCTCTGGCAGGGGAGCCAGCACCTGCTCGAAGGTGTGCATGGCCTCCTGGCGCTGGCTGAAGTGCTTGAAGAGCAGCTGCAGGGCCCCCGAGACCAGGGGCGCGTAGTCATGCATGGTGAGGTGGATGAGCACGCGCAGGAGCATGCGGCCACCCTCGTCGTCCACCTCCAGCATGCTGCTCGTCCTCCTGTGTGTGGGGGGGGAGGGTGATGGGGGGCATGGCCGGCGCCTTCCTGGGGCCCAGGGGTCAAGCAGGCTCCCTGCCACCCATTAGGTAGCCGTGGTGCCTCATGTCACGCTGGCTAAAAATATTGATATTTCCTCCTCACTTTGCAAACAGCTGCCAACCTAAGCACCCCAGGGATCCCTGTGTCCCCTGAGGTCCCACACAACACCCCTCGATTAAGCAGCTGAGGCAAGGACTCTTCACAGGGGACCCACAGACACCCCCAAGGGATCCGTGGCTAGAGGCTGGGGCTGTGACCAGAGGTGGGGGGAAACCTCCAACTTTCTTTTCACCAACTTCTCACCAAAATGTAGTTTCCTTCAGTGAGAAAAAATTAGAGGTACCTGTGACTTTGTCACCAATAAAAAAATCACAGATGTTTTCCCATCACCTAAGAGTTGCTATAGAAATTGCAAAATACTGTTTACAGTCATCACGACTTCAAAGTAGTGGTGCTAATTACACCCCAGGCACAGACTGTTATTTAATGTGCTAATAGAGGCACACATATGTACCTGTCACTTCACATGCTTTTTCTCCAGTATTTTGATAACTGCATCTCAGTGCCATTGGTTTCCTTTGTAATTTTGTGTGCACTATTTTATGAATTTAAAAACGCCATTCTGGGAATTCCCTGGTAGTCCAGTGGTTAGGACTCGGCACTTTCACTGCCGTGGGCCCGGATTCAATCCCTGGTCGGAAAATTAGGATCCCGCACGGCGCAGCCAAAAATAAAAATAAATAAAAAATAAAAACGCCATGCTGAGAAGGGAGCCAAAGTCTTCACCAGATGCCAAAGGCATGGCACAGAAATAGTTAAGAGCCCCCAGCTCCTGGGGTGACCCTCCCCACCCTGCTCCAGCCCTCTGAAGAGCAGGCTACCCTCCCTGCTGTGGGACACAGGGACATCCCTCCAGCTACCTGGCCCAAGTCCTGACACACAAAGGCACAACTGCCCTGAGGGGAGGCAGGGGGATGACCAGGATGACAGTGGGGCCCAAGTGGTCCTGATATCACTGGGCCTGGGCAGGTAAGGGAGGGTCAGAGCGCAAAGCCGGGGCACCCCGCCCCAGAGCCTGGTAAGGGTCTGCAGGAGGATTAACCGAGGGGGGAGGGGTCTCAAGCCTGTGTCGGCATCACCCACCCAACCCCATCCACAACCCCCAGCCTCAACCCTGGCCTCACCCCACTCCAAACATGGCCTCCGCCTGCTCCCCGATGCGGTCCAGGTTCATGTTGGCAGCTGTGGGGAGCAAGAGGGCGCAGATGAAGGCAAGTGGCTGGTCCATGTCCAGGAAAGATGGGGAGCACTGGGGAGAGGGGGCAGGGAGACGCCCAAACCACCCCCTCCCCACACTGGCTGGTTGGCAGCCCCTCTGCCTGCCTCTTCTGGTGGCAGAGGTGGAACCAACCAGGGCAGGGACCAGAGCAGCCACCCTGCCCTGCTGGGGCGAGCAGAGTTCTGGGCTGGGGGTGCTGGTCCGGCTCAGCCTCTGACCAACTGTGGCCTTGGGCAAGTCCCTGCCCCCCTGTGGGCCTCAGTTTCCCCATTTCGGAAATGGAGGGGATGACCCCTGCCCCGTGCCCTCATTGGGGCAATTAAATGAGACAATGGAGAGGAAAGGCCCTTGCAGACTGGGAAACAGGGGCAGGGCTGGGGAGCTGGCCCGAAGTGACCCCAGGCCGCAGCCCACTGCTGTGTACACCTGGGCAAGTCACACAGCCTTGGCATGAAGTCAGGGTGAAGGGAGGGGTGGGGGCTCACTGGCGGAGTCAAAGGCCGGGGCTGTGCCATCAGCCCCGTTGTCCTGCATGGGAAACACCTCCACAAACTCCTTCTTGAAGACGGACAGCAGGTATGAGATGCGGTAATCCAGGCGGACGTTCAGGATGAACTGGAGAAGGAGGAGAGGATGAGGTGAGGACCGGTCTGAGGTCAGGAGGCCAATCTCGCTCTAGGAAGAGTGAGGGGCCACCCCGAATGAGTTCCAGCACTCAGGAGGCTCAGCATGGCTGTTCAGGACCCTATGGGACAACACAAACAACAACATCAAGACTCCTCTCCCCAGGGGAGGCATGCTGGTGCAGCCACCGTGGAGAACAGTATGGCGGTTCCTCAGAAAACTAAAAATGGAGCTGCCGTATGATCCAGCAATCCCACTCCTGGCATATTATCTGGACAAAAATATAATTCAAAAAGACACCTGTACCCCTATGTTCATAGCAGTACTATTCACAACAGCCAAGACATGGAAACAACCTAAATGGCCATTGACAGAGGAATGGATAATGAAGATGTGGTACATATACACGATGGAATATAAGCCAGCCATTAAAAAGAACGAAATAATGCCATTTGCAGCAACATGGATGGACCAGGAGATTATCATACTAAGTGAAGTTAAGTCAAACAGAGGAAGACAAATACCATACAATATTACTTATATGTGGAATCTAAAATACAATACAAATAAACCTACCTACAAAACAGAAGCACACTCACAGACACAGAGAACAGACTTGTGGTTGCCAAGGGAAACGGGGGTGTGCGGGAGGGAAGGATTGGGAGTTTGGGATGAGCAGACATAAACTATTATATACAGGATGGATAAACAACAAGGTCCTACTGTTTAGCACAGGGAACTATATTCAGTACCCTGTGAAAAACCATAATAGAAAAGAATATTTAAAAAGAATGTGTATATATGTATAACTGAATCACTTGCTATACAGCAGAAATCTAACACAATGTTGTAAATCAACTATACTTCAATAACTCCTCTTCCCAGGGACGTCCAGGGCGCCCTCTCCCCAGCTCCTGCCTCAGTGATGGTGGATGGTACCTCCTCTCAGAATGAGGCAGAGACCCCCCACTCACAGCCCACTCAGTCCCTCTTTCCCAGGCTGGACGCTGACAGGGATGGGAAGGCAGCTCCCCAGGTCCAAAGGCCGACTCTTGTCCTCCTATCCTGCTCTGCCAAACAGACCCGGGGGTTCCTGGGAGTAGGAGGGAACCAAGGACTATGGGGGAGCAGGAGAGGTGGGGCTGGGGGTGAGGACACAGGGTTTGCAGACACCCTTGACTGGCCTCTATCCTCTGTCATCATGGGGCACAGAGCCTCTGGCCACACCCAGGACTCAGATCTGGAAGCCCCCAGCCCCCAGAATGAGTTAGAAGTCCCCTCTTCTGACTCCCCTAAACAGACCCGGCCCAGACTGGATCCCCAGGGACGTCACTGCATTACCCTTCCCATCCTCTGGTGGAAGCACAGCAAAAGCAAAGGGTCCTTATCCCTTCTCAGGACCCTATAAAGCCCCTTCCCCAAGTGCTGCTGAGGCACCTCAGACCCAGAAGACACCCAGAAGAAGGATGACTGTGTCCACCCCACCAGGAAACAAGCTCTCAGATCTCTAGCTCTGCTTCAAAACCTGTGTGACTGCGGAAAAGTCCCCTCCCCACTTTCCCTTCCCTCATCTGTACAATGAGGGGACAGCGCACACCAGAACCACTAGGAGGGCTTGTTACCGCACAGACAACAGGCCCCACTTCCAGTGTCTCTGATCCATAAGTCCCAGGTGGGGCCCAAGAACCTGCATTTCTAAGTTCCCAGGTGAGGCTGATGCTGCTGGTCGGAGGACCACACTTTGAGACCCACTGGGCTACCCACTGGGCTAGACGGCTCATTGTGGAGCCTCCCAGCACTAGATACTATGATCTGAGGGGGGTTCACCTCACCAACCTCCCCATACCTGCCCCCCGTTGTCCTGCCCTGTTCCTAACACCTCCCGCCATGCTCCTGGCCCAGCCACCTGCAAGATTTCCAGGATCTTCAGTTTGGTCTCCATCACCACAATGTCCTCATTCTCCTCAAACTTGCTTCTGTCCAGCGGCTCAGGGGCACCAGCACCGGGAGGCAGGCTGGGGGTGCCAAAGACAGACTGCTTGCGGTTCAGCACCATGGTGGACATAATGTGCCCCACTCCCTGGATGGACCGCCGCACATTCTTGCCTGCAGAGCGGGGAGCAGGAGGGGGTCACAGAGGACACACAGCAGGGGCACCTGGCCTGACTCTGTCTCTCTCAGCTGCAGGGCAGAGCCACCCTAAGGAAGGGGCAGGGCTTCCTCCACCCCAGGAAGACTTCCTGGGGGAGGTGAGTTTTCAGCCAAAGCTGGGAAAAGAAGGGAGGGCCAGGGCAAAGGTGAACTGTGTAGGGAGATCAGTGAGAATTCTCTTGTGGGAAATCACGAGAGCTGCTACAGAGCACGGGGGACTCAGGCGACACTGTGTGGAGAGCACTAAAGGCCAGGGGTCAGCCTCCGTGCACTTTTTGTTTGGATGAGTTTATGCCACCAGTGGGTGTCCCTGACAGCTGGGCTGTTTCCTCTTGATAGCAGGGTGTGTCCCCCCATCTCACTGGGTGCTCCCCCACAGGGCCTCATTATCTCCCTCAAGACCAGGCTATGTAGGAAGGCAACTCGCCCAGACTCCAGGGTCTCCACAGTGCCTGGGCAGGGGGCCTCTCTGGTCCAGCCAAGGCTGGAGGAGACTGGGACCTAAGACACTCACTGGCAGAAGAGCCAGGAGGCAGGATGCACAGGAAGGTCGATGGGAAAGGTAAGAGGAGACTGAGAAACGCTAGGGTGGGTAGCCGATGGCCCGGCGGAGCAAAGCCTCACCGCCTGGGTCCTCATAGACTTGCAGCATGGCCGGGGGGCCCTGCACGCAGTCGATGATGCCCAGCAGAGTGCGTGTGAGCCGCAGCAGCTCGCTGAAGCTGTAGAAGCCAAAGTAGATGAGGTTGTGCGCCAGGCTGACCACCTGCGGAGAGGGGGTGGGGCCGAGGTGAGTGTGGGTGGGGCCAAAGTGTGGTGGGTGGGGCCTCACGAAGGGCGTGGTCTTGTGGGGGTGGGGCCAGCCCAGGGAGAATAATGAGGGACAGATTCCTCGGGAAAGGCTCTAGGATGTCAGGGCTGCATGGACACAGAACCAAGGGTCCCAGACAAGGGCAGCCTGACCCAAGAGGGTTACCAGGGAAGAGAGGCCTGCAGAGGAGGCAACTGTGGGGAGGCCAGGGCAGAAACGCAAGAAGTGGCGAGTGGCTCCTGCCAGGGACCCGTGACCCAGCCCTGGGCTGATGTGGTGAGTGGACGAGGGGGAGGCAGCCCTCTCCGGGGCATCAGGAGAGAAGCCTCCCTCCCAGCAGTCTATGAGGTCTCCCTGCAGTGGCGGGGGCACTGAGGGAAGTGAGGTCGTATACCCCACACCCTACCCTGGGGAGTGACCAAGACCCAGGAGGGGGCAAGCCAGTGTGCTGCTGAGCCCCAGCCCACCTCAAAGGTGAGCTTGTTCTTCTCCTCATTGGCAAAGGGCACAGCCTCGCTGACCACGTTGTTGAGGTAGTCCTCCACGAACTCCATGGTGCTAGCAAACTTGTTCTTCTTGTCATCTCGGGAGGCGTTGAGGTTGGAATCATAGCTGGGGGTGGAGGCGGCGAGGCATGAGGGTCCCCTGAGATCCTCCCCCTCCAGCCGAACCCTGCCCACCCTCCTCCACCCAGCTCACTCCTTGATGGTGATAGCCGTGGGGATCTCAGTCCAGAGGCGGGCGAACTTGACGGGCGTGACCAGTTCCTGGGGGTCACGGTCCACGTGCACGTGCAGCATCAGGTGGCAGAAGGAGGCACGCAGGTCAAAGGGCAACATCTCGTCCGCCATGCACAGGAAGATCAGGTCAACGCCCAGCTGCTGAGAGATCTCATCGATGGCCAGGTACTGCCGGTCCAGGCACATGCGGGCAAAGAGCTTCAGCTGGTACCTGCGGGGCAGGGAGGACAGTGAGGACATGGCAGGTGGGCTCGCAAGGGCTGCTGGCACAGGCCTGGGCCTGCTGAGGACTTGAGAAAGTGGCAATGGGACTTAGGTTAAACCACGCACCAGCCACCGTAACAGGACACAATTCTGAGCAAGCCAAGTGGACAGAAACACAGTCTGGGATGGAATAATAGCAAACCTCCCCTCTTTGCTAAGGAGGAAGGTGCTTCTGGCTCAGCCAGGACAGGTCTTCATGGGAAGAGGGATGGTATGGAGAAAGGCTGGGAGGGGGAAGGGAGGAGAGCTCGGTAAGAGGAACCCTGCTCGGGCAGGGGGTTGAGGGCAAGACTGGGAGGCAGAGGAGGGGAGGGTGCAAGACCAGGGTGGAAGAGCTACAGAAATGAAGGCTGTAGGAAGCTTTGTTCTCCACTGGGTCATGCCCTCTGCCTCCTCCTCGGAGCCCTGCATTACCTACCCCAGGCTCCATGGCCAGGCAGCCTGGGTTTGGATCGTGGCTCCCTGCTTACGGCTGTGTCACCTTGGGCAAGTTCCTTTACCTCTCTGTGCCTGTCTCCCCAACTTTATAATGCGAGTAATGATAGTCTCTACTTCACAGGGTTGTCGTGAGGCTGAAATGAGTGATTGGGTGAGTGTTTTGACCAGTGCCCAGGAGACAGTGAGCCTTTGATGAGTGTTATCTAGTATTCTTATTTTTTAAATATGTATGTATGGAGACAGGTGTGAGTTTCCTTCAGGCCTCATCGCTGTGCTGAGCCTGGCCTCAGGCCACCCAGTGCTCCTCGGGCCGCCCAGTCACCCGTCACTTAGCCTTCCTGGTGAAGGCGGAGGCAGGAGCCCCCTCAAAGCTGCTGGGGCTCGTCCCGGGGCAGGGCCTGGCGAGGCCCCATGGGAGGACCATGAGGCACCTGTAGTAGCTGAGCACGTTCTCATCGTGGGCGTTGCCGGCCCGTGCCTCCTGGGCCAGCTGCCTGATGCTCTTCTCATGGTGCTCGTTGTTCTTGTCGGTCCACATGAGCCACACTTCCTCCTCTGAGTACTCGATGCTCAGGTACTCAAGGGACTGCGCCATCTCCTTCACGGGCCGAAGCCTGCAGAGCGACGGAACCCATCACAGGGAGCAGGGCCCAGAGCCCTCCCCGAGCACCCCTGGCCACACAGACCTCCCCCCCCAGAGCTGGGCTGAGGGCCAGTCAGGCTGCCTCCCCTGTGGGACCCACCTCCAGCTTGCGACCCCAGACAGACCATGAGCTTCTGGAAGGCAGGGGCCTTGGCTCGTTCTCCTGTGCCCCCATCCCCTTCCCCACACAGTGCCGGGCACCGAGCTGGCCACACAGCAGGTACTGGGTATCCGCAGAGAGCCTGCACGTTCTAGCGTGAACCCAGACAGGGTCCCAGCTCTAAGGCAGCGGGGGGTCCGGGCAGGGTGGAGCCCTGGGGGGGACGTGAGCTGCGGGTAGGAGACAGCGCAGCCAGCTCACTCGGTCTGGATGAGAATGTCACTGTTCTTGGGGTCCAGCACACACTTGCAGATGAGCTCCTGGGTGACGGGGATGGCGATGTGGTTGGACACACACAGGTCAGAGAGGTAGTCCAGGAACCTGGAGTGGTGACAGCAGGGGTGGGGTGAGGGACTCAGAGGTGGCCCCCCAGTGGGGACAAAGCCCACCCTCCTCCTTCCCCAGCTGGCAGCACCAGCTCCCTGGCACTTGGAGTTTGCTGCTCCTGCAACCTTCTCAAAGCTTGTAGATAGGGGTATGGACTCCCGGCTGCCTGGGGAGGGATGACCCACAGTCATCACCCTGGGGCTACATGGGAGTCCAGGGGGTCAGAGGAGAGGAGACACAAGGAAGGAGTGATATTCAAAATATTTAACTGGTCCAATGCAGGCACTGACTTGGCCGCTGGAGAAGGGTCTGGGGGCCTCCTGCTCTACCAGGAGTCAACCCCCTTGTTGCTAGGTTGGGCCAAATATGGGAGGGGACATAGGGAGGGGCTGGGGGGGCCAGGACCTCAGAGGGGTGGGAGTTTACCAACAAGTGCAGAAGGATTTCAATATTTAACAGCCAGCACCAGCAGCTTTCTTCCCCGGGCAGCAGTGGGAGGAGGGGAGGGGGGTGGTATGGTGGGGGAGGGGGGCCCACCTGGGTTCCCGGTTCTTCCGCACCAGGCTGACGAAGGTCTCCACCTCCGTCTTGGTGATGTGCTTCTCCAGGAGCTTGCGGTTGTTGTGCAGCAGGGCCGTGATGGTGTCTTCGGCCAGGATGTCGTAGCCAATCTGGGACTGCATCATCCCGAACTGCTTGGCAATGTGTTCCTGGGGGGCGGCCGGGCTGGGGGTCACAGGGAGCCCAGCTCTGCTCCAGAACACTGCTCCCAGGGCCCCAGACAAGGACCTGAGATCGGCAGGAGACCCCGACCCTAGGAAGCTAAGGGATCCAGAAGAGGATGCCAGCTCCGGGCAGAGGGTAGTTTTATGTAATATAGTTATTTAGCTCACCATCCATCTCCCTACCAGAGTGAAACCCCCATGAGGGAGGGACCCTGTCTGTTTGGCAGGGCCAGCTACATGATTGGTGGGGCCCAGTGAAAATGAAATAGTAGGACTCTTCCCAGAAATAAGCCCATACACCTACAGTCAATTACTCTTCAACAAAGGAGGCAAGAATGTACAATGGGAAAAAGAAGTCTCTTCAGCAAGTGGTGTTGGGAAAGTTGGACAGTACATATAAACCAATAAAGTTAGAACACACCCTCTCACCATACACAAAAATAAACTCAAAATGGCTTAAAGACTTAAATATAAGACATGACACCATAAAACTCCTGGAAGAGATCACAGGCAAAACATTCTGACATAAATCGTACCAATGTTTTCTTAGGTCAGTCTCCCAAGGCAAAAGAAATAAAAACAAAAATAAACAAATGGGACCTAATCAAACTTAAAGCTTTTGCACAGCAAAGGAAACCATAAACAAAACGAAAAGACAACCTACAGAATGGGAGAAAATATTTGCAAATGATGCGACTGACAAGGGCTTAATTTCCAAACTGCATGAACAGCTCATACAACCCAAAAACAAAAAAAAACCAACAACCCAATCAAAAAATGGGCAGAACACCTAAATAGACATTTCTCCAAAGAAGAAATACAGATGGCCAATAGGCATATGAAAAGATGCTCAACATCACTAATTATTAGAGAAATGCAAATCAAAACTACGAGGTACCGGGCTTCCCTGGTGGCGCAGTGGTTGAGAGTCCGCCTGCCGATGCAGGGGACATGGGTTTGTGCCCCGGTCCGGGAAGATCCCACATGCCGCGGAGCGGCTGGGCCCGTGAGCCATGGCCGCTGAGCCTGCACGTCCAGAGCCTGTACTCCGCAACGGGAGAGGCCACAACAGTGAGAGGCCAGCATACCGAAAAAAAAAAAAAACTACGAGGTACCACCTCACACCAGTCAGAATGGCCATCATTAAAAAGTCTAAAAATAACAAACGCTGGAGAGGGTGTGGAGAAAAGGGAACCCTCCTACACTGTTGGTGGGAATGTAAGTTGGTGCAGCCACTGTGGAGAATAGTATGGAGGTTCCTCAGAAAACTAAAAACAGAATTACCATATGATCCAGCAATCCCACTCCTAGGCATATATCCAGACAAAACTATAATTCAAAAAGATATGCTCACCGCTATGTTCACAGCAGCACTATTTACAATAGCCAAGACAAGGAAACAACCTAAATGTCCATCAACAGATGAAAGGATAAAGATGTCGTATATATATGCAATGGAATACTACTCAGCCATAAAAAGAATGAAATAATGCCATTTGCAGCAACATGGGTGCAACTAGAGATTATCATACTAAGTCAGAAAGAGAAAGACAAATATCATATGATATCACTTATATGTGGAATCTAAAATATGACACAAATGAACTTATCCATGAAACAGAAAGACTCACAGACATAGAGAACAGACTGGTGGTTGCCAAGGGGGAGGGGGTTGGGGAAGGGACGGAGTGGGAGGTTGGGGTTAGCAGATGTAAGCTTTTATATATAGAATGCATAAACAACAAGGTCCTACTGTAGAGCACAGAGAACTATATTCCATATCCTATGATAGGACTGCCCTGGTGGAACAGTGGTTAAGAACCCTCCTGCCAATGCAGGGGACACGGGTTCGAGCCCTGGTCCGGGAAGATCCCACATGCCGTGGAGCAACTAAGCCCGCATGCCACAACTACTGAAGCCCACGTGCCTAGAGCCCATGCTCCGCAACAAGAGAAGCCACCTCGATGAGAAGCCTGCGCACTGCAACGAAGAGTAGCCCCCGCTCGCCACAACTAGAGAAAGCCTGTGTGCAGCAACGAAGACCTAATGCAGCCAAAAATAAATAAATAAATAAATTTATTTAAAAAAAAAAATCCTATGAGAAACCATAATGGAAAAGACTATTAAAGAAAGAATGTATATATATGTATAACTGAATCACTTTGCTGTACAGTAGAAATTCATACAACATTGTAAATCAACTATATTTCAATAAATAAATAAATAAACTAGAGGTAATATTAAAAAAAAGAAGAAATAGCAGGACTCTTGTTCAAAAATTAAGAATTTCAAGACAGCCACAGTGGAGCATTAAACCCAGCACGAGGTCCCTCTAAGGATGGAGCCAGGTTGTGTGCTGTGAGGACGGCCCTACTATCTGGTTTGGTTCCCTGCAGCATCCTCATCCTTGGGGCCTGAGACGGCGCTTGGCACACCACGGGCGCGCCTTGGTGAATACGTGCTGAGTGAATGAGAGCAGGAGTGAGGGAGGGAGGGAGCCAGCCAACAGGTGAAGGGGCAGCAGAGTCCAGGGCGGCGGGCAGCCCACCTGGTTCTTGCGGTAGTCCTCCTGGGAATGGCGCAGCACACGGTAGCACAGGCGAAACATGTGCTGGTAGGGGGCGTTCTTCTGGTCCGACAGCTCCTCCAGCCGCACCAGGGGGCCCTCACCCCCCTTGTCACGGAACGGGGTCTTCAGAATGCCAAAGATCTAGGGGAGCAGGGAGAGTCAGGAGGGATCCCCACATCTGCCTGCACACCTAACTGTCCCAGGAATCCTAAGCCCCAAACAGACCCTGCCTGGAAGCCACCCTGACATTAACCCTGAGCTGATTCTAAGCTAGACCATGACCCCCGCCCACCCCTTACTCACTCCCCTCTCCTGGCTGGAATCCCAACGCTGGCCTCAGCCTGTGCCTCCCCAACGTGAATTCTAATCCCAACTCAGATCTTGGGCCTGGCTCAGCCTCTGGGGGAAGAGCTGAGGCTCACTGCAGCTCAGGGGTCTGAGGCTAAGAGAAAAGGCAGGCCAGGCCCGTGTGGCCAGAGCTTAAGAGACCAGACACAGGCCTGCCTTGTCCAAAAGGATGGATGTGGGGATGTAGGGTTACATAAAGCCAGGCTGGCAAAGTGGTAACGAGTGAATTCAGGCAGTGTTCATTGTACTATTCTTTCAATACTTTCTCAACGTTTGAAAATGTTCATAATAAAAATTTAGAAAAAATTTTTTAAAAAAAGCACAAGTTTGGGCTTCCCTGGTGGCGCAGTGGTTAAGAATATGCCCGCCAGTGCAGGGGACATGGGTTCGAGCCCTGGTCTGGAAAGATCCCACGTGCTGCGGAGCAGCTAAGCCCGTGCACCACAAACACCAAGCCTGCGTTCTAGAGCCTGCGAGCCACAACTACTGAGCCCGCGTGCCACAACTACCGAAGCCCGCGTGCCTAGAGCCCATGCTCCGCAGCAAGGGAAGCCACTGCAATGAGAAGCCCACTTACCGCAGCGAAGAGAAGCCCCCGCTCGCCACAACTAGACAAAGCCCATGCGCAGTAACAAAGACCCAACACAGCCAAAGATAAATAAATAAAATAAATAAGTTTATTAAGAAAAAAACAAGCTCAAGTTCTCAGCCTGATATCTGAGTGCAAATCCTGGCCCTGCTGCTTCCTAGCTATGGATTCTCGGTCAAGTTACTCCAACCTCTGCGTGCCTCAGTTTCCTCACGGGTAAAATGGGGATAATGATTAATAAATAAGCTCTCCCCAGGTTGAGAGGATCAAATGAGTCGATTCATGTAGGGCACTTAGGGCAGTGCCTGGTACACGGTAAGAGCTCAATAAATATTGCGGGTGTTTTTGTTTTTTTTTAAAGAGGTGATAAGATCAACCATACCTCCATTTTTTAAAAATAATAATAATAGGGCTTCCCTGGTAGCGCAGTGGTTGAGAGTTCGCCTGCCGATGCAGGGGACACGGGTTCGTGCCCCGGTCCAGGAGGATCCCACATGCCGTGGAGCGGCTGGGCCCGTGAGCCATGGCCGCTGAGCCTGCGCGTCCGGAGCCTGTGCTCCGCAATGGGAGAGGCCACAACAGTGAGAGGCCCGTGTACGGCAAAAAAAAAAAAAAAAAAAATATTATTATATTTTTTTAATTTTTACAAAGAATTGATGAGAAACATCAGGGAGACTGCAGCTCAGCTGGAGATGGGAAAAGGCAAGCTCACGTTCACAAGACGTCCTGTTCACAAAATTAAAAAAAAAAAGCAGGACTGGACTTCCCTGGCAGTCCAGCAGTTGGGACTCCGTGCTTCCAATGCTGGGGGCACAGGTTCAGTCTCTGGTCAGGGAACTAAGATCCCACATGCCACGCAGCCAAAAAAAAAAAAAAAGTGTCCTGTTCCCTGGTCACTGGCCTTTCCCCGAGGCCCGCCCACCCCCCATGCATGTGCACGGCCACCTGTTTGAGGATGTTCTGCTCTCTCATCAGCTTCTGCCGCTCCCGGTTGGGCTTGGTAACCATGATGTCCAGCACGTTCTGCCCGTTGTTGGGGACGTCGCTGACGAAGAACACCAGGTCCTCCAGCAGCTGGATAACAAATCTTCACGAAGGGACACCAGGGGTGACGAGTGTGAGGTGCCGACCTTGGGCACCCCCCAGGACCCCCGTCACATGCCCCCTGGGGCAACCAGCCCTTCCGCACACGCCAGCCCTGCTGTCACAGCACAGAGCCCATCATCTGCCTTCCATTTCTCTCCCAGCTTCACCCCGAACTGCTTTCCAAACACACCCCTCACCCCACCCACCCTGGATCCAAAGTGCCCTCTAGACAAAGAATCTCAGGATACTCCAATCTGGAAAGAACCAATAGGGAGGGCACAGGCAGGGTGTTTGATGTGAAGGGCTCTGCATTTCCATCCACCACTTACTAGCTGTGTGACCTTGGGCAAGTCTCTTAACCTCTCTGAGCCTCAATCCCACCATCAGTAAAACAGGGGTAATGATGGCTCCATCACAAGGCTAGTTCTTGGAGTATGTGAGCAGTAAGGCTGGGGCCCAAGGTCAGCCAGGGCCCCGCAGGGACCAGTCCCCACCTCTGTCACCGTGCCCCCACCGAGCCTATCCAGATTCTGCTTTGTGACTCCTTTGTTTGTGAAACACAGGCCCCAGGAGGACACAGGCTCTCAGGAAACCTCGGCAACCCTGCTCCTGAGGCCCACCTGCGGTCATTCTGGCTGATGAAGCCCTCGCTGAGTTTCTCCACGGCACTGGCCAGCATGGAGCTGGCGTCGTTGGCAAAGTCCAGGTCTCGGATCTCGGACACAGGAACCGACACGATGGCGAAGGCCTCCTTATCCTCCTTGGTGGGGCACGTGCCCAGCTGCAGGGACAGAGGTCAGCGGGGCACTCAAGGACCAGCCTGGGCCCCAGCCCAGCCCCCAGCCCAGCCCCCTAGCCCCGGTGGGCCCACACCATGAGCCGGATGGGCCGCTCCTCCTTGACATCAATGGGCACGTTGGTGCTCTGGATCCACGTGTTGGTGCAGAGGTGCCGCAGCCGGACATACGAGTTCCTGCAGGCAGGGGGGCGGACACAGCAGGGGGAGTGCACCACGGAGCGCGACCCGGCAGTCTGCCCGCTCTAACCCCTGGGGCTTCCCATCTTCCACCTGCCTCCACACCCAGCAGCCGTGGGACAGGGGCACGGGTCCCCTCCAGGTGAGGAGCCTGAGCCAGAGAAGAGAGACCAGCAACACGGCCCCCAGGCCCTGTACTACGTGCTGTGCTTTCCCAGGCCCACATGCCTTGCCCACTCTCCCCAGAACCAAGCTCTGAAAGCCCAGGCTTAATTACAAGCTCAGGACCCAAATTCATCGGGACAAATGAGGCTATTTAAACTATCCCATTTAGGGCTTCCCTGGTGGCGCAGCAGTTGAGAGTCTGCCTGCCGATGCAGGGGACACGGGTTCGTGCCCCGGTCCGGGAAGATCCCACATGCCGCGGAGCGGCTGGGCCCGTGAGCTGTGGCCGCTGAGCCTGCGCCTCCGGAGCCTGTGCTCCGCAACGGGAGAGGCCACAGCAGTGAGAGGCTAGTGTGCCGCAAAATAAATAATAAAAGTACTTTTAAACTATCCCATTTAGTGTCAACACGCATGCGTTTCACGGCGGAAATACTCATGTCTTTGATTATGAAATACAATTAACATTCAGAAATGAAAAATAATCTGAATCTCCAAATACATCTGGCCCCGAGTTTCCGATAAGGGATCGTGGGCCTACAGTGACTCAATTAATTCTCCCATCAGCCCTGCTGACAGGCAACTTGATAGTCTCACTTCACAGGTGAGGAAGTTGGGGCAAAGTGACAGAGTCAGCTGCCTGAGATCAGCCAGCCAGCCAATGCTAAAGCCTGCCTGACACCCAGGAAGTTTCTTGATGTTACATTTTAGAATCTCGGGGTTTGGGGGGGTCTTAAAAGTCAGGAGGTCCAGCCTTCGCACCCAATGCGCCCTGGACAAGCTGTCATGCCACCTGTGCCTGAGCCCCAGGCCAACTGGCTTTAAAGAACACTGGAGCAAAGGCATTTTGATAAAGAACTAGCACAAGGCGGCACCCAGGGTGCAGGGCCCAGGGCGGGGCACGTGGCAAACATTCAGTGGTGGTGAGCTGCCTACAGACGTCACAGCTGCATCCCCAGAGGGGAAATTCATGGCAGGTCCTGAGGCCAAAGAACCTCAGAAGGACAGAGGAGTGGGGGGCGCAGGGAGTGCAGGTGCCAGCCTGGGCACCCCCGCCGGTGCCCAGGCACACGGCGCCTACCTACCGGGGCACGAAGGAGTCAGTTTTCTGCAGCGTGGTGGGATCCAGCTCGAAAAGAGAAGCAATGTCGTTGCCGTGGGGCACAGCAACCAGGCGGTATTTGATCTTCTCCCCAGCGTTCCGGCGACCTGCGCGGCCCTGGGCACCCTGTGGTGAGGACCTCAACTCAGGCAGGAGCCCCTCCCTCCTCTCAGGCCCCCTGAAACCACCCAGGATCCCACCTGAGAGGCCGTCTCCCTCCAGCCCACCTCCCAGGGTTTCGCAGCCTCCCCGGCCCCACCCCCGCCCACCCCAGAGCTGTGCACAGTCACTCTTCCCGGCCCTGGAACCCTCCCCTTTGGTCCTCACCATTCCCGCTGCCTTGGGATCAGAGGCGTCACCCTTGTAGCTGGGGTTCTCCTGCTCAGAGATACAAGATAGGGGGGCTATCCACATGAACCCCACTCCAAAATACAGTCTACATATGGCCCTGGGTTGGGGCAGTCAGGAACCCCCCCAACCTCCCAAGGGTGCCCATTCCAGCCCCAAAACTCATGCCACTCCTTGTTGACATGGACGAGGCACCAACAAGAGCCCCAGGCCCTGCCCTCCATGGCCCCTCTCCAAAGACCCACAGATGGACACGGACACACACACATGAATGCCCCAATATACACAAGCCTGTGCATTACGGACAGACATGGATGTGGAATGTAAGTTCCATAAGGGCTGGGAGTCGTGCTCACTGCTGTATCCTCCGTGCCTAGAATAGCTCCTGGCACATAGTAGGAGACACAGTCATATTTGTGAGACTTATTCATAGTCATGCACGTCTTTGACAATATTTGTTAAGTAGATGCATGAGTGCAGAGAAGCCAGGGTCCACAGACACATGTATCTCTGTGCAGACGTGTGCCAGGCACACATGCTCGTGCACGCACGGCCAGAGCTCCCTGGATGCCCTCTGCCTCCCCACTCACCTCAGCAGCCAGGTAGTTGCCCGTGGCCAGGTGCTTGAAGCGGTACAGGCCATTCCAGTGGCCAGCTCCTCCACGGCAGGGGTCATGGTGGACCACCTGGTGGGTGCAGGGGTGTCAGGCAGGAAGGAGGGGCTGGCTGGGGAGGGTGAGGCATGGTGGGGAGGGGCACCGCAGGCCTGGAGAGCTCTGGGTGGATGGCTCTGGGACCCTCTCTGGCCCCTTGGCTGCAGAGGGGCTCAGAGGAGAGACGGATGGGGGTGGACCTCCCACCCTAGAGGGGGAGGAGGAGCGGGGGAAGCCCAGGGCTGCAGAGGAGGGCTGGGGCCCAGGCGCCAGAAGCAGGGATCTGACCTCCACCTCCCAGAGGGCATTGGAGCTGGTGGCCGAGGTGGCGGACTGGCGCAGCGTGGTGCGCAGGAACACCTGCAGCTTGCCCTTGTACTCATCGCACGTCAGGAACTTCTCCTGCTCCGCGTGGAACAGCCGCACCACGTCTCCCTGCAGGCAGCGGGGTGTGGTCTCAGGGCGGACAAGGACCCTCCCGGGGGAGGAGCCCACCTGTCTCAGATGCTGGCGCAGCTCCTTCTTGAGCCAGCAAGCCAAGGGTGGGGTGCACACCTAGCCCTCCGAGAGGGCGGCCCCTCCTGCCAACCCCTTATGTCCTACAGGCCCCGACCCGACAGCCTCGCATCCTTGCCCAAGAGGGCACAGGGCAAAGGGCAGGGGGCCTGGCCTGGAACCATGGAGAGGTGTCGGGGAGGGCACAGGGTGCTCAAAGAATCTGGACCCACCCCACGGTGGGGGAATGGGGACCCCCAGTCCACTGCCACCCCCTTAGCAAGACAGCAAAGTGAGAGCAGCTGGGACTGGGAAAGGATGGACAGGGGGGTTGTGAGGCCAGAGACAAGAGAAGGGGAGGACCGGCTGGGGCCGCTGGGTAGGGCCCTGTGGGAGTGGAGGGAGGCCGGATGGGGGTGCAGAGGCAGAGAAGGGGCAGCATGGAGGGGAGGGCCAGACAGGGGGCAGAGCTGGGTGCTCGGAAGGTGGGGGCAGGCAGGCAGGGGGCCTGTGGGGGTGGGGCGGGGCTGTTTCCGGGGAGTTCCCAGTCCTTACCCCTTTCAACACCTCCTCCAGGTGGTCTCGGAACTGCATAAACAGGTTGATCTTCCAGCTGGTGTTGCAGTTCACAGAGTTGACCTGCGGAAGCGCACAGAGACCCGTGAGGCCCGGCAGGCCCCCAGCCGCTGGGGAGTGGGCCGGTGCTTAAGACCCGAAGGGGGTGAGGGGAGGCCGGCCCAGCCCCCATTAGAGCACAGGGAGGTGTCTTCTCCCAACCAGGGCCCCCAGACCCCAGCCCAGCTGCCCTGAGGCCGCCACCCAGTGGGGTGGAGAATGTGGGCAGACACTGGGAGACAGGCAGGGAGCAGGGAGCAGGGAGCAGGGAGCAGGGAGCAGGGAGCAGGGAGGCCCACCCAGCCCCTCCAGCTGTAGACAGGACTGGAGGAAGCAACCCTGGGGGGAGGGGGTACGTGGACACCCATCCGCTGCGGGCTGGCCCTGTTACCAACCAGGGTCCTTGGACTTTAATCAACAGAAATTAATAAGAGTCCAGATGAAAAATTCAGGGGAGGCTTTAGCAGGACTCCTACTTCAGCACTAGAGAGGGAAAACAAGTCACAGGTGGCCCTGCTCACTCTTCTTATATAGGGGGGGCGGATTCATGGGTGGGGCCAGAGGGGCGGCTTAGGTGGCCTGCCCATCCCCTTGGTGGTGCCCGGCGCAGGGATCATGCACAGTACCCTGCTTTTGCTCCCAGCACCTCAGAAATGGCAGTTGGTTTTTTTGGCCTTTTTGTACCTTACTGTTCACAACTTGCCCCAACTGTGCATGCGTGCAGTTCCTTTTAGTCTCTTAGAGTTTCTTTGTATTTTGTTGCCTGGGGAGATGTTTGTCCAGGTGCAAGGGCAAGCACTCCCATAAAGGGTCCTAGGTCCCAGCCTATATCAGCCCACCACCCTGTTACCGACCCAGGTTCTTGGCCTCTTTAATCAGGAGAATAGATAAGAGGCCAGATGAGAAATTCAGGCAAGGCTACAGCACGAGGAGTGAAAACAAGGAACAGGTGCCCTTGCTTGCTCCCTGAGACCAGGCAAGCTGGTCCCTTAAATGGGCTGAGGTCAGGGGCGGATCCATGGGTTAGGTCGGAGGCGTGGCTTAGGCGATCTGCCCGCCCCCTCGGTGGCGCCCCCTTGGTGGTGCGGGGATCACGTGCAGTACCTGGCTTTTGCTCCTGGGACCTCAGAAGTGGCAGTTGGTTTTTGGTGTTTTTGTATCTTATTGTTCATCGTTGTTGCCCTGACTGTGCATGGGTGCGGGTAGGTTTAGTCCCTTACAGTTTCTTTGTATTTTGTTGCTCGGGAGACATTTGTCCAGGTCCAAGCACTCCCGTGAGGGGCCCCAGACCCCAGCCTATCTCAGCCCAGCGCCCCGCTCACCTCCTTGCAGCCAGCATTGTCGCTGAGCTCATAGTTGCTGGCATGCAGAGGCTGCCCAGCGTTGACAGGGTTCAGGATCACCTTGTCCCCCACAACCACCTATGGGGATAGATGGAGCAGAGTGAGGGGGGGGACGGCCGGGCCCCCAGGCTTCCCTCTGGCCAGTCTGCCCCCTAAGAAACAGGCATGAGCTCATGCAGCCCCCACACCAAAGACCCTGGAGAAGCCCCCCTGGCGCTGTGGCCTGCACCTTCCAGCAGGCCCCTCCCCCCAGCCCTGTCCTCACATTGTCCCCGTTGCTCCGCAGCTTCCAGAAGGGCTGGATGAAGAGCCAGGAGCCCTCGTTGCCCGTGGCATCCAGTGTCACCCGCATGGCGTTCTTCTCCAGCAGGGCCGGCAGCCGCTTGTTCACGGTCAGGTACTTGTTACTTTTCATGTGCAGGAGCTGCGAGGCAGCGGGGGGCCAAGCAGTGGGCGGGGGGGGGGGTGAGGTCGCCCCAGGAGGCCAGCCCATCAGAAAGGGGGGGACTGGGGGGCACACTGGACCCTTGGACACACAGACCGAGACAAACATGGCCACATGCACAATGACACACCCAGTCCAGCACGCGGGTGATCACACAAAGAGCTAGCGCTGTTCTAAACACCCTACGAGTATTAGGTCAAGGAACCTTACAGCAACCAGAGGGAAGTACTATCACTGGCCTGATTGTCTAGTTGGGGAAACAGAGGCCCAGGGAAGTGAAGTAACTTGCCCAGGTCACAGAGCCAAGATGTGAACCCGGACCTCAGGGCTCCAGAATCTGTGCTGGTGGCCACAGTGCTGAACACACACCCGTGCACACAGCCAATCAGGCCACACAGCAACGGACACACATAGAGGCAGATGCGCAGTCACAGAGACAGTCCCGGGTTGGCTGGTGCCATGGCACTGGCACCCCTCACCCCCACACCTGCCCCAGCGTCACACCTGGATCACACTGCCGTACTTCACGACGTCCCCATGCACCTTCTTGTTCTCTGTGTCATTCTGCTTCTGCTCCATCTGGGCCGCATGCTGCACAGACACACAGAGGTGGAGGGCGGGCCCAGAAGCCTGCTCCTGGAGGGACACATCTTCCCACCCCCCCACACACATGCAGGTCCTGGCACTGCACCCAGAGTGACCCTCCTGAGGCCATCTGGCCTGGTCCTCCCACTACCGATGAGAGAATGAGGCTCAGAGTGTGTACAGCACGCAGCCCGCGGCACCAGATTCCTCCCCTCGGGCCCCTCCTCGCCACCTCCCTCTGGAGGGGGCAGCCAGCGGGCCTGTGAGCCCCCTACGCCCCAACACCCCCAGCAGATAACCTAAGGTTGTGCCTCACTCCCCTGCCTCACCAGACTCCTGGTGCCCCAACAGGGGACCCCTGGCCCAGCCCAGACGCCGGCAGGTGTGCTTGGCGTCATTTCCTCCTCCCCTCCACCCTCACTCCTCTGTGACCCTCCCTCCCCAAACTGTGTGTGCTCCTAGCCCACTGCCTCCAGGGAGCCTTCCCTGATGAGCCACATCCAACTCTGACAGATCCAACCCTGAGGCCTCCAGGATTTGGTTTGCATCCCACTGAGGATACCATTTTAGGTTCTTCTGTCCCATTAGACTGGAAGCTGCCCGAGGATACACTGTGTCTCCTCCATCAGACTGGGGGGTCCTGGAGGTGGGGGCTCCGTCTCCTCCATCAGACCGGCTCTCTCTGAGGGCAGTGGCCCCTCTGCCCCTTTCATCTCCTCACTCCCATTATCCGGGCCTCATGCCGGAGGCTGGTGGGAGGATGGCTGCTGGGGAGCCATGCCAGGTACCATGTGACTTTCCACAAACCTACAGTGTTCGGCTGTGTGACCACGTGTGGTTCTGAGTGTCTGCGCACACGTGAATGCCCTACGCCCAGCCAGATCCACAGCTCAGCCTGGGCCTGTGGCGGCAGCAGGAGGAAGCTGTGACAGCCCCCAGCCCAGGATGAGAGACGGCCTTATTTATAACAGAGCTCAGCAGCCCACACCCAGCCCCCTCTTTCCAGCCCAGTTCACAGCTGTGGGTGGGGCCCACCCGGGCCCACTCTTTCCCCATTTCACACCACCTCCTCAGAGAAGGGGATACCGGGAAGCAAGGTCTGCCTGATGGGGGGCAGGGCCCCAGGTCCGGGGGAGGGTCTCAGAAGCAGGCTGCAACAGTTGCTGACCACAGCCAATCCTCCCACTCTCTTTTCCATGGGGATTGGGCTGGACGCCCTGAGCTCTGTCCAGAGAGAACCGCCCAGGATGTAAACTGCGAGGCCTGAGAGCAACCACCAGGCCCTCACACCACACACCAAGGTCGGCCAGAGACCCAGGGACCGTCTAAGCCCCACTGCCAACTCGTAGGATGACCACAATGGCCCAGTCCCCTTGAAGGGCCCCACGCTCCAACTCTATGAAATGAGGGGTGAGGTTAAGACTAGTTCTTAAATCAGGTTCACTGGAGCCACTGTCTCTAGGAGCCCCTGGTAACTCCATGTACAGCTGCACAGGTCGTTCACTGCACTGTGGTGTCCAGCTGAAGGCCTGGCTGGCAGCTGAAGTGCAGGCCACAGTTCACTGAGCCATGTGCCCTGGGACAGGGCACACACACCTGCACGTGCACACACCTGTGCACACACACCTGTAACTTCTGCAGCAGCACCACGTCGGCAATCTTCTCCTTGTCCTGCTTGGTCTGCTTGGCCTTCCAGTACTGCTTCTGGGCCGAGTAGCGGTTCATGGGACACACCTTGAAGAGGCAGTCTGAGGAGGGAGGGCAAAAGGAGGGAGCTCGGTTCATGCGGGGCTCAGGGGAAATCCCTGGCCTGCAGCCCTGCCCCCAAAGCCCAGCTCTGCTCTCCCCACCCCTCTCCACCCCGCCACCCTTCTTGGGTAGAGAGGCAGTGGTCAGAAGACCCCCGTGGAACTCGGAGCATCCTGGATTGTGCTGAGTAGAATGGAGGGGCCCAGAAGCAGGTCTGAGAGTGGGACCTCACCTGGGAGGCGGACGCATGCCCTCTTCCCCACGGGAGATTCATCAGAGGCCCTTGGGCCACCACCCCATGCCCTGTGTCCAGGTTTTGTGGACATTGGCAGCTGACCATTCACATCAGCATCCTTTCTCTGGCCCACCCCCATCTTGCCTACAGATGCCTGGGAAGTTACATTCCCCCCAGCCCCCAAGGGGTGTCCTCCATCCACTGGCAGGAGGAGGGGACCGCCTGCAGTGGTCCCTGTGGGATCGGCCTGAGGCCTCTCTTCCCCCGAAACCACCTCCTTGCTCGGTGCCCTCACACTCCTCCTGGGACCCCTCCTCAATAATTCTCCCATTGTAGACTCTGCTTCTAGGGAACTCAACCTAAGAGAGTGCCAATCAAAATTCCAGAAACAGGTTCTTTATTACCTGATTTTTATTCTGGACACAGATAAAGCATCAGTGATTTTCATAAGCCCAAACTCCAGAAAGGATGTCAGATTTTTCTACTTCTGGAAAGGAGGCATGAGTTGGAAAATCCTAATCTAAAGTGTGATGTGAAGGGATAGAGGATTCTGGGTCCCGGTGAAACGCTGGCACGGGGACTGGGCCTGACGATAGCATGAGCCGTGCTGGGAGGTAGTGAGCTCCCCGTCACAGGAGGGAATCCCAGGAGGGCACAGGGCTGGGCTCACAGGCTCTAAGACCCCTCCCAGGCTGCAGTGCCTCCACAATCAGCAGTGCTCCCGCAGCAGAAACAAAGGAAGACTATTGTGCTGGGAACCTGGACAGGGGCCCCTGGGGGAGCAGATCACAGAGACAGGGCCCTGCCTCATGCCTCCTTTATTTATATGTCACATAATGCTTGTTGATCCCACTCCTGGGCTTATACCAGGAGAAAACTCTAATTTGAAAAGATACATGCACCCCAGTGTTCATAGCAGCACTATTTACAATAGCCAGGACATGGAAGCAATCAAAATGTCCATCAACAGATGAATGGATAAAGAAGATGTGGTATATATACACAATGGAATATTACTCAGCCATAAAAAAGGATGAAATAATGTCGTTTGAAGCAACATCAATGGACCTAGAGATTATCATATTAAGTGAAGTAAGTCAGAGAGAGAAAGACAAATACCATATGGTATCACTTACATATGGAATCTAAAAAAATGACATAAATGAACTTATTTACAAAACAGAAAGAGACCCACAGACACAGAAAACAAACTTATGGTTACCAAAGGGGATGGGGGGGGTGGGGATTGGGGGGAGAGATAAATTAGGAGTTTGGGATTAACATATACACACTACTATATAAAATAGATAAATAGAAGCTGCCACCTTAGAAGGAAGTGATCACATCAGATGAGGTCATGGCCCATCTTGGAGACTGCTTTCTGTCCATCAAGCCCCAGAAGAAGTCAGAAGGACTTCAGCTTAATTTTCAGCAGAATGTGGACGATGCAATGACAGTGCTGCCTAAACTGGCCATAGGTCTGGATGTCAATGTGCTATTCACAGGTGTCTCTGATTTTGAGTATACTCCAAGTGCAGTGTCTTTGACCTACTAGGCATACCTCTGTACCATGGCTGGCTTGTTGATCCACAGAGTCCTGAGGCTGTGAGTGCAGTTGGGAAACTGAATTACAACCAACTGGTAGAGAAGATCATCACCTGCAAGCACTCCAGTGACACCAACCTCATGACAGAAGGCCTGACTGCAGACCACCGCCACACAGCTGACCGACCATGGTCTGTGTGAGCTAACAACAGCTGCCAAGGAGGGCGAACTTAGCGTCTTTTTCCAGAACAACCACTTTAGCACTATGACTAAGCACAAGGGTCACTTGTACCTACTGGTCACTGACCAGGGCTTTCTACAGGAGGAGCGAGTGGTGTGGGAGAGCCTGCACAACGTGGACGGAGACAGCTGTTTCTGTGACTCTGACTTTCACCTAAGTCACTCCCTGGGCAAGGGACCTGGAGCAGAAGGTGGGAGTGGCTCCCCAGAAAAGCAGCAGCAGGTGGACCAGGACTACCTGATCGCCTTGTCCCTGTAGCAGCAGCAGCCGTCGCGAGGCACATTGGGTCTTAGCGACCTGGAGTTGGCCCAGCAACTTCAGCAAGAGGCTTACCAACAGCACCAAGCAGCCCAGCCCGCGTCAGCACGGGCCCTGTCACCGCAGGGGAGAGGAGCCGCATTTGGACGCCCAGCTGCCGAGTGTGGCAAAGGCCGAAGCAGGAGTCCGCCTGTGTCCTCCTGTAGCCCCGCTCAGCTCCAGCCTGCCCTGCCTCTGCTTTCAGAGGTTGGGGCTATTTTGCTTGCTCCCCAGCTCAACTTGAGATATGCAGGGTAACTTATTTATGTAATGTTGGGGATCAGAGCAGGCAGTAAATGCCAAGGTCAGACTTGGTGACGTCTTTGCCCTCACGTGCTGCCTCCTCTTCCTCCCAACCATCTCAGGCAACATTGTGGGTGGGTGGGGTGAGGATTTCTGATTCCCAACTCCCCTTCCCCAGAAGAGTCGCATTAATATACAGACTCAGGCTCCAGGGTGAGGTCCCTGTCTAGAACACATCTCCCCTACTTTCTGCTCCTGCAGGCCCACCCATATCCAGCCATCTGTTTGTTTCAGGGTTTAATTTGGGTTTCTATCTCCATTATTTGTAATGCCTTCCTAGGGGTTTGGAAAGAAAACTTCTTTCCTGAGGAAAAAAATAAAAAATAAAATAGATAAATAACAAGGACCTACTGTATAGCACAGGGAACTATATTCAATATCTTGTATAACCTATAATGCAAAACAATCTGAAAGAGAATATATATACACACACACACACACGCACGCACGCACGTTATGTATAACTGAATCACTGTGTTGTATACCTGGAACTAACACTACATTGTAAATTAACTATACTTCAATTTTTTTAAATGGTTTAAAAAAAAGAAGAGAAACACAAGTCAAAAAAAAATGCTTGTTGAACGAATAAATGATCTGAGCCCTCTAAAATGTTTGTGGCCCACCCCTATGAGCAATGCACATCTCCATGCTTTTACTCTGCTGTGCTCTTTGCCCAAAGGCGGCCCTGTCCAAAACCCAAGAGGGGCCAGAACCTTCCTTCTCACAAAACCATGGGGCAGAAGGGAAGAGAGGAGAGAGGGTGAAAGGGTAGCCAGGAGACCGGGCCCACGCAGGACCAGCAGCAGCAAAGGCCAAGAGAAAAGTCTGGGTCCAGGGGTGTGTCCTACCGTAAGGACTGTGTGTGCTGGGGGGAATGCACCTGTGGGTGCGGGGGCACAGGGCTGGTGAGGCTGCAGACAAGAGGATATTCCTTTATCAAAGTCAGCTGACATTCCCCGAAACTAAGGTATGCAATACTCCAAAACTCACTACCACTGCACAGAATCATCGGGGCGGGGGAAGATTTAAAAATTACAAACTCTCATGGGTTCCCTGGTGGCGCAGTGGTTGAGAGTCTGCCTGGCGATGCAGGGGACACGGGTTTGTACCCAGGTCCGGGAAGATCCCACATGCAGCGGAGCGGCTGGGCCCGTGAGCCATGGCCGCTGAGCCTGTGCGTCCAGAGCCTGTGCTCCGCAACGGGAGAGGCCACAACAGTGAGAGGCCCGCGTACCGCAAAACAAACAAACAAACAAAAAAAACTCTCAACTCCCCCATAGATCTTGTTAGGGGTCAAGGCCTGCAGATATGCATCGTGAAAGGCACACCCCACCCCCACCCCCGATCCCAAATGGTTCTGCTGCCCAACCAAGGTTGCAAAGCACTAGCAGGGGATTCGAGACAAGAAGAGAGCACAGGGAATAAAGTTATCCAGCCACAATTACACATAAACTCTGCATAAATCATGTAAACATCTGTTTCTAATCTTTAACATTTAGGCTCAACTTATAGAACAACAAAGGCTCCACTGCGGTTACAGAAGAGAATGCAAAGCTTATTCAGTCTTGATGTAAAACTAAAAGGGCGCGTGGTTGGTGGAAGGCAGACATGAGGCGGAGCACTGCAGGAGTTGACAGGATGAGAAATTAAGGTGCGACTATGATACTTGGGTTAATAAAGGTGACCGTGGAGAATCTACAACAGCGACAGCATGCTGCTGGGGGCCGGGGGAGGGGAGAAAGTGGAGGGATGGGCCGAGAGAGAAACTCTCCCAGAATAAGCAAAACCTGGGGTAGCAAGCAGAAGAAACGATGAGAAGGGTGAATGAGTTTGCTTTCTCCTATTACACCGTTGGACAAGGCGCAAGACAAAAGATCAGAGCCACAGATGCTCCCTCCCTTGGACACAGCAATCTCCCCACGGGTCCTTCATTCCAAGAGCACAGCTGCATTTGTACAAAATGACAAGGGACAAGGGTCTTCACTGCACTGTCAGGAATGATAAAGATTAGAAACAGCCCACGTGCCCATCAGAGGGGACTGGTTAAATAAATTACGATGGAGCCACATGAAGGACAGCTATGGAGCTGTGAGGGGGGTGGTCAGAAACCCTGACACAGGCTGCAATCCGGGTAAACCTTGAAGCCATTATGCTAAGTGACATAAGCCACAAAAGGACAAATAAGGTACGATTCTGCTCATGTGAGGTACTTAAGACTAGTTGGATTCATATAGATGGCAAGTTGGATGGTGGTTGGGGTGAGGGATGGGTTGGGAATGGGGAGTTATTATTTAATGGATATAGAGCTTCAGTTTTACAAGAGGAAAAGCAGTTCTGTGGATGGACGGCGGTGATGGCTGATGAGACTGCTTAATGCCACTGACCTGTATACTTAAAAGTGGTTAAGATGGTAAACTTCACGTGGCTATTCACCACAGTTGAAAAAAAATATTTTTGAAATGCTTAAAACTATGTAAACCATAGGAACACTGTTTTCACAGTTGTCCAGGATATGGACAAAATGAGTTTTTAAGTGAAAAAAAGAGAGAGAAAGAGAGTTCAAGACCTCTATATACTAATTTAGAAAGCTCTCCAGTAGGATCTATCCACAGTAAGACTCATAAAGTAAAAACAGCAAAGAGGAGCTTCCCTGGTGGCGCAGTGGTTGAGAATCTGCCTGCCAATGCAGGGGACATGAGTTCGATCCCTGGTCTGGGAAGATCCCACATGCCGCAGAGCAACTGGGCCTGTGAGCCACAGCTGCTGAGCCTGTGCGTCTGGAGGCTGTGCTCTGCAACAAGAGAGGCCACGACAGTGAGAGGCCCGTGCACCACGACGAAGAGTGGCCCCCGCTCTCTGCAACTAGAGAAAGCCCTTGCACAGAAATGAAGACCCAACACAGCCAAATAAATAAATAAATAAATTAATTAAAAAAAAAAAACAAACAGCAAAGAATAGAACAGTGCATATAGAATGCTACCCCAGTGTAAGAAAATCAAGGGAGTCTGAACATATGTTTGCAGTTGCATTAAGGACCACGGGAGGATGCTTAAGAAACTAAAGAAAGTGGTTACCTGGAGGGACAACAGTGGAGATGGGAGAGGGCAGGGGGAGCAGATTCTCGATGGATGTTTGCACAACGTTTTGAGGTGTAACCGGATGAATAAACTACCTAGTCGGATTCTCTAGTAGGGTTGTCCCTGGAGACGGGGACAGGAGGTGAGTGAGGATGGGGTGGGATGCTCCCATTTGGATCCTAGAGCCTGTATTTGTATTACTTTTATGAAGAGGAAAAAGAAAAGATGAAGAACAAGATTTTAAGTGGCCCATAAACATATGAAAAGATGTCTCACTAGTAGTCAGAGGAATGCAAATTAAAACCACAGTGAGGGCTTCCCTGGTGGCCCAGTGGTTGAGAGTCTGTCTGCCTGCCGATGCAGGGGACACGGGTTCATGCCCTGGTCCGGGAAGATACCACATGCCGCAGAGCGGCTGGGCCCTTGGGCCATGGCCGCTTAGCCTGCACGTCCGGAGCCTGTGCTCTGCAACGGGAGAGGCCACAACAGTGAGAGGCCCGCATACCGCAAAAAAAAAAAAACCACAGTGAGATGGGCATTTCACACCCAGCGGGCTGGAAGACATTTAAGTGGGACAAAACCAAGTGTAGCCAGATAGGGGTGCAGCAAGGGCACCCCCACCCCATGCACCCACAGTCTGGCAGGGGTGAACAGGGGCAAGGAGTGGGGGTAAACACAGCCCCCGTGGAAGGCGGCAGGGCCGTTCCTAGCAAGACAGGAGAGATGCCTCTCACCCAGGTCACCCTCCCTTGGAACACACCCAAGAAACTCTTACCCACGAGCCCAGGGAGACATATGTGTACAGGGTGCTCACTGCAGCATTGTTGGCAATTACCAAAAACTGCAAATGAGATAAACGTCCATCAGCGGGGGAACCAATAAAAGGATTGCAGTTTACTCACTCAGTGGAATATTACGTAGCAATTAAACAGATGAACTAGAGCCATGCGGGTCAATACAGATAAGTCTCAGAAACAGTGTAGAGGACTTTCCTGGTGGCGCGGTGGTTAAGAATCTGCCTGCCAGTGCAGGGGACACGGGTTCGAGCCCTGGCCCAGGAAGATCCCACAGGCCACGGAGCAACTAAGCCCATGTGCCACAACTACTGAGCCTGTGCTCTAGAGCCCATGAGCCACAAAATGCTGAGACCATGTGCCACAACTACTGAAGCCTACGTGCCCAGAGCCTGTGCTCTGCAACAAGAGAAGCCACCGATGAAAAAAGTGCAGAAAGATTTGTACAGAAGGCTACCTTCAACATACAGGGCTGGAAAAATGGAAAAGAATACTCTATATAATTCATCATAGAAATATCTCTACGTATTAAAGCAAAAGCATAAAAACAGGCCCCTGAATGAGGCATACCAATTTCTGAGAGTGTCTGCCTCTGGGGAGGGGGAAGAGAAAGAGGTCAGGGGAAGACACAGGGGGCTTTGGCTACATGCATAAGATGCTATCTCTTTAAAAATGAAAAAGACCTGAAATAAACACAGGAAAAAGGATTTGAGAGAGCTCAGTAGTGGGTGCATGGGTGTGTGTTATCTTTCTCTTTACTTTTTCATTTTAGTAGTTGAAGCAGATCTTAATAAAAGTAACAATAAACCGGGCTTGGAAGACGGGCAGGTAGAGCAGAGGCATGAGGCTGGGGGCGGAGGGCACCCAGGGTGCAAGCACAGGGAGGTCCCCTCATCAGCCCCCTCCCCGGCACCTGCCGCCCACTATGTGGGTAAGTGACTGCTACACATTTCATGGGGTCACCTTAGCCGGGGGTGTGAGCACTGAGCTTCCCAGGTGGATGGGGAGGTGCGTCCTTCTGCAGTGGGTCTCCCGCGCCCATGCTGTGGGAGGGGACCTGCCCAGACCCGGCCCGGCCAGGAGAGCAGGATTCTGAGCAGCCATAACCCAAGACCCCTACAACAAAGCGGAGGTCAGGGAGGCTAGGCTGGCGTGGGGTGCCCTACACATTGGGGCACTGGCAGCCTGGGCCTCCCAGGGCCCTGCAAACTCTGGAAAAAATTCCCTGAACATGTCGGGGCTTGGGATGGCCTTGGAAGGTGCAGGAGCTGAAACCACAAACAGGGAGCTAACCAGGGGCTGATGGAGGCAGGGCGGGGGCTTCATGGGCTTGGCCGACCCAGCCTGGGGGCCTCCGGGGTCAGCAGGTGAAGGAGGTGCGAGCCATGTGGGGAGAGAGGGAGACACCACAGTTCCCAGCCAAGGCCGGGCCCACCCCAGGGTGGCCTCAGGACACCTTGACCATCTCTGATGAACTCTGACCAAGTTCTAAAACGCCTGCCATGGTCCCCATGCCCTTGCTGGGACCTCCCTCCAGGGCGGGGCTGTTTGCAGGAGAAACATGGAACAATGAGAACTGGGACTCCAGGGTTGGAGGCCAAGCTCAACCTTTCTTCTCTGGGCTTCAACCTCAAAGCTGAAGAGGTTGGAGTCTGTGTCTCTTGTCCCAGGTTCTCACGCTCCAACTTACTCGCCAGCCAAGGGGCTGCACAGAGACCTGGTTCTGTCCCAGAAGGTGGGCTCTTCTCAGGTCCACACTGGGCCACAGGGGGTCCACAGGGGCTTCTGCCCGCCTCACCAAGACACCCAGGCCAGGCCAAGAGCAGGGTGGGTGGGGAGGAGGCTGGAGGCTGAGCCCCTCTGGCATCTCCCGGAGCTGGTGGGGCCCAGCACAGCCTCGGGGAACATGGAGCAGCCCACGATGCTGGGGTGGGTCCTGCTCACAGGCTTTGGGAAAATAAAGAGGAAGAGAAAGGAGGGAGTGGGAGGAGGACAAGAAGTCAAAGCAGCACTTGTTCTGCTAAGTAGCTGTTTTGTTGTCAAAAATTGGCCCCAAACTCTGTCTACCGGAACTCGAGGGCAAATATTCCTCTGCCACACCCACCTCCCTGTCACCACCGATCACGCCATACAGCTGACTGCACACACCGAGACACACCACCCACCTTCTCTTTTCAGCCCCGGTCCCCTCCCTGCCCTGGCACAGCCCAGCCTCAGGACCTCAACCACTCTCTTCCGTTCTAAGTTCTTCCCAAGAATTCACCCAAAACCCTCAGCTAGAGCAGAAATCAAAGCTCTCCTATTCCTGGCTCCGGGAAAGTGCCAGAGCTGTGCCTCCAAGCAGGCGGCCCACACGACCACCCGAAACCTCCATCTTTACCCAGAGCATGGCTAATAAACGTGAGGAAAAGCAGTGGGTCTGGTGTGGCTAGAGGGAACAAGGAAGCGCCGGGGGTAGGGGATGAGGTGAGAGGCAGTGTGGCCAGATGGGGCAGGACAGAGGGGTCTGCGGTGGTGAGGAAGGTCCAGTGCCAGAGGCGGGCCCCACAGAGCCAGGCACGTCCTGACCTAAGACCCCACTCAGAGGCACACGATGGAAGCAGAACAGTAGATGTGGGGCCCCCCTGCAGCCTGGGAGGAACACTTCTATCTCCTCCACACTCCGACAGATAAGCAAGGCCCCCAGCAGACAGAGAGCGCCAAGGATGCCACTCCCCTCCCTCAACCGCATCCCTCTCGAGAAGAATCCCAGCTGATCTCTCCCCATAGGAGCAGCCACGTGGGCAGCCAAGGTGGCACAGCCTAGCATGTTCCTGCCTGCTCCCAACCTGCCCACCACGCCCAGGCTCCGTCTGCCTGTCTGTCTCAGCCTCACAAGTAATCACCACAATGACACCTTCTCCTGCGGGGCGCAGTGACAGCAGGCTATCATTTCATCCTCACGAGGGCCCCCGGGCCTGTGGGGCGGGGCTGAGGTGCGCACTGACCTCGGAGGACACAGAGAGGGAAGGCACTTGCCCGGGGACCATGGGGTCCAACCCCCTCACCGTGCGGCACAGAGAAGGGCTCTCACCCTGGGCCTCCTAACACCTGAGGAGATTCTCTTTTCCTCCCCTGTTCCCTCAGAAAACGCCCAGTCACACAGACAAAGAAAGCCTTGTGGGTGGTGGGGAAGTCAGGGGAGAACGGGCCCCCAGCCAGAAGTGGGTGTGCCCTTGAGAAGTGGGGTGTGGCCCCCAGAAAATGAAGGCAGAGGCCATCCTGCCGAGATGGCAGCGTTCAAGCCGATGGGGGTTCCACAGACAGCAGTGTGAGGGGGCTGTGGGTGGCACCTTGCCTAACCCGCCCACTGGGCCTCTGGGTTGAATGGGTTCTGTCGGAGGTCCAGGACTCAGCAGCCAGGAGGGGGAGGGGAGTTAGTGGGGGGAGCAGAGGTCTCACCTCGGAACTTCTTAGGCGGGTTGTCCAGGTCCCCAGCCGCGGGCTCCACGACACAGCGGTCATCCACCAACCTGGGGGACAAGGCAGCTGGGTCAGCAGAAAGAAGACACCCACCTCCCCGGGCGTCCCTCCCTCAGGGCAGGGGGTTCCAGGGCACCAGGGAGGCCTCCAAAGAAACCTCTCAAGGGAGGCCAGGGTTCGAAGATACAAGCTTTTATACATAGAATGGATAAACAACAAGGTCCTACTGTATAGCACAGAGAACTATATTCAGTATCCTGTGATAAACCATAATGGAAAAGAATATGAAAAAAGAAAGAATGTATATATATATGTATAACTGAATCATTTTGCTGTACAGAACAAATTAACATAACATTGTAAATCAACTATACTTCAATTAAAAAAACAAAACAGGGCTTCCCTGGTGGCGCAGTGGTTGAGAGTCCGCCTGCCGATGCAGGGGACACGGGTGCGTGCCCCGGTCCGGGAAGATCCCACATGCTGCGGAGCAGCTGGGCCCGTGAGCCATGGCTGCTGAGCCTGCGCGTCCAGAGCCTATGCTCCGCAACGGGAGAGGCCACAACAGTGAGGGGCCCGCGTACCGCAAAAAAAAACAAAAAAACAAAAAAACAAAGAAACTTCTGCATCACTGACAACCCCCTGCCATCAGGTCATCCCCTTTCCTGGCACCACTGTTAAAAGGCGAGGTCTCCTGGGTGGGGATGCGGGAGACCCCACAAAAAGCTCAGAGACACACCCAGCCCACCCCGACCCCCCAGCTGGAGCTGTCCCATGGGGATCTGCTGCCAGTCTGGGCTGTCACACACTGCGGATAGAACTCCTGTCATAGCCCTGAGACCCTGCCCAGACCTGAAAAGGCAGCAGGTGATGGAGGAGGAAGAGAGAAGGGGACCGAGAGACAGAGACACAGAGAGGAAGGGAGAGACAGAAAAGACAGAGTCAGAAAGATAAACAGGATAAGAAACAGAAGCAGAAAGAGATTAGAGATAGACAAACAGATGAGGGAAGCTTATGAGACACCAAACTACGGGGACAGGCCTCCAGGTCTCAAAGACAGGACAGTGAACCTTGCACCTTCCCGACCTCACTCAGGCCCATTTCATACTCTCTGCTTTGGTCACACCTTGGGCTTGAAATTCCTCCCTTCCAGCCACGGCTGAGGTTAATCCTGAGGCTCTGGAGGACACCCACTCCTCCATCCATCCACCCATTCCTGCATTTAACATTCTTCAATGCCACCCCAGCCTCTAGGACAAAGTGATGATGATGATGACCCACCATATCAGAGGCCAATTCTATCTCAGCATTTCACAACCACTTCCTCTGAATTCTCACCAACTTCCCCCAAGGGGCTAGTCATGAGCACCATTTTACAGAGGAGGAAACTGGGTTTGAACATTAAATAATTTGTCTGAAGCCACAGAGCTAATTCCAAAGCCTCCTTCTGCGCCTCCCCTCCTTGGATTGGCCAACAAGGTTTTTTTGTGATCTGACCTCCACCCACTCCCTAGCTAGCCTCACAACCTCCTTGTCCCAGCTGTGCTAACCCTCCGGTTGATCTCAAGGTCCCTGGAGCTCTCATCTCTACAGAGGTGGTCCCAGCAGCATGGGGGGGGGGGCGGGGGTTGCTGTGGGGGACCTCTCCGTGACAGGGAGGGGAGGGGAGAGGGCAGCTTGCTGCGAGGACTCACTTGGTCCCCTTCCCCGTCCCCAGCCTCTAGCTCAGTCCTTAGCCCTCTCCCCTTCTCCATCAGCACTGACCCTTGGTCATCTCGGCCACAAGCTTGGGTTCAAAGCACCACTTATACATTCACTGATGACTTGCACCTCCACCTCTACCATCCCTCTTCCCCCAAACTCCAGATTAGTAGATCTAACTGCCTACTCCACGTCTCCACTTGGATGTCCACAGACATCACAAACTCAGCATGTTACAAGCTGAGCTCCTGCTCTTCTTGAAGTCCTCCCCATCTCAGCTGATCCATCCTCCCAATTGCTTGGGCCAAAAACCTTGGGTCAATCCTTGGTCCTCTCTTCCACTCACCCTTCAAACCTAATCTGTGAGGAAACCCTGTGGGCTTTATCTTCAAAATATGTATGGAATCTGACTTTAAAATATGACACAAATGAACCTATCTACGAAACAAAAACAGACTCACAGATATAGAAAACAGACATGGTTGCCGGTGGAGGGGATGGAGGAGGGATGGACTGGGAGTTTGGGATGAGCAGATGCAAACTATTACATATAGGATGGATAAACAACAAGGTCCTACTGTATAGCACAGGGAACTATATTCAATATCCTGTAATAAACCATAATGGAAAAAAATAGGGAAAAGAATATATATAGATAACTGAGTCACTTTATTGTACAGCAGAAATTAACACAACATTGTAAATCAACTATACTTCAATAAAATTTTTTAAAATATATACATATGATGGGACTTTCCTGGTGGTCCAGTGGTAAAGAGTCCGCCTTACAATGCAGGGGACGCGGACTCGATCCCTGGTCAGAGAACTCAGCTCCCACATGCCGCGGGGCAACTAAGCCTGCACACCACAACTACTGAGCTCGCGCGCCTCAACTAGAGAGCCTGCATGCGACAAACTACAGAGCCCACGAGCCCTGGAGCCTGCTCGCCACAACTAGATAGGAGCCCGCACGCCACAACGAGGAGCTCGTGTGCCGCAGCTAGGACCCGAGGCAGCCAAAAATAAAAAATTAATTAATTAATTAATTTAATTAAATAAGTTAAAAAATTTAAAAATATATATATGTATGGAATCTGACCTCTTTTCATCATGCCGCCACCACCACCCTGTCTAGGCCCCCGCCAGCTCTCACCTGGATGTAATTGCCTCCCCATTAGTCTCCTGGCCCCCCCTCTCATCTCCCTACAGCCTGTTCCCCACTTAGCAGCAAAGGGATCCCTTTAAAAGGTCAGTCAGGGCTTCCCTGGTGGCGCAGTGGTTGGGAGTCCGCCTGCCGATGCAGGGGACACGGGTTCGTGCCCCAGTCCAGAAGGATCCTACATGCCACGGAGCAGCTGGGCCCGTGGGCCATGGCCACTGGGACTGCGCGTCTGCAGCCTGTGCTCCGCAGCGGGAGAGGCCACAACAGTGAGAGGCCCGCGTACCGCAAAAACAAAACAAAACAACAAAACAGGTCAGTCAAATCAGGGCAGTTCTCTGCTCAGAACCCTCCAGAGGCACCCATCTCAGAGAACCACCCACCCAAGAACTCACAATGGCCTGAAAGACCCCACATGATCTACCACCTTACCTCTCAGACCTCATCTCCTCCCCAAGCCCCTGGCCCACTCTGCTCCAGCCCACAGCCCTCCTCCAGGCTCCTCAAACATTCCAGGCGATTTGACCCTGGCTTCTCCCTCTGCCTGGAACTCTCTGCCCCAGACACCGTCCTGACTCCCTCTCTCACCTCCTTCAGATCTCACCTCAAATGACCCATTCCCATGGACACCCTCCCTCCCTATCCTTTTAAAAACTGTAAACTGTTCTCTCCCACGCTTCTCCTCTTCCTCCCTGTTCTCCATATCACCACCCAGCCTGCTATATATTTTATTTATTTTGGTTCCTATCCTCCCCAACCTGAGATGGAAGATTCATGAGGACAGGGATGTGTCTGTTCTGCTTCCTCCTGTATCCTCAGCATCTGGACCACCTGCCTGGCACAGAGCAGGCACACACGACATACATATTGAGTGAATTAATCATTTTACTAGCTGCTGTGGGAAGTCCACAAGAAGCAAAAGATAAGGTCCCTAAGAGAGTTTAAAATCTCATCAGGAAGACAAGTCACATACTCCAAAGAGTTCATGATATAAAGAATATGCATTGGTGCCAATCTGCGGATTTTCGTCCAGGGAAGGGAGAGGTCAGAGCTTGGCCAATCAGACAAGGTGTGAAAGAAGAGGCAGAAGCTGTGCAAAGCCTTGAATAATCCATAGAATTTCCTATAAGCGATTAGTGAATCAGATTAGCTGGTTGTCTCTTGGCAAAGCCCTGAGGGGAGGAGACACAGGATGGGTAAGTTTTGGTAGGGAAGGGGAGGAAGCCTCGGCCAGGGCCTGGCACCTGGCACTGCTGGGGGTGCTGGACAACCACAGGGCATCATGGAAGTTGGTGCAACTGAGGAGAGGCTGGCGTAGTCCCCACAGCCGCCATCTTGACCAGTGCACAAGGCCCTGTGTAGGCCACCTCCCCAGAGACTCCCTGTGTGAGGAAAACCCATCCTCACCCCGACCCCTCCATCCCTCCCCTGGGTCACAAGTGCAGGAAAAAGACATGCAAAAGTGGATGCCTGGCATGCTTTTCCTAATCCCCCTGGCACCAATCTGCCTGGTCATTATGTGGATGTCCTTCTGTCCCCGCCCACCCTGGCACAGCTTCTGAAACCCTGCTGTCTCCAACTCAGCCCCTCCCCAGTGTCCAGTGGTTTACAAAGCAGGGCACTGCTTTGGGAGCGCAAGCTGAAGCCACTTAGAAAAGGGGAGGGGCTGGTCAGGAAGGGAGCATGGCCTCCAGGAGGAGAATTTCAAGCAAGGTTGGGAAGGAGAACATCCCAGACCTGCAGCCAAGAGGGGACAGGAATGGTGAGAACAGAGAAGCAAGCCACGTGGACGGTTAAAAAAAAAAAAAAAAAAAAGACAGGGGGCTCCCGCAAGGTATCAGGAAAACAAGGTCAGGAAGATGGGACTTTCAGAACTTCCTCATGGATCCAATATTCCACCCCCTCCCTCCTCCAAGTGTGGGTTCTGGATGAGCAAAATCAACTTCCCTGGGAACGGTCTGTACCCCTCCCGGGCAACCTCTAAGGGATGGCGCCTCGCCCTCCCCATCATTTCATTTCCTAGCTGTAGCTTAGGGCAGTCCTCCACCAAGTCCGTAGGCAAAGAAGGCAGCCAGCAGCAGGATGTTTAGAGAGTCGCAAAATGTCCCCAAGCGCCCCCTCACAAGCCTCCCCTCCATTCCTCTGAACCTACTCCTTAGGACTGAGGCATCCCAAGACGGCGCTACTGGGCGGGAGGGGATGGGAGGAGTGTCCCGCGAAGCCATTAACAGATAAGCAGGAAAGCCCTTATCAGATGGGCTGCAAGGGCTGGGACAGCAGACAGGTAAGTTTTGATGGAGGAGGAGCCTCAGAGGGCGCGGCCGGAACTTCTGTCCCTCTGGGTAGAGGGAGCGGCAGCGAGGTGGTCGCCGAGCGCCCCGCCCCCGCCCCTCCGAAACCCCGCCCCGGCCCGCCGAGACCCAGCTGACGCGCCGAGGCTGCAGTGAGCTTTCCGCCCGCCCGAGCCCCGCCCCCGCCGAGAAGCGAAACTCGCCTCCCAGTGTGTGGCCGTCGCCCCAGCCTCGTCGCGGAGGGGATGCGAGCGCGGCCTCGCCCCGGCCTGCCTCCGACTGCAAGCCGCTGCCAGGACGCTGGGCCTGTGCCAGGAGCGCCCGGGGGCGGTGGGAGGCGGACGCGAGGGGCTGGGCGCGGGACGGGCCACCAGCGCCCGCGCTTTCCTCCCCCCGCCCGGGAGCCCGCGGAAGGCGGCTCCGGAATACCCCTCCCCACCCAGTGGCACCTACATCCCGGGCCGTAGCTCCCCCCGTTCTCCCTCATGGTGGGGGTATCTGTGTGGATTGGTGTCCGGCTTCTGATGCGCACCTGGCGCTGTAACCAGAGCCGGGTTCTCCTGGGAGAAGTTGCCGCGTCGCTTCACTGTCCCCCTCCTCTCCTGAGCGCGTCCATCTCCGCCCAAGGTCCAGGGAAGGGCCTACTCCCGCGCCCCGCCAGCCCTCTGATCTCGCTGTCCCCGCCTCCACGCCTCTGCACACGCAGAAGCCCCCTCTGAGTCCTGCCATCTTCAAGGCCGCGCTTAGGCTCCTGCAGAGCTCCCTGCCCCGTTTCCACCACATGAGGCATCATCCCTTAACTAAAGGCACCCCAGCCAAGATCATCTTAGAAAAACCGACGCTCCGATGTGCAGAACACTTAATTTATAAATTACACCCGATACCTCGTTCTATTCTTACCACAGTCCAGTGTGACTTTCACTGAGTTAAAGGGACCACTGGGCCACACAGCTGGTCAGGTGATGGCACCTATACAATCTAGGTCTCCATCCGTTCAACAAAATCTTACTGCAAAGGGATTATGTGCTGGGTGTGGTCCCCACCCTCTGGAAGCTCACGTCCACCATGCTGTGTGCTGTGAGGACAGGAGCCACGACCTTCACCTGTGCAATCCACCCCCCAACCCCACCCCCCCAGCCCAGTGGACACTCAGGAGCCCTGAGGACAGTCTGCTGTAAGCCTTCTATCCATTGGGTGACACAAGATGAGTTGGAGCCTGCACTGTGCAGGGCCCAATAGGGCATCAGTAGAGTGGGCAAGGGGAGGGGGTAGTAGGGGTAGGGAGGGTCGGGCAGGAAGCCTGTGGGCAGGCCTGCCCTGGACCCTCTGAGCAGGAGCTGGTGGACATCTCTGCTCTAGAAAGATGTGGAGAAGGGCACTGTCCCTGAAATGCCCCTGGGGTCTGCACCCCAAGACCTTGGTCTGAAGGAAGAGGGAAAGGCACATGCATCCAGGGGCCTGGCTGGCCCCATTCTGACCAGGGTGGACTTTGAGATCCAGGTGGGAGCCATGGAAAAGGCAGTGGGGCGGGTCAGTGCTGTCCGGAAAGATTAGATAAATAGGAGGAAGAAGGGCGCTAGAAGTGGGGCAAGTGACTATCAGACAATCAGCCAAGGGAGGAGGACACCAGACTAGGGAAATCCCAAAGGGTCCCCAGACTGCCCCTCCCTGATCTAGCGTGGAAAAGAGGGTGGAGGGGGAAACTGACGAGTTCAGGTCACACAACAAGTTAAAGAACAGCCAGTTCCAGACCCCAGATCTCCTGACATCCAGCCCAGGGCACTGGCCACCACCCCACAGATCTAGGCTAGACCCACAGAAGGCCACTCCCAAAGCAGGCACTGTCAGAACACTGGGAATGGCTGGTGGAGGATGGGGGCCTTGGATTCCCCCTCCCCAAATAACCAAAGTCACATCCACTAGGTAGAGGTGGGGAGAAATGTTGGAAGAGGAGCCCAGGTTCACTGGCTGGGATCACTGGCCCGTCGGAGAAAAGAACATCACTTCTGCATCCCTGCAAAAGCATCCATTTACTTGACCTCTACAGGTCTTTGCCAAGGATCCACTTTGAGCCACCGGAGGGACCAGTATATGGAATTTTTTTTTTTTTTTTTTTTGTGGTATGCGGGCCTCTCACTGTTGTGGCCTCTCCTGCTGCGGAGCACAGGCTCCAGACGCTCCCGCTCAGTGGCCATGGCTCACGGGCCCAGCCGCTCCTCGGCATGTGGGATCCTCCCAGACCGGGGCACGAACCCGTGTCCCCTGCATCGGCAGGCGGACTTTCAACCACTGCGCCACCAGGGAAGCCCCCAGTATATGGAATTTAAAACAAGCATGGCTCATCCCTTCAGAGAGCTTAAGTCTAGGAAGGACAGTAAGCCACACACTCAGGGAACCCCTAAGAGCCTCTCCAGTGAGGAAGAGAGGCAGCAAAAGTGACTAAACTTGGCCCCACAGAAATAAGGGCCCCTGGCCAGGGCGCAAGCCTTCGGGGCACTGCCTCTGCCTGCAGGCCTGGGTTTCTGGCTCTCAGGACTGGGTGGGCTCTGGTGAGTCCTGGGGTCTCTGTTAGGCCAAGGAGAAGAGGGATGGGGAGCAGGAGACACAAGAGAGAACTGAGAAAAGGCCGAGAAGAGGGGCAACCCTGGGCCACCCAGCCCACCCTTCCCTCACAGGTCGGCCTTGCCCTGCCCAGGCCTCTCTCCTGCTCTCCATGCGGGGACTGGGCTCTCAGTCCCGCAAACCTGACATAGTAACTGAGGCTGGAGGAGCCTTAGCAGGGCAGCCCTGAAGCCCAGGCCGCCCTCCTCCACACCCCTGCATGGCTCTCTGGGAAACAGAGCAGCAAAGCAGCCCTGATGACTCCAGAAAGTGAGACAAGTCTACAGCCTTCCGCTTATCGGGGGAGGAAGAAAGAGGTGGGGGCCCGGCGTTGCTTTAGATTAAAGGCGACTTAAGAGACATAAGAATTAAATCAACACGTGGACCTTGAGTAGATCCTAATTTAAAGAAACCAGCGGTCAAGGCTAGACTGAGAACAACTGAGTGTATTGGACTATGGATTGGGTATCGGACGCTGTTAGGAAATTACTAATTGGTATGATAACAGCACTGTGGCTACACAGGAACAGAGCCTATTTCCTGTAAAATGAAGGATGTAGAGGTGAAAAAAACACAATGCATGTAATCTACCATAAAATACTTTAGCAAAGAAGAAACATAGCAAATAGGCCAAAATGTAAACAATGATTAAGTCTAGGTGGTGGGTATATGGGTGTTCTAAATGGTTCTTTTTTTTTTTTTTTGGCCATACCACGGGGCACGCGGGATCTTAGTTCCCTGACCAAGGATCAAATCCGTGTCCCCTGCATTGGGAACATGGAGTCTTAACCACTGGACCACCAGGGAAGTCCCTCTCTCTACTTTTATAAATTATATATATGCCTCCGGTTGGTGGTAAGGGGTCAAAGGGACAGCACAGGCCAGAGCTGTAAACACTCGGTGAAGTCCGTCTATCGTCAGCAGCAGGATCTCTGAGACACAGACTTAATTCTCCCTCGCATGACCTCTATCACCCCCATCACCCATTTCTAGACTCGGACCCTGGAGAGCCGGTTCTCCTGCAGGCTGGAAGAAGCGGGTGATGGCTGGCCGGCTGAGTGACGGGAGAGGGATCTGTGAACCAAGTATGCACAGGTGTCTGCCTCAAACACCTGCAGCTGCCCCTGGGCTAAGATTTATGTTCACTGTCTCTCCTGTCTCTGCCCACTTGCCAGCAAAACAAATATGTACCTTTACACACCACTGTAATCATTTTACTCCCCCACTCAACCCCCTGCAAGGAGTCCCTACTGTCTGTCTCCTCAGGTGGGAAGCCCTCTGCAGTGTGTCCTCCCTGCCCCCCAGCCCACACCCCAGGCGCACTGTGCTGCAGCGCCCAGTCTCATCGCCGCCCAGTCTCATCGCCCAGTCTCATCGCCGCCCAGTCTCAGCGCCCAGTCTCAGCGCCCAGTCTCATCTCCGCCCAGTCTCATCTCCGCCCTGGTGTGAAGAGTCCTGAAGCCTCCTCTCCGGTGGCGCGCACGGGGCTCCTGCTGGCTTACAGCCCCCACCCCCACCCCAACCCCCAGCAAATCGCTTAGCCCCACTAAGCCAGGGAGGGGTCCTCCCTGCAGCAGGCTGGCTACAGGCACAACTGCTGGGAACCATTGCCACTACTGGGCATGACCCGCGTGACGCACTTGGGGGAGCTCAGAGCTGACATTCAGAGGCCTGTGATGAACTTACTGGAGATTTGGGGTCTGCTCTCCCCCCCCCTCCCAGGCCTCCTTCCCACCTCCCTCACAGCCCCCCACTTCCAGGCAGGAGACCCCCAGCTCCACGTGGGGTGAAGTGTGGCGAGCAGGCCTCGGGGTAGACTGCAGGAGACGTGTGCTCAGGGGTAACTCAAACCCAGACACCTGCCCCTAAACTGATAGCAGAAAGCTCCTGTGACCCCACCCTAAAATCCAGCACAGTACCCCACCTCCAACCCAAGCCTCCACCCCACAGCCCCACTGGGCCAAGTCAGGAAGGGGAGGGGAGGGGAGGGGACGTGGGGTCAGGAACGTAGGGCAGGACAGAGTGTGAGCAAGTGGCTACAGCAGGATTCTTTAAGGCCCGGGAGCTGCATGCAGCCTGGGTCCCTGGAGTCCCTCAGTGGGACCTTGGGGCTGATCCTGTCCTCAGGCAACCCACACACCACCCATCTCTCTACTTCACCCCCTCCCCACTGCAGCCGCCACGCCCAACCTGGCCCAACCTTGAGGGCAGAGGTTGGTATTACTCCCCACACCCCTAGCACAACTCTCTCAAACTCGTGATGTGAAGTGGGCCAGACCTCCAGGGGCGCAGGGTCCCCGTTTCCCCCTCCTCCACCACCAGAGAAATGTGCAGAGTTAGAGGGAGCCAGCAAGGTAAAAGATGTGCCTTGGGAATTCCCTTGTGGTCCAGAGGTAAGGACTCTGAGCTCTCACTGCTGAGGGCCCAGATTCAATCTGTGGTCAGGGAACGATCCCAAAAGCCACGCAGCTACGCGGCGCGGCAGGAAAAAAATAAATAAATAAAGATGTGCCTTCCCTTTGATCTCAGAATTCCACTTCTGGGAATCTATCCTGAGAGGATAACTGGACAAGTGTTCGGGCATGTATGGACTAGGATGTTCAGGGCAAATTGTTTGGAACGGCAAAAAACTTAGAGACCAGCTGAATGGCCAATACTAGAGTTGCTTAAATAAATGAAGGTACATCATACCAGGGGATGCACTGTAGCCACAACAGTCGTAGGCTGGCACGCATGGGAAAATACAGGTTAATGTATTCCCCCAAAAAGACAGGATACAAAGCCAGATGTGCAATGTGATATTGTTTTGTAAATCTTTATTTGCGCGCATAAAAGGCTAGAAAGCCCATATAGAGGCTGTCAATATAATCACAGTGGTATTACAGATAATATGTTATTTTAGTTTTTCAAGTTTTCTCCATGGAGCATATATTATTTTTTAATCAGGAAAAAAATATGTATGAGAATTTCCTGGCAGTCCAGTGCTTAGGACTCAGAGCTTTCACTGCCGGGGCCTGGGTTCAATCCCTGGTCAGGGAACTAAGATCCCAAAAGCCACGGGGCGCGGCCAAAAAAATTTTTTCATTTAAAAAAGAAAAAAGAAAGAAAGAAAAAAATATACATTTTCCAAAAAAACATGAGTTGTATGGATTGGCCAGTGGAGGCTGAGACCCTGCCTTGGGGCACAGGACAGGGCTAAGTCCAACATCTCGTTCCAGTGAAATCACAATTAAGTGAAAGCCAAGGGCAGGTCTGAAATCTGCCCGTGGAATGTCGTCTGCACGGGAGGGGCAGCGCCCCCTCCTGAAATCACATGAGTCTCAGGGACTTAAGGCACAAAGGGCCCTTAAAGACCATCACTCCCAGCTCTCTGCTGTACAGACTGGAACAGGCTGGACTCTGTCTTGGTTACCACTAATTCCTCAGTGACTAGAACAGTGTCTGGCACATAGTAGGTGCTCATTAGATGTTTGTTGAATGACTTAATGAAGTCTGATGAAGGCTAAGAGATGGGCTCTCTGGACCAAGGGGCAGGCAGACCCAACAGCTAGGCTTCCTCACAGCCTGTCAGCCTGAGAGGGCCCTGAGAAGGGACCCCCCACCCCAGGTACACATTAGAAGCACTGGGGAGCTTTAAAAATCCAAACCTCAGACGCCCACCCCTAGAAATGTTACTACAGTTGGTCTGACATGGGACATGGGATCTGGAATTTTTTTTAAGTACCCACAGGGAGATTCTCGGGTGCAAACAGAGCACCTTAGAGGACAACCAGGCTGATAGAAACAGACTCTGAGAGGGAGGGCCTTGCCAAAATTACCCATCCAGTTAGTGACAAAGCAGGTCCTGACCCTGGGGACCTGGGACTTCCTCCACATTTACCTCCACGTTTTCCGGGTTCTGACCTTCAATTACCACCCTCCTGGGGAAGCAGATCAGGCTGGAAGGTAGACACGGAATCCCAAGGTCATTTCTGACCCTACTCCCTGAGATCACCCAGCCCTGGGTGACACAGGTCCAGAGGCCCTGAGAGCCCCCAAATGGTGCTCCAAGGCCCAGCCATGTGCAGGCAGAGGCAATCTGACAAATCTTGGGAGCTCAACTGCAAGACCCAGTTCACCTGCACTCCCCAGCTTATCCCAGTGGTCTGGGGGCCGCCCCTCTGGGCACTCAAAAGAGACCTTCTAGGACCTGGACATGAGACCCTGAGGGGTCTACCCTGCACGCAGGGCCGGTTCCCCACAGTCACTGGCCGGGAGCCATAGTAAATCCTTCACCTGAAGTGGCCCTGACCCGCCGCTGCAGCCCTGGCCTCTGCTGCCTCCCACCCGGAGTGAGGGATGAGGCAGTGTCCCCGGCCATGCTCTCCTCCCAAGAACAGGCGTGGGCCTGCTTTCCCTCCCCGGCTGAGGTCTCAACCTGCCCCAGGATCCACTCCCCAGACCCCTCCCATCCTCCCAACCCAGAGTTAATGTACAATCTCCACCAGGAGCTGTAATTACGCAGGCAGCTCTAATTGGCCTCCTCCACTTGGCTCTGCAGAGCCTGGCTGGAATCTGAAGCTGCCCCAGACTCCCTCCTCCAACAATGCCCGCCCCCGCAGCTGAGCCAGTCTCACTGTCCACCAAGGCTGCCCCTGTCCTCATCAAATTCATTTTCTCCAGCCCTTACTGGGCACCTCTTGGGCATCAAGCATTGTGATCGCCTAGGAACTCAGTCAAATCAGCCTCCAGGGTTCGCAGACATGGGCACCAACAGCCAGGATGAAGGCAAAGGGGACCAGAGCTGAGGATGGAGGCAGAAAGATTACGGTGAGGCTGGAGCAGAGAGAGAATCACAAAGAGCAATGCTTCTCTTTAAGGCTCCAAATCCCCTGGGGCTCAAAATGCAGATTCTGATTCAGCAGGGCAGGCAGGGGTGTGAGATTCTGTATTTTCTTTCTTCTTTTTTTTTTTTTTGGCAGGCTCAGCGGCCATGGCTCACGGGCCCAGCCGCTCCGCGGCATGTGGGATCCTCCCAGACCGGGGCACGAACCCGTGTCCCCTGCATCAGCAGGCGGACTCTCAACCACTGTGCCACCAGGGAAGCCCTGAGATTCTGTATTTTCTAACAAGCTTCTCAGTGATGCTGATGCTGCTGGACCAAGGACTACACTTTGAGTAGCGATGCCTTATGGTGTTTAGAAACCATTCCTTCACTGAGTGAAGTTCTGAGAAGGTGCCCAGCACAGTGCCTCAGTGGACGAATGGGGTAACTAATCAGTCAATCCTGGCAAAGTGCCCAGTGTTAGAGGGCCCTACAGAGAAATCTTCAACTAATTGTAAAACAACACAATTAACACCAGAGAGGAATGTGTATAAAGCAGTGTGAAGCACAGGGGAAAAGGGGTTAATTCTGCCCAGGTGGGGGAGGGGGGTTGGATCTCACAAAGGAGGGCCGCTTTGTACCAGGTCGGAGAGGGTGGATCAGATTTACTCAGGTGGAGACTGGCTGAAGGGCAGGGGCAACAGGAGCAAAGGTAAAGAGACCCGAGACAAGACCGCAAGAGCGTGGGGAAGGTTCCAGGAATCCCAATCCAGGTGGTGCACCCGGAGTGTCAGGGTCGTGAAGGGGGTGGTGAAAAAAAAAATAGGAAGTTAAGTTGGGGCCAGCACATGCCAGTGCTAGAAGGCCAGGCTGGCAGGGTGGGAGTGCCAGGAGGGTGGGCGTGCATGTATCAGTGGAAGTTGGGAGCTCCTGGAGATGTTTGCACTGGGAACCGGCCCCTGGAGTAGAATGGCTCTGGGCGGTCACCAGGCCCTGCCTCAGAATCAAACTGGACTGGAGGAAGCAGCTTCCTGGGGCAGGAAGGGCCAGGGCGGGAGGGAGCTGTGCTAGGAAGCAATAGAGGGAATCCCTAGTGAGGGGATGAGGCCTGTGTGGACGGCCTTGGTTCTGTTAGATCCTCACAGGTGCTAAAAAAGCCCCCACAGTGCGATCAGCCCTGAGCCTGGCACTCAGAGCAACAGAGAAGAAGGTCATTTCCCAAAAGCCCCCAGCACTGTTCAGACACCAGGCAGGGGGCCACCGTCTGCCCCTGCATCCCCCACGTCCCCATAGTCTCTGCTCCTTCCCTCAGCGTTATCAGGCGTGTTTACTATGTGCAGGGGATGCAGCTCACCCCATCCTTTGGTAAACTGAGCAAGACAAGTCAGATGTAGCAGGGAGGAGATGCAGGGCTGGGGAGTCCACATCTGAATGGGGAGGAGAATGAGAAGGCCTGGAGGGTGCTGAGATAAGGAGCGCAGGTATTCTGGAATTCCAAGTCAGCATCCATTCCCCATTGGCTAAGCCAGACCTCCAACCCTCCCGATCTTTCCCACAGGACTAAAGCTAAACTCACAACAAGACACCAAGGGAGCCAGGTGACTCCCACCTCCCCAGCTCAGGGCGAGCCAGCCCTGGGTTGAGAGTGCCAAGGCTGTCCTCCGAAGCCCCCAGGGAGAGGACACCTTGTAGCTCATTGGCATCCAGATGAGGGGAGGGTCAGCAAAAGAGGGTGGGTTTACCCTAAAATAAAACGGCTAGGTGTGGTGGGGAAGATGAGACCATTTAACACAAGTCCCCAGACTGAAAATGTGACAGAGGTAACAGGCCCTGCCCTGAGGCTGGAGAGGTGGAAAAATCAGTCTTACCCCCCATCCCCACCGACTCACTCAACTGCTCTCTGAAGATAAAACCCATTCGCTCTAATTCTTGCCTGCCCTATGCCAGCTTCAGGCCTGGCTCTCTCCAGGGACTTGAACTGATTCCTTGCTTATCCAGACCCTGGGGGGTGGCGGCCAGAATTAATTAATGTTGGTAAAGTGCTCCAGAGATACTGGGACCAGGGACCCAGAGGTGCCAGATGAGCTACTCAGGAAATTGACAGGGAGAGGCGGGGAGAAGGGGGCAGCCGGCAGAAACCTGGGACGCCTGGAAGGGGAGGGCTGCGAAGACACTCCTAGTGATGGGGGCGGGGGGGGGGTGTGTGCGCAGGGCAGAAGAGAGCTAGGAGGAAAAGATGCGACCCTTCAAAGGTGCGACAGGTCTGTTACTAGAGGACTCCGGGCTGAGCCTGCCCACACCCCCACGGCTCCGCCCCACCCCAGAGCCGGTCACGTCCAGGCCCGGATGCCTTTCCCCAACTAACGCCCCAGCCACCCACCTGCCCCCGCACAGGGACCACCTGCAGAGGAAGTCTCAGCCTCCCCGCCCCTTCTGAAGAAGAGCGAGAGCGCCAGGGTGGAGGCTTCGCGAAGGGGGGCGCCTCCTGACAACTCAGGCTGGGCGCCCGACTTTACCTGGGCAAACATTTCACTTCCTTTCTCTGAAAGAAGGAGGCGAGCCGCTCCCCCGCTCCTTAAAGCTGGGGATGTCCAGGTCCTCTGTCGGCGGGAGGCAGCAGGACGCACGCAACTAGCACCAGGGCCCACCGCGCCCCCCCGCCCCGAACTCACTCACCCCAGAGTGCTGATGAAGCCATTGACGGAGCCCTCGGCGTACAGGGAGACGATGTCCCCGATGTGGAGGAAGCTGGACATCTCGCTCATGGCTGCGGCCCTCCGGGGAGCCTGGGCGGTGGAGGCGCCCAGGGGCGCGCGGCCAGGCTAGGTGCAGAGGGCGGAGATGACCGGTGAGGCCGAGAGGGGCGCGCCCCCACCTCGGAGCCGGACGCTCGCCGCGGCCGGGGCGGGCTAGCAGCCCCCGGGGCGGAAGGCTGCGCGGCGCGGCCCGGGAGCCGGCGGTGGCGTCTGGGTGAGGAGGTGACCGCGTCTCGGCTCACCCGCCGCCCGCCCGGCCCGGCCCGCGCGTACCTGCAGCGTAGCAGAGCAGGAAGTCTGGGGCCGCCACACACACATGTAAATCTCGCCCGGGAGGCGGAGAAGCCACACCCCGCCCCCACCCCGCACCCGGCCGCGGCCCGCCCGCCGGCACCCACGTGTGCCGGCCCTCCTCCCGCGCCCCTAGCGCGTCCCGGCCCGGTCTCCCGGACGCCGAGCCGGCCTCCTGCCCCCAGCGATTCCGAGGGGTCCCGGGGCCCCAGCGGGCTCCCGGGACAGGTCTTCAGTTCCGGCGAGTCCCCAGCCAGACTCGCGGAACCGCCATCCCCAGGAGGCCCAGCCGTAGTCGGGGCTCTCCGCCCTCGAGGTTCCCCGAACTATCTACTCCTCGGCCCTCGGGTCGCCGAGAGCCGTGCAGCAGCCCGCGGAAGGGGGAGTCCAACGACCCCGCGGGCGCTACCTTGAGTCGCGCGCGGAGGACGTGCCTCCGAGCGCCCAGGCCGCGGTCGCCTTGCGGCCACCGCGCCGTCTCCGCGCCCAGCTGAGAGCCGTCTCGCGCCGAGAGGCGCGCTCATTCCTTCGCAGCGCAAATCGGGATTCATTTTTCTCAACGTGAAAAGCCTTTTCATTGCACAACAGAAAATGCTCGGGCTTGGAGGGGAAATGAAGCAATGGGGTGGGTTTTGTTTTTTTCTCTCCGCATTCCTGTGTACAAAGAGATCCAACTTCCGAATCAGTTCAGCCGTTCCCTCTCCAGGAGTTGGCTCCAAAACTCCCGGCTTCTTCTTTCTTTTCTTTTAAGGGGGGGGGGGGCAGGAGTGAAAACTACCTTCGCTAGTTAATTGCGTACCCGAGCGCCAACAAGGACAAGGCCAGTGCCGGCCCCATGTGAGTGACCCGCTGCGGTGTCACCGCTGAGCTCTTGCTCACGAAGTCCTGCCTTCAAACGCACGTCCCCAGCTCGCCTACTTTCTGTTCTGTTCCCGGGTGCTTGGGTGTTTGCTTCCTAGTCCTTTATTTTTGCTTCTGGAATAGAGTGCTCACTGCCCTCCCCATTCGATCACGTTTACTCCCTTCCGACCCCCCACCCCACCCCACCCTGACTTCCTGGGAAGGGGGAGGCTTGTCCCTGGGAGAAAGGGAGGAGGGGACTGAGGACTGAAGCAGGAAGGAGAAAGACCCGGGGAGGGGTGAGGCAGCGAAGAGCAGAGAGACAGCTGCTGACACGCAGGGGGAGGGAAAGAAGAGCCCCTGGGCCTGTGGCTTTTTCACAAAGACCCCTAGAATGTGGGAGAGGAGGACACCTCCGGGATTGCTGAATTCAGTGTCTTACAGTCTTTTCACCAGGATCCACAGTAGCAAATGAGTTTTACATCAGACCAGTCGGCACCTTCATCTATATATAAGCAGAACAGTAGTTTCACAAAACAATACTTACCCTTATGACCTGTGATTGCACTCTGATATTTTCTGTTCTGTTTGTGTTTTGGTTTGTTTTTTAATACTGATTGTGAACCACTAAATTGCTCTTTTAAACGTACCAAACGGGTTGCAAATTGCAGTTGGAAAAACCTCACCCAGGCCACTCTGCCAAAAAGAGATGAGCAAAGCCCAGAGAAGGATGAACCAGACCTCTAGGTCATACAGCCGGTTCATGGCAACTGGAGCCAGAAGCCCAGCCCTTGACCCCCAGCTCCTGACTTCAGCCCAGTACTCTCTCCACTGCCTTACACTGCACTGGAGCCTCAGCTGTCCATCCCCGGAGCCTAGCTGGGAAGGGCCAGCCACTGGAACAGCTTCACTTGCTCCTAGAAGTCAGGCCTCCACTGCATTTCCTGCGGACGGAAGGGAAATATATGCATTTGTTCCATAAGCATTTATCAAGGGCCTAGTATGTGCCGGCTTCTGCTGGGCACCAGGCTCTGATCAAGCCACCGGCCTCGGCCCAATTGACTTTCCCCTTCCCCAGACAGTGATGATGAAGAGAAATGTGCTGGAAACACTCCTCCAGTGGCTTCACTCTGCACACGTGCCTTCCTTGCCCCAGCCATATCCAGGGGTCCAGGTCCTTCCTCTCCTAAGATTCAAATGGATGGGGACTTCCCTGGTGGCGCAGTGGTTAAGAATCCGTCTGCCAATGCAGGGGACATGGGTTCGAGCCCTGGTCCGGGAAGATCCCACATGCCGTGGAGCAACTAAGCCCGTGCGCCACAACTACTGAGCCTGAGCTCTGGAGCCCATGAGCCACAACTACTGAGCCCCCATGCCACAACTACTGAAGCCCACGCACCTAGAGTCCGTGCTCCGCAACAAGAGAAGCCACCGCAATGAGAAGCCTGCGCACCACAACAAAGAGTAGCCCCAGCTCACCGCAAGTAGAGAAAGCCCAGGCACAGCAATGAAGACCCAACGCAGCCAAAAATAATAATTAAAACAAAAAAGATTCAAATGGACGGTTCCATAACTCAGCCAAGGTCTTACAGCCAGGAAGTGGAGATTAGGCCTATCTTGCCAAAAGCACATGCCGCTGGTTCTCCCTCCACCCCCAGATCTGGAGCGCTCAGCCTCTGTCCCTCCACCAACCAGAAGGACTCAGAGGAGGGGAACACAACTGTCATCCAACTGAGAAACCCTGGTAGGGATGCCCCTGGCAGCCTCCTACCACACACACTGCTTCTGTGTATTCCTCGGAACCACGACATCCATGCTGTGTTCCCAGAGGAGCCACCCCTGGGCTCTAGACCCGTGGTCACCTGCCTCTGCAAAATCAATTCCACTGTAAGCGCTTTTATGTATCTGGGTTCTGAGTTAGAGTTTGTTTAAAGAAAGGTTCAGGGCCTCCCTGGTGGCACAGTGGTTGAGAATCTGCCTGCCAATGCAGGGGACACGGGTTCGAGCCCTGGTCCGGGAAGATCCCACATGCCGTGGAGCAACTAAGCCCGTGTGCCACAGCTACTGAGCCTGCACGTCTGGAGCCTGTGCTCTGCAACAAGAGAGGCCACGACAGTGAGAGGCCCGCGCACCGCGATGAAGAGTGGCCCCCGCTCGCCGCAACTAGAGAAAGCCCTCGCACAGAAACGAAGACCCAACACAGCCAAGTTGGTCAAAAAAATAATAATAAAATTTAAGAAACTGATGATACAGCTCCAGTGAGTTCACTGTCCTGCTCCCCTGCTTGAAACCTTCCTGCATTTCCTCATCACCCACAGAATCAAGCCTACAGGCCTTAGCTCAACACACCAGACCCTGTCTGTCCCCTCCCCTCCCCACTCTGGCACCCTCGGCAGACACAAAGGTCACTCCTCAAGAACCAAGCTGTCAACTGTGCAGGCTTTGACTCTCATAGGCCTGGGTTAGAGGCCCAACTCTGCCATTTTTCCAGAGGCAATTCTCTCAGCCTCCATTTCCATCTGTTAAAGGCCTCTGTTTGCTTGTCTGTTAAATGGGGGAGAACATTGTACCAACATGTGGGGGAAGTGGGATAAAGCCATCAGCACAGCATCCCCCAGTTAAGAAGAACTGAGTATGTTCAACCTCATTTCCCTAGGATCACGTCCAGTCCCACCTCTGTAGCCGGGCTCCTGGGGTTCCCTCCACCACCCCCCTCTTTGTATTCCCAGGGTCAGAAAAAAGTCTCTTTCCCTGATGTCCTGGAGCAGCAATCTTTTAAGTCTTATTATGAAATATTTTTAGAAATACTATTAAATTTAAAATAATATATCAAAAATATAGTGAGCACCCTGTACCTTTCCTCCAACTTTGTCAAATCTTAATATTTGGCAAAATTTGGTCCCAGTATATATATATATATATATATATATATATATATATATTTTTTTTTTTTTTTTTTTTTTCGGTACGCGGGCCTCTCACTGCTGTGTCCTCTCCCGTTGCGGAGCACAGGCTCCGGACGCGGAGGCTCAGCGGCCATGGCTCACGGGCCCAGCCACTCCGCGGCATGTGGGATCTTCCCGGACCGGGACACAAACCTGCGTCCCCTGCATCGGCAGGCGGACTCTCAACCACTGCGCCACCAGGGAAGCCCCAGTATATATATTTTTAAACTAAACCTTAAAAATTCAGTTAAAAAGTGAAAAAAAAGGGCTCCCCTGGTGGCGCAGTGGTTGAGAGTCCGCTTGCCAATGCAGGGGACACGGGTTCGTGCCCCGGTCCGGGAAGATCCCACGTGCCGCAGAGCGGCTGGGCCCGTGAGCCATGGCCGCTGAGCCTGCGCGTCCGGAGCCTGTGCTCCGCAACAGGAGAGGCCACAACAGTGAGAGGCCCGTGTACCACCAAAAAAAAAAAAAAAAGTGAAAAAAATTCAGCTGAAGTTCCTTATGGATGCCTCCGAACTACACTTCCCTCCAGGAAGAACCACTGTCCTGATTTATGCTTGTACCAGGTACAGATGTATCCATAAACAATGTACCCTGTCACTCTTCAAGTTTTTTACCTTTTAAATAAATAGCATCACCCCATGTGTATCCTTTGGTGCTTGGAGCAGAGGTGTGACAGTCCACTTCCTGACCACATCACAATTTGTTTATCTATTTGGTCGGTGACCATGAAAGCCCTATCTAGGTTTTGGCTATTACAACTATGTTGCAGTGAACATTCTTGTCTCCTTGTGCAAACACATGAGTGTCTCTAGGGCAGAGTGTTTCAAACTATGGACTCAGATGTATTCGTGGGTCATGAAATCAAGTGAGTGGGTAAAGATCAGCATTTTTTAAATTAATTAATTAATTAATTTTTGGCTGCATTGGGTCTTTTTTTTTTCTTTTTTTTTTGCGGTACGCGGGCCTCTCACTGTTGTGGCCTCTCCCGTTGTGGAGCACAGGCTCCGGATGCGCAGGTCCAGCAGCCATGGCTCATGGGCCCAGCCGCTCCACGGCATGCGGGATCCTCCCGGACCGGGGCACGAACCCGTGTCCCCTGCATTGGCAGGCGGACTCTCAACCACTGCGCCACCAGGGAATCCCTGGGTTTTTTTTTTTTTTGGCTGCGTTGGGTCTTTGTTGCTGTGCCCAGGCTTTCTCTAGTTGCGGCGAGCAGGGGCTACTCTTCGTTTCGGTGCACAAGCTTCTCATTGTGGTGGCTTCTCTTGTTGCAAAGCATGGGCTCTAGGCACGCAGGCTTCAGTAGTTGTGGCACGGGGGCTCAGTAGTTGTGGCTCATGGGCTCCAGAGCTCAGGCTCAGTAGTTGTGGTGCACGGGCTTAGTTGCTCCGTGGCATGTGGGATCTTCCCGGACCAGGGTCCGAACCTGTGTCCCCTGCATTGGCTCCGTGGCATGTGGGATCTTCCCAGACCGGGGCACAAACCCATGTCCCCTGCATCAGCAGGCGGCCTCTCAACCACTGCACCACCAGGGAAGCCAGGATCAGCATTTTTTAAAACTCAAAATTGATTAGAGGGACTTCCCTGGCAGTCCAGTGGTTTTTCCCTGTGTGCAAAAAAAAAAAAAAAAAAAATTGATTAGAAAATAATGTGCATCACATGTCACTGGAGTCACCATTGGGGTGAAAGGTGTGTGTGGCACATTCTGGATCACAGTTCATGCTTATTGAGGATACCTGTCCAAAAGTTTGAAAAACTCTACTCCAGAGTGAGAACTTAGAAAGTGGACTTGCTGGGTCACAGGGAAGGTGCATGGTCAACTGCCTAGGAATCGCCAAATTATGCTCCAAAGTGGCATTTCTAAGTCACCCTCTCACCGGCCACTAGAAGTATGCCCACTGAGCCATGCCCTCACCAACACTTGCTATTGTCAGGCTTTTTAGCCTGGAATTTCTTTGTACCCCCAGTATCAGAGAACATATCATGAGCCATCTTGAATTGTAATGACCTCTCTCCTTTTTGGCCTCCCCCTCTAGACCATGAATTCCTGGATGGAGGAGGCTGTGTCCATTTCACTTTGTGTCTCCAGACCATGCCGGACATATCATAAGTGCTCATTAAATCTGAGTGTAATTGAACTGTCAAAGGAGCAGGAAGATGGGGAAAGTATATAAATTATACCAGGGGATAAAGGGAGACTGAGGGAGTCTCAGCTCAGGGTATCAGACACCTTGGTCCCCAGGTGGGAGGTGGGAGCTTCCAGGGGTGCTCTAAGCAGTTGGAAAGGAGAACCGATGGGCCGCACCCCTTCTGAGTGGCTTGAGTAGGATGCTCTTAAGCTGGGGCCAAGTTCAGGCCCAGAAAGGAGGCCACCACCATCCTCATGGCAACTGGTTCAGGCCCCAACCTCCATGACTGGGTACCCCCAGCACCCTCTCCCAAGGGAGGCCTCTTCTAGAGGGAAAACAGATGGGATGGGACACTCTGGTCAGAAATTCCAAACTCAGGATTCCCAGGGAGCCAGTGACTGCAGGGGCCCCCAGGAGGAGCAACTGAGGGGCAGGGGCTGGATCGTGGGGAAAATTCCTTTTCACCGTATCTCTTTTTTCAACTTTCGAATTTTGGACTATGTGGATATTTAACCTATAACCAAAACTAAAGAGGTTCAAAGTCTCACTCCCCAAGCTCCAAGCGCCCACAGGAAGACCTACAGGAAACCCACCCCTGTTCTCCATCCAACCCAGACCTGAGGGGTCAAGGGGGGTGGCGCTCAGACCCTTCCCCTGGAAGCAGAGGGAACTTTGTGTGTGTGTTGGGGGCAGGGGCGATAAGACAACTGGAGGGTGTGGGGGGGCTGCCAGCTCTGAATCCTAGGCCCCCTTCATCAGCATGCTCCCCTGCTCCCCACCACCACACCTACCTTCTGGAGACTTCTCCCCAGCTCTGCTGTGTGACTTTGCAGAGGGTACAGACCTCTCTGGGTCTCCAGTTCCTTCTTGTAACCAGAGTTCACATCACCTTCCCAGATTTCACCCTTGGTGCTGACTGTTCTTTGAGCTCTTTCTGGCCCTCCCTGTCTGGGATTGGGAGGGGCAGGAACGCCAGCCCTATGCTAGCTGTGCCATCTCATGGTTTCGGGCAGATAACAGGGAGTTTGCAGGGCTTCCTCGGCCCCTTGCTCCTGATGTAGCAGCAGGGCCAGGAGGGGAAGGGTGGATTCAGGCCAGAAGGGCTGAGTCAGCGCTGCAGCCACCCTGCCCGCTGCCGGGGTTCCCAGAGAATTCCTTCCCCATGCCATAAGCTGCCCTGGGCGGGCACCTCAGTCCTCAGCAAGCACTCAGCCACAGCCAGGGCTGCTGGCCCCGCCAGCCTGCACTCCCACTCACACACACACAGTCACCCTCTCAGGGAGTCTGAAAGGAGACAGAACTTGCTCTGTTGGCCTTCCCCCCACCCCACCTCCCAGTCATCAATGCCATATCTATTTATTTCAGACATTCGCTGACCACTGACCACATGCAAGGGCCTGGAGAGGAAACGGACCGGAGGAATGTAGCCAGCTAACCTGAACACGTGGTCCCGGCCTGATGAAGAAAGAGATCAAAGAATCTGCTGCTGCCCTTCCCACTGGTCGCAGAAGAAAGAGTGATCCCCTCCCACTGCTAATTTTGGCCTCTTGAGAGGGAAACCCCCTGGCTCCGGAGTCCTGAATCCAAGGGGCCCGACTCTAGGTCTTTCCTCTTCCTCTGCGCAGAGGTGTCGGCTGGCAGGTAAGGGGACCCTGCCCTGGGCACCTTCACAAACAGTGAAAAGCAGAAGTCCTGGAGCAAGACCACGGAGTGCAGGCTCCAAGCGCTCTATAGAGAAGCTGCCCCCCCTCTCTGGGCCTCAGCGTCCTTGTGTGTAAAATAAGAATAGAGAGCTGTGTTGGTGAGATCCTGGCAGGAAACTGGCAACACGTTCCCAGTGGGTGATTAAAGAGAGAGGTTAATGAATGGATGGAATTGCAGAGGTGTGGACGGGGCTAAGGGCCCCAGCCAGGGGCGATGCAGTGCCTGGAGCTAGGAACTGCGGAGAGCTGTTACCAGTCCAGTCCCAAAAAGGAGCCAATGGAGCAAACACCAAACCTCTCTCCCCTCCTGCCCTCCAGTCTCTTTCCAGTGCCTCCCATTGGCTCAGAGGACAAGGGAGCCTGGGTAATTCAGGGCATAGAGGTCAGCCTCCCAGGACACAGAGCAAGCACAGAAGAGTGGACAGTGTATCCGGACGGGTGAATGGAGAATATCTAACATAAGTAACTATTTTGTAAAACATTTAGCTCGAGCAGCAAATATTCTCTATAATTGTCTTTGTTGGCATAGTCCTTAGGGTTCTCAATAAAGAGAAGTGCTTGTAGATCTAAAGCAGTGACAATCTAATAATGGAATTTTATTTTATAGGATGACCAAGGAGGGGACATTTATGAGACAGAAGATTTTATCGAGATTTCCACAAAGCAGACCTCTGAGTCCCCTCCCCAATAGAGTAATCAGCTATTGAGTACATGCTGGCCAGAAGGAGGAAGTACAGGGGGCTAGGGTGGCCTGCATGTGCCTTCTCCACCCCCACTCCCACCCCGTTCTAAGTCAGAGTTGAACAGTGGTGGAGGTTCAGTGGAGGCTGTCTGATTATAGTTCCCAGTCGCCCTCTGAGGTTACCCGCCTCCTGATGCCCAGGTCAGGACCTTGGCAGGAGCCCTGGAGAAGAGGGAGGCCTCTGGCAATTCTGTCTCTTTCCACACTCAGGAGGGGGACCCTGCCCCATGAGGGGAAGCTGCACAGGCCTCTACACCTCACCTGCCAACAAGGGAGGCAGGTTTGGAGGAGGGGGAACATCAGCATGGTGATCCTGTTGAGAAAGGGGACCAGAATGAAAACCTCCCTGGGGCCAGGGCCAGGCAGGAGCAGCCTTTGTCTGGCAGGAGACAAACAGGATGATGTCAAGTCCACCTGGGCTGGGCCCTGGCCTCCAGCTGCGCCCCACGCCCACCTTGGCAGGACTGAGGCCTGCGAGCCTGGGCTGCCCAGCCACAGCTCGGAATGGCTGAGGGTTTCACCCAGCAGACATGACCTGCTCCTACACCAGGTTTGCCAGCCTTTGTTTCTAGATCTTTCAGAAGGAAGAGGTTCATGCAGAGAGGGGTGTGCCGTGCCCTTTGGAGGGGGCAGGGAGGGGTCATGGTCAAGGCACTCCACTCTAGGGGGAGAGGGAGAGAAAGGCCTGCTGTTTGCCTGGGAGCTGAAAAGACACTGGGGCCCTTGTCCTGGGGCAGTGGGGGAGGCTGCTGGCCAGATGGAGAGCAGGGGGGAGTGGGGGGAGGGATTCCAGGGCCCAGCTATCAGCCTCTTCCTCCCACACCCCCACCCAGCTCCCTGGCCTGTCGGGCAAGAAGACAGGAGACTTACTGAGACCTGGTGAAGCCCAGCCCCCATTACCACCCAGACACAGAACCTCCGAAGGCAGCCCTGGTGTTGAGCAAGGTACTGCCTTCCTGAGGCCCGGATGCTGCAGAAACCCACTGAGTCTGGGCCCTCGAAGCTGGGCAGGCTTCTCTCTGGAAGGGGCTCTCCTGGTTGACTGTGAACAAACCCGGCCTCGGACCTTCAGGGCAGCGTTCTGGTGAGGAGGGCTGCATCCGGCCACCTGAAAAACATTGATGGAATCTGTGCTGTGTGCGGGGCCCTTTACAGGGCAGGAGGGCAAGGGCTCCCCTGGCCCCAGCAGACCCTTGACCAACAGGGGTTGGGCCCAGCTGAACCAACCTCAGCAACTCCCTCCTCTGGCTGGTACTGCTGCTGTTCTAGGCCCTCTTTCTAAGCGTAGCCACTCCCAGGAGTGGCCCCCAGCTCATCAGCCGGCCTCAGTACTTTCCCAGGGTTGGCTGGGGGAGCAGAGAGGAAGACCCCCCAAGGCTAGGCGCCTGGAACAGGAACCACAAAGGGAAACAGTAGCAACCACTCACTGACAACACCTGGTTCCCACCCCTAGGTGGCGCTCTGGCTGCATTAGTGCACCTAGCCTGCCCTCAGCCCTGTCCCCATTTCATTACTGAGGAGGAAACGGAGGCTCACAGGGCTGAGGGTCTAGACAATCAAACAGCTAATGGATGAGGAAGGGAAATGCTGTTACCTAACAGGTCGGGGAAGGTTGTACGGCTACTAAGGTGTCTCCATTTTGCAGATAAAGAAAGCGCAGGGAGGTGAAGGGACTTGCACAATGTCACACAGCCAGTAAGTGACAGGAGGTGGGACTCAAGCTCAGGCCTGCCTGACCCCAGAGCCTGTGTCTTAATCTTCACCCTGCAGAAGGGTCACAGACAGGGAACCTGGGAGGGGAATTTGTTCACTCAGGAATTATGCCTGGCAGCGGACTGTTCCTTTGCCCTCGCAGACCCTGCCCCAAATTCCTCCTTGGTGGTGGCCGGGGGGACCCTCGCAGCTGGCACAGGGACCCCGCCAAGGCCTGTGCCTCCAGCCTCCACCTCCGGCTGCCGCCTAGTTCTTTCCTGACTCCACCTTCCAGTGGGGCCTGGCCCGGCTCCCTCCATCCTAGGCCAGGTGGGCCTCCTTGCCTCGGCACCACAGTCTGTCGTCCACGCACAGGCTGCACCTGCCCTGATTCCAGCAGATTCCAGCGCCAACTACCACGATTCATTAGCTCCCCCTTTGTCCCGACAGACAAAATGCACAGCAGGAGGGAAAGTGGTTCGACAGCAGGGAGGACCTCCAGGTTGTCGGGGATGGGAGATTCAGGGATTGGGTGCCAGAGGAGGCGGGGTTCTTTAAAAGAGGAATATGCTAGGCTGCCTGAGTGAGAATCCAAATTCAGGGGTTCCAGACAAATTAACTTCCTTTGGCTCTTCCAGCTTCCTCCCCTCGAGGCCCAAGTGCTGGGAGTGGGAGCTGGAAAGTTGCCTCCAGAACCTGTTCAGACCTGCAACCAGGACCACACCCACAGTGCACACTGGTCCCACTCAGAGGCAGTGGGAATTAGCACTTACTGAACACTTACTATGGTCCCTTTATGTCTCTATCAGCTCATGTAATCTTCAAATAGCCCGAAGAGGGCTACGGTCATTATGGTCATTATGTCCACTTGACAGAAAAGGAAACCGAGGCCCAAGGCCTTTTCCAGGACTCTCCATCTCCCCAATGTCTGTTCGTCCTTCAAGGCTCAGCTTAAATGCCCCCCTTTGTGCCAAGGACCTCTGCCCTCTGCGGGGCTGCCCACGCACAAGGACCAAGGCTAATCGGAGCTCAGGCTCTCCAGGCCAACCTGCCACTTCCTAGTTCTTGACCGTGAACAAACGACTTCCCTAAACCTGTTTCCTTATATGTCAAATGGGTCTAATGAAGCACCAACCACAGAGGATGGTGGTGAGCGTTCAACGAGATAACACACACGGTGCCCTATAACCAGTCCCTGGCACAGAGGGGGCGCTTAACAGAGGCAGGTTTTCACTGCTAATTTTATTATGTACACTTTCTTATTGGCACCTCACCATCCTAACTCTGCTGATTTCACCTCTCAGGCCCGATTGTAAGTTCACTGAGGACTCATCTCAACATCTCTGTCTTGGTTTGGGTTCCCCAGGATGCAGACCCTGAGATTCGGGGACACATACCTGAATGGAGGTGACCAAAGTGAACTCCAGTTAGAGGAGTGGAGAAGTGAGGCAGGGAAGGGACAGACGTCAGTCACGGAGGTATCGTCTACCAGTTCCCAATGTGCCGCCCAGTCCCTCTGGGGAGCTCGGGGAGCCAGGTCCGTCTCTGATGTACCCTTCTCACCCTGTCAACCTCAAACCCCAGCCATGTCCCAGGCCCCAGCTTTCTGCAGCTCTGAGCCCTGGTGACGGGCTCCCGTGTGCTCATCCAGCTCCGGCTTTGTTCAGCTAACAGATTGGGGCAGGAGTCCAGGCCTTAGAGACAGGGGTTCCAGGGGCTGAGAGCAGAGCCTGGTTGAGGGCCAGCATGGGCACAAAGATAGGCACCAGGGACACCCTGGTCCTGGCTAAACAGGAGGGACCGACCAGGGTGGAGGTGCCGCCCAGAGGCTCATCTGTCAGATGCTTGGCTGGTCACTGCTGTCAGGGTAAGTCAAGCGCTTCCTCGGGAGAGGGTGGGGAGCCTGCCTCAGCTCCCGCTTTGCATTCTCAGAGCCCAGGCCGCCATCTCTGAGGGCTTTGAGCCCAGACCAGGAGGAGTTCAGCCTGAGAGACAAGGTGGGAAGAGAACTAAGAGAAGAATTGGGAAAGGTTTGGGGACAATGTTCTGATTACTATTGCTACCTAACAAAATTTCCAAAACCTAGTCGTGTGAAACAACAGCCATTTCATTTTGCTCACAGTTTCGTGGGTCAGGAATTCAGAAGGGCCTGGCTAGGTGGTTGCTGCTGGGGGTCTGTCGTGTGATTGCTGTGGGGGTCAGACGCTGGCTGGGGCTGGAGTCATCTGAAGATGCAACTGAGCTGTACGTGCACGATGGCTGCTCCCTGCGCGGCCGGCAGGTGGTGCTGTCATGGCGGCGGGTTGGGGGGTGGAGCTCAGCTGGGGCTGTGGATGAGACTGACTCCATGTGGCCTCCGACTTCTTACATGGGGGCTGGTTTATCCCAGAGCAAGTGTCCTGTGTGGCCTTTTCTAACGTAGCCTCTGCAGTCATATAGCATCACTCCCACGGTACTTTACGACGGAGGCAGTCATAGCCCTCCAAGATCCAAGGGGAGAATGACACAGATCCCCTCTCCCTGGGAAGAGAACCAAAGGATGTTGGGCCCATGTTTTAAAACTAGCACAGGTGGGGCCTCCCTGGTGGCGCAGTGGTTGAGAGTCCGCCTGCCGATGCAGGGGATACGGGTTCGTGCCCTGGTCTGGGAGGATCCCATATGCCGCGGAGCGGCTGGGCCCGTGAGCCATGGCCGCTGAGCCTGCGCGTCCGGAGCCTGTGCTTCGCAGCGGGAGAGGCCACGGCGGTGAGAGGCCCGCGTACTGCAAAAAAAAAAAAAAAAAACTAGCACAGGTGGACTTCCCTGGTGGCGCAATGGTTAAAAATCCGCCTGCCAAGGTGGGGGACACCGGTTCGAGCCCTGGTCCAGGAAGATCCCACATGCCGGAGAGCAACTAAGCCCGTGTGCCACAACTTCTGAGCCTGCGCTCTAGAGCCTGCAAGCCTCAACTACTGAGCCCGTGTGCCACAACTACTGAAGCCTGCGCGCCCTAGAGCCCGTGCTCTGCAACAAGAGAAGCCACCGCAATGAGAAGCCCACACACCGCAATGAAGAGTGGCCCCCGCTCGCCGCAGCTAGAGAAAGCCCGCGCGCAGCAATGAAGACCCAACGCAGCCAAAGATAAATAAATAAAGATATTAAAATAAATAAATTAATTAATTTAAAAGGTTGCTAAGGAAAAAAAAAAACTAGCACAGGTGACATCTCAGAACGGGTCTCTCTCCCTGTACTACATGGGATCTCACAGGTTACAGGCCCTGGGGGACACCAAGAGACCTCAAGCCAGCACCCATCTTACAGATTTGAAGACTTGGACCCCAAGAATGTAGAGCCTGGCCCTCAGCACCTGCCTCAGCCCCATCCTGCCACTTGAGACAGTGAAGGCCAGGGAGCCCTCAGGCCCTGAAGCTCAGGGTGGGTCAGCAACCTAGAGAGGTGTGGGGGGCTCAGGGGTACATGTGCCCGAGGGGTATTTGAGTGTGTGCGTGTGTGTGCAAGGACTCACGCATGCAGCTGGATGTGGGAGGGTTACCCTACCCCCTAGAAGATACTGTGCTCCATCACCAAACTCCCCCCCCCCCGAGGACCCAGTTTGTGCAGGGATGGGAAAGTTGAGGCAGGACCACGGGGAAGAAAGGGCTTCAGGAGGGAGGGGCTGAGCAAGAAGGAGGCCCTGGGCTGGGAGGGGCTGGGTGGGGCTGGGAGTCTGGTTCTGGGGTCTCAGGTTCAGGGCTCTCAAGAAGCTGGTGACAGTCAATCATCAGAAACCACTGACAGCTTCCTTTTGGCACCATCAACCATGGAAACACCTGCAGAGATGTGGGGAGGGGGACTTGAGGGGATCAGGGAAGTAGGGTAAACCCGTCACCTCCAGCTCCTCCCCGAGCCAAGAAGTAAAATGTCCCTTCAGCACCCCCCCTGTCCCCACTGTCCCCAGGGCAAGGTGCCCAAGGCAGGCCAGCGCCCCATGTGTGGCAGCCTGTCACCCAGTCTCTGCCATTCCTCATCCATCCACACCAGGAACACTTGTTCACAGCTGTGCTCCCAACAGGCTCGCAAGAGAGATTCGTTGAATGAATGAGAATGAGGAACGGGTGCGAGCTTGGGGTTGGTGGTGGGCAGGGGTCTGCCCGGCCGCTGCCCTTGCTTCTCTGCTGGGCCTCTGGGCAGGGTGGCTGCTGCAGCGGCCCCATGCCCACTCCAGAGGTCCACCCAGGCCCTCAGGCACTTCCTAAGCAGCAGGATATGGCCTTCCCTGAGTGCCCCTGGAAGGAGGCAGCTTATCAGAGGGGAAAGGACACTTCGTTCAGGCCTGGTCATCTGCCCGGACTGTGTGGTGGTGGTGTGTTCAGGGCGTGGCAGGTAGAGCCCAGCACTGCCTGCAGGAGGATCCCAGCGAGTAGATGGGGGTGGAAGGCCTGGGGAGGACAGACGAACAAGGCTCCGTGCCCCAGACTGTGACACGACCTTGGCCCTTCCAGAGGTCCACTTGGGCCCTCCCTTCCCCTCCACAATTCTACATTCTCTCCATTCCCTTCCCACCTCTCCGAGTGCTGGTGGGGCTTTTCATTCACTCTGTTCATTCATTTAAGTAATGTTTAAGGGTATTTGGAAGGTACTTGTAAGGTCTTAGACCCTGGGGACACAGCAACAAACAAAACAGGCAACAGTGCCTGCCCTCATGAGGCTCACGTTCCAGTTGAGAGACCATAAGCACATAAACAAACTAAATACATGATGTGTTAGATGATGAAAGTGCTCTTAAAAAAAATAAAGCAGGAGAGGGGCACAGGGAGAGAGCCAGTTGGAAGAGATAGATTTTTTTTTTTTTTTTTTTTTTTTACATAGGGTGGTTAAGAAATATCCCCCGAGAAGGTGACAGCTGACAGCTAAGGAAAGACCTCAAGGACGTGAGGAAGGGAGTCATGTAAATTCCTAGGGGCAGAGAAACAACACAGAGGGAACAGCAAGTGCCAAGGCCCTGAGGCAGGAGCAGGCTGAGTGTGTGCAAGGAACGGCAAAGAGGCCAGCGTGGCCAGAGCACCCAGAGGAAGAAGCAGGGCAGCAGGAGATGGGGTGAGAGACAGAAAAGGACCGGGTGGTGAGGGGCCTTGTCAGCCCTTGGAAGGACTTGGCTCTTACTTGGGAGATGAGGATTCAGTGCAGAGCTTTAAATAGAGGATTTTTATTTTTATTTTTTTTAACAGTTGTTTTTTTTTTTTAACTATTTGGGTTTTAAGGATTTATGTTTTAAAATAACAGTAGCTCATGTTACCTAGTGCTTAATACGTATCAGTCACTTTTCTAAACACTGACCATGTATTAACCCATTTAATCCTCCTAATAACCTTTACTAAAGATGAGGGGGCTGGTGGCGCAGTGGTTGTGAGTCCGCCTGCTGATGCAGGGGACACGGGTTCATGCCCCGGTCCGGGAGGATCCCACATGCCGCGGAGCATCTGGGCCCATGAGCCATGGCCGCTGAGCCTGCACGTCCGGAGCCTGTGCTCCGCAATGGGAGAGGCCACAACAGTGAGAGGCCCGCGTACTGCAAAAAAAAAAAAAAAAAAAAAGATGAGGAAACATAGGGAGGTCTCTACCCATGAGATGCTAGTCGGACCCCACCCCAAGTTGTGACAAACCAAAAATGTCTCCAGACATTGCCAAATGTCTCCTGGCAGACATAATTGCCCCGGTTGAAAAGCACTGCCCAAGTGTCCTCCTGTTCACCCCATCTGCCACTGTCCCAGCTCAGGCTCACTCATCTCTCTCACTACAACAATTGTGACAACCTCCTAATTGGCTCCCTGCTCCCTCCACTCCCCCCTCCACTGTATCATGCTACTTCCCCCAGCTCTATAGCCTTCTATGGCTCCCACTGCCCTGAGGATAAATGCCAAGCCACTGAGGGTGCCAGACATGGCCCTGTGTAATCTAGCCCCTACCACTCCAGCTCTGTCCCTGAGCCCCCTCCTCCCACCTCCCCTCCCTTGCTTGTTCAGTCTGGCACCTTGTGCTAAGCCTGCTCTGTGCTAGCCAGCACGTTGGACACTGCAGACATGGGGACAAACCTCCCCCCAGGGCCTGCCTTCATAATGTGTCTGTCCAGGCTAGAGAGCAGGAAAACACATAGATCCCATTAGTCCCATAGCCAGGGAGCTGTGAGGACTCCAGGAGAAGAGGAGGTGCCAGAGCTGAGCTGTACAGGATAGGCAGGGGTACGGGGATAGCAGGGAAGACCTGGGGGGACAGCAGCTTTGAGGGCTTGGGAAGCTGTGGCTGTGATTTGGGGCCCCAGCAAAGGCACTAGAGTGCAAGTTTACAGAGGGATGGATGGCAGGGAGCGAAGGTCTTTTTTTTTTTTAATTTATTTTTGTGCCAGGTCTTAGTTGCGACACGCGAGATCTTCGTTGTGGCATACAGGATCTAGTTCCCTGACCTTGGATCGAACTCGTGTTGCATTGGCAGGCGGATTATTTATAAATTTATTTATTATTTATTTATTTTCGGCTGCGTTGGGTCTTTGTTGCTGTGGGCTTTCTCTAGTTGCGGAGAGCAGGGGCTCCTCTTCGTTGCGGTGCGCGGGCTTCTCGTTGCGGTGGCTTCTCTTTTCGCAGAGCACGGGCTCTGGGCGCGTGGGCTTCAGTAGTCGTGGTGCATGGGCTTAGTTGCTCCGTGGCATGTGGGACGTTCTCCGACCAGGGCTCAAACCCGTGTCCCCTGCATTGGCAGGCAGATTCTTAACCACTGTGCCACCAGGAAAGTCCCTCCTCCTTCCTTCCTGATCTCACCCCGTTACTCCTCCTCCCACTCTATCCTCCAGCTACACAGGTCTCCTTCCTGTTTCTCAAACACCCCAGGCCTTCTCCTTCCTCAGGGCATTTGCACTTCAGCTCTAATGTTCTTCCCCGACAACCCCATGGTTCCTGCTCTCACTTCCTGGTGGTCTATGCTTCCACTTGACCTCCTCAGAAAGGCCCTTCCCATCCCATCACTCTGAAAAAGTATCCTATTAGCCAGCTTCTTCATAGTACCTGTCACTTCCTGATACATTATCTGTTCGCTGTCTATCCTACTAGCAATCGTAAGTGCTCAAAAAAGTGAAGGTAGGGCTTCCCTGGTGGCGCAGTGGATGAGAGTCCGCCTGCCGATGCAGGGGACACGGGTTTGTGCCCCGGTCCGGGAAGATCCCACATGCCGCGGAGCGGCTGGGCCCGTGAGCCATGGCTGCTGAGCCTGCGTGTCCGGAGCTTGTGCTCCGCAACGGGAGAGGCCACAGCAGTGAGAGGCCTGCGTACCGCAAAAAAAAAAAAAAAAAAAAAAAAAGTGAAGGTTTTGTGTGTCTTGTTCACTGCTCTATTTCCCCAGTGTCTAGAACAGAATGCAGTAGGTGCTTAATAATTATTCGATCCCTGCCAAACAGCACTTCATTCAGCCCACAAGAGAAGCCTGTGATTCGCCCATTTCAAGGATGTGGAAACTGAGATTCAGAGAGGTCAGGGACCTACCAGCACTCACGTGAGCTTGTCAAGCTGGAGCTTCGGCTGCCACCCAGCTGAGTCTGTCCCCTCTGCTCCTGTGCGCTCCAGCTCCCTTCCCACTTGGAGAACAAGACAGGTGGTTCTGCCCTTCCCTCACCCCAGGGATAGGCAAGGCTGACAACCAGTGCCTCTGAACAGGGCCCGAGGTGGCATCTTCCTCAAAGGCTGTGCCCAGGAGCCTACAGGGAGGGAGACCCCAGTGTCTCCCCAGGCAGGCAGGCCCGCCTTTGACCCTGCCCACACTTCCCTGGGACCACCCACCCTGCTCCCCGCCCCCACCACCTACTGCCTTCCTTTCAGCCACCACTGTCCCCCACATACCCTCAGAATGGATCTGGGGGCTGCTTTTCTCACCTCTATCCCTCCAGAGATACAGTAAGAAAGAGAGAAAAGAAACAGAGACCCATATGTAGCTACCAACAGAGAGAGATGGAGGAAGATGCGGGGGGCGGAGGCATGGGGGGGTGGAGAGAAACCTGGAGAGGGGCAGAGGCTTGGCAAGTTCTAACATAACAGCTTGACTTAAACCTGCAGGACTGACCAGGGCCACTGCCCGCCCCCCAACTGGCCCTTTTGAGCAAATGAGAGAGAGGCACCTCTCGGGGTTTCAGAGCCTTGTCACCCTTGAGCCTAGTGCCATGGTGCAGGGCCCAACCTGCACAGCGGTGCACGCCACCACCCCACCACCACCCCACCACCCCGGCTGTCTGCACACGCTGGAGGGGAGAAAACTTTAAATGCCACCCAGTCCTCAGGTCAGACCCACAGATGCATCGGCAGTGTTCCCTTGAAGCCTTTCAGAAACACCTGGACTCTGTCCACACGTGCGCTGAGCCTGCGCCCGGCCTTCTGTACCTGCCCGCCACACCTCCCCACCCCCCGCAGGTCCCTGGGCCACGTCACCCCTGTCTTCACCACTCATGAGTGTCAGGCCAGGCCCATCCACAGGAACCGGCCCAGGACCCTTCAGGGCCGGGGAGAGGCCCTCACACCTGTTCCCGCACCGGCAGCCACGTCTCCCAGCCTCACAGACCTTCCTCCCTGTGGTTCACAGGAACCCTGGGGGAGGCGGGGTGGATGATGAGGTGCCATGACCCTCACTTGACAGAAAGGGAGAGAGAGGAGCAGACAGGTGCCTGCCCCCCCCACTCCCCAGCAGCCCACTCTCGTGGGGCCCAAGGATGAGATGCTCCTGTCCCTGGGAGCTGAGGTGGCACGGCCTATGAGTGCCCACTTGGCTCACAGGAGCAGCCAAGGAGCCTGAGTGCCAGCTGGGCCCAGTCTACCCCGACCCACTGTGGTGCCTGCCTGTGTCCAGGGGCTGCTGGCCGGCCCCACCCAGAAGACAACGGGGGGAGAGGTTAGAGCTGTGTCCTGGAGTGCTCTGGGCCCAGGGATCCTCCTCCAGCCTGGGCATGGCTGGCACCAGGTTTGGGGGCCTATCAGGAAGGGGGAAGGCAGAGAGGTACCCCCTCCGTGGGGTCCATGAGGAGTGCTATGTCCACACAGGGAACACCCGGGGTCCACGTGCACCCAGGGAGCCCACAGGCTGCCCTCCAGAGCCCCCACCCTTCCCAGCAGCCAACACTCTGAGAGGAAGTAATTAGGGCCCAGGTGAGTCATATGATCACAAGGCTGCCTCCCAGCTGACTCAGGGGGACAGTCCAGATGGGCCCTTCCACGGGCCTCAGCTCAGGGCCTGAGTCAAGGATTCCAGGAGGTGGGGGGCCTGACCAGGAAGCCCAGGAGAAAATAAAGCCCCAGCCCACTTGTGAATCACTAGCCAGTCTTGTTTCCAAGCTCTCCCTTGAGCCCAGGCTGGGAGGTGGGAGGAGGTGGGGCTCCCTACTTCACTGGGCTGGGCGGGGCTGGGGCAGGAGGCCAGGTTGCTGCAGTTTCCCTAACCCCACCTCAAGCACGCCCATCCATCCAACAAACAGCTATTGTTATCAATCATGATAATTATTCAGAGTGGCCACCATGTTCTGACATTGAACTTCAGCTCTGCACAGGCCTCGGGCTGGACACAGTGGGGGCCCCATGGAGAAGGCCAGACACGCATCTGTAAATAGCAGTAACGTTGATAAGAGTTGGGCAGTGTGAGTTCTCTCTCACACGTGTGCTGGGGGCTCAGCCAGGACCAGCACGGGAGGGAAGGAACCAGCGTCCTACCGGGAGCCAGCTGGACCTCCTGGCAAACAGCACCTCCTGGTGTCCAAACTGGGCCTGGGCCTCCCTCCCATTGGATGCCCATGAAGCCAGGTATGAGGGTGTGCCCTGCCACAGCCAATAACTCAAGTCCATCCTTGCTTCTGGGATTAGATAGGGTTGGGCCTTCTAGATGTCTGGACCTCCCTCCGCCCAGGATCCGCAAAGGTGCTTGGCACTGAGCATGGCCTAGTGGGCCCCGACCAGGGGCAGCAGGATGGAGCCCTGCCCCCCACCCCTGTAGCACCTCTCCATCGACCCCAGGGCCCCCTCACCTGCCCCCTAGCCCAGCCCCTGAGGCAGGTCCCCATGGTCCCAAGGCTGCTTTCCTGGCTTTGTCCCCGTGATGGCTGGGCAGGAACTTCCTGCTGGAGAATTCCCGGATCCTTCTAGGAGGCTGCAAGCCAGGCCTGGGAACTTAGGAGGGAGGGAAACCAGGGCTGCTCTGACTATGAGGGGCAGGTCTGTGGCAGCAGGGGCTCCCCCGCTGCTCACTCTGGGCCCCAGGTTCTTCCCCACCCCTGGGTCAGGTGCATTAAACCTCCCGTCCTCCAGCTCAGATGGAATCCAGGGCTCTGCAGCTGGGGTGGCCTGGCAGCCTGCAGGCATGGACTAGAACTAGACTGAGAACCCTGAGCTCGTTCCTGGGTGGAGGATGAGGGGCCAGGTCGGCAGAGAGACAGGCAAGGAGGCCAAAGTCAAATTGAGTTTTATTAATAACATCACAGGCCTGAGTCTGAAGAGTGGGGACAGTGTGCCGGGCAGGCCCACCCTGCAGACACATGGACACCATTTATTAAAGACCCCTTGGCCCCAGGGGCTCCTTGAGGTGCCCTAAGAGGAGGCGGATACATCTCTACACGGGCTGCAGGGACCCGGGGCAGGGCAGACTCAGGCCAGCACCAGCTTCACTCTGGAGGCCAGTTTCCCATCGCATCCATCTCCTCAAGGAGCAGGTGCTGGGGGTCGGAAGTGGGTGAAGGAAGATGCCTTTGCATCTTTGGGCTCTCCTCTTCCTGCTCTGTACCCCCAGAACCGTCCCACCTGCCCTCAGAGACAAGCACCCCAAGGCCACCTTTCCAGACTCTCCCCCAGGTGCCCACAGCAGGCCAGGCCCACTAGCCCTGAGTCATCTCCCTCCCATAGAATGGAGGCACCCTTCTCCCTCCAGCTTGGGGGATTCCTGGGAAGCCCCTGGAGCCAGGCACCCCAGCCAAGCCCTCCCCTCCTTCACCTCTATCCTAGATGCCACACCAAGGGGGCTCTGCACCCTTCCCTCCAGCCTAGGGTGGTGCTTCCGGTGCCTCAGCGCCCCTCCCCCAGGTCCCCAGCATTCCCCAAAGGCTGGGGGGCAGCTTCCTTCCCCCTCAGCTTGGTGTCTCTGAGGGCAGATAAGGAGAGAGTGGGGGTGGTGATGAGGACAGGACCCTTGTCACACCCACAGCAGGAAGATATGCCGGAGGCAGCTGGTCCTCTCCTCCAGAAACTCCCTAGGGGCCCCCAGTGCTGCTCAGGCTACCCTAGGACTGTGACCCCTGGGGCTGGGGCAGGCCGGCTCAGGGGGTGGTCCGGGAGGGGAGGGGAGAGGGGAGGAGAGCTCCCTTTAGCAGGAAAAGACAAAAGCAGGGGCCCTGCCAGAGTGACCACCTGTGTGGTTTAGGGTGAGGTTCCCCAGAGCACAGAGGGGCGCCCTGACACATAGCCCGCAGGCTCAAGACAATGAGAAGGCTGCCCCTCAGTACCCGGTAGGCAAGTATTTCTGGTATTAAAGACCCCCAAGGGGTGAGTCATAATCCCTGACACTGGAGTGCCCTTTGAAGTTGAGGGCTACACACTCGTCAGCTCATTTGATCTTCCAATGGTCCCCTTTTCAGGTAAAGAAACCAAGGCCCACATTCAAAGTCACAGAGCAAGTCATGCCAGGTCAGAGACTTCGACTAAAGACTTTGCTCCTTCCTTTTGTAAACTACACACACCGTCAGGGGCAGATGTCCACTGAATGAAAGGATGAGCTGATGAATGAGTGGAAATTAACCCAAAAAGGACATTGACATATTTTTCATCAACATATCCATCAATGTGCACTCAGAGAAGCTGGGACAGGCCTAACCTTTAAGGCCAATGTCAAGTAGGGTGGGCTGTAGGTGGTCCTTGGTGTGACCAGGTAGGTAACTCCCCCGCACCTATGTGTGTTTGTGGGAGTTGGTGTGGGTGTGAATGGGAGAGAAAACAGAAAAAGAGCAACATTATGCGAATGACAGATGTGCAGGAAAGCCTTAAAGCCACCTAGACAAGTCCCCTCAATGTAGAGATGAGGAAACTGAGGCCCAGAGAGGGGAAGGGACTTGCCCAAGGCCATACAGCAAGTGAATGGCAGTGAAGCCTTAAAAATGGACTCAGGTCAAGTGAGAGAGACTGATGGAGGAGTGTGTGTGCAAGGGGTCAGGATCCTCCTCTCAGAGATACCATCACCAAGAAGGAGTTAAGCATTCCCTGCCCAGCATGGGGGCTAGAGCCTGGGCCAGCAGCTGCGGAGAGGGGAGGCCTCCAGCCCCACTCTCCCCAGGGCTCTCAGGCAGAGGGTGGGGGCGGGATGGGCAGGCATACCTGGCCATCCACTATGCCTGCCTCCTCCAGGGTGATCTCTGGCTGGGTCAGCAGCTTCCGGCCCTCGTGGCCACCCATCTTCCAGAGGCGGGACTCCCGTTGCACTACCAGAAGCTTCTTTAACTCCGACTCCACGAAACCTGAGAGCCAGAGAGATGGGCATGGGACAGGCAGGAGAAGGGTGGACAACCTGCTGGGGATCAAAGGGAGAGGAGGTGGCTCTGGCTCTCCAAACCTCACCCAGCCCTGGGCAGCCCCTGGTCACCCCCAGCTGGGCCCCTTCTCCATCCAGTCCCTGGAACCAGCCAGACACCACCTCCCCACTGCCCTGCCCTCCCCAGGACACTCGCTTTCCATGGGCTCCCTCCTGCCAGCTTGAGTTTGAGTCTCTTTACTTACCTCCTGGGGACAGCATGCAAGGGGCAGACATCTGCCCTACCCCACCCTGCCCCCTCCAGCCACCAATTCCAGAGCACAGATCTGGAACAACCCAAACCGCCTGGGACCAAGTCCCAGCTCTGCCACTTACTAGCTGTGTGATCTTGGACAAGTTACTTAACCTCTCTGTGCTTCAGTTTCCTCACAGTGAAGTGGAGACTATAACAGGACCTACCTCAGAGTTATAATGCAGTATTTCATGAAAAGTGCTTAGAGGAGGGTTTGGCCCACAGTAATGGCTATGAAAATGTCAACAGTGATTTTACTGGAGTATGTTATTACCACTAAGCCATCTGCTCACCACGTCAGGGCGGCAAGGGGGCTGCAGTGGGAGGGGGTGTCTTCTGGGGTACTGTCACAGCAGTGCACGATGGGAAAACCAGGGATGGAGGTGGCCACTGAACGAGTTAGAATTCCGGGCTGGGAAAGGGTGGTGCTCAAGGAGCTGCAGTCCCAGTCACAACCCGCCCCCGACCCCTCCACCCTCTGCTCCCTCCCGGGCCCTGAGGGAAGAGGACCCTTGCTAGACCCAGCTCAGCCTCGGGACCAGCCACACACAGCTCCCCCAGCCCGGGCAGTCATCTTAGGTCCTCTGGTTCCACCTGGTGGTCAGAACTGGTATCGCATCCATGAGCCACTGGCCAAAGTGGGGCTCCTTCTGTGGCGGGACTGGCTGGTTGGGGAGGTGGGGGCACCACACTTACCTAATGTATCTGTCGACCTAAAAGTCTTATGCAGCGGCGACTGGAGGGTGACAATGCCTGGGACACAGAGCTTGAGTGAGCTGTCCTCCTCCTCTGTTTCCTCTTCCCTGCCTTTCTCCTCACAGGGCAGGCCTTCCTTGAGAGGGGACTGAGGGTGTGCCCATGACTGAGCAGGTGAGGAGGGTTGGGCCGAGCCTGCAGCCCCCACGCCCACGGAGACCCAGAACAGAAAGCAGGAGGGAACAACGGCTCTCAAGAGGTTCAGGCAGGTGGCTGCCCCCCTGGGCCCCACCCAGGCCTCACCCTGCACTTCCAGCTGGCCCCACAGACCTTGGCCGTGGCCGATTTCTGGAGCTGCTTGTACAAGCTGAGGAGACGGTTCCAGGGAGTTGCCCCCACCTGGGAGGAGGCCAGCCTGAGGTCTCCTGTGGAGTGGTAGTGGCCACTGATAGCTCACAGCAACGAGAGGCAGCCCAGGCCCAGGAGGACAGGGCCATCAGGAGGCTGAGCTGAGGGCCAGGTTTCCTTGTTTTCTTTAGCAAACACCTGCTACATGCTGGGCACAGTTCTAGGCACTTCACAGAGAAAATCTCACTCAATCCTTGCTACTGCCCTCTGGGATAGGTACTATTATATTCCCATTTTGCAGATGAGGAAACTGAGACACAGAAAGGTTGAGTGACTTGCCACCGTCACACAGCTTGGCCTAGTGGAGCTGGGATTCAAACTCAGGCAGCCCGCATCTAGCGTCCCCTCAAACTGCCCTGTGTCCTTCCCGGCCCTACAGCCCTGGCATGTCCCCCACACCTGTGGCCACCACACTCACCATCAGGCAGACACTCCTTCTCCTCCTCCCTGGTGAAGGTCTCGGGGCTGATATCCAGTGGCCCCATGGCCCTCTGCAAGCATCCTTGCTCCACCGCCAAGGCTTGGGCAAAGTGGTCCCTGATCCCAAAGCATAATCAGATGGGGGTGGCAGGTGGGGCCCAGAGATGTGGTGAAGGCCCCCTAAACCCCCCAAGGCTCTCCCAGAGGCCCTGCTCAGCTTCCTCTATCCTCCTGCTCCCAACTACTCCCTGCTCAGCCCTCTGGGGTCTTCATCACAGAGGGGATGATCCCTCCCAAAAAGTAAGGTGAGGAGGGGTGTGGGGAGCAGAGAGAAAAGTGGGCCCCGTTCCTCACCAGGGGTGGGTGCCAGGTCCAAATGGGAGTGGGAACCAGGAGGGAGAGGTGTGGGCCAGGAGGGAGAGAGTGGGGAGGGAAGGTGGGGGGATTGGGGCCCAGGAAGGATCTGGGAAGTAACAGGAGCCCCGGCTTACCCCAGAACATCCCCCTTTCCTTTTGGTGCCTCCATCCACAACCACTCACTTGCGGGAGGACCCCCATCTCTGCCTCACCCCCCTCCCCACATCTCCAGGCTCCTCTCCACCCCTGACACGTCTGTCCAGCCATGCCCACCCAGTCCTCTGTCCACCCAAGAAGTCCGTTCACGGCCCCTCCCCAATTTGGGTCCTCCCATCTCAGGCCCACATCCTTCCCCCTTCTTACATCCAGGCCTCCCCCCACTTCCTCCATCCCAGGCTCCTTCCCACCATCCAGGGCCCAGCCCCTCACCTGTCTGAGGTCCCTGTATCCCCTGCTGCCTCCGTCTCCTCCTCTTCCCTCTCCTCCAACTCAGACAGGTTGCCCAGCACCTCCTGGCTTCCTCTGGGCAGGACTGGCTTCACCTCTACACCCCGAGCCAGAACCCTCAGGACCTCCACGGGGGTGGGGGTCTGGGCCCCTGTGTCCCCCAGCCCCAGCCCCGAGGGATCGGGCTGTGGCAGGGCCACAGAGAGGGTGTAGGGCAGCGTGGCAGGAGGCCTGGACTCCCGCCCTGCTCCTCCCTGGCGATCAGTCATCAAAGTGGTGGCGCTCTGCTCTCGAAAGGGACAAGACTGGCCCCCCAGCAGGGGCTTGTCTGAGCTATTTGGGCTGCCCTTGCTCCCCACCAGGCTACGGAAAAAGCAGAACATGGAGGAGTGGCCCAAAATTCGGGATCAAGGGCTTGAAGCTGGGGCCTCCATCCTGACAAGGACCCTGACTCAGAGTGAGGGGCCACAGCAGCCACCTCAGGACCAACTGCTTAAGAACAGGAGGAGTTTTCAAATTAAAACCTCCAGTTGGACACTTCCAGGAGTTCTAGAAGGCAAAGGTGGGGGAGGGGTGGTGGGGAGAAGGTAGGGGGGCTTAGTTGGGGGCAGAGAGTGCAAGGGGTTGATGAGGCAGGGGAAGGAGGCCTGGGGAGCCAGTCTGAAGGGGGAGGGGGTTGGCGAGGCTCCAGAAAACACCAGGGTGGGGGGCAGGCAGAGGTGGCTGGAGGAACCCCAACTCTGAGAATGGGGTGGAGGCACACAGCTCTCTCCAGGCCTGTCCTTCCCTGGCTGCGGTCGCTTCTGTCCTTGAGAACCATTCATTCCCTGAGGCCAGAGAGCCTCTGTCCTCCCTCTTCTCTCTCCTCTCAGTATCCAGCTGGCACATGCCCAGGCGGTAGCACAGACCCACTGTGTTTTCATCTGTTTACCTGCCTATCACATTCAGGATTTGTCTCTCTGGAGGTGCTTGGTACACAGGTCTTAATTGCTCGTTGAATCTCAATTTAGTATTATTATTCCTCACGGCACCTACAGACCTGATTATAAACCCAGCTCAGTGACCTTGGGCAAGGTTCCTTAAACCAGCTGAGCCTCAGTTTGTTCAGCTCTAGGATGGGTGTGGTCCACTGCACTTACTTCCAAGGGTTGTTCCAAAGAGGTTTTAAAGTGCCTGGTACACAGTGGCGCTTAAGAAACCTCGCCATCCTGGCTTTTTTATTGACATTGATGGAAGCAGGGGAAATATCAAGGATGAGGACTGGGAATCAAGGGTGGGAAAAGCAGTAGGGGAGGGGGAGCCACTCTGCCTAGGTGGGAGTCGCTCTCTCCGCCCGGGAGCCCTGTAGGCTGGGGCATCTACATCCGGCGGCCACAGAGCAACTTCCTCTAGAGGGAGCTGATTGGAGCCGGGAACCGCCGGCACCTCTATGATCGCTGCAGCCTCGCGGGTCCCTAGGGCCGTGCTGGGACCAGCAGAGGCTGCATCCAGACACCAGGAATTCACTGACGCCCCTTCCTGGGAGCCAGGCCTGGGTACCTGACCTTGGGAGCAGCCACTGGCCCCTCAGGATCTCCAGCCTCTGCCCTGCTGAGCCGTCTCGGGCCTGGACCAGGGTCCGGGCAGGTAAGCTGGGAGGGTCCTGCCCATGCTCCCCACTCTCGGCAGCCCCAGGCCCAGGGTGAGACAGGGAGCCCGCAGGGAACCCGGTGGGGAGGGGGAGGCCTCGAGGCTTGTCTGGGCAGCTCCACCAACTCCTTCTCGGGGCCTGATCCGACCGGGGCTCCCTCTGGCTGCTCCTCAGACAGCTTTCCCTCTTGGCCCGGCCCTGGTGCCAGAGAATCGGGTGCTAAAGAACCAGGTTCTTTAGCAGTCTGGGGGATGGGAGTGGAGGTCAGAGCCAAGGTCAAGAGCAGGGGGAGAGCTTTCACAGCACTTCCTGCTGTCCCAGGAGCCCTAAGACTAGGTCTGCAGCAGGACTAGGTCTGCATCTCCCCCCACCCCGGGAAACATCCTGGGCCCAGCAAACCCCACAGGTGGGGCACAGTGGAGTCTCCCTACCAGGAAGTCAGGCCACTTGGATGGGGGCAGAGGTAGACCCGGGTCGGCATAGGCCTCTGGCCCTGGGGCCGGTTCTGAGGCTCCACTTTCTCCCCAGCACTGAGCCCCAGGGGTAGCGGTAGAGGCAGTCGAGATGCAATCAGCATCCTCCAGCCCTGCTGTCCTGGGGGCACTGGGTTTCGGAGACCAAGAGAGAGAGGAAGGTACCTTGTTCAGGAAGAAGCTTCTGGGATGGGGGTGTGCCAGGCAAAGGTCTGTCTTAAGGAGTCCGGGCACCCAGAGGTGGAGGAGGGGAGAGTTGGTCTTCTCCCTGTCCCTGCCCTGAGACAGTGAAGGGGTGGAGAGCACAGGTGGTCCGGACTTTCCCCACCCTTCTCCTCAGGCACTTTCGAAAATAGCCCCAGGCCTGAGAGGGAAGGTGGGGGAAGGGTACACAGGCCCTCCCAGGGAGGAGGGGGCAGCTGTGTTTGGCCCAGAGCAGGGCTGGGACCTCCCTAGGGAGAGGAGGAGGGGGGCTTCCCTCCTGGGTGATGGAGGCAGCTTTGGGGTGGGGGGAAGTGAAGGGGGTGCAAATTGAAAGTGAAATAGCTTATGTCCAGGAAATACTCCCTCTGTGGAGGTTTACAGAGCATACTGGGGTTGTGGCCAGGACTGGGCAAAGGTGGAAAATAGGGGCTGGAGACAGGAGAGCAAGGGGTACACGTGATTTCCTCAACCACCTGCTAGGCAGAAATGTGAAGATCACAGGCGGGACGCAAAACAAGGGAAGTTTCCCCGGAAAGGACACCCTCTAAGGTCCACAAGCTGAAAAATAAATCTGAAATGAGTGCTGAGTGGAAGACTGTGTAAATTCAAATAACCACCCTGACTCCTTGACTAGCTCTGTGGCCTTGGGCACTAACTTCTTTGTGCCTCCCTTTTCCCACCTGTAAAATGGGTATGACATTGCTTACCCTGCCAGGTTAATGTGTTCTTTCCATGTCCCACACTCTCTGGGGAGTACTTGCACATACATGGTAGAAGTATACCATAGGCACTCAGGAAGTGCTTGCGGCTAACGGGCCTGAGTTGGAAAACAGGTGTGTTCTGACTAGCCAAGGGGAAGTGGGACCTTTGGGGACGGGCTTCGTGGGTCATTGGCTGGAAGGTGGCAAGTTTGCAGTAAGCGTGTGCTGGGTAGGGTGCAGGAGGCCCCGGGAGCAGCGGAAGGAACCCCAGCTTCTGAAACTCGCCTCCCAGTGCAACTAGAGATCCACTCGGGCACTGTTGCGGCCACCCCTCCCCGGGCCGTGGCTGACCCCTGGGTGGGAATCTTGGCTGCCCGGCCTTTCTCACCCCCAGTCTCCTTGAAGAACTGCCAGCGAAATACTCAGTAAGTTCTTAGGACGGTGTGGTCTTTCAGGAGTGGGGGTCCCCTCCCTCCGTGTGCTGTTGGAACCTCTGGTCCCCATCTCTGCTTTCCTACCCACCCCCACAGGCTAACACTGCCCTTCCTGCCAGGACCTGAGAAATGGCATCCGGACAAGGCCCAGGTCCTCCCAGGCAGGGGTGCGAAGAACCTGACCCCTCCTCCACTTCGGGTAACTGTCTTTCTGCCCCCTCACCCCTCCCATAACCCCCAGGGCCATCTGTGAGGATGGAGAGAGCAGATGTGGACAAGCTGGGCAAGATTTAAAGGCAGGCTCTCCCGCCTCAGTTTCCTCACCTTGGGTAAAGGAGAAAAGCATCTCCCTACCCAGTGCAGGCACGGGGGCAGCAGTGGGGGGAGTCTTGGCAGGGGTGGGGGGTGCAGAGGCTGGGGGAGGCGGGGCAGTGAGCATGAGGTGGGCACCCTGCCATCTGCGAGGAGGAGGAAAGAAGAGTGGGGCGTGGCTGTCCTATCCCTGCCATGGGAGAAATAAGGAAGTAAATCCACCTATCACCAAGTCAGGTCCGCTCAACAGGGAGAGGGATTGTTAACGACTTTGGGGAGGAAGTAAAATGGCTGTCCCTCGTCCCTCTTCCCTCTTCCAAGGGGAACGTCAGGGACGCCTGCAGCTCGCGGCCCATCACAGGCTGTTCCCAGGTCTGGGTTCAGTCCCAGGTCTGTCACTATTTCCCGATGTGACTTTTCTGGGCTACAATTTCAAATTCTGTCTCCCACGTTCCCTAAGCCACACGGGCTCGGTGCCTTGGACAAACTAAAATAAAGTCGGGGACCCAAATGCCTGGGATTCTATCCTGGCTGCACCGCTCTCTCCAGCTGTACGCCCTTGAGCAAGTTACGTAAACACTGCACCTCAGTTTCTCCATCTGTAAACTGGGGGTCACCTACTCCACAAGGCAGCTGTGACAAGAATCCTCTGCTCAGTGTCAGCCCTAGGTGGTAACTAAGGGCTAGAGGAGGGACACCTCTGTCCACAGGCAGAGTGAACCATCCCCAGAGCACTGACTCCTGGCTTTGATCTTCAGAGGAGCAGGTAGCCCGGGACACGGAGGAGGTTTTCCGCAGCTATGTCTTTTACCGCCATCAGCAGGAGCAGGAGGCTGAGGGGGCGGCCGCGCCCACTGACCCAGAAATGGTCACCTTGCCCCTAGAACCTAGCAGGTGAGCAGCAGCCCCCTGGACCCACGGGGACATGTTCAGGGATATGGAGGCTCACGTGGGGTCACCATGCAGGTCCTGGGAGCTAGACAGGCCCGGGGGTTTTTTCCCACTGCTGCTCCTTTTTCATGCGGGCTCCCACCCCCATCCGGGACCTGGCACCCTTTTCAGCACATGCCTGCCCCTTGTCTCTGGGCGCAGCCCTCGTGTCTGAGAACACGGTCGGGACCGCCAAGGAGGGGGGCCCAAGGCCGGGGCATCTTGGGCAGGAGCCCTTCGCCATAAGCCCAGGCCCCAGCTCACCTGCTGCCTACCGTTCCTCGAGCACCATGGGGCAGGTGGGTCGCCAGCTGGCCATCATCGGGGATGACATCAACCGGCGCTACGACTCCGAGTTCCAGGCCATGTTGCAGCACCTGCAGCCAACAGCAGAGAACGCCTATGAGTATTTCACCAAGATCGCCTCAAGGTAGCTCTGGCCACTGCCTCTCCGCTGTGCTGTCACCACCATGCCGGGCCCTGCCCATGGGATGGGAGACACACTTCTCTGTCGGCGCCAGAAGACGTGTTTGCCGTCCCCGTGTCTGCTGTTAACTCACGCGGGGCCTTGGGCCCCTGTCTTTCTCTTTCTGGGCCCAGAATCTTCATCTTTGCATAAGCGCACAGCCCTTGTGAACTCTGGCCCCGAGGACTTGACCTGTTAGATCAGGGCTATAGAGGGGCTCACGGTGGGGGTGTCCCCAGAGCTCCCCAGCCCAGCTGGGACATGGCTGTCCTTCTGATTTGGAACCACATTTCACATCAGAGATGGTTGCTGGCCCTGGCTTCAGCCCATCAGGTCCTGGAAATGGCTTCCAGATGCTATAATCTGGTGTCAGACAGGCAGTAGTTAAAGAAACCAGCAGCCTGGGCAAATCTCAGCTTTGCCATTTACCAGCTTTGTGAAACTTCCTAGCCTTCAGTTTCCTGGTCCGTAAAATAGGGGAAATATGCTTAGAACAGTGTCTGCACTTAAAGGTGTTAGCTGGGGCTTCCCTGGTGGTGCAGTGGTTGAGAGTCCGCCTGCTGATGCAGGGGACACGGGTTCGTGCCCCGGTCCAGGAAGATCCCACATGCTGCGGAGCGGCTGGGCCCATGAGCCATGGCCACTGAGCCTGCGCGTCCGGAGCCTGTGCTCCGCAACGGGAGAGGCCACAACAGTGAGAGACCTGCGTACCGCAAAAAAAAAAAAAAAAAAGGTGTTAGCTGTTGTCACCATCTGGGTTAAAGAGGTCCGTCTCAGGGTAGGTTCAAGGCTGAGGATGAAGGCAGCCGATAGATTCAGAATTAGTGCTTGGAGCTGAAACATCCTGAGAGGCCACCGCCCACTCAGCTGTGATTCCAGGACTGGACTGTCCTAACCTCCTCTTCTGTCCTTTTCTCTCTGCTGTCCCTCGGGCTGCCAGGCCAGCAGCAATGCCCACAGGTAATCTCCCCGCTGCCTCCGTCTGCTCGCTCTGCCCTCCACGCTCTCTGTATCCCTTTGCTCCCCCAGCCCTGGGGCCACAGCCCCAGCAGCAGCATCCCATTCATCTGCCCTCTGAGCTTTCTCCTTTCACAGAGACACGGGCTCTTACCAAATCGAGGCCAGGCTGGGGCAGCCTCTACCACCTCCATTCACAGCTAAGCCATTTTGCTTTCCAGCTGGGAGAGGGGTAGGGGTCTCCAAGGGGGTGGGAGAGGCAAACAGATGAAGGGCCCTCTAGAGGTCTCCACTGACTGTATCTCCTCGCCCCGCAGCCTGTTTGAGAGCGGCATCAACTGGGGCCGAGTGGTGGCTCTGCTGGGCTTTGGCTACCGCCTGGCCCTCCACGTCTACCAGCGCGGCCTGACTGGCTTCCTGGGCCAGGTGACCCGCTTCGTGGCCGACTTCATGTTGAATCACTGCATTGCCCGGTGGATCGCACAGAGGGGTGGCTGGGTGAGTGCTCAAGCATTGACCACCTCCTCCCTGCTGCTAGGGCCGCCCCTCTCCCAGCCCCACCCCAGTCCCCAGGAGCTGAATATGCCGCCAGCCCCCCTATGACCACTCTGTCTCTCCTGGCAGGTGGCAGCCCTGGACTTGGGAAACGGCCCCATCTGGAATGTGCTGATAGTTCTGTCTGCGGTTTTGTTGGGCCAGTTTGTGGTACGAAGATTTTTCAAGTCATGACTCCTGGAGGGGTCCTTTGGGGTCCTGAGACCCCTGCGTGGACTTTGGCCCAGTCTTCTCCCTTCACCTCCTCCCCTGCAGGGGTCCCCTCCTTAAGAGCACAGAAGCTTTAGCAAGTGGGCACTCCAGGTTTGGAGGGCCCCTGCCCAGGGGTCCATCAGACTGCACAGGTGCCCCAACATTGCATGGTGCTAAAGGGCCCCCTCTCAGAGAGGGGCTGTGGCCCCCTCCCTTAGCTCTCTGGGACCCCCTCGGCCCTGTCTGCTGGGTGTTGGGGAGATGATAAGTTGGGGAAGCAAGAGGCTAGGAGCCGCTTCTCCCCAAGGAGTTGTTAACGGTTTTAGCTTTTTATAATATCCTTGGGGGGACACTCCCCCCCTCCGATTCCCACCACTCTACCCAAAACCAGGACGTCTGGGGTGTGGGGGTTAATAGCCCTACCCTTTCCCAGGATTCAGCTGTTCTGGAAGGTCAGAGCTTAAATGCTGGGCCTGGAGCTCAGTCCTGGCCCTTCCTAAACATCACATCCCCCAGGAACAGGACCAGTGGGGGGTGGGGACGAGGTATGGCTCAGCTCTCCTCTCTGCCCCGATCCCACTGCCCCATATTGCCTTTGCAGCTGGACTCTCAGGGATTCTGGGGGGTGCAGTGGGGGTGGAGTAGGGGTGCAGATCATCAGCACCTTCCAAGCCTGCCTCCTGAGGCCCTCATTCTCTCCCTTCCCCTCACCTATTACCACTTGCTCCCACGCCCACCCCCCACCCCTGCTCACTAAAAGTGAAGCTCGCCCCACCCCCATCACTCCAGGGAAGGCAGGCAGGGGGCTTGGGTGAGTGCAGTGCTGAGGCCCCCTCCTCACCCAGACTACAGGGTTTAGGACTGCAGTTTTGTTATGGTCAGGGAAAGGGGGTAGGGAGCTCAACTTGAAGTTTCTGAGTGAGAGAAGGGCTATTACCACCACTAGGAATCCCAGGGTTGAGAGCCGCCCTCGTGGCCTGGGCACAGTGTGGTCTGGGGTTACGGATAGGGGAACTGTGAATATTTGAACTCTATCCCCAGTCTCTACACTCCTCACTCCACACCTGCCCAAGCCTCTCCTGATGGGTGGGGTAGGAGTGCTTCGTCTATCTTGTACAGCCTAGGGGTTTGGAGGTCAGGGGAGAGGAGTTCTTGATGAAGCCAAATGCAGGGAGGGGGTGCAGATGGAGCCAGCTGGCCACCTCCCACCCTCTGAGTGTGTCTGAAAATAAACTGCAATCCCTCCACTCCCACTTGATCATTTTTGTCTCCTCTGCTACCCTTCTCTCCGTCAGGCTGGACGGGGAACCTGGGCATGCCTGGCTTTCACCTGGTTTTTACTGACAGGTCTCATCTCGGGCCTCCTGAATCCTGTGGAGGGCTGGGTGTGTTTCTCCAGCCTCCTAGAAGCCCTTGGCCCCTCCCCACTCTTCTCCAGCCCCTTCTCCAGGAACTACCCTCATTTCTTTGGGTTCCAGGCAAGTTTCCCATCCCCACAGAGAGTCAGGGGTCTCCAAACTGCTAGGCTCTGGCTGCAGAGCTGGTGGGGCAGCTGCACCTGCCTGGGGACCCCCACAGGCCTGGCCTGAATCCCTCTCCGTTTCCAGGGCCACCACCCACGTTTGGCTCCACCTGGGACACAGTGTTCCGGCTCCCTCTTCCCGATGTCCCCCACAGCTAGCACACACACAGGGCTTTTCATTCTAGGAGTTTTGTGCTGCATGGGAGTCCCTATGGGGACACAGCCAGGGGTGATAAAAATAACAAGCACGGGGGCGTTTAAATGTTCCAAAATCTACAAAGTCTTTCCAGTCCTGGGCACCCTGGTCTGTTTTCTGACACCCTTCCAAAGTGGTCACATGCAAGTCCTAAAAGATTCAGGCTTCTCTTTCCCCCGAGGGCATCTTGCCAATCTCCTGGGCCCTCCGACTTGGTCTTCAAAGAGCCCACGTACTGACTGCAGTCATAGGGAGGGGGCCCCTGCAGCAGTGGTGGCTGAAAGGGTGGTGAATACAAGGCCCCTTGCAATTTCCTGCAGGAAAAGCTCGGAGACGACATTTATGGCACACACTCTGTGCCGGGCTTTATGCTGAGAATTTATCATACATGCCCAATCAGTAGGTATTATAGCTGGTGAGCGGGAATAGGGGAGGCCCTAAACTCCCACTTTACAGATAAGGAAACTGAGGTACCTGTCCAGAGTTACCAGGTAGAAAGGTTGGGGAGCTGGCACTTGCCACCAGGATACTGGCTCGAGGTTTTACATGGAGGCCGGAAGGGTGGGGGCTGGGGCCGTTGGTCTTGAGCACAGGTCTGCCAAAGAGTGAGGTGGTGGAAGTAGCCTACACGCCCTACGGGCGGGAACCGCGCAACCCCTCTGAGAACGCCGGGGTGGGGGGGTGGGGGGCGGTGAGCCGGCGCCCGGGTCAAAGATGGCCGCTTCTGCATCGAGCACGCAAGCGTGCCCTCTCGTGGGCAGGGCCTCGGTGCGCACCTCCCACCCCCTCCCCGCGGGAGGCTGGAAGAAAAGTGGGCCCTGGTGGCAGCTGTGTGCCCTCTGCCCCTGTAAGAAAGGCGTTAGAACGCTATCCTGAAAGGCGTGGGGAGCCCCATAAGGTTTTGGCCTCTGTCTAGCCTTCCACTGTACCCTCTATTCTGTCAGGATGAATTTGCCAAAACAGAAATCTAAATACATCCCGGAGCTGTGAGGCGTGAGAACTTGGGAGGGACAGAATAAGGCAGGGAGCAGATGGGCTCTGCAGGTATTAAGGAAGTTAAATCAAATTCTTTTCAAGATTTGTAGTTCTTCTGAAATTGCACCTTCGTCTTCTGCAAAGAGGTCTAGATTCCTCAGTCCGTAGTGCCATGGAGCTGGGGCAATGCAGCCAGGGGAAGGAGCACACGTTCAGGTGTCAAGCTCAGTTGTGCAGCATCAGTATAAACTGGCACCTGCCCTGCCTCGAACCCGGTGCCTCCTCGCCCCCACCCCGCAGCGTACCTTCATGTGTTTGCTGTTTTACAGCCTCTGAAGAAAGTTTATTTTAGGCCACTGGGTGTCCATCCAAATGAGAAAATCCTTCCTTTGCCCAAACCACTCAGTAGATTGTTCGAACAAGTTTTTAGGACCTAACCATCTGAATAGCATTAAAATTAATTAAAATTAATTCGTTAGTTAATTAAAATAAATAAAACAACCATATCCTGCTCCAGTTGTACACACCAAGGATGTAAAGGCCCAGATCAAAGACACTTGTAAAATCCGATTTAGTTCAATCTAAGCAGAACAGGTGTGTGTGTGTGTGTGTGTGTGAGCGAGACAGAGACAGAGAGAGAAGGGAGTTACAAGAGATTGCCAGAGGTATCTAAATGTAAGGACCAGAAAATCAGAAAAACCCAGTTTATGGGACATGGTTGCCAATTGCCAAACACCATAAAAAGGTGAACACCAGACTACTGGGATATAAAAGATGGGGGAAGAGGAGGGATTCAGCCCACCAGTTAACAAGAACAAAAAGCAGTGGTCTGCCCTATCGAGCACATGACTGGAAGCAGATCCCTGACAAATTGTATGAATGAATCAAAAGAGGGGCAACCTCACAAGACCAAAATCAAGTGATGGAATAACATGGGCAGAAACTGGACTTTCTGAGAAAAGTCAATAGCTTAAGAGACGAAAGCCACAGAATCTCCCTCCACCTGGAGTATGGGATTTGGCAACGGATGCAGGCAGGCACCAAATGGATACCTGTGAGCATGCATCCACTGATGAAATAAGCATGGATATGAGTATACCTCTCAGCTCCACTTAACCAACTCTTCCTTTGCAATCTGGGAATCATTCCTGGTGCCCAATGCCTCAAGTTTTTCAAGGTTTAGCTAAGAACACAGCTCTTCAAAGTTTTCTGTTCCATCACATCATGCAGTGAACCTGCTTTGCAAAGTTCACGGCACAGGCTTTTGTGATGATTGGCTGCATGCAAACTGGGCTCACCAGCCTTCTCATGCTTTGACTTGAACCCTCTCTTAGCTGACCTTTGACCCTTCTTAGAGCAATTTCTCCAATTCATTTCCAGCAGATGGTTAGGCTTCCTCGAGAGTGAGAACAGTTTCTTGCTTCATTCTCAGGAGGACCAACCACACCAGGGTAATTTTGGCATGTCCAGCATCTCTGCACTGTGGATGTTGTGAATCAGAGTGCATAGGAGGCACTGGGCTGGGCTTAGGGATGTGGGTTCCCATGTCTGCTAAAATAGAATGAGATTTCCAGGAACCTGATTGCCAGCCTACTAGCAGGCTGAGTGTGAGAAGGGCTCAGTGCAGGCTAAAAGCCAAATGCTACCCTGGTGAGGAGGTGGGGGAGTCCCTACTCAGTTGTGATGTGTAGTGTAATGGACGAGATTGTTTTTACATGACCTTGGCTGGCCTGAACAATGGGCTGGATAGGAGTAGCCCTCCTTCCTTCTCCCAGTGAGAAGAGCCACACCCAAGCTCAGCTGACCACTGGACTGGGGGCTCTTCCAAATATTCTGTGCCCCCCTCCTTGGCCAGCTGGGGACATAGTAACATCCATAGGCCAGAGGTGTCCAGTTACTGGCATCCTCAGACAACTCCTGTAATGGGCTGGCCCCCCGAATCCAGACTGAATGGTGCCAAGCAGCCTGGTGTTCCTTCATTGACGAGGCTGCTTTCCCATGCTAGCTCCATACAAAGGCAGAGTGATGGCAAGAAGGCCCTTCGCTGCAATGCACACTGTAAAGCAGGCCCAGCTACCCCTGGCCTGGCGCCCCTCCACAGAATGAGATGAAGGTCAGAGGGCTGCGGCTGCTTCCCTTACTGACCTCCTTGTTTTCTCTTTCCCCAGCAAAGCTGGGTGTCCTACAATTTAACTCAAATCTGGCACTTGTCTACCTGGAGATAGCATCAGATCCCCCGAGTTAAGGGCTCAGTCCCTGAAGACTACCCCCGCCCCCACCTCAAATGCCAATCGCAAGTCCAGATGCTTCTGACAGACCGGCTATAGAAGTTCCAACAACTCCTTCCTCTTGTTCGATCAATTTGCTAGACCGGCTCAGAAAACAGTTTACTTACTAGATTGCCAGTTTATTACAAAAGATATTAAAAGATACAGATGGAGACTTCCCTGGTGGTCCAGTGGTTAAGACTCAGCGCTCCCAATGCAGGGGACCCAGGTTCGATCCCTGGTCAGGGAACTAGATCACGCATGCTGCAAGTAGGAGCCCGCATGCCGCCACTAAGGATCCCTCACGTAGCAACAAAGATCCTGCATGCTGCAGCTAAGACCCAGCACAGCCAAATAAATAAATAAATATTTAAAAAGAAAAAGATACAAATGAACAACCAGATGATGAAGAGATAGGGCCAGGTCTGGAAGAGTCCGGAACACAAGAGCTTCTGTCCCTATGGAGTTCTGGGTGTGCCACCCTCCTGGCAGGTGGAGGCATAGCTGGCAGGTGTTCACCAACCAGGATGCTCTCCCAAACCCCATGGTTCAGAGATTCTTATGGAAGCTTCATTACACAGGCATGGTTGATTAAATCATTGACCACTGGTTACTGATTCAACCTCCAGCCCCTCTCCCCTTCTCCAGAGGTGGGAGAATGGGGCCAAAAGTTCCAACTCTCTAATCAAGGTTGTTTCCCCTGGCAACCAGCCCCCATCCTTAGGGGCTTTCCAAAAGTCAGCTCATTAACATAAACTCAGGTGTGGCTGAAAGGGCCTTGTTATGAATAACAAAAGCACCTTTAAAAAAATGCACCTTTATATATCGCTCTATCTCTTAGGAAATTCCAAGGATTTTAGGAGCTCTGTGTGGGGAACAGGGACAAAAACCAAATATGTATTTCTTATTATAAATCACAATATCACAAAGTCTATTTCCATGCTACATGATGCTGTGAGATTTGTCTCGAATGTGTGCCTGACAGGGAGAGACCCAGACGGGTTTTGTCTATGGGAAACACCCCTTCCTTGAGCCCAGGGCCCCCCCTCCCCGGTGCACGCTTCGTGCCACAGTGCCTCCCTCTGCCCACGGCTGCCCTGAGTCAGCACCACTTCTGAAGCCTCTCCGCTCCTCATCTCCCCATCTCTGCCTTCCCATTCCCACTGCCAAGGTCCTGGGGTGTATCCTCAATGTTCTAGGTTTGGGTAATGGCCCTTCCTTGGGTCCTGCCCAGCTCAAATCCTCCCAGAACCCCACCACCGCCAAACTCACTTCACGAAACATTGTCTTAATCATGTCACGTCCCCACTTCAGATCCACTAGATCCGTTCTATTCATTACATTCACCTCCTCTTTGCGGGTCCCTGGTGGAGGCACTGGGAAGCCAATGTCTCTCTATCCTTAGGGAGCTTCCACTTCAAAGGAGGAAGCGCCAAGCAGTGGTGATGACTCAGGTGAGAAGTGTCAGGGCAGCGCAGGGGCCATGGGGTCCCAGAGGAGATGCAGCAAGCCAGGTCTGGGGGTGATCCAGGGAGGCTTCTCAGAGGAGGGAACAAATAGGCATTTGAGACCTTTCCAGCTTTTCTCTGACTCCTACCAGATGGTCCAAGTATCACGCTGTTGTCTTCAGAGCTCCTCCCACTTCTTCCCTGTCCTCCAATCCACATTTAACAGGATCTGCTCCCCACCCACCTCTTTTCTTTGTTTCAACCTGCTTCTTCATCCTTTAACATCAGAAGGGCAGCAGAATATGCCACCTCAAAATATGACCCTTTGGTATATTTTGAGCTGTAGGCACTTGAAAAACAGCAAATGCAGGGAGAGGCTTTCTCGGAATCCCCCTTATCTGCCTAAAGACAGATCCTCCTCAGGATGGATTGTCATAGATTCCCCTCCCCAGGAGTTTCATCAACCAGAGAAGACTGTTTATCCTCAAAGAAGAGACTAGAAGTCCACATCGCACCAAACTCTGTCACAAACTGTCATATCTCCCATCTATTCTCCTAAGGGCCCATTTGCTTCCTTAAAAATCATTTACTCTCCCCTAAGAGGCCTACATAACCCCTCCCCCTTCCCTATTAAGATGGTATTTAATCCTGAATTCTAAGCTACATCAGGAAGTTACTCATTTTTCCCGGGGTATCTCCTTCCAGGTATATATGAGGTATACAAGTCAATGCACTTCTATTTGCTTTCCTCTTGTTAATCTTTTATTGCAGGGGTCTCAGCTAAGAATTCAGAGGGGTAGAGGAAAAATTATCTTCCCTCCCCTACATATCCAATGTTAATTCCATCTCTGTCAGGAAGCCTTCTGTGACCACCCTCCAACTCTGGGTCAGTTTCGCCCTTCTCTCATCTCCAGTGTTTCTTGGGATCTGATGCTCAAATGGTCTTGTCCAGTTAGGAAGACCATTTCACTTTAAGTTTTGGGACCTGGGTATAAGTCTTAGGTCTTCCTCTTACATAGCTTTTGGGCCAGTCCCTCTAAATAGGAAAATAAATAAGAATGCATGCTTTCTTTCATTCACTCAACAAACATTTATTGGATACCATGAAGGCTCTATAAACCCAAATGGAGGGCTTCCCTGGTGGCGCAGTGTTTGGGAGTCCACCTGCCGATGCAGGGGACACGGGTTCGTGCCCCGGTCCGGGAAGATCCCACATGCCGCGGAGCGGCTGGGCCTGTGAGCCACGGCCACTGAGCCTGCGCATCCGGAGCCTGTGCTCCACAACGGGAGAGGCCACAACGGTGAGAGGCCCGTGTACCGCAAAAAAAAAAAAAAAAAAAAAAACCCAAATGGACTGGAATGTCTTAGAACTTTGCTCTAGTTATTTGTATTTGTCTTGTTATGTATATGATTTACCGGTAGGAACTGAGTTGTATCTATTGAATTTGTTTGTCAATTACTGCTAATCAAATAATAGGACCTCACTGTAATCTTCAAAAATATTTTATTGTTAACAATAAAATCTGGGGCTTCCCTGGTGGCACAGTGGTTAAGAATCCGCCTGCCAATGCAGGGGACATGGGTTCGAGCCCTGGTCCGGGAAGATCCCACATGCCGCCGCAGAGCAACTAAGTCTCTGTGCCACAACTACTGAAGCCCGTGTGTCTAGAGCCTGTGCTCCACAACAAGAGAAGCCACCACAATGAGAAGCCTGCACACTGCAATGAAGAGTAGCCCCCACTCGCCGCAAATAGAGAAAGCCCACGTGCAGCAACAAAGACCCAACTCAGCCAAAAATAAATAAATAAATTTGTAAAAAAAACCACCACAATGTACACTGTACACCTGAAACTAACACAACATTGTAAATCAACTATACTCCAATAAAAATTTTAAAAAAAATAATAAAATCTGAGTTTTTATTCTGTGTCGGATACATACTATACCCTTTGTATATTTTATCTTGATTAATTTTCACAACTTTATGAAGTATGCCCATTTAGCAGATAAAGAAATTGAGGTTTAGAGAGGCTAAGTAACTCTCTCAGAGTCTAACTGAAAAGTGCAAGTGTAAGTAAAATCCAAATCTGTTTTATACTAGGAACCTAAGATTTTTCTGAAGTCTATGATCTTTACCATTATGTTACTCTGCTTTCTTTTTATTATAACTGGGAAACACAGTTATAGAGATAATAGAAGAAAAAACTAAAAATCACCATAATTCATTTTTCATAACGTTTGTGTAGTCCTTTTCCAATCTTTTAAAAATGTACATACATAGTCAATAACCATGTATCAGTTAGTTATTGCTGTGTAACAAAACTATCCCAAAGCTTAGCAACTTAAAACAATAACCATTGATGATTCCCCACACTCAGTGGTTCAAGTGGACAATTCTGCTGATCTGGGCCAGGCTTGGCTGCTCTTAGTTGGGTACATTCATGTGTTAGTCATCAATTGGCAGGTCAGCTGAGGGCTGGCTTGGCTAGGATAACCTCAGCTGGGCAACTCAGTTTCTTCCATGCGTCATTCATGTCCCTCTGGCAGCTTAAGCTGGGAATGTTTTGGACATGTTTTCATGGTGATCACAGAGGAGCAAGAGAAGTAGCAGAGGGAACTTCCCTGGTGGTCCAGCAGTAAAGAATCCGCCTTACAATGCAGGGGATGCAGGTTCGATCCCTGGTCAGGGAACTAAGATCCTACATGCTGCAGGGCAACCAAGCCTGCATGCCACAACTACTGAGCTCGCACGCCTCAACTAGAGAGCCTGCATGCCACAAACTGCAGAGTCCACGCATCCTGGAGCCCACACATCACAACTAGAGAGAGAAAACCCACGTGCCACAACTAGAGGGGAACCCGTGTGCCGCAGCTAGAAAGAAGCCCGTGTGCCACAACAAAGAGCCTGCGTGCCGCAATGAAAGATCCCTTGTGCCACAATAAAGACCTGATGTAGCCATAAATAAATAAATAAATAAATAAATAAAATAAATGAAAAGAGAGAAGTAGCAGAAACACAGTTTTTCTAACCTATACTTATGTCAAGTCAGCTAACATTACTACAATGGCCAAAGCAAGTCACATGGCTAAATTCAGATTCTTTAGGAGGGTGAGAAATTAGACTCTGCTTCTGTTATGGAAGGAACTGAAAATTCACAGGACAAAGGGTGTGAATATAGGGAAGGGTGAAGAATTGGAGCCATCAATTCAATCAACCTACCAATCTGTCCTCTGGCCACAATTATTTCTGTTCTCTCTCCATGCAAAATATGCTCATCACCATTTCAGGACTCCCAAAAGATGCATCCATTCATGACATTAGGCTCAAAGTCCAGGATCTTGTGATCTACATCAGGTCTGAATGTGGCTCTTGAATGCAATACCTATGATCTAAAAAGACAAGTTATTTATCCCCCACACACCCAAAATACAATGGTGAGTCAGGGACAGAATAACAATAGGCACTCCCCTGAAAAAGAATAAGGAAGAATAGTTGGCATAGGGAAGTCACTGGTCCAGAACACTTCTGAAATCAGCTGGGCAAATCCAGCCAGGTCCCCCTGCTCTGGGGATGGGGAATATTCTCTGATGAGACCTCATTCTCTTCCTTCAGAATGGCTCCCCAATCCACTATTCTCCATGGCTTTTGACTCACCCAACACTGAGGGAATCTTTCCTTTCCCATCATGTTCCTTTGATAGAGGTAGAATAGGATAGTTATACAGGTAGTTGTAGAAGTCCCAGTAGGGGGCTACAGGTAGAGAGGGAAACCTAGGAAACTTTGGGAGACCACTGTACGTTAATGATTGCTCAAGAAAGCTATTGGAACGTTGTGGAACAAAGCAGGCTGGCTTAACTATAAAACCATAAATAAAAGCACGAGATATGCCCCAGGCCATTAGGTGGAAGAAAAATGTCACCACCCTTCTCTGATTTGAATAAATGCTATGATAATCCTAGTTTGACCTCGCCACTCTCCTGCCTGATAGGAAGGAGGAACTAGTGATATAAGCCTCACGTCTACTCGAAGGAGGTGGTCTTTTCCCCTCCCCCTTTCCTTTGACTATAAAATTGTAGCCTACTTAATCCTCAGGGCAGAGCTTCCTCACCTGCCTGCTTGCATCTCTTACAAGCATCCTATATTAATAAATCTACTTCTTGCCTATCACTTTGCCTCTTGCTGAATTCCTTCTGTGCTGAGACACAAAGAACCTGAGCCTCAGTAAGTCCAGACACCAGGTGAGTGATTCTAATTAAAAAACCGTGGGTTCAAATCCCAAGCAGGGTTTTGGCTGGGTTCGAGTCCCAAACTGAGTCCCAATCTGAGGTGCACGGTTTCACCTTGGCTTCAATGGAAGAAACAACCACTGATGGTAGCTGAGAAGTTTTCTCAGCTTGCTTTCTCCCAACAGACAGTAGGCAGCCTAGAGGCCTTTGTACAAGTTGAATAGTCAGTCCTTTGCACAGAGCCTAGACTAGCAGTGATTTGGGGGGTATAAGACCCTTAAAAACTTTGGAGTTTTTCTATGTATCTGATTGACTTTACTTCATGCACCAAGAGCCACACCCAAAATTCTCTTGGGACATGCTTCTCTGTTGACTAAGTCTCCATTGACTAAAGTCTCTGGGCTGTATCAGGGTGCTGTGGGAGTAATGCCTTAAAATTCCTAGAAGCCCTTTTGTCCAGCTGAGAGGGTGGACTAGGCATTGCCTTGATTTTTTCAGAGGACTTAACAGTATTCAGCCACACCTTTGAGGCCATTTCTTAACTTTGATCATTTTTTACTGACGTAAGAGGCTGGGAATGAGAAATAATTTTATTTTCCAACCCAGAAAATTCTGCCCCCCTTCACATTTCCTCCAAATTCTGCTTATAAGTTGACCAGTTCTTCCTTTAGCTCATCTCTTTCTTATAAAATTTTATCAAACACAGTTTAAGAAGGTAGGGTGGGCCTCCCTGGTGGCGCAGTGGTTGAGAATCCGCCTGCCAATGCAGGGGCCACGGGTTCGAGCCCTGGTCTGGGAAGATCCCACATGCCTCGGAACAACTGGGTCCGTGAGCCACAACTACTGAGCCTGCGCGTCTGGAGCCTGTGCTCTGCAACAAGAGAAGCTGTGACAGTGAGAGGCCCGCGCACCGCAATGAAGAGTGGCCCCCACTCGCTGCAACTAGAGAAAGCCCTCGCACAGAAATGAAGACCCAACACAGCCAAAAATAAATAAATAAATTAAAAAAAAAAGAAGGTAGGGTAGGGGGTCCCCCAGAGGAAGAGAACCAGACATAACCTTTTTAACATAAGAGAAACTTAAGCCATTCCATTTTGTAATCCAAGCCTGACCACAATGCTTGCCCTTGCCCAATAGGTCTGGTGGTTAATGATTTTAAGGGAACAAAAGAAGGTAAAAACAAACAGCTATTACCAGGCCAGGGAGATAACTTAACAATAACAAAGATAATAAATCAGTTGTAAAGACTCACAGTTCTGTTTCAACAGTAAAGGTTAGCCTGAAGCACATTCTTGAGCTGTTTTGCAGAATTCAACCCCCCTGGAGCACTCAACCACCAGATCAACTAAAACCTAAGGAATGATGATGTAGACCTTTTCTGATCTTGGTAACAGTCAATCAACTAGAGCCTGAACTCTGTTGACCTTCCCCCATTTCTATGCTGAATTCTCTGCCCAAACCCCTTCATGAATATGCATGCATCCTTAGCTTAAAACTTACCTGATTTTGCTGTTTGGTGAGACACTGCTTCGGAAAGGATCCCCAGTGTTCTCCTTACGTGCTGCAAGTGATGAATCCTGCTTTCTCTAGATCTTTGGCTTGGTTGTGTCTTTTGGCTGCGACCCACCAAGAGGTGACCCAGTTTTCAGTTACCAATAGTAAGATCCAGCTGACATTTTCTGCATTCTGCCTGGAAATTTCTTGGCTCAAGTCTACAAGTTCAGTAGGTATATTTTCTATCACAGGTGACAGTTTTACTAATTGTTTGCCACTACATATACAGGTCACCATTTCTCCTTCTTTAACACTTTCTTAACTATTTTTCAGCCCCCGCCACCCTGTCCCAGAGCAAAAGTCACATATTTTAAGCTTTTGTTAAAAGGTTAACAAAAAATTGGTACTTCTGGTACCAATTTCTGTATCTGTTAGCTATTACTGAGACAGGAGAGGAGGGAAGAGGGCAAGGCACAACCCTTAAAGAATGACACAGCTGTTGAGAAAAACGATACTACAAAAGCTGGTTAGAACTGATTAGGCCCAAGTTGGCAGATGAGTCAACTTCCAGTGGACCTCGAGCCTCATTAAACACTCATTGTAATACATTAGCTAAATGACACACCCTCAGGTGACACGACAGTTCCGAGGCCAAGTAAAAGGCCCAGAAGTGGGCGATAGTCCAATTCCTGGAAATCCTGCCCCTTCTCCAAAATAGTTGGAATAATCCTCCCACTCATTAGCCTATGAAATTACCCAGCCCATAAAAACTAACTACCCCATGTTTTGGGTTGCTCTCACCTTCTG